>NC_091450.1:3097500-3753750 GCF_964237555.1 Oryctolagus cuniculus | reverse complement strand
AGCACTGCAGGCAGCAACTTTACCTGCTACACCACAGTGCTGCGCCCCCCCCCCCCCCGTTTTAAAGTGTGCGCTGTGTTTGAAATTCTCTCCACACCCACTGCAGCGTCTCCCTTCAGTACAAACCCACCTCATCTCCTGCAGGAGTCTCTCTTTGGGAAAGCTAAGGAGCCGCTGTCCTCAGGGTCATTTCTGCCCCCAGAGGCCCTGCCTCTCCCTGGGAACCCAGGCACCACATTGCTGATGTCACTGACGCTGTCCCCTCTCTCTCAAAAGCCTGGCATGTCTGCAGGCCACATCTGGTGCTGGTATGGGTCTCGCCTGTGCTGCTGTGCACCACATGTTCCTCAGGGAGGCATTCTTAAAGGCCCAGGCTGTCCTGGTCCAGTGATTCCTAGGGCAACAGGCTCCCTGCTTCCACTGCGGTGCCCACCACCCTCAGCCCTAACCCCCTGACAGAGCTGTGGCTCCCCTTGGACCCACCCATACCCATCGAGGCTTCCCCGTTCTTTAACATGCCCTGCCAGCTGGGTGACTTCACAGTGACACCTGCCAGGTTCTTGCCATAGAGCCTGCCCTGGGTGACAGCAAACAGAAACAGCACAGTTGCCTAGAAATGTGATCGTTTCTTTTTGTGGTGTTATTTCATCTGATAAAGGCATCTCCTGCTAGATGCCGCCATTTAGTCTCAGCTACTTCCATGAAGAATCTTTACTGTAAGCATGTTCCAGCTCCTTCTGCTGGTGGTTTTCTGTGCTGGATGCCTGCCAGGAAAGCTGTTCCTTGTCCTGTGGGCCCCGCCCTACAGCTCCATTGGTGGCCTCCCCCATTGGGGTGGCCTCGGCGATTTAACATCTGGGCATGTCCTTTTGAGTCAGGGCTGCACATTCTCATGGAAACAGATTTCTGGTTTCTCAGAGGGGCTGGCTGGAATGCCAGCTACACACTCCTGGTGGCCCAGCCACCCCTCTGAAAACTGTCTCCTCATCCCAGGTTCACCTGCTTTCCTCCCTGAGAGGTTCTGAGTTCTCAGAGTCCAAAAGCCCTGTACACCCCACTGCTGCTTTTGTTTGTGGCCTTGGCCCTAATGAAGGTTAAATGCAGCGACCAACACGGAGGACCCGAGTCCACTGCCTGGCCCCAGGAGCTGCTCCAGAAATAGCAGTGGTCAGTGGCTTCCCCGAGCTTCCTTTCCCCATGGAAATGCCAATGATGGGGCACCTCTGCTGAGCTCTCACCATGAGCAGCTGTTGTGCCAACAGTTGTGCAAGTGTTGCCCTGTGTATCCTCACAATAACCATGTAATAATTAAAAAAAAAAAAACAGGCACAGCAGTTAAATGACTCAGCCAGCGTCAACAGCTTTTAGTAAATGACCAAAGTCCTCCTGTGTCCAAGTCTCGGTGCTTCCCCACTGTGCCAGTCTCTGCAGCTCCTGCATTCTGGTCGCAAGAAGATACCTGGGGGAGGATAAAGCCACATTCTCTCCTATACTCTTCTAGCCTGTGAGCTTCAGGAGTTCCCAGACCCAGAGCCCTTCACCAGTGGCATCATAAGGGGAGCCGACTACAATGTGAGACAGTCTGTGACCTTCAAGTGCCTCCCAGGATATCAGCTAATGGGCCACACTATCCTCACATGTCAGCATGGCACCCACCAGAACTGGGACCACCCCCTGCCCAGGTGTGAAGGTATGTCCCTCGCTCACCCTTGGCGACTCTCCCTGGGTGGTCACACCATGCATCTGCCTGCTCCGGGGGTTCTCCAGTTGGTCCCATTCTCACGTGAGTGTGACCCAGTCTGGCCAGGGAGGGCGTCCTGGTGACAGAGCACTGGGCCAGCACCGTCAGAGACCTAGAGGGGTGTGATCCAGGGGCCCACCAACACAGCCCTTGGGAAGACCCGCCTGGACAGGCTAGATGTCCCCAGTTGAAAGGGAAGGCTCTACGTGAGAGTGAAGTAGGCGAGTGCTGGGCTGAGTCCTGGAGAGGTTGAGAGAATCCTGGCATCTTCCCAAGGGAAGAGGAGAATGTACCTTTTTCCTCACAGCTTTCTTGCTTCTCTGGTCACTGTCCTGTGTCCCATATGGGTCTGGAGCCAACAGGTGGATTCCAGGGAGCTGTTGGTGCTTTTTTGAGTCTTCTTCCTTAATCAGAACCTAGATGGAAGATGACACAGGGTCATGCTGCCTCTGCCCCGCCCTGCACACACCTCAACCCCGTAGGCCCAGCATTTTCCCAGAGGGGAAGCTGGGGGGGGCCCATACCCCAGAAAGAGGGCTCAACCCTGGAATCAGATTACTAGGCCTCCCCCTGCAGACCCCTGAAAGCCCTGAGCAACTGGGACCTCACTGATGGCTTCCTCACTCTGGGGAGCGCTCAGCAGGAACTCTCCGTGGGAAAGCAGCTCTGTGTGCAGCACTGGTTCTGGTGCTGGAGGTTAAACCTCCGCTAAATTTTCCAGACTTCCAGAACCACCCTGTGCTTGCGCAGTGGATCATTCCAGAGTTGCTAGCTGGTGGTGTGTCACTCCTTCCTTGCTCCTTGTGTGCTGTCTTCCAACACAGCTGGTGAGAGAAGGGAGCAGTCTGCTCTTCTCCTTCTAGAGGCTTCTTCCATTGGTTTCTTTGACACCAAAGTTGCTTTTCCAACCACTGTTCCACCTCTGCTGTCTTTTGTGGTCATCTCTTCCTTTGCCCTTTAAATGTTCTTTGGAGTTTCTTCCCTTCTCTTCTTTTCTCTCACCCACTTCCATGTCCCCCAAATGCCATCTTGATCTACAGTCCCTGGGCTGAGACTCCTGCCTGCATGAGGGGACTGGAGAAAGGTCACAGAAAATGGAATCAAAAGCCTAGCTTACTTTGGTGCCAGAGCATGTAAAAATGCGTGCAGTTAAGGATCTTCTAAACGTTCTCAGGAAATGCATCTCCTGAAAACACTGGGCATGCCTCTCAGAATCTCTTTTCACCAAAGTCAGCTTACCTTTCAGTGCCATTTTCCATGAACTTTTCCAAGTGCCCTTGTCCGTGCAATGCTTCCTAAATACTTCCACTCCCTTCAGAGGCGTCTAGCGTGTCTGTATATTCAGAATGGACCTTCTCATCTCGGCCTCTGCTAAGCTGAAATGCCTGTCTAGTGATGAGGACTCTGGCCACTCGCCCCTTCATTTGAGTGCCCTCCCGTTTGCTCTCTCCCATATTCACCAAGTGCTGCTTTCTGCATCCCAAGTGTCTTTCAAGTGTGTACGCTTCTTTCTCTCCACTGCCTGTACCTTATCCTAGGCCACCAACGGTCTGACTTATCTCTGCTGCTGGCTTCCTCGATGGGCCAGCTTCAGTCAACCCAGTCTTAGGTTCCTCAGTGCTGGCTTCTCAATGCAGGGAGAGCAAGCCTTCAAAACCACCAATGTGGACTCCATTCCCCCACTCAGAGGTCAGCCAAGGCAGCCCCTTACTGCTTGGAGTAAATTCTAGACCCTTGGGGCAGCACACTGTGTGTCTCAGGACCTGGTGCCTACCTACCTCTCGTGTCTGCTCTTACAGACCCTGTGCCCTACCTAAGCTGAGATGCCTTCCATTTCCCCAGTACACCAGGGCATCTTGCCTCTGGTTCTTGGCACCTGCTGCTCCTTCCTTTTATAAAAACCCACTCTGCTACCTTGCCCACTTAGGCCCTTGCCATCCTTGGGGCTGTGTCTAGATGTGAGCACTCCCGGGGACTCTTCCCTACCCTCACACACAGGAGAGCCCCCTCCAGAAGCCCTAGGACATTGCGCACCAATGACCTGGCTCACCTTGCATTGTACTGCTGCTGGGCGCATGGCTTGGTGGCAGTGAGCTGTGAGTGCCGTGAGAAAAACTAGAGCCTCCTGCTCCCCACTGTCTCTCCAAGCTGTGCCTGGCCCTGTGTGGACACTCAGCACATGTGTGTGTGTGTGTGTGTGTGTGTGTGTGTGTGTGTGATCGGGAAGCAGGTCCATGGCACCACACCTAGGAACCCTATTCTCTGCATTTTGCATGGAGGCAGCTGGGGTTCTTTCTGCTCCGTCCCATCTGCCCCACCCTGGGTGTCAGCCAAAGGCGCTCCTGACTCTGGACCAAGGAACTTGGAGATTTTCTTTCCCAGCATCCCTGCTTATCCTCTCCCTGGTGAGTGCGTCTCAACACCATGGGGCTTTCAAGGCCTCTGCATCCCCCTGCCTAAAGCTCCATCAGAGTGAGCCAAAAAGTGGGTGTTGCCTTAGAGGAGCAGGAAGATAAGGAGAGGCAGCCGTGTCTATGTGGCAACTGCAGGGCTGGGCATTCTGTGAACGTCCCTTACCTCATGGCCACCATGGTCCTCTTAGGCCCATTTTCCCAGCTAATCCTGGGCATGTGCGCAATGGGGAGACACTGAGAGAAGTACCCATGCCGGCTCCATCCACACACCCACTGCTGCCTTCCCTGGCCATTTTCTGTTTCCTCACCATTTTGCAGGTGAGGAAACAGAAACTGAGAGAGACTGAAGCACTTGTGGGCATCATCAGGTGAATAGGTGGCTCTGCTCTAATTTGGCCCTGTCACCTCTCCACAGAAACCCTCAGCTCAAAGTCAAATCCACCCCAGAAAGAGCAGATCAAAGAGAAATTTTTCTTTCCAAAATCTCTTCCTAGTACTGCAGCCTTGGCCCTGACATCTGCTGGTTCCCATCCTGGAAAGCAGAGGGGAAAGCTTGAGCCGGGTGCTTCCTTCTTAGGTCTCTTCCATGACAGGGAGAGAGGGAGGTGGAGGGAGGGGCAGGCCCACAGGGCACCTGACAGGTGAGGACTCCCCACCTCCCCAGCAGGTTGCTTTGTGCAGGCAGCTGGGATTCTGTGGGAAGGTCCAGCGCACTCTGGGCACTCAGTGCGTGCTGTGTTCCCTCTCCACAGTTCCCTGAGGCAGGAACGTCACCTCCTTCAGTGCTACTGTGTACTCCCCTGGAGACCCCCCCCCCAGCCATACGCCAGCTCCCAGGACTGTGTCTGGCTGATCCCCGTGCCCATCGGTCATGGCGTCCTCCTCAACCTCAGCCTGCTGCAGACAGCCTTCTGGAGACTTCATCACCATCTGGTAAGGCCAGGAGCTATGCGGCCAGCCCATGAGAAAGGAGCAAACAAATACTGGACTAATTTTTTTAAAGATGTATTTATTTATTTGAAAGGCAGAGGTACAGACAGAGAGAGGAAGAGATAGACAGAGAAATCTTCCATCTGATGGTTCACTCCGCAAGTTACCACAACTGCCCAGGGCTGGGACAGGCAGAAGCCAGGAGCCAGGAGCTTCCTCCAGATCTCCCATGTGGGTGCAGGGACCTTAGTACTTAAGCCATCCTCTGATGCTTTCCCTCTGGGATGCCAGTACTGCAGATGGCAACTTTAACAATCATGCCACAGCTCCAGCCCACTGGACAAACTTTTCAAGAATGTTGATCAGAAGGGATGTCAAGTTACAACTTCAGAGCCAGCATGTGATACAGCAGGCTAAGTCATCACTTGCAAATACCAGCATCCCATATCAGATTGCCAAGTTGAGTCCCAGCTGCTCTGTTTCCAATGCAGCTCCCTGCTAATGTACCTGAGAAAGCAGTGGAACATGGCCCAAGTATTTGAGCCCCTGCCACCCATGGGGGAGACCTGGATAGAGTTCCTTGCTCCAGGCTTCAGTCTGGTCCAACCCTAGCTATTGCAGCCATATGGGGAGTGAATCATTGGATTGAAGATCTCTGTGTGTGTGTGTCTCCCTCCCTCTCTCTTTCCCTGCCACCCTGCCTTCCAAATAAATAAATAAATAAATAAATCTTTAAAAAAATTATAATCTGCCCAAGATGCCCCTGTTCATAGTCCAGCTCTTCCCACGGGGCCCCCTGCTTGCAAGGCCAGCTCAAACTCAGAGGTCCATCTGAACAGGTGGAAAGAATCCTGCGTGGCTCCCAGGGCAGAGCCAGCAGATGACGCTGAGGGGAGCCTGGGAGGAGAGGGACCTCTTCTGCCTCAGAGACCAGGCCTTTCTGCAAAGCCACCTGGGTGCTCCTTTCTCTGATGCAGGCAGAGAAGGCCAGGGCTGCCCTCACAACTGGTGCCCCAGAGCCAGTGACCAGCCCTGTCACTAACAGCCCAAGAGGATTAATAGATGAGGGTGGTATTACTGCAGACTTCAGTTCCCTCATAGAGAAAAGGGAACCTTAAAGTGTCTCTCAGGGGGAACCCAGGGTGAATTCATGTAAAAGAGAAATACAATGGTACTTTCAAAAGTTTGTAGAAAATGTGATTAAAAGATAAGCTTATTTTGGTATAAAAATTGTGAAATACATGCATGGTTTTATGTGTGTGTGTGTGTGTATGTATATACACACATATAAAAATGCAATTTCCATGAACTTTTCAAAGACCTCTGAAATGCATGGATTTCAGAATTTGGGGCTCCAGAATAAGCTTACCATTGGGTTCCCTTTCCCACCTACTTTTTTTTTTTTTGACAGGCAGAGTGGACAGTGAGAGAGAGAGACAGAGAGAAAGGTCTTCCTTTTGCCGTTGGTTCACCCTCCAATGGCTGCCGCGGCCGGCGCGCTGCGGCCGGCGCACCGCGCTGATCCGATGGCAGGAGCCAGGAGCCAGGTGCTTTTCCTGGTCTCCCATGGGGTGCAGGGCCCAAGCACCTGGGCCATCCTCCACTGCACCCCCTGGCCACAGCAGAGGGCTGGCCTGGAAGAGGGGCAACCGGGACAGAATCCGGCGCCCCGACCGGGACTAGAACCCGGTGTGCCGGCGCCGCTAGGCGGAGGATTAGCCTATTGAGCCGCAGCGCCGGCCCTACTTTTGTTTTAAATATTTATTTGTTATTGGAAAGGCAGAGTGACATGGAGAGAGAGGGAAACACAGAGAGAAGACAAGATCTTCCATGCTCTGGTTCACTCTCCAAATGGCCTTGACAGCTAGGGCTGGGCCAGGTTCAAGTCAGGAGCCAGGAAATCCATCCAGATCCCCCACATGGATGGCAGAGGCCCAGGCACCTGGACCATCTTCTGCTGTCCACTTCTTTCCCAGATGAGTTAACAGGGAGCTGGATTGGAAGAACAGCCAGGTTTCAAACTGGCACTCCTATGGGATTCTGGCATCACAGGCAGCAGCTTAACCTGCTGCACCACAGTGCTAGCCCTTGGGTAGCAGCTCAGTGCATTTCACTAGGCTGGTTGCTAAAATCAGACCTGAAGGCTGCTGAGGATCTGCCCTCTCCTTGATGTCCAAAGACTGATATGTTTAGGAGTCATGGATCAGTTGTAGTTACAGGATGCCTGCTATGTAGAAAGAGGTTTGATGACATCGTGCACCAAGTAGTACTTAAAGAATCAGAACACAGTGGACTTGTGTAAGTAGCTATGCATCTAGCATGTTGACCAAGTGTACATTTTTTGAAGATTTTATTTATTTATTTGAGAGGCAGAGTTACAGACAGAGGGAGAGACAGAAAGTTTCTCTGTCTGCTGGTTCAGACAGCCCAGGGCTGCACCCATCTGAAGCCAGGTGCTTCTTCCTAGCCTCCCACATGGGTGCGACGGCCCAAGCACTTGGGCCATCTTCTACTGCTTTCCCAGGCCATAGCAGAGAGCTGGATTGGAAGAGGAGCAGCTGGGACTAGAACAGGCACCCATATGGGATGCTGGTGCCACAGGTGGAGGCTTAGCCTACTACGCCACAGTGCCAGCCCCCCACCAAGCATATCTTTTTTTTTTAATTTTTTTGACAGGCAGAATGGACAGTGAGAGAGAGAGACAGAGAGAAGGGTCTTCCTTTGCAGTTACTTCACCCTCCAATGGCCAATGGCTGCCGCAGCCAGCACACTGCAGCCGGCACACCGTGCTGATCTGATCGCAGGAGCCAGGTACTTATCCTGGTCTCCCATGGGGTGCAGGGCCCAAGTACTCGGGCCATCCTCCACTGCACTCCCAGGCCACAGCAGAGAGCTGGCCTGGAAGAGGGGCAACCAGGACAGAATCCGGTGCCCCGACTGGGACTAGAACCCAGTGTGCTGGTGCCACAAGGTGGAGGATTAGCCTAGTGAGCCGCGGCGCCGGCCCCCAGAAACCTGGTATTTCTTTTAAAACACTTTTTTTCTGCCACAAACAATTTATATAAAATGTTATACTCCTGTGCATTTGGTATATACATGCATGTGATAAAATATATGCCACATGTTCCCAAAACATTTTGAATATAATAGCTAAATGTACTCAAGAAGTTCAGAACATCCTTAAAATGTCCAAGAGAGTCAAAAGGAAAATTGAAGAATTTCCCAAGATCAAACATAAATCAACAGAGAGAGGAGAAATCAAACTAAGAGACACGTGCTACCCTAGGGACAGTGGCTGAACACTTAACTTTCCTTCTGGCCAACTGGATTAAGCAAGGAAATATGAAAACTGGAGCCTTTCCAAGGATCAAAGTATACCAAATATGAAAACCAAATTGGAAGTAATGGAGCATACACAGAAATAAGCCACAAGAAGGAAAGTTCACAGAAATTATATATCAGAATTATGTTTCATATATTTAAATAATTAAACAGAAAATGAAAATAATTGAACTAGTGTTGAGGATTAGAAATAGTAAAATGAAGGAACCGCAAATTTGATTAGCCAAATTTATAAAAGAACCAAATGAAATGTAAACATTTGAAAAAATGTAATAAAGTAAGCAAAATAAAGTAAACACAGAATTTAGACATTCAGCTGAGGTGATGAGAGTGATTAACTGGAAGATCAAGCTGCCAAATTATATCACAGGGTGATATTGCAGTAGAAAATATAAATTTGATTATATATAGGGTGAAACTAGAATGATAATGAATAAAACAAATTTATTTGTATCTTTAGATTTAGAAAATTGATACAATTATGAGACATATTAACCCAATAAAATAATTTATAAATGCCAAACATAGCAATCAGACATAAGACATTGATTTAGCATTTCATTGCCTTAAAATAGAGATAAATAAATAGAAGCATTCAAACAGAAATAAATGTTAAACTGCATAACCAGGTAGAAGCAAAATTGGATAATAGAAAAAAAGAAGCTAGTGTCGCAGCTCACTAGGCTAATCCTGCGCCTTGCGGCGCCAGCACACCGAGTTCTAGATGCGGTCGGGACACTGGATTCTGTCCTGGTTGCCCCTCTTCCAGGCCAGCTCTCTGCTATGGCCAGGGAGTGCAGTGGAGGATGGCCCAAGTGCTTGGGTCCTGCACCCCATGGAAGACCAGGAGAAGCAGCTGGCTCCTGCCATCGGATCAGCGTGGTGCACTGGCCGCAGTGCGCTGGCCGTGGCGGCCATTGGAGGGTGAACCAATGGCAAAAGGAAGACCTTTCTCTCTGTCTCTCTCTCACTATCCACGCTGCCTGTCAAAAAAAAAAATACAACCTAAAAAAGTGACAGAACAATCAACACAGCCCTTGTATAATCCAAGAATGAGAGATACTAAAAATTATCATTGCAGACAAAAATGGATATCCAGGTTACATTTTAATACTTACCTATTTTTAATTAAAAAGTAAAATAAAAATATTTTTAGAAGTCATGAAAGATTTGATTGCCATCAGATAAGTCTAAAGCGTTCACTTTAAGAAGAAAGAAAAGTTTTCCTGTATGATTTTCTGAAGTCAAAATGAAAAAACAAGAAACTTGTAAATGTATGGAAATCTTAAATCATGCTAGATGTTGAATTAAAGAAATGTAAATTCTGGACAAAATATGAATCAAAGCATTTAGAAATAAGAAAAGTATAATTCTATGCAACTGAATTAATCAGATAGGAACCTGATGTAGCAGAATAATTTATATGTTCTCAGATGCAGCTATTGCAAGACATTGTTAAAATTATTTATTTTTATTTAATGTCAGAGAGAAGAGAGATGATAGATAGATAGATGGTAAATATATAGATAATCATAAGTTTGCTGGTTCATTGCTGATGTGCACAGCCAGGGTTAGTAGGCCAGGCCAAAACCAGGATCCTAGATCTCCAGATATCACTCTCATATGGGTGACAGGAACCCAAGTACTTGAGCAAGCATGTGCTACCACTCAGCGTGTGCACTAACAAAAAGCTGGATCAGAAACAGAGGCAGAATTTGAACCTGGGTACTCCAGTATGGGATGTGGGCATCCCAAGTGGTACCTTAACTGCTAAACAGCATGCCCAATGAAAGACAAACATTTTGTCATCAACTTGTTAAAACAAAAAGCTTTTCTAAGGTATATTGTGCAAAACGTTGAGTATCCTCTTATCAGAACTGATAAGCACCAATGGACTAACTGTGGCATAGACATGGACCACAACACTCTGGACACCCAAGATAACTGAGTCATATGTCCACAGTATCAGGGAGGAGAATGAGATGATGAAATCCACCCAGTACATGACCACAAAGTCACCAGCAGCAGGATGGTCTGGGTGGCCCTTTTCTTTGGGGAGGATCTTGGGGAGAGGCTGGTGCTGTGAAGGTGCTGGGACCTCCTCTGATGCCTGAGTAAGAGGATCACCATGTATGCACTTGAGAGCAGCATGACTCCTACCAGGAAGACGTTGCTGGATGTGGTCAGTGTGAACATCAAGGCCATGATGCCATGCTTTATGGGGTAAAATGAGCAGTATTTAGTGATAGCCATCAGATTGGTCTGGGTCACATTGGAAGATGCCACTGTGTGGAAGAGTGTGCTGGTATTGAAAGACAAACAGATTAACTATATGAAAAAGAATAAAGAGAAGATAAAATGTGTGCATTTATATTTAAATTATGCCAACCAGGAGGTGCCAAGACTGTTGGTGATGGCCTAGATGATGCTCATAAGGCAAGTGGCCCTTCATCACCCTGTTTACATTGAACAGAGTCTTATACTTGAAGTCAGTCCATATATTCAATGACTCAAACAGGTCAGGAGAGTGCAAAAACAGCATATTAATGAGCAAAGCAATGTGGACTAAGGCCAGGTGACAGCTGGTCAGGTCAGTAGGCTTAGGCCGCCTATCCAGCAGGATGATGGAGATGTGAGAGAGGAAGAGGAAGGTGTTGGTTGAGATTCCAATGCAAGCTTGATAAAGAATGCATTTATAAACAGAAATGTAAGCAGACATTGGGCTCATCTTAATGTCAGGGAAAAAACACATGCATGTCTGAAAAGCAAGCAAAACAAAAACAGTATATCTCATGTCATCAGATGGCTTTATAAAGCCACCAGAAATTTGCCTTCTAAATTCCTATCTTCACAATGGTCCTGGATCTCTCATAGTTTCAGTTTCCATTCCAGACATTTCTTTTGTGAATTCTCTTCTATTCAGAAGGATATTGTCAAAGTCCAGCTTTCAAGCCTCAAGAGGAAAACATCAAATTTCTTCACTTTTGTGATACACATGAGATCGCACAGCAGTCATCACATCGTGACATTTTCATTGCCAAATTACTTAAAGCAGGGACACTCTACTGAGCTTTGAGGAATTCTTAGATCCTCAGTAGTTAAAATGATTCCTTCAAGTCTTATTTAAAATAGATCCAATGTTAATTTTTTTTTCATTATTTAACTTGCTGTTGACTCAGATGTAGGCATAACTATCCTCTCTAATTTAATCTAGGGTGTCATTCTATTTCATGCTGCTATAATAGAATTTATAAATTTTTAAACATTTAGCCATTTATTTGAAAGATAAAGGTACAGAGGCACAGGGAGAGAGAGAGACAGAAAGAGAAAGAGAGAGAAAGAGAGAGAGAGAGAGAGAGAGAAAGGCTCACTCCCCAAAGGACTGCAAAAACCAGAGCTGGACCGATCCAAAGGCAGGAACCAGGAGCTTCTTCCAGGTCTCCCACATGGGTGCAGGGGCACAAGAACTTGGGTCATCTTCCACTGTTCTCCCAGGCCATAGCAGAGAGCTGGATCAGAAGTGGAGCAGCAGGGACTCAAACCAGCACACATAAGAGATGCCAGCACTGCAAGTGGTGACTTTATCAGCCCCAAATTTATAAACTTTTAAATACAGAAATTTTCCTCACTGTCCAAGATCCAGGAACAGCTATGTAATGAGTGCCTTCTTTATTCATTGTCCCACAGAAAAGCTGAAGGAGCAAGAGAGTAAAGAAGACTAATGTGCCTTTTTATAATGGCACTAATCACACCCACGAAGGTGGAGCTCTCATGCCTAATCACTTCCTAAAATTATAATTAAATTTCAACATGAATTTCAGAGAAAACATTTAACTTATAGCAAGGGATTGGAACACTTTAGCTGTGTATTGATGAGAAAAAAAACCAGAAAATTGCATCCTCTCCCTTTTTATGAGGGTGATGATTATTTGATTATGTTATCAAGGCTGCTTATGATAGGCCCATCAATATAAATATGTAAGTTAATACAGAAACATTGAGATCTTTTGTTCTTGGCTCACATTTAGGCATTTCCTTTGAGTTTAAAACATATACAATGATAATTAAAATGCATGTGTGGGCCGGCGCTGCAGCTCACTAGGCTAATCCTCTGCCTGCGGTGACAGCACCCCGGGTTCTAGTCCTGATTGGGGTGCCGGATTCTGTCCCGGTTGCTCCTCTTCCAGTCCAGCTCTCTGCTGTGGCCCAGGATTGCAGTGGAGGATGGCCCAGGTCCTTGGGCCCTGCACCCGCATGGGAGACCAGGAGAAGCACCTGGCTCCTGGCTTCAGATTGGTGCAGCACGCTGGCTGCAATGCACTGGCTGTAGCGGCCACTTGTGGGGTGAACCAATGGAAAAAAGAAGACCTTTCTCTCTCTCTCACTGTCTAATTCTGCCTGTGGAAAAAAAATGCATGTGTATAAAATGGAGAAACTGGGGCCAGTACAGTGACATGGTGGGTAAAGTCAGCATGTGCAGTGCCAGTATCCCATATGGCACCAGTTCATGTCTCAGCTGCTACACTTCTGATCCAGTTCTCTGTTATGGCCTGGGAAAGCAGTAAAGGATGGCCCAAATGCTTGGGCACCTGCACCCTCGTGGGAGGACCCAGAGGAAGCTCCTGGCTCCTGGCTTTGGATCAGCACAGCTCCGGCCATTGAAGCCATTTGGGGAGTGAAACAGTGGGTGGAAGAACTCTCTCTCTCTCCCCCTCTCCCCCTCTCTCCCTCTCTCCCTCTCTCCCTCTCTTCCTCTCTCCTTCTCTCCTTTTCCTCTCTCTGTGTAACTCTGACTTGAAAATAAATAAATAAATCTTTAAAAAAAAGAAATTTAATTATAATTTTAGGCAGTGATTAGGCATGAGAGTCCACCTTTGTAGATGGGATTAGTGCCATTATAAACAGGCACATTAGCCCCCTTACTCTCTTGCTCCTTCACCTTTTACTGTGGGATGATGAACAAAGAAGGCACCCATCACATAGCTGTTCTTCAATCTTGGACAGTGAGGAAAATTTCTGTCATTTAAAAATTTATAAATTCGTGCCTGGCACTGTGGCTTAGTGGGTACAGCCACACCTGCAGTGCTGTCATCTCTATCGGTCCCGGTTTGAGTTGTGGCTGCTCCACTTTCTATCCAGCTCTCAGCAATAGCCTGGGGAAGCAGTCAAAGATAGTCTAAGTTCTTAGGCCTCTGCACCCACGTGGGAAACCTGGAAGCTCCTGGCTTCAGATTGGTCCAGCTCCAGCTGTTGCAGCCCTTAGGGAAGTTAACCAGCAGATGGAAGGCCTCTCTCTCTCTCTCTGTGCCTCTGTCTTTCAAATAAATAAACCTCTAAAATGTATAAATCATATTTAGTCCATATGAAATGAACAGAGATACCCTAGATAAAATTAATTAGAGAAGATAGTTATGCCTGAATCTGAGGCAATAGTATGCAAAAAATGGAAAAAATTCACATTGGATCTATCTGAAATAAGAGTTGAAGTGAATTATTTAACTGCTGAGGATCTAAGCATTCTTCAAAGCCTGGGAAAGTGTCCCTGTTTCAAGTAAATTAGCAATGAAAGTGTCGCCATGTCATAATTGCTGTGCAGTCTCATGTGTTCTCACAAAAGTGAAGAAATTATGATGTTTTCCTCTTGAGGCTTGAAAGCAGGACGTTGACAATATACTCCTGAATATAAGAGAATTCACAAAAGAAATTTCTGGGATGGAAACTGAAACTGTGAGAGATCCAGGACCATTGTGAAGATAGGAATTTAAAAGGCAAATTTCTGGTAAGCAGAATAATGTCATCTGTTTTTGTTTGCTTGCTTTTCAGACATGCATGTGTTTTTTCCCTGACATTAAGATGAGCCCAATGTCTGCTTACATTGCTGTTTATAAATGCATTCTTTATCAAGCTTGCATTGGAATCTCAACCAACACCTTCCTCTTCCTCTCTCACATCTCCATCATCCTGCTGGATAGGCGGCCTAAGCCTACTGACCTGACCAGCTGTCACCTGGCCTTAGTCCACATTGCTTTGCTCATTAATATGCTGTTTTTGCACTCTCCTGACCTGTTTGAGTCATTGAATATATGGACTGAATTCAAGTGTAAGGCTTTGTTCGACGTAAACAGGGTGATGAGGGGCCTCTCCATCTGCACCACCTGCCTCATGAGCATCATCTAGGCCATCATCATCAGTCCTAGCACCTCCTGGTTGGCACAGTTTAAGTATAAATACATGCATTTCATATTCTATTTATTCTTCCTCATATGTCTGGTATGTTTGTTTTTCAGTACTAGCACACTCTTCCACACAATGGCATCTTCCAATGTGACCCAGATCAATCTGATGGCTATCACTAAATACTGGTCATGTACTGAGTGGACTTTATCATCCCATCCACCTCCCTCATAATGTGGACATGTGATTCAGTCATCGTGGGTGTCCAGAGTGTTGTGGTCCATGTCTATGCCACTACGAGTACAGAACACCTTGTTATTTAGACAAGGTCATAGTCAAAGTGGAAGTTCTCCCCTCCCTTCAGAGAAAGGCACCTCCTTTGATGGCCCGTTCTTTCCACTGGGATCTCACTCACAGAGAACTTTCATTTAGGTCCTTTTTTGCCACAGTGTCTTGGCTTTCCATGCCTAAAATACTCTCATGGGCTTTTCAGCCAGTTCTGAATACCTTAAGGGCTGATTCTGAGGCCAGAGTGCTGTTTAGGACATCTGCCATTCTATGAGTCTGCTGTGTATCCCACTTCCCGTGTTAGATCGTTCTATCCCTTTTTTATTCTATCAGTTAGTATTAGCAGACACTAGTCTTGTTTGTGTGATCCCTTTGACTCTTAGTCCTATCATTATGATCAATTGTGAACTGAAACTGATCACTTTGGCTAGTTAGATGGCATTGGTACATGCCACCTTGATGGGATTGAATTGGAATCCCCTGGCACATATCTAACTCTACCATTTGGGCCAAGTCCTATTGAGCATGTCCCAAATTGTATATCTCCTCCCTCTCTTATTACCTCTCTTATGTTTAACAGGGATTACTTTTCAGTTAAATTTAAACATGTAAGAATAATTGTGTGTTAATTAAAGAGTTCAACCAATAGTATTAAGTAGAACAAAAAATACTAAAAGGGATAAAGCATTAAGTTGTTCATCAACAGTCAGGACAAGGGCTGATCAAGTCATTGTTTCTCATAGTGTCCATTTCACTTCAACAAATTTCCTTTTTGGTTCTCGGTTAGTTGTCACTGATCAAGGAGCACATATGATATTTGCCCCTTTGGGACTGGCTTATTTCACTCAGCATGATGTGTTCCAGATTCCTCCATTTTGTTGCAAATGACCAGATTTCATTGTTTTTTACTGCTGTATGGAATTCGATAGAGTACATATCCCATAATTTCTTTATCCAGTCTACCGTTGATGGGCATTTAGGTTGATTCCAGGTCTTAGCTATTGTGAATTCAGCTGCAATAAAATTGAGGTGCATACAGTTCTTTTATTTGCCAATTTAATTTCCTTTGGGTAAATTCCAAGGAGTGGGATGGCTGAGTTGTATGGTAGGGTTATATTCAGGTTTCTGAGGAATCTCCAGACTGACTTCCATAATGGCTTTACCAGTTTACACTTCTTTTTCCCCTAAATCCTCACCAGAAAGCAATGATATTTTTTGTATCTCTCTTTTTTGAATTATTCAGGGGCTGTGTACATTATTTAGGTGTATTTCTTTTTCTCTATTCTCCAATTTTACTCTTGCTTGGTTATGCAGTTCAACATTTATTTCTGTTTGAATACTTCTATTTATTTATTTATCTCTTTTTAATACAATGAAATGTTAATATCAATACTTTGTCTCTTTGTGTTAGATATTTATGAATTATTTTACTGGGTTAATATATTTCATAATTGTATAATTTCTCTAAATCTAAAGATACAAATAAATGTGTCTTATTCATTCTCATTCTAGTTGTCATATAACCAAATTTATATTTTCTATTGCATTGTCACTCTGATATATTTGAAAGCTCAGTCTTCTACTGTGGTCATATGACTCAGTTATCTTTGGTGTTCAATGTGTTGTGGTCATTGTCTAAGCCACTGTCAGTTCATTGGTTCTTATCCATTCTGATAAGAGGATACTCAATATTTTGCACAATATACCATGCAGAAGCTTTTGATTTTAAAAGATTGATGATAAAAATGTTTGTCTTGTACCTTTGTTGATGATAAAAATGTTTGTCTAGACCTTTGTTACTATTAATATGAATACTTTAGAAATACACATAGCAAGGCCGGCGCCGCGGCTCACTAGGCTAATCCTCCGCCTAGCGGCGCCGGCACACGGGGTTCTAGTCCCGGTCAGGGTGCCGGATTCTGTCCCGGTTGCCCCTCTTCCAGGCCAGCCCTCTGCTGTGGCCAGGGAGTGCAGTGGAGGATGGCCCAGGTGCTTGGGCCCTGCACCCCATGGGAGACCAGGAAAAGCACCTGGCTCCTGGCTCCTGCCATCGGATCAGCGCGGTGCGCCGGCCGCAGTGCGCCAGCTGCGGCGGCCATTGGAGGGTGAACCAACGGCAAAAGGAAGACCTTTCTCTCTGTCTCTCTCTCTCACTGTCCACTCTGCCTGTCAAAAAAAAAAAAAAAAAAAAAAAGAAATACACATAGCAAATCAAATCTTTTATGATTGTTATATTTGAAAATATTTTTATTCTTTTTAAAATAGGTAACTATTCAAGTGTAGCTTACATACTAATTTCTGTCAGCAATGTGAATATATTATTTCTCTCATTTGTGAAATGAAATCTAGTCATTTTAAACAAAATGGATGAAACTGGAAAACATTATACCTAGTGAAATAAGCCAGTCCCAAAGGGACATATAGTATATATTCTCCCTGATCTATGACAAATAACAGAGCACCTAAAAGGAAATCTGTAGAAGTGAAGTTGATATTATGAGAAGCAATGACTTGAACAGCCTTTGTCTTGACTGACAAATTACAGTTTATTATTTTATTTTATTATTATTTTTATTTTTTCTTCTTAATACCATTGGTGGAACTCTTTACTTAGCATAGAATTAATCATAGGTGTATGAAGTCAATTGAAAATAAGCCCCAGTAAAAATAAGAGTGGGAATAAGAGAGAGGGGAGCTGTACAGTTCTTCACATATTCCTAGGGACTTACCCCTAAGCGTAAACTAAAAACTTGTCATGGCACACCAAATCCCATTAAGCTGGGTAGTAATAATGCCATCTCACATATTGAAATGATCATATTAAGTGTGTAATTGATCATATAGGTGGGTCTAAGTGTCATAGGATCATATAAATAAGACCAAGAGTCTGGTAATAACAATAGATAGAATGAAAAAGGAGAGAATGATCCAACATGAGAAGTAGGCCATACCACAGCCTCATAGAAGGACAAATGAACTAAACAACACTCTGGCCTCAGAATCAGCTCTTGAGACATTCAGATCTGGCTGAAAAGCCCATGAGAGCATTTCAGGCATGGAAAACCTGAATTTAACTTAATGTTTAAACTCTGTATTGTATATTTGTTTATTACAATTTTCAAATGTTTATTTTTTCTTTTACAAATATGATCAATATTTCTGTTCCTTGTTCTTATTTCTCATGCTCATTATTATTTCAATTCTTTCATTTTCTGATATTTATTTAAATATTTGAAATGTAATTCCATTATCTAATCTGAAACTCAATTCTAGTAGTTTATTTTTTTGTGTGCTTCATTAGTTCCAATTTAGTGCATACATTGGCTATGCCTAACCTTTGGATAGTCACTAGTTGGCATATTTTCTTATTTATTCCAGTTCACCAGAGTGAAAGCTGGTTTACTCACAGGGGTTTGAAGCTCAAGTATTCAGCCACTGTCCTGGGGAAAAATAATCCTTCAGCTTGATTTGTTCTCTCAGTTTTTGTTTTGATTTATGTTGGGCTCTGGGAAATTCTCCAATGTTCCTTTTTATGATCTTGCACATTTTAATGATTTTTGTACTTGTAAGTAAGCATAATGGTTGTAATGTAAGAGCTTGAGGAACATGCAGTATATTTTTTATCATATGCTTGTACACAGAGTAGAATATTTCACAGGGATAGTTTGTGCAACACAACATGATCTCATAAGAAATACTTGATTTCTGGGGCCAGCACTGTGGTATGGCTGTGGGTAAAGCCACCACCTGTAGTGCTGGCATCCCATATGGGCGCCAGTTCGAGTCCTGGCTGCTCCACTTCCGATCCAGCTCTCTGCTATGGCCTGGGAAAGCACTAGAAGATGGCCCAAGTCTTTGGGCCCCTGCACCCACTTGGGTGACCTGGAGGAAGATCCTGGCTCCTGGCTTCAGATCGCCACAACTCTGGCCATTGTGGCCAATTGGGGAGTGAACCAGGGGATGGAAGACTCTCTTTCTCTCTGCCTCTCCTTCAATCTGTGTAACTCTGACTTTCAAGTTAATAAATATTTTTTAAATAAAAGAAATACTAGATTTCTTATCTTGGAACATCTAATGACCAAGTAATATACTTTACACTAATAATGATTTCACAGTGATGACATATTTAATGTTTTATAAATAATTTTATGCTTTATAGAAACCTATGTTTTATACAAACCTATAAATAATTTAACATTTCAGACAATTCTGGAATACGTCACATTTCACATTTAATATTTTTCTGTTTTATAAAGATAATTTTGTAAAAATTCTTAGCTGAGTTAGCTATCTGATTTCATGTTCTTACTGCAATAATCACAATCCCCACTTAATACTTTTCTGATTCCTGAAAAATAATTCTGGGGCAATGCAATGTAAGATAATCTTAAGTAAAATTTTCATGTGTCTAAATGACTTCTTGGTAACACTTTTATTGGTGATTTTTCTATTTCATAGATGATAGAGTACAGGATTTTTAGATTTATGCCTTTATGACATGACTGGACCCATAAACCTTGAAAGTTTCAAATGCCTTCCTATTTGGAAATAATGTCCTCTCTCTGTGTGAACTGGTTAAAATATTGTCTGTAAGTGTATTTTAACATCTTGTCAATTTAGTAAGGTTACTTATCATTTATATGTTCATATATATGTTTATAATATACTAACAATTAGTTTGTGATAGGTATAATATCACCTATTATAGTTTTAAATACATAAATTTATCCTTATTAAAGTGAATCATTATGCTTATTTTAAATATTTTGAATTTTTTTTGAATTTCCAAATCTTATTTATTTAATTGAAAGGTGAAGTAACACAGAAAGAAAATGACAGACAGAGAAGGAGAGTGTGAGAGAGAGGACTAAATGCCCAGAAGCTGGGATTGGGCCAAGCTTAAGTGAAAAGCCAGGAACTCCATCTGAGTATCCAATGTGAGTATCAGAGACCAAAGTACTTGAGTCCTCATCTTCCACTTAACAGGGTGTGCATTAGTAAGAAGCTGGGTAGGAAACAAAGTAGGACTTGGTCTAAAAGCACTCCACAAAGAATGCGAGGGGCCCAAGCAGTGGTTTAACCTATGCACCCTGATATTTTATCCATTTGAAATACTATATGCTTACATATAAATATATGTAAATGGGATGCTCTGTAATATATTAGATTTAAGCATTGGTTCATCAGATCAACATGTTTATGTTGTTCTTCATACAATGTTATGTTTTTTCTTATTTTAATGTCCATTATCTAAATTTTGACACAAAAGAGAATGTACACTCAGTTTGTCATGCTGGTAAAACCTAAAGTCAAATGGCACAATATTATCAGTTTACATCATGCACAATATTTCATTTGTCTCATAAAATAACTGAGTAGCACATAGAGCAGTTAGTTATTTTCTGCGTGGTACATCAGAATAAACTGAAGTAGAGTGTGATGGCAGATTGCCTAGTGCCTTCTTCTTTCACTTTATTTTTCCCAAAACTTCCATGAAAATTCAGAAATATGGAATATGACCAAAAACCTACAAGAATAAAAATTATCAAAATTGATGCAAGAAGAATCATATTAATTAATATAAATATTAATAAAAATCTTGGTGCTAAATAAAATAAACTTGCTTATATGAGGGGTCCTCAAAAAGTTCTTGGAAAATAGTATCTCAGAAAGAAAGAAAAACAGAAAATAATGCATATTAAGAAAAAACACAATGTGAATTTAAAGAGCATGTGATCATCTTAAAAGAAAAATCACCTGGCTGAATCCACTACCCATGAATGATTAAAACCCTAAACAAACTAAGATGTGAAGGAAATTTCCACAACTAGATAAAAATCACCTGTGGGGAGCAGGAATTGAGTCTAGTAATTCACATACATGTAGGAAATCCCAAGTTCTGTATCATAGTGCAAGGGTTCAATTTCAGGTTCTATTTCCTGACTTCCTCCTAATGCAGATCCTGGGAGGTAATGGTGACGTCTCAAGTGTTTGAGTTCGTGCCACCCATCTGGGAGAGCTACACTGAGTTCCCATGTTCTGGCTCTGGCCTTGACTCAGCTCTGGATGTTGCAAGGATCTGTTATGGAAATCAGCATATGGGAGAGATCTCTGTGTGTAAATCACTTTTTCTCTTTCCTCTGGTTGTCCCTGTTTCTTTCTTTTCATTCGAAATGTATAGAATATCAAAATGTTAAAAAGAACACCTAAGGAAAGCCTACAGTAAACGCTGCATATAATGGAGGAATGCAAAATGATTTCCCCCAATAGTTGGCCACAAGACTCAAATATTTTCTTGTGCATGTCTTTTAAATGTCATAAGGAAGATTTCTGCTGAAAAAAGTAACGTGAAAATGGGGAAAAGGATTCTGGACAGCAGAGCAAGGAATAAAACTTGATTTTTTTTTGTGACAAATATATAATCCTAAGTATAAAAGAATACTAAATAGTTCACTGAAAGTCCATTTCAGTTAATAAATTTAACAAAGTTGCAGTGTGTGAGATTAGTATAAAATAAATTATATTTCTATAAAAAGTATAATGAATATTCTGTACAGTGCTTAAGAATGTGATACCATTCACGGATGGGCATTTTGCAGGGGTTAAGCTGCCCTTGGGATGACCACATCCCATATTGGAGTGCCTGCGATGGAATTTTAAAATATTCTGATCCAGCTTCCTGCTAATATGCCTGGGATGCAGAAGATGATGGCCTAGAGTTGGGTTCCTGGCTGCCATATGGGAGACACATACGGAGTTCAACTCCTAGCCTTGGCCTGGTCCAGCCCAGGTGCTATGGGTATTTGGGAATTAAACTAGCAGAAAGGGTATCTCTCTCCACCTCCACCTCCCTATCCTGCTCTCTTATTTCCTCTATCTCTTACTTTTTCTTTTTTTAAATTAACTATATACAGAAGATCAACTCTATACTACGTAAAGATTTCAACAGTATGCATCCCCCACACACAACGTATAAAGTACTGTTTGAGATCAAGTTTTGCAGTCAGTTCTCATAGTACAACTCATTAAGGACAGAGGTCCTACATGGGGAGTAAATGCAGAGACTTATGTTGTTAATTTTACAATTAACACTCTTATTTATGACATCAATGATTACCTGAGGCTCTTGCCATGAGCTGCCAAGGCTATGAAAGGCTTTTAATACCACAACCTCTGGCAGAATTCAGACAAGGCCATAAACAAAGTGGAAGTTCTCTCCTTCCTTCAGAGAAAAGTACATCTTTTTTGATGGCTCCTTTTTTCTTTTTTTTTTTTACTTTTATTTAATGAATATAAATTTCCAAAGTACGATTTATGGATTACAATGGCTTCCCCCCCATACTGTCCCTCCCACCCACAACCCTCCCCTTTCCCACTCCCTCTCCCCTTCCATTCACATCAAGATTCATTTTCGATTATCCTTTTTTCTAATGGGGTCATAGTCACAGCGATCCTTCATGTAGGATGTTTTTTGACACAGTGTCTTGGCTTTCCATGCCTGAAATGTTCTCATGGACTTTTCAGACACATCCAAATTCCTTAAGGACTGATTCTGAGGTCAGAGTATTACTTAAAGAGATTATCATTCTGTAAGTCTGCTATGTGGACTGCTTCTCATGTTGGCATTCCCTCCTTTTTAATTCTATTATTATTACCAGGCACTTGATGCTATTCATATGATTTCTTTAACACTTCATCCTATCTATATGTTCACTTTAACACATAATATGTTCCTTTAACATTTAAAAAAATTATTTTATTTTTTTGAAAGACAGAGTGAGGTAGAGCCAGAGAAAGAGAGAGAGAGGTCTTCCATCTGCTGGTTCACTCCTCAAATGACTGCAATGGCCAGAGATGAGCTGGTCCAAAGCCAGGAGTCAGGAGTTTCCTCTGGGTCTCCCATGCGTGTACAAGAACCCAATCACTTGGGCCATCTTCTACTGATTTCCCAGGCCACAGTAGAGAGCTGGTTTGGAAGTGGAGCAGCCAGGACTGGAACCAGTGCCCATATGGGATGTCAGCACTGCAGGCAGCGGCTTTAGCCTAATGCACCACAGCACTGGCCTCCAATTGAACAATTAAGATGGGATTTTTACCACCTATTTTAATGGGATTTGGAGTCCTATGGAAACTTTTTAAACTGTACCCTTAGAAGTATGCCTGGGGGCCTGCACTGTGACACAGCAGGTTAAAGCACTGGAATGAAGCACCAGCGTCCCATATGGGAACTGGTTCTAGTCTCAGCTGCTCATCTTCTGATGCAGCTTTCTGCTATGCTTAGGAAAGTAGTGGAAGGTGGCCTAAGTTCTTGGGCCTCTGCACCCATGTGGGAGACCCAGAAGAATCTCCTGGCTCCTGATTGGCGTAGCTCCAGCCATTGTGGCCACTTGGGGAGTGAACCAGCAAATGGAAGATTCTCTCTCTATCTCTCTGTCTCTACATCTCTCTATAACTCTGTCTTTCAAATAAATAAAATAAATCTTAAAAAAAGAAGTCCATAGGACTGTATGGATAACTATACATCTTAACAGTTACAAACTTCCTCCTCCCTCTCTTACCCCCTGTTATCTTTTACTGAGATTGAGATATAAAATATATATATATATATATATATGATTAACTCTATGTTAAGAGTTCAACATGTAGTATGAAGAAAAGAAAAAATTAAAAAGAAATAAAAAATAAAAACTGTTCCTCGACAATCAAGATGAGGGTTCTTCAAGTTGTTGTTTCTCAAAGTGTCAATTTCACTTGTACAACTTTTGTTTTAGGAGTTTTACTAGTTCTCACAGATCAGGGAGAACATATAGTATTTCTCCCTTTGGGACTGACTTATTTCACTGAGATGAAGTTTTCCAGATGAATCCATTTTGTTGCAAATCATGGGATTTCATCTATTTTTACTGCTGTGTAGTATTTCATAATTTATATATCTCATAATTTCTTTATCCAGTCTTCGGTTGATGGACACGTAGGGTGATTCCATATCTTAGCTATTGTAAATTGAGCTGAAATAAACATGGAGGTACAGACAACTCTTTTGTTTCCTGATTTCATTTCCCTTGGGTAAATTCCAAGGAGTGGAATGGCTGGGTCATATAGTAGGCCTATTTTCAGATTTTTGAGGTATCTCCAGACTGTCTTCCATAGTGGCTTTACCAGTTTGCATTCCCATCAATGGTGAATTAGGGTATCTTTTTACCCACATCCTCTCCAGCATTTGTTCTTTGTTAATTTCTGTATGAGAGCCATTCTAACCAGACAGAGGTGAAACTTCATTGTGGTTTTGATTTGCATTTCCCTGATTGCTAGTATGTGTCTGTTGGCCATTTGGATTTCCTCTTTTGAAAAGTGTCTGTTTAAGTCCTTAGCCCATCTCTTGACTGGGTTCTTTGTTTAGTTGTTGTGGAGTTTCTTCATCTCTTTGTAGATTCTGGTTATTAATTCTTTATCAGTTGCATAATTTGCAAATATTTTCTCCCATTCTGTTGGTTGCCTCTTCATTTTCTTGTTTCCTTTTGTCACTCCCCCTCTTTGTGGAGGAACGACACAGGACCCTGTGCTGTTCTTTTGTCTGCTTGGCCCTCCCCGGGTTTGCTGCTGGTTCTTCCCGGGTTGGCTACCGTCCCTTCCACCTCCGTGGAAGGGCGGTTCCCCCTGCCACTTTCCCCACTTCCGCGGGGGAGCGGCACACCGCCGGCCGGCTCTCTCGGGGGCTGCACAGGTGTTCCTTCAGATAGATGTTTCTGCTGCATGTTGTCTCTCTCCTCCTTTATAGTCCTCTTCCACCAATCCCAACTCTGCTACCCACACGCCGAGTACGCTGCTCTCCTCCAATCAGGAGCAGGATCAGCTCCTGCAGGTCATCACTCAAGTTGGCGAGAGGCAGCTGCGTAGAAGTTGTTACTCCCCTCTCAGCGCCATATTGTGGGAGAGCAGATGCATAGAATAAGTCTTAATTCCAGTAACAGTCTAGTCCGAGTTGCTCCCCACACCTTTGCCTTACAGAAGCTTCTCAATTTGAAGTAATCCCATTTGTTAATTTTGGCTTTGACTCCCTGTGTGTCTTGGGTCTTTTCCAGGAATTCTTTGCCTGTTCCAGTGTTTTGTAGGGTTTCCCCAATGTTCTCAATCAGTTTGATGATGTCAGGTTGTAGATTAAGATCTTTAATCTTTAATCCATATTGAGTGCATTTTTATATAAGGTGTAAGGTATGGGTCTTGCTTCATACTTTTGAATGTGGACATCCAATTTTCTCAGCACGATTTGTTGAAGAGACCATCATTGCTCCAGGGATTTGTTATAGCTCCTTGGTCAAATATAAGTTGGTTGCAGTTGTTTGGATTGAATTAAGGGGTTTCTATTCTGTTCCACCAGTCTACCCTTCTATTTTTCTACCAGTACCCAGTTGTTTTGATTATAACTGCCTTGTAGTATGTCTTGAAACCTGGTATTGTGATGCCTCTGGCTTTGTTTTTGTTGTACAAGATTGCTTTAACTATTCAAGCTCTCCTGTGCCTCCATATGAATTTCAGCACCATATTTCCTAGATCTGAGAAGAATGTCTTTGGTATTTGCATTGGTACCACATTGAGTCTGTAAATTGCTTTCAGAAGAATGTACATTTTGATGATATTGATTCTTCCAATCCATGAACATGGAAGATATTTCCATTTTTTGTATCTTCTTCTATTTCTTTCTTTAATGTTTTGCAATGCTCATTGTAGAGATCTTTGACATCCTTGGTTAAATTTATTCCAAGATATTTGATTTTTTGTAGCTATTGTGTTTGGGATTAATTTTAGAAGTTCTTATTCAGCCATGGCATTGTCTGTATATACAAAGGCTGTTGATTTTTGTGCATTGATTTTATATCCTGCTACTTTGCCAAACTCTTCTATGAGATCCAATAGTCTCCTAGAGGAGCCTTTTGAATCCCCTATATATAGAATCATGTCATCTGCAGTTAAGGATAATTTGACTTCCTCATTCCCAAGTTGTATCCCTTTGATATCCTTTTCTTGCCTAATGGCACTGGCTAAAACTTCCAGGGACTATATTGAATAGCAGTGCTGAGAGTGGGCATCCCTGTCTGGCACCAGATCTCAATGGGAATGCTTACTTTTCCCTATTCAGTATGATGCTGGTTGTGGTTTTGTTAGAAAGCAAATTTGTTGTGTTGAGGAATGTTCCTTCTAAACCCAATTTGCTTAGAGTTTTCATCGTGACAGGGTGTTGTATTTGTCAAATGCTTTCTCTGCTTTCAATTTTGTTGATTTCTTCTCTAATTTTAACTATTCCTTCTCTCCTAGTAGTTTTGGGTTTGGTTTGCTGTTATTTCTCTTGATCCTTGATGTGCATAGATAGTTCATTTATTTGGTGCCTACCAGTTTCTTTATGTAGGCAGCTATTGTTATAAACTTTCCTCTTAACACTGTTTTTGCTATAGCCCACAGATTTTGGTATTTTGCATTGTTGTCTTCATTTTTTTCCAGAATTTTTTTATTTCTCTTTTAATTTCTTTTATGACACACTGTTCATTCAGAAATATGCTGTTCATTCTCTATGTGTTTGCATATGATGTAGAGATTCTTGAGTTGTTGATTTGCAGCTTCATTGCATTGTGGTCTGAGAAGATGTATGTATGATTTCAGTTTTTTTGAATTTGCTGAGACTCACTTTATGGCCTAGTGTATGGTCAATCCTAGAGAAAATTCCATTCACTGGAGAAAAAAATGTGTACTCTGTGGCTGTATGGTAGAAGGCTCTGAAGATATCTGCTAAGTCTATTTGATCTATTGTATCAATTAACTCTGTTTTTTCCTTGTTGATTTTCTGTCTGGTTGATCTGTCCATTGCTAAAAATGGGGTATTGAAGTCTCTCATTAGTACTATATTTGAGTCCATATCTCCCTTTAAAGCCCTTAATTCTTTTCAACAGCCAGGTAAAAGATAATAGTCATATCTTCCTGTTGAATTGACACTTTAATCATTACATAGTGCCCTTCTTCATCTCTTTTAACAATTATTATTTCATTAAGAAGACCTTCTAATCCTTTCTCTTTTTCCACAATTTCTGGAATTCCTAGGATCCATAAATTGGGTCATTTGATAGTGCTGGAATCTTGTAAATCTCCAACTGTGATTTTCAATTTTCTAATTTCTTCTTCTTTTATTTGGTCTGGATGTATTATTTCCAGAAGTTTGTCCTCTGGTTCTGAAATTCTTTATTCTGTCTCATCTATTGCTGATTTTACACTGCATTTTTTATTTGCTGTATTGAATTCTGCATTTCCAGTATTTAATTCTGGTTTCTCTTTAAAATCTCAGTTTCTTGGGAGCACTTTTCATTTAGTTTGTGAATTTGCTTCTGTTTGCTTCTAATTAATCTGACTATTAATTTTCTGAATTCCTTTTCTGCCATATCCTTGATCTCTTCTTGATCAGCCTCCATTATTAAAGATTTTTATTGCTCCTTTGGTGAGTTCATAGAGTCTTCCTTATTCTTTTTCAGGATTTTTCCTTTGTTCTTCAGCATTTCTGGTTGCTTTTTTAAAAATTGATTTCCCTCTGCTATTAGCTGCCATGTGTTTATGCAAGTGAAATCATGCAGACCTGTCTACTGGAGCCCTGTTTACTTCTAGATTCTGGTGGAGATTGGTACCAGGGCTTTGATGCACTAAGCCCTGCTTACTGGGGGCTGAGCTCACTTCTCACTGGTGTGGGAAATGAGCTTGGGTTTTCGAGGTTTAGATCTACTCTTTTTTTTTGTTAGCTGTTTTTATTAAAAGTTATTGTTGTCTTCATTATACCTACTATAGAATTTGGTGAATGATTATACAGATATGGGATTTTTTATTTAATAAATGTAAATTTACAAAGTGCAACTTTTGCCTTGTTGTGGCTTTCCCCCCCAACCTCCCTCCCTCCCTCAGCCCTCCCATCTCCCACTCCCTCTCCCATCCCACTCTTCAAGTTTCATTTTCAGTTATCTTTATATACAGAAGATCAACTTAGTATATACTAAGTAAAGATTTCAACAGACTGCACCCACACAACCGTACATGATATAGAGTACTGTTCGACTAGTAGTTTTATCATTAACTCTCATAGTAAAACACATTAAGGACAGAGATCCTACGTGGGGAGCATGTGCCCAGTGACTCCCATTGTTGATTTAATAATTGACACTCTTATTTATGACGTCAGTAATCACCCAAGGCTCTTGCCATATCACAGTGGAGGTTCCTTCCTCCCTTCAGAGAAAGGTGCCTCCTTCTTTGATGGCTTGTTCTTTCCGCTGGGGTCTTGTTCACCGAGATCTTTCATTCAGGTCGTTTTTGCCACAGTGTCTTGGCTTTCCATGCCTGTGAGACTCTCCTGGGCCTTTTAGCCAGATCCAAATGCCCCAAGGGTTGATTCTGAGGCCAGAGTGCTGTTTAGGGCACTTGCCATTCTATGAGTCTGCTGTGTGTCCTGCTTCCACCGCAGGATCATTCTCTCCCTTTTAATTCTATCCTTCATTATTTGCAGACACTGGTCTTATTTGTGAAATCTCTTCGACACTTACCCTATCTTTTTGAACAATTATGTACTTAAACTTATTATTTTAATAAGTGAGATGCCATTGGTACATGACTCCTTGATAAGATTGAATTGGAATCCCCTGGCACATTTCTAGCTCTACCATTGGAGGTAAGTCGGAGTGAGCATGTGCTTACCTGTGTATCTCCTCCCTCTCTTATTCCCACTCTTACATTTAACAGAGATCACTTTTCTGTTAATTTTAGATGCCTAAGAATAATTGTATATTAATTACAAAGTTCAACCAGTGGTATTAAGTAGAACAACAACAACAAAAATACTAAAAGGAATAAAATAGTAAGTTGTTCCTCAACAATCAAGACAAGGGCTGATCATGTCATTGTTTCTCATAGTGTCCATTTCACTTCAATGTGTTTCCTTTTAGGTGCTCGGTTAGTTGTCATTGATCAGGGAGGACATATGATATTTGTCCCTTTGGGACTGGCTTATTTCACTCAGCATGATGTTTTCCAGATTCCTCCATTTTGTTGCAAATGACCGGATTTCATTGTTTTTTTTACTGCTGTATAGTATTTCATAGAGTACATATCCCATAATTTCTTTATCCAGTCATCTGTTGATGGGCATTTAGGTTGATTCCATGTCTTAGCTATTGTGAATTGAGCTGCAACAAATATTGAGGTGCAAGCAGCTCTTTTTTTCCCGTTTCATTCCATTTGGGTAAATTCCAAGGAGTGGGATGGCTAGGTCGTGTGGTAGGGCTATATTCAGGTTTCTGAGGACTCTCCAAACTGTCTTCCATAGTGGCTTTACCAGTTTGCATTCCCACCAATGGTGGATTAGTGTCCCTTTTTCCCCACATCCTCGCCAGCATCTGTTGTTAGTTGATTTCTGTATGTAAGCCATTCTAACTGGAGTGAGGTGAAACCTCATTGTGTTTTTGATCTGCATTTCCCTGATGGCTAGGGATCCTGAGCATTTTTTCATGTGTCTGTTGGCCTTTTGGATTTCCTCTTTTGAAAAATGTAGGACTACTGTTGGTTGTACTGCTTGCATAGTGTGGAAGAAACCACTCTGAAATATTGTGATGCTTGTTCCCAGGTGGGCCATGTTGTGAGATGGACCCCACAATTGATGGGTGTGTGTGAGGGATGCAAATGCAGAAGCCCTCTGCTTATGCTCAAAAATGTTAATTATCAATATGGCTTCTCTCTACTGGTTGCAGGTCCAGTTGTGGGTAGAGGTGAGACACAGACAGACCATGGTGTACCCAGTTTCTCTGCCTGTTCTGTAATTTCTCCTTCTTCCTGCTTGGAGCTTCAAACATAGTTAACCAAGCTTTCCTGCCTGCCACTATCCAGAGTTCTGTGGACTCACAACCTTTCTCCATGGTTCGCTGGTGGGGGTGGGCAGCACCTCTTTGCTTGTTCCCTCTGCAGCTCCTTTGCTTCATATCCACCATCTCTCCCTCCTCTTTGCTCCCCCAGTATAGATCTGAGCAGTCTCTGGTGGAGTCCTGGGCCACTCTATGAATTTCTGGCTATTCTGCCACTGGCTTGTATCCTCTCTGCTCACTAACTATCCATTTTTTCCTGTGCAACTTGGAACTTCCTGCTGCTATACCACCATCTTCCAAACACCCTGCTTCTTTTTCTAACCCTGTCACTCTGCCTTTCAAATAAATAAACATATGTTTAAAAAAGTACAAGATACTATTCAAAATAGCAAAAAAATACATAGAAAGAAAATTAAGAAAAATGTGACTCTAATTTTATAATGAACTCTAACAAAGTTAAAAGAACAAAAAACCTTTTAAAATCAGTAAAGATTTGAATGGACATTTTGAAAAAAATAAAAGTTTTCAGTAACTATGTAAAATATCCTCAAAGTCATTATTTGAAAATAGTAAATGAAACCTCTCTTCAAAATGCACACTTCAGATGCTGTACATGGTTCTCTCTCTCTCTCTCAATGCCTCTCCTCTGTGTATGTGACTCTGCCTTTTGAATAAATAAATACATCTTTAAAAATATGTCAATATATCAATTTATTCATTTGGGAGACAGAGAAATCCCAAACACTGATCACCACCCGATTACCTGCCACAGCCAGGAACTTGACCAGGCTAATTCCAGGAGCTTGGAACTAAATTCACATCGCCCATGTAGTTGACAGGGACGTAAGTACCTTTACCATCACCTTTTCTCTCCCAGGATGCACAGTAACAGGAACTTGAACTCAGCAGCAGAACTTGGACTCAACCCCAGCACTCTACATTGGATGTGAGTGTCCCAAGTGGCATCGTAATTGCTTCATCAAATCCCTGCCATTTTAAAAGATGTATTTATTTACTTTATTAAATAGAGTGAGGGGAAAGAGTGGTGGAAAAGGCACAAATATGCCGTGGATGAATTTTAGAATTGTTATGTATGAAAAGAGAGCAGCAGCCTGCAAGGAATATGAGTGCATATGAATCATATGTCTAAATTTTCCAACCAATAAAAATTGAAGTAAATGTTTGGCAGAGTCCAGCTCCAGCAGGTCCAGGGGTTCCTGAAGAAGTGGGAGGCATTGTCTCAGGAAGAAATGAGAGACACACTCAGAGCAAGGCTGATGGCATGGCTCTGTCTCTGGAGTACCAGACTTTTTATATATATATATAAATCACATAATGATTCTTCTTACTATACCAAGTTTGTTGTCCATTTTTATCTAGTCACAATTTCTTTGATTTTCAAGGGCATATTCAGAGCATGGGTTATAATCACAAGTTTGAGATGACAATTTTCAAAGGCATGTTCAGAGCATGGGTTACTGTCACAGACAGGTACAAGATAACAGGCTGCCCTCACAAACCAAGGCCTGGAGTACTGTCTAGCTAGGCAGAAATTGGCTACACAAGCTAGAATGTTACCTTCCTAATCTAATCTTTACTAGAAGCCCAATGTTCAGAGCAGACCCTTTTTTCAATGTATCCCCGCTTTCGCAGTTCTTTCTGTAACTCTTTAATTTCTTTATTGTACTTATCTAAAGGTTCCCTTAGATCTATTCCACAGCTTTGACATGCTAGCCATTGTATTTGTTGCATATATTAAATTAAAGCTTCAATAACATTTATCTTTTTGCTAGTGGGAAGAATATACCAAGGAGCCTGTTACCTTTTAATTCTTTTCCACAAACAGCTCAACCTTGCATAAAGCATTAACCCCTTCTCCTACACTAACATTCTGCTTGATTAAAATTCTACCAAGCAATGGACATTTTGGGGATCATGAGACTAAGTGTTCTTCCCTAAAATTAGAAATACAGCAATCATAAGTGGGACCACCAGGAAGCTCTGGCTTTGTTATGCAGAGTGTAGATCCCAACAAACCTAAACCACCAAGAGGACTACAGCTGTTGTTCTCACGCCTTGCTGAGACAGACCTTCTGCTACGACCTTGTCAGCCAGCCCAAGCTGCCTTGGCCTCCCACTCTGTTAACATTCCTTTGCATGTGTATACCACATTTTCATTATCCATGCTCCAGTTGTTGGGCACCTGATTCCACATTGTGGTTATTGTGAATAGTACAACACTACACATGAGTGCACACATCTCTTCAATATACTTTCAATTCATAGATACATATAAGTAGTAGGATAGCTAAGGCATATACCAGTTCTGTTTCTATGTTTCTCAGGATTGGCCACATTGTTTTCCATAATAGCTACAGTCATATACATTCCTACCAAGAGATCCCCTTTCCCCACACCCTTACCAGAATTTATTACTTTTATCTTTTGATCAAACTATTCTAACTAGAATGAGATGGTGATTCTGATTTGCAGTTCCCTGATGATTAGTGACATTGTACATTTTTCCATTACTTGTAGGTTACTTGTAAATCCTGTTTTGAGAATATCTGCACAGGATATTTGCCCATTTTATAATCAAATTTTTTTGGTTACTTAGATTCTTGAGTTTCTTCTTAATTATGGATATTCATAAATATACATTCTCAAAAACGAGGCCGGCGCCGCGGCTCACTAGGCTAATCCTCCACCTAGCGGCGCCGGCACACTGGGTTCTAGTCCCGGTTGGGGCACCGGATTCTGTCCCGGTTGCCTCTCTTCCAGGCCAGCTCTCTGCTGTGGCCAGGGAGTGCAGTGGAGGATGGCCCAGGTGCTTGGGCCCTGCACCCCATGGGAGACCAGGAAAAGCACCTGGCTCCTGGCTCCCGCCACCGGATCAGTGCGGTGCGCCGGCCGCAGCGCACCAGCCACGGCGGCCATTGGAGGGTGAATCAACAGCAAAGGAAGACCTTTCTCTTTGTCTCTCTCTCTCTCACTGTCCACTCTGCCTGTCAAAACAAACAAACAAACAAACAAACACGAAGTTCTCTAAGGTGCACTTCTGTTTTTCAGTCATTTTAGAAGAGTCATCTTGGGGCCTTCCAGCTCTCTCATTTCCTCTGTTCAGTCAGTTGGGTCTGTGACCTAGGCTCCAGGTCTTTATCACTTCAGGGCCTCTTAGTGACTCCAGTCTTGAAACGGTTTTACCTATAGGTTCTGCATTAACATCCCAACAGGAACCTTCCAAAACCACAAACTTCATTATATCATTCGCTAGCCCCCCAACTTATTGAATCTTCAAAGCATACATAGAGAGATGACGGCAGCAGAGTGCAGCTTAAAGCGGTGCACATAGTGGGATGCTGGCATCGCAGAGTGCAGCTTAACCTGGTGCACCTCAACACCAGACCCAGGATGAGGGAATTTATGCAAGGACTTTGGAGGGGTCCATTCACTTCTTCTACCTTGTAAGGAGACTTCAAAAAGGGGCCATCTTTTTCTTAATGTTTGGATGTTGAACCCAGTCATACTGGTGTATTTAAAGGGGTTCAATGCCCCCTTTCAACTCTTACACATATGGTAAATAGCAGGCCTCCAGCGTTCATTATCAATTTTTTTAAGAGGGCTCCAACAGAAGCAGAAAGTGAGCCCTTTCAAGTTACTGGATCTGCTGGTCCTCAATTTTATTCTCCCCAGCCTTGAGAACAGTGTGAAAATTTTCAAATACCCAAGACAAAGTCTTGTTACAATAGGAAAAAAGCACTGAAATCTCTGGGAATGTCTTGCTTTTCTCCCTACAATTTGAGGTATAGCTTTGTGGGCTATAGATTCCTCAGTTTGTGCTTTTTTTTTTTTTTTTTGCCTTCTGCACTGCACCACATCAGCCCACTGCCTTGTGGTCCTTCAGGGATTCTGATGAGCAATCTGTGCATGAACATAGGGGAAATGATGGAAGACACCTCCCTCTCAGCTCTACAGATATGAACAATACACCCGAGCTGTCACGGGCAACAGAACATTTTGTGGTAGTGTCATGATGCCGGGAAAGTGATCCCGTCATGTTGGGACCTATCACTCAGATGTTAAAGAGAAAGGAAAGGCTATTTGGGGTGTAGACTTTAGGAGGCAATTGAAACATTCTACATGTGTTCATTTTGCAAAAAATAAATATCAATTTCTTTTTTTAACTTTTATTTAATGAATATAAATTTCCAAAGTACAACTTATGGATTACAATGGCTTCCCCCACATACCGTCCCTCCCACCCACTACCCTCCCCTTTCCCACTCCCTCTCCCCTTCCATTCACATCAAGATTCATTTTCGATTATCTTAATATACAGAAGATCAGCTTAGTGTACATTAAGTAAGGATTTCAACAGTTTGCTCCCACACAGAAACATAAAGTGAAAAATAATAGATGATTTTTTTTCAATGATGATGAAATCAGATCAGACCTATTGTCATGTTTAATCCCAGTGAGAGTCAAGTTGGGAGTTGATAATTTCTTTTTTTTTTTTACAGAGGATCAGTTTAGTATACATTAAGTAAAGATTTCAACAGTTTGCATCCCCATAGAAACACAAAGTGAAATATATTGTTTGAGTACTCGTTATAGCATTAAATCTCAATACACAGCACATTAAGGACAGAGATCCTACATGAGGAGTAAGTGCACAGTGACTCCTGTTGTTGACTTTACCAATTGACACTCCTGTCTATGGCATCAGTAGTCTCCCTATGCTCCAGTCATGAGTTTCCAAGGAATATCAATTTCTATAACTAACCTAAGCAAAGATCTTCTGGGGGTATTTTCTCTTTAATCAAATGGACAGATACTTGTGGAAACTACCATGGAGTATCACCAACTGTGATTGGTCCATTTCTTCCTCTGATCTTGGGAGGCACATTGTGATGTCATTCCAACTGCCTGTTTGAATCCCTGGCTTGGCAGAGGATTTTGTCCATTTCTTCCAGGAAGCAGATGGATGCTGACCAGCAAGACTTGGACAAAGCTAAGTGTTTTCCATATTTTCCTGTTTTTGCTGTTTCTCTAGTTCTTGTTAGTGTGTTATTTTGTTCTTTTATTGTTCAGTTCATTTTGTTCTCTCCCTTACCCCACAATATTTTACTACTTATATGTGCATTTCTATTTCATTTAAATATCCCCTTATTTCTTTTTTGATTTTTCTTGAAAATTCTTCTACTTACTTTCTGTCTCCATTTTCTAATTGTTTAATACTTGTGTATCTCACCTTTTTTATTTTTTCTCATCTCTAATCACTTTATTTACATAGGAAGTTTAGTTATCACAGTTGGTGTTTTACTTTCTATTACAGTTTTCCAAGTTTTTGTGTTGTCACTTTTGATTATTTTGTTTGAATCACTGATGAGTGTAGTGTAATTCATATGTAGTGTTTGTTCAAATTATTAGCATAGTGAACAGAATTAATCTTCCTAACTAGTGTAGCTCACATCCTGGTGTTTTGCCCGTTCGTTTTAGTGCTTATTATTTATCTCATGTCTTTTTGAATTTCTTGTTTCTTTTATTTAGTTCGTTTATGCATTTTCTCATTGCTTCATCTTGTGTATCTCATTTTTTATTTTTTTCTCACCTGTATCAATTATTTTCCAGGGAGGAGTAGTATTGTACATTTGGTTATAAGAGGTGGTGTTTTACTTTCTGTTACAGTTTCCCATGTCTTTGTTTTGTCACTTTGATTCTTTTCTTTGAATCACTGATGAGGATAGTGTAATTTATCAATAGTGTTAGTTCAACATATTAGCAGAATGAATAGAATTGCTGTTAGTGTAGTTGGGCCAGCACCATGGCTCAGTAGGCTGATCCTGCCCCTGCGGCGCCAGCGTCCCGGGTTCAAGTCCTGGTCGGGGCACCAGATTCTGTCCCGGTTGGTCCTCTTCCAGTCCAGCTATCTGCTGAGGCACGTCACGGCAGAGGAGGATGGCCCAAGCTTGGGTCCCGCACCTGCATGGGAGACCACGAGAAGCACCTGGCTCCTGGCTTCCTATCAGCTCGGCACACTGGCTGCAGCGTACTGGCCACAGCGGCCACTGGGCAGTGAACCAATGGAAAAAAAGGAAGGCCTTTCTCTCTGTCTCCCTCTTTCACTTTACAATCTGCTTGTCCAAAAAAAATTGTGTAGTTCATATTGTATTGTTTTGCTCCTTGTATTAGTGCTGTTTCTTTCATGCTTTTTGTTTTGTGTGTCCTCTTTTCTCCCCCACAAACTTTTTTGTTTTTATCTGTGTGTATTTTATTTAAAATCATATTTCTTTGTTTGATGTTCCTGTTAATTCTTGTATTTATTTTCTGTTTTCCTTTTCTAATTGTGTAATTCTTGTGTATCTGACCTTTTTATTTTCTCTCATCTGTACTCACTCTATTGACATAGGAGGATTAGCATTGTAAGTTGAGGTATAAGAGTTGGTGTTTTACTTTCTGTTACAGCTTTCCATGTTGTTGTTTTGTCACTTTTGATGATTTTGTTTGACTCACTGATGAGTAGAGTGTAATTCATATATAGTGTTTGTGGAGTATTAGCGTAGTGAATAGAGTGAATCTTAATAAACAGTGGAGTTCATATCCTGGTGTTTTGCCAGTTCCTTTTAGTTCTGTTTATTTTTTCCCTTTTTTCTCCCCCACAAACTTTTGCTTTTTATTGGTGTGTATTTTATTTAAAAATCTCATTTCTTTTTTATTTTCTTGTCATTTCTTCCATTTCTTTTCTTTTCTTTTTTCTTTGTTTCTTTGTTTCCTTTTTCTTTTTTGACAGGCAGAGTTAGACAGAGAGAGGGAGGGAGGGAGGGAGGGAGAAAGGTCTTCCTTTTTCCGTTGGTTCACCTTCCAAGTGGCCGCTCTGGGCGGCGCGTTGCGGACAGCGCGCTGCTCTGATCCGAAGCCAGGAGCCAGGTGCTTCCTCCTGGTCTCCCACGCGGGTGCAGGGCTCAAGCACCTGGGCCATCCTCCACTGCACTCTCGGGCCACAGCAGAGAGCTGGACTGGAAGAGGAGCAACCGGGGCTAGAACCCGGTGCTCCGACAGGGACTAGAACGCGGGGCTTTGGCGCCGCAGGCAGAGGATTGGACTAGTGAGCCGCTGTGCTGGCTTATTCATTTTCTGATTTCGTGTTCTGATTGTTTAATTCTTGTGTATCTCACCGTTTTTAAGAGTTTTCTCATCTGTAATCACTTGATTTACATCGGAGGATTAGTATAGTAAGTTTAGTTATCAGAGTTGGTGTTTTACTTTCTGTTAGAGTTTTCCATGTTTTTGTGTTGTCACTTTTGATTATTTTGTTAGAATCACGGATGAGTGTAGTGTAATTCATATGTAGTGTTTGTTCAAAATATTAGCATAGTGAACAGAATTAATCTTCCTAAGTAGTGTAGTTCACATCCTGGTGTTTTGCCTGTGCTTTTTAGTGCTTATTATTTGGTTCTGTTTGTTTTGCTTTTCCTCTTTTCTCCCCCACAAAGTTTTGCTTTCTAGCTGTGTGTATTTAATTTAAAAATCTCATTTCTGTTTGAATTTCTTATTTCTTTTATTTCGTTCGTTTATGCATTTTCTCATTGCTTCATCTTGTGTATCTCACCTTTGTTATTTTTTTCTCCTCTGTTATCAATTATTTACCTAGGAGGAGGAGTATTGTAAGTTTGGTTATAAGAGGTGGTGTTTTACTTTCTGTTATAGTTTCCCATGTCTTTGTTTTGTCTCTTTGATTCTTTTGTTTGAATCGCTGATGAGGATAGTGTAATCCATCAATAGGGTTAGTTCAACATATTAGCATAGTGAATAGAAGTACTGTTAACAATTGGTGTAGTTGGGCCAGCGCCGTGGCTCACTAGGCTGATCCTGCCCCTTGGGCGGCGGCATCCCGGGTTCGAGTCCCGGTCGGGGCACCAGATTCTGTCCCGGTTGGTCCTCTTCCAGTCCAGCTCTCTGCTGTGGCCCGTCACGGCAGTGGAGGATGGCCCAAGTCCTTGGGTCCCGCACCCGCATGGGAGACCACGAGAGGCACCTGGCTCCTGGCTTCCTATCAGCTCGGCCCGCTGGCCGCAGCGCGCTGCCCACAGCGGCCACTGGGCGGTGAACCAATGGAAAAAAAGGAAGGCCTTTCTCTCTGTCTCCCTCTTTCACTGTACACTCTGCCTGTCAAAAAAAAATCGTGTAGTTCATATCGTGTTGCTTTGCTCTTTGTATTAGTGCTGTTTCTTTCATGCTTTTTGTTTTGTGTGTCCTCTTTTCTCCCCCACAAACTTTTTTGTTTTTATCTGTGTGTATTTTATTTAAAATCATATTTCTTTGTTTGATGTTCCTGTTAATTCTTGTATTTATTTTCTGTTTTCCTTTTCTAATTGTGTAATTCTTGTGTATCTGACCTTTTTATTTTCTCTCATCTGTACTCACTCTATTGACATAGGAGGATTAGCATTGTAAGTTGAGGTATAAGAGTTGGTGTTTTACTTTCTGTTACAGCTTTCCATGTTGTTGTTTTGTCACTTTTGATGATTTTGTTTGACTCACTGATGAGTAGAGTGTAATTCATATATAGTGTTTGTGGAGTATTAGCGTAGTGAATAGAGTGAATCTTAATAAATAGTGGAGTTCATATCCTGGTGTTTTGCCAGTTCCTTTTAGTTCTGTTTATTTTTTCCCTTTTTTCTCCCCCACAAACTTTTGCTTTTTATTGGTGTGTATTTTATTTAAAAATCTCATTTCTTTTTTATTTTCTTGTCATTTCTTCCATTTCTTTTCTTTTCTTTTTTCTTTGTTTCTTTGTTTCCTTTTTCTTTTTTGACAGGCAGAGTTAGACAGAGAGAGGGAGGGAGGGAGGGAGGGAGGGAGGGAGAGAGAGAGAAAGGTCTTCCTTTTTCCGTTGGTTCACCTTCCAAGTGGCCGCTCTGGGCGGCGCGTTGCGGACAGCGCGCTGCTCTGATCCGAAGCCAGGAGCCAGGTGCTTCCTCCTGGTCTCCCACGCGGGTGCAGGGCTCAAGCACCTGGGCCATCCTCCACTGCACTCTCGGGCCACAGCAGAGAGCTGGACTGGAAGAGGAGCAACCGGGGCTAGAACCCGGTGCTCCGACAGGGACTAGAACGCGGGGCTTTGGCGCCGCAGGCAGAGGATTGGACTAGTGAGCCGCTGTGCTGGCTTATTCATTTTCTGATTTCGTGTTCTGATTGTTTAATTCTTGTGTATCTCACTGTTTTTAAGAGTTTTCTCATCTGTAATCACTTGATTTACATCGGAGGATTAGTATAGTAAGTTTAGTTATCAGAGTTGGTGTTTTACTTTCTGTTAGAGTTTTCCATGTTTTTGTGTTGTCACTTTTGATTATTTTGTTAGAATCACGGATGAGTGTAGTGTAATTCATATGTAGTGTTTGTTCAAAGTATTAGCATAGTGAACAGAATTAATCTTCCTAACTAGTGTAGTTCACATCCTGGTGTTTTGCCTGTGCTTTTTAGTGCTTATTATTTGGTTCTGTTTGTTTTTTTTTTTTCCTCTTTTCTCCCCCAGACACTTTTTCTTTTTCTCTGTGTTTATTTGTTTTTATATTCTCATTTGTTTTTGATTTTCTTATTTCTTTTATTTATTTTTAGTGTGCATTTGCTAGTTGTTAAATTCTTGTGTGTTTCAACTTTTTATTATTTCTTCATCTATAATCACTTTATTTACATAGGAGGATTAATATTGTAAGTTCAATTATAAGCATTGGTTTTTTACTTCTGTTGCAGTTTTCCATGTTATTGTTTTGTCGCTTTTGTTTCTTTTGTTAGAGTCACTGATGTATATAGTGTAATCCATCAATAGGGTTAGTTGAAAATATTAGTATAGTGAATAGAATTAATCTTAATAATTTGATTTTCCACTTGTTTTTAGTGCTGTTTTCGTTGTGCTTTAATTTTGTTTTTCCTCTTTTCTCCCCCACAAACTTTTGCTTTTTATTTGTGTATTTTATTTAAAAATGTCATTTCTTTATTTTATTTAAATATCTCATTTCTTTTCTGATTTTCTTGTCATTTTAAAGTTGAAAAGGTATGTTATGCCATGGTGGGTCTTATTCAGGTGATCGAATCTCAGACATTGACATCTAGCAGTTCATCGCAAAAAAGCCATACTTACTCCTTTAACTAGAGCCTTGCAGTGGGGAAGGGCTAATGAGTTAATATGTATGGGCTCCAGTTTGTTTTCCTTGAGTTCCATGCACATGGAGCAATTTGGAAAGGAAGAGCTCTCCTGACTGCAGAGACGAAGGATGCCACTGGAGGTGGGTTTTCAATCATAAGGCCATGCACTGAATGGAGGATTATTAATATATGACTCTCACTGCTTTGGAAGAGTAGGTTTAATGCCAGGAGTTCCTTGCATATGTGGAGGGTAAAGGCTGCATACTGTTATGAGGAAAGTACCTTAACTTGTAGTGACTGCTTTAGGGATTTCTTATCTCCATGCCCCTTGGAGACCTTAGTCATCAAATAAATTCAAAAAGCTAGTCATATTCTTAAGATAATCCTAGCTAAGCTTTGCCTAGAGACCTCAGAAACATGTCTTAAATTCTTACCTGTTGCCCTCAGGATCAAAGTGGCACCTAAGGCTGTTTAACTAAAATGCTATATAAAGAGGTCTTCTTCACCTCTGATACTCTCTTTGACTCAGGGATACAGGATCACATAAAAGTTTAATATTAATCTTTTTCCTATACAAGAGGCTAATGGACTGTGGTAATAAAATTCTCACAGTGCCAGGTCCCAAAAGTCATGACAGCCTGTCCCCAGGAGACCAAGGCTTAAGAGACACTTGGAGTAAAGACTTCTTCCACTGATCAATTGCAGCCTAAATGAAAGGAATCCTACAAGGTGCTACTCAGCACTCCTACTGAAGGCAATTCAGGGCATCCCAAGCTGGGTACATTTGTCAAGGATCTCAATTCTACCTCTTTAGTCTTCACAGGTGCACACAGAGAACAACAAGTCTGCTCACTCTTGTGAATGCATTGAAGATCTCGAATACATCTTCAAAGGGCAAAAGGGTGAGTAAAATGTTGGCTACAATAGCTGGAGCTGGGCTGATCCAAAGCCAGGAGCCAGGATCCAGGATCCAGGGGCTGCCTCCAGGTCTCCTACATGGGTGTAGGAGGCCAAAGATGTGAGCCATGGTCTGCTGCTTTCCTAGGCCATAGCAGAGAGCTTGATCAGAAGTGGAGCAACTGGGACCGAAACCATATTGAACGTGCTACACTTAATGGCACACATGTTTTACCTATCTTTTATTCTCTCAGTAGGCTGCTGTTGTGAGGAAAACTCCATAGTTCTTGTAGTATGAGAGTAGGAGATCCCGCTAGGCCGTAGAAAACCATTTAAAAATCTGTTTATTGTGTGGGTCAAACTAGAGCCTACACTTCAGGCCAGATTTTACAGCAATTGCTTGGATCCATGGGTGCTCTAAGATAGTCATGGACAACTAGTTGGCCATAAAATGCATACTGGCAAAACCAGGAGCATGTGCACTGATTAATGGAATCTGCTGCATCTACTCTAACAGTTGTATATTCATTGAAAAGGATACTACCAGTCTTTAAGCCTACACTAGATGGTTTTATAGTTTGGGCAAAGACAATCTACCAACACCCATTATTTGGGAAACAATGGAATAGATGGCAGAGGATTAACTAAGTGAGCCATGGTGCCGGCCCCATAAGTCTATCTTAAAAACCACATACTGTATTAATCAATTTATACAAAAATGCCCCCACAGAAGCAAATTCATAGAAACAAAAAATATATTAGCATTACTTAGAACTTTGGGATTTAGAGATCAAGTTCTTTGACTGCTGTTAGGTATGGAATTTCTCTGTAAGATAATGAAAATATTCTGAAATTGACTGTAGTAAGGAGGCACAACCATGTAATTATAATGTGAAGACCATTGAATTATACTCTTTAAATGGGGGAATTGTATTGTATATGAATTAAATATTGATTAAATGTTTAAGTGAATACAATGCAAGCACACAATAAAAAGTATGAGCCTGTGGTGTGTGTGTGTGTGTGTGTGTGTATGATGTGAATTATTTTTTTTTATCCTAGTAAGAATCAGAAATACATCTAGCAATCTGAATTATATGTAATAACTTGAGAAGTCTACAAAATGTCAGTATTTAATGGTTTGGGAATTAGAAGTTTTTAGTTGTACTTCACTGTAAATTTAGGTCACAAGTTCCAAACATTAATACTACTCCTTTGGAAGACAGATTTTTTTTGAATGTGTTAACATTCATACTATGATGTTGTAGTCACTTATTTTCAGGACTATAGTTAATCAATATTGAATTATTTTTTTAAAGATTTATTTATTTATTTGAAAGGCAGAAAGTTACAGAGAGGCAGAGGAAGAGACAGAGGGAGAAGTCTTCCATCTGCTGGTTCACTCCCTAATGGCTACAATAGCTGGAGCTGGGCTGATCCAAAGCCAGGAGCCAGGAGCCAGGGGCTGCCTCCAGGTCTCCTGCATGGATGCAGGAGGCCAAGGATGTGAGCCATGGTCTGCTGCTTTCCTAGGCCATAGCAGAGAGCTTGATCGGAAGTGGAGCAACTGGGACCGAAACCAGCACCCATACAGGAAGCTACCTCTGCATGTGGCATCTTTACTCTCTATGCCACAGCACTGGCTCTTAAATCATTTCTTTAATAATGAAATGTCTTTTTATGCTTCAAAATTTTCATTATAGTAGTTTGAAATATAAACTTGTAGACATGAAGTACATCTATATTATCCTCATAAAGGCTCATATTTGGCAGCATAAAGTTTTAATGATTTATTGTAAAATGATAACATGCTTGACAAAAAGCATTCATTAAATGCTGGACATCTTTATTTTTAAAGGTTTATTTATTTACTTGAAAGGCAAAGTTGAGAGAGAGAGAGTGAGCTTCCATTAGCTAGTTCATTCTCCCAAATGGTTGTAACAGGCTGGGCCAGGCCCAGAATTTGAAGCTATTTAAGTGCCTGGAGAAGAGTGGAATTAGGAGTCTCCTGGTGCAGATTAACAGCCCTTTTGTCGTGAGGAAGAAGCTGAAGTTCAGATCTTTAGGTCATTTCAGGACACGTGCATGTGTGTAGTTGAGCTTCTGGGTACCCCATTATCAGTTTCAGACGTGAAGATACAAGGTGCATTGAAAAGAAGAAAACACTGCTTGGCACCCTGTGAGGTGATTTCACTAGGACTCTAGTTAACTGTTTTAAGCAAGTGCTTATAGAATACAAACAGTACCAAGTACAGATTTTTGTAAGCAACAAGCACCAATATCAGGGTTCTATAGTGGTGGCTCAATTACTGGAATCCTGGGATTCTAGGGACTTCTAGGGCATCTTCCAAGGACCTACTAAAGGGAAGCTTTTGGATACCTTATATGCTTATATATGCTTTGTGGGTAGTGTTTGGAAATATATTTTAAAAAATTAACTGTCAACTAGAAAGGTTTGTTGTAAGAGTAGATGAAAAAGAAACTTCTTCATTACTCAAGAATTCAGTGTCAGCCGGCGCCGTGGCTCACTAGGCTAATCCTCTGCCTTGCAGCACCGGCACACCGGGTTCTAGTCCCGGTCAGGGCACTGGATTCTGTCCCAGTTGCCCCTCTTCCAGGCCAGCTCTCTGCTATGGCCCGGGAGTGCAGTGGAGGATGGCCCAGGTGCTTGGGCCCTGCACCCCATGGGAGACCAGGAGAAGCACCTGGCTCCTGCCATCGGATCAGCGCGGTGCGCCGGCGGCCGCGGCGGCCATTGGAGGGTGAACCAATGGCAAAGGAAGACTTTTCTCTCTGTCTCTCTCTCTCACTGTCCATTCTGCCTGTCAAAAAAAATAAAGAAAGAATTCAGTGTCATCATTGGAAATGATGTAAGAAATTGAAACAATATAAAGAAATGTCAATTTAAATAAAAACAGATCTAACCCATTACATACTTACTGTTAATATAAATTATCTTTGATAAAGATATTTGATAATACATTTTTCATATATGACTTATAAGAAGTCCGGTGTTAATTGGCCTGGTGATCTGTGCTTGCTAAGTGTCTGTATTCACAGGAAAATATACTTGAGACTTTATGACAGAAAGTATTTTTACATTGAAGTCAATTGGCCATTGAAATTGTGCACCTAGTCTCCTACTAAAACCAGGACTTTGGAACTGTCTTCTTTGATATTTACAAGTCAAAGAGGTACATCCTAGGTAGTGGAAAAAGATATTTCTGTTTCAAAAAGATTGGTAAAATCTTATTTATCTGTGAAAAATATGTACATATATTTCAAAAACACAGAAAAATAATTCCATATAAATATTTTCTGAATTAAAGTCTACACCAAATTATAAAGAGGGAAAGTTGACTCCAACTGAATGTGACACAAGGCACGTAAAAGGTGACCTTGAGTGCACTGTGTGCAGATTAAGAGGGTTCAGTAGGGAGGGAAAAAGCAAAAAAGGAGGATATGCAAAGACTCATGGAGGGATGCATTATAGGGTTTATTCCAGATCTTTTTGTGCTATGATGTTTATTTAGGCAAGGATGTGCTCATGTTGCTTCCTATTTACATGTTGTCAGGTGCCATCAAAATGTATATGTCCAAAAGCCCAAGCTGGTGAAGTGACAAGGTTGTTGCTGCAGATTCTGGGCCTAAAGGTGAGAGTACAACAGGTGTCCTCCAGGTGCCTATATGTATTTTCAAGAGGAACCTCTAGGAGAACAAGCACTGTGGATGGCATTCCGGGGGGTAGAGCGTAGGCCCGGGAGGGGTGTGATCCATCTTGCATGGTGACACCATCTAATGAGAAAGCATTGTATATGGTGATAGAAAATAGAGGGCATGAGTCTGCCCTAGTAACTCACTGCTGAGTACTTCACCCCTGCTAGCACAGAATGTGCAGAACAGAGTTTCCCTTCCTAGAGACACTGCATCACATGTGTGGCTGAGATTCACGTGCCAGAGTCAATACCAGAGGCATTTGCTCTTAGTTTCAGAAATTTTTTTTTTACAGGCAGAGTGGACAGTGAGAGAGACAGAGAGAAAGGTCTTCCTTTGCCATTGGTTCACCCTCCAATGGCCGCTGTGGCCAGCGCGCTGTGGCCGGCGCACCAATCAGAAGGCAGGAGCCAGGTGCTTTTCCTGGTCTCCCATGTGGGTGCAGGGCCCAAGCACTTGGGCTGTCCTCCACTACACTCTCGGTCCAAAGCAGAGAGCTGGCCTGGAAGAGGGGCAACCAGGACAGAATCCAGCACCCTGACGGGACTAGAACCGAGTGTGTCAGTGCTGTAGGCAGAGGATTAGCCTATTAAGCTGTGGCACCAGCCTAAGTTTCAGAAACTTAAGATAGCAAACAACATCCTTTCCCCAGGCATCTCTTGGGTTGTATCATCAGGAACTCTTCAGAGAGGCAACTCAAATTTGTATGTCGATGAGCAGACCAGCAAAGATAGAGAAAGTTTTAATAGTTTGTTTTGAGAATGGATGGAGATTTTTTTTTTTGACAGGCAGAGTGGACAGTGAGAGAGAGAGACAGAGAGAAAGGTCTTCCTTTGCCGTTGGTTCACCCTCCAATGGCCGCCGCGGCCGGCGTGCTGCGGCCGGCGCACCACGCTGATCCGATGGCAGGAGCCAGGAGCCAGGTGCTTTTCCTGGTCTCCCATGGGGTGCAGGGCCCAAGCACCTGGGCCATCCTCCACTGCACTCCCTGGCCACAGCAGAGAGCTGGCCTGGAAGAGGGGCAACCGGGACAGAATCCGGCGCCCTGACCGGGACTAGAACCCGGTGTGCCGGTGCCGCTAGGTGGAGGATTAGTCTAGTGAGCCACGGCGCCAGCCCGGATGGAGACTTTTGGCAAGGATTCCATGAATGCATTGATGATACCTGGAGAAGTCATGGCCATGTTTGGACTTACCCATAATGGTAGAGCTAGAAACGTGCCAGGGGATTCCAATTCAATCCCATCAAGGTGGCATGTGGCAATGCCATCTTACTTGTTAAAATGATCAGTTTAAGTTCATAATTCATCAAAAAGATAGGATTAAGTGTCAAAGGGATTACATAAATAAGACCAGTGTCTGCAAATAATTGATATAATTTAAAAAGGAGAGAATGACCCAACATGGGAAGCAGTATACCCAGCAGACCCAGAGAATGGCAAAAGCCCTAAACAGCACTCTGGCCTCAGAATCAGCCCTTAAGGCATTCGGATCTGGCTGAAAAGCCCATGAGAGTTTCCCAGGCATGGAAAGCAAAGATATTGTGGCCAAAAAAATGACCTAAATGAAAGATCTCTGTGAGTGAGATCCCAGCGGAAAGAATGGGCCATCAAAGAAGGAGGTACCTTTCTCTGAAGGAAGGAGAGACCTTCCACTTTGACTATGGCCTTGTCTAAATAAGATCGGAGTTGGCGAACTCAAGAGGCTTCCATAGCCTTGGGAGCTCATGACAAGAGCCTCAGATGATTACTGACATCATAAATAAGAGTGTCAATTGTTAAATCAACAATGGGAGTCACTGTGCTCCTGCTTCCCATGTAGGACCTATGCCCTTAATGTGTTGTACTATGTGAATTAATAGTAAAACTACTACTCAAACAGTGCTCTATACTTTGTGTGTCTGTGTGGATGCAAACTGTTGAAATCTTTACTTAATATATACTAAGTTGATCTATATATAAAGATATATCTATATCTATATCTATATCTATATCTATATCTATATATGAAAATGAATCATGATGTAGAATGGGATGGGAGAGGGAGTGGGAGATGGGATGGTTCCAGGTGGGAGGGAGGTTATGGAGGGAAAAGCTGCTATAATTCAAAAGTTGTACTTTGGAAATTTATATTTATTAAACAAAAGTTGAAAAGAAAAAACAAAAAAGAAACAAAACAGCTATCATTGTAGTAGTTCAGATTTTTGTCTATTTTTTCCCAAGAATTTTAATATCACATACACCTCCCTTTGAAGTACTTACATTTCCTCAATTATTTAAATTTTATTGATTGCTTAAGGAAAATTGTAAAAGAAAAAGAATTTAATTTTTAGTAGTATAAAAGTAATAGATGTCATGTATTTCATAGATGCAGTTCTAAGAAGGTACCCATACTTTTCTCCCTTCCGCTCTCCCTCCCTCAATCCTCATCCCTTCCACTTTTTCTTTAATTTTTTTGCAAAGACATAGTGTTGTTTTAAAAAAATTATTTGAAAGTCAGAGTTACACATAAAGAGAAGCAGAGACAGAGAGAGAGAGGGAGAAAAAGAGAGAGAGAGAGGTCTTCCATCTGCTGGTTCACTTCCCAATTGGCCACAATGGTCATAGTTGTGCCAACCCAAAACCAGGGAGCCAGGAGCTTCCTGCAGGTCTTTCACATGGGTGGAGGGGCCCAAGGACTTGGGCCATCTTCCACTGCTTTCCCAGTCCATAGCAGAGAGCTAGATCAGAAATGGAGCAGCTGGGACTTGAACCGGTGCCCATATGGGATGCTGGCACTGCAGGTGGTGGCTTTACCTTCTATGCCACAGTGCTGGCCCCTAGAATATATTTCTTCTTCTTTTTTAAATTGTTACTGATATTAAGCTTATTTATTCTTTCATTTATTGAAAGGCAGGTTAAAATCTCACATTTGTATCGGTGTGTGTGTGTGCGTGTCACATTTTTCTTCATGTTATTTGGTTATATATATATATATATATATATGTAAAAATTGACAGGTAGAGTTATAGACAGTGAGAGAGAGAGAAAGAAAGGTCTTCCTTCCATTGGTTCACCCCCCAAATGGCCGTTATGACTGGAACTGTGCAGATCTGAAGCCAGGAGCCAGGAACCAGGAGCTTTTTCTGGGTCTCCCATGCAGGTGCAGGGCCCAAGCACTTGGGCCATCCTTCACTACCTTCCCCGGACACAGCAGAGCTGAACTGGAAGAGGAGCAACCAGGACTAGAACCGGCATCCATATGGGATGCCGACGCTGCAGGCGGAGAATTAACCAAGTGAGCTACAGCGCTGGCCCCTAGAATGTATTTCTTATATTATTTTTGTTTTGATAGCCATTAATATCTTCTCCCTATCACTCTCACTTCCTCACATCTCCTTCCCAGTCTTAAAGTCCTCACTAGTCTATATTCAGATAGATGTAATTTTTAGGTTTCATATACGAATGAGAATAGATGGGATCTGTCTTTCCAAACCGAGCATTTCATTTAACTTGATACTCTCTAGCACCATTTAGTCTGCTGCATATAACAGCATTTCACTTTTTGTCATGGATGAATAATATTCATTATGCACATGTGCCTCATTTTCTTTATCCATTCATCCATTATTGGATCTCTAGTTTGATTTCATATCTTGTGGATAGTGAAGCAGTATATGTGGGAATGCAGGTATCTTTTTGATATGATGATTTCATTTCTTTTGGATATCTGCATGGAAGTGGGATAAATGCGTCATATTTGAAATCTATTTTTAGTTTTCTGAGGAACATAAATCTGTTCTCCATAATGGTTGTACTAATTTACGTTCACATCAATAGTGCATGAGTTCCCATTTTTCCATATCCTCACCAGATTTTCCTATTTCTTTTCCTTTTTCATAACAATCTAAGCTTAGATGATATCTCATTGTGATTTTGATTTTCACTTCCTGTATGACTGATGATATTCAGTACTTTTCACGCATTTGTTGTCTATGTGGATTTTTCTTTAGATAAATGTATATTCATATCCTTTCTCCAATCTTGTCAGATTATTTCCTTTTTGGTTATTCAAGCTTTTGATTTTTTTGTTATTCCAGTGAAAGAGAAGGGGTGGGGAAGTCAGAGAGAACTCCTATCGACTTTTTCATTTCCCAAATGCTCACAAAAGTACTAACCCAGAACTAGAGCCAAAGCCAAAAAAACAATTTGGTCTGCCATGTGGGAGATAGCAACTCAGTTATTTCAGCCATCAGTGCTGCCTCTCAAAGTCTGCATTGGTAGAAACCAGAATTTGCAGCCAGAGCTGGGAATTAAACTCAGGCACTCTGATGTGGGACACGGATGTCTGAACCAAGCAAAACATTTATTCCAAATATTCAATTTTTTGAGTTCTTAGCATATTTTTTGACATGAACTTTTCATTAGATAGACTTTTCAAAATGCTATTTCATTTTTTAGATTGTCTCTTCACTATATTCATTTGCTGTGGAGAAGTTTCTTAATTTGTTCCCATTTGCTGGTTTACTCCCCAGATGGCCACAATAGCAGAGGCTGAGCCAAGCTGAAGCCAGGAACCCAGAATGCCATCCCTGTCCTCCAATGGGTAGAAGGAACCCACATACTTAGGTCATCATCTGCTACCTTCTGGGCACATGATTACAAAATTGGATCATCAGCACAGGTCAGTGTGGACTAGAATTGGCACTCTAATATGAATGCAGGTGTCCCCACAATGGCAGACATATGTCATATATTACGACTAATGTGGCCAGAAACAAAAAATAATGAATTAGGTAATCAATATCTGTATAAAATAATTAAAAATAAAGCTAAATTTTCTGAAGTATAATAATATAGAGCCATTACTATGTATGTATATTATCAGAATGTATGAATGAAGAAAGATAGAATGGTTCAGATAACAGTTTACATAGACTTATGAAAGAGAACAATTTTAAGAAAATGTGAATGAAGAACAGTAATAATAGGGTTGGCGCCATGGCTTACCTGGTTAATCCTCCACCTGCGGCGCCGGCATCCCATAAGGGTGCCAGGTTCTAGTCCTAGTTGCTCCTCTTTCAATCCAGCTCTCTGCTGTGGCCTGGGAGTGCAGTGGAGGATGGCCCAAGTGCTTGGGCCCCTGCACCCGCATGGGAGACCAGGAAGGAGCACCTGGCTCCTGGCTTTGGATCGGCAAAGCGCCAGCTGTAGTGGCCATTTGGGGGGTGAACCAACGGAAGGAAGATCTTTCTCTCTGTCTCTCCCTCTCACTGTCTATAACTCTACCTGTCAAATTAAAAAAAAAAAAAACAGGAAAGATTTTTGAAAAAATGAGCAAGTCACCTTAAAACAAACTAACAAAAGCACACTATTATCAGATGGAGAGCAATTGTGGTTGATACAATAAGTTTAAATTATAAAACTGTGTTATAATTTTAAAGCTAAAGTAAAAATATGACGCCTGGTGGTCCCCAGCCAAGGAGTCCAGGCATAGTGGAGTGCCCTGGACCCCTCTTGGTACCTCCCTGCTCCAGCCACTGGGAGTTCCTGGGGGTCCGTGTTCCCAGCTCAGCCTAGCCAGAATGCTGCCCAGAGGGCCACATTCGCCGGGACCAGGAGCGCGGAGGCTCTGGGGATAGTGCCTTGGCCAGCAGCCTCCATGCAGTGCACAGGGTGCCTCAGGGCACGGGCCCTCTGGCCAAGGGCATCCTGCACCTCCCTGCCATTCTGGCTCTCCTGACCACAGACTGCTAAGCCAACTGAGGTCTGACCATTTCTGGGGCTGGATCCCAAAAACTGACCGTGGGTTTTCAATGAGAAAAGCATAGTTGTGAGAATCCCAAGTGTCAAGTGACAAAGAGCCAGGATTTGGGACAGGGACGTCCCGGGTCCACCAGGTGGTACCACGAAGACCCTCCAGAGCCCTTAGGAGAGAGAGACAGTGTGGATACTCTGCCATCTCATTGTCTCTGAGGACAGCCATGCTTTGCTCGAGTGCCACAGAGGGACCGGTTGTAGTGCCATACCGCAAGCCTGTCTGGCACTTTGGCCCTGACTTCTGGAAGAACTTCTGCAGAGGGAAGAAAATGGAGGCAGAAGGGCGAGTCAGTGTGTGATACCAGCCGTGTCTCTGACACAGTGGAGAGCTCACCTCCTACCTCTGCATGCAGACCCAGCCACCATCCACCACCCAGCTCCTCCTGAAGGAGCGGGATGCGGGCGGGGAGGAACATTCCACCTGTGGTTACTCTCCATCCCAACAGCTCCCCTGGAGCTACACACGCGGACAACTCCCATGTACCCTCAGAAGGTGATGGCTGTGCTTCTCAGCCTGAAGTCCAGGGCCTGCTGCAATGGCTGGGCATCCTGGAGCTGCTGTCGAGGATGGTGACTTCACCCGTGCCACCACCTTCCTTCACAAGGACAGCCAGGGGCACAGCCTGTTCAGCTGTTCACAGCCCTGCGGTGGGGGAGGGCTAGAGATCTCTAGACGTTCAAGCCATATTGAGGATGTTTGATGACCTGGATGCAGTGGTCACCAGATTGCCATGTCATTTAGAAAACCAGCAGGAACATGAGAGGATTTCGAGAATATATGAAGAGTTTAAGAAAAAATAATCCTTCATTTCTGGGTGAAAAAAAGAATGCTGTGATTACCTAAAGAATAAACTTTCTCACAGAACCCAAGAATTCAATAATATGACAGAGTAATGAATTGGGATATATATAGTTATTCTTAGATTTTATTTGAAACTAATTTTCATAGCAAATTTTTTAAACTTTTATTTAATAAATGTAAACTTCCAAAGTACAACTTTTAGATTACAGTGGCTTTTCCCCCAATAACCTCCCTCCCACCCTCAACCATCCCATCTCCTGCTCCTTCTCCCATTCCATTCACATCAAGATTCATTTTCAATTATCTTTCTATACAGAGGATAAATTTAGTATATACTAAGTAAAGATTTCAACAGTTTGTACCTACAGAGAAACACAAAGTGTAAAGTTTACTGCTCACTTACTGTCTATTTATACTAGTTTCTGCAGCAAACAAGTGTTTTCTGATTCAGTTTCCAGTTGCTTTAACCAGTATGCAATGTTTAAAAGTATGATTTCACTCAAACATTTCAAAACAAATTCAAGATTCACTAAGGGCCTTTACTAAAAATGGAAGGAATCTTGTGTTCATCTGTATATGGTTTTATATTGATTTATGTCCTTTACAGGTGCTGTCTTTTTCAAGATTACGTGCTTGCAGTGTGAAGAGCAAGCAAACTATCAGTTCTGGTGGTACATTATCCTCTAATCCTCAGGCAAGCTCCTAGGATTTTTCTAAGACAAACCTTTTCAGAAGTGCCATTTCTTTCCTTTGAGAGGGGTTTGAATCCCACACCAACATTTGCAAACTTTATAATTCTAGGCAAGTCCTTAATCTCTTTGTGTCTGTTTCCTCTTCAGTAAAATGAGGCAAAAGTGTAGCAGCACCTACCTCATGGGGTGGTTATGAGAATTAAGTAAGCTCATATTTTTAAAGTATTTAGGCAGAGCCTGGCACATTATAGGCATTATATTTGTGTTTGTGAAATGAATAAAATTCATGTGCATCTAAAGAGAAAGTCCCTAATAGACAAGTTCAGCCAGCTAATAACAAGGCCATGTATCTTATAACTTTTATGTGTGTGCTGTTAAATCTTAAAATCCTTAGCCTTTGGCAGGTGCCTCATTTCCCATAGGATCCAACCCAGATCCCCATCTTTTTAAATCAATACAGCTGTCCACATATCACTCTATTCTGACAATCCAGCCTGTCCTGATGTGCATCAAATATAGTTACATGAATGAGCCCCCTTTCATATGAATTCAAAGACCCAAAGATGTTACATTTATTTGAAATCTCCCTTGTATCTATTGGGATGCTTCATCTTTCAAATAATTATTTTGACTTTGGGGTATATTCATGAGAACTATTTTATTATAAGTAGTATGAACAAAAATTTTTTAAACACTCATCCTTATTGAATCCTATTCAGTAACATCCATCTCATAGATCATTTCCCAGGTGTAAAATTATAGTTTCTGCATAAGACAACTGCCATTCCAATAACTAATAATCAGAGAGTTTTCTGAAGTGATAAAGCCAAAGGGAAAACAGAAGCTTAGAAAGTATTGGTTATTGAATGAAATGCCTGTTTTTTCTTTGTCAGTGCAAACTTTATTAGTATTTGTTGTTAAAGCTTTAATCTCACGGGTCCCCAACTGAGCACCTTGTGCTGTGTCTCAAGAGCACATGAGCATCAAAGGAAGTCTAAGGCACTATTGGAGACCTCCACATGTGGAACTTCACTTCCTGATTTGTATTTTGGGGACCTATGTTAGTATTTCACTTTAAGAACACCAATTTTTTTCTTCCCCCTGCCTCCCCCAGATCCCCAGTTTAAGGAAAGCCCACAGCCTGTCATGCCAAAGAGGAAAGTGACCTTCCAAGGCAATGGAAGACGAGAATGAGGAGGATGAAATCAGGGATACCAGGAAGAAGATGGTGAGGCCTGTGAGTCAGGCCAGGAGTCCTAGGGACTGCTTCAAAGGCAAACGCTCTGGACAGCAAGGAGGAGGAGGAGGAGGTGGAGGAGGAGGAGGAAGAGGAATCCAGCAAGTATGACATCCTGGCTTCAGAGGATGTGGAAGGTCAGGAAGCAGCCACAGTGCGCAGTGAAGGGGGAGTGTGCATCACACCCTTCAACCTACAGGAGGAGATGGAGGAAATTTAACTTGAGAGAAAGCAACTACTTCCTGAACCTGGAGGCTCAGATCCGAGAGAGCTGGCTGGACAACATTGGCTACGTGAAAATCAGGAAGAGGGCACTGGATCAGCGCCAGGTTTCAGGCTCAGAGGAGGAGGACAGTCTGGGCCAGACACCAACGAGTGCCCAAGCTCTCTTGGAGGGACTTTCAGTGCTGCTTCTGCTGAGGGAGACAGTGGCTGGGACAATGAGACATCTGGGGGTCCGAGGAGGGGGCAAAGGGAACAGCAAGGGGCCCGGGTGGCCCAGTTCCCCCCAGGGCCTGGACCGGCTGTCTGGGTTGGCTGACCAGATGGTGGCCCTCGGAATCCTTGACATGTACCAGGAAATGTGGGAGTGGTTGGCCATGTGGCTGAAGGGTTTGGAGTGAAGGACCCAGGGATCCCAGGATTCCACACTCCCGCCTCCCCATGCTGAGGTAGCCCCGACTCCTTTCCAGAGGGGAGAAGCAGAGTCATCAGAAGATGGCCTGGTGAATGTGATGTGGGAATATAAGTGGAAGAGCACCGAGGAGGATGAGTTGTACAGTCCCTTCACTAGCTCCCAGATACAGACTTGGGTGAGCAAAGGCTACTTCCCAATGGTGTTTATTACTGAAAGCTTGACTCCCCTGGGAGTCAGCTCTACAACTCCAAATGCATTGGCTTCGACATCTGCACCTGAGCCTGCCGAGGGTTCAGTTGAAGCCTTTTTTTTTTTTAATTTGCCTTTTAAGTGTTTTATTGGCTTTCTGAGGTTTCAAGAGGCATAGAGTCCCTGCCTTGACTGGGCTGGGGAGTTGGGGGTGTCCTGAACACAGAGTTTAACAAAGGCACTGGTAGGAGCTCTGGGTGGGTGGGGGAGAAGCCATGTGGGGGGCTGGAGGGTGGGGACTCCTTTGGGGACAGGGTATACAGTCAGCTCTGGCAGGAAGGGCTTTTCTAGAGAGACACTGAGGAGAGAGGAGAACCTGAGATCCTGAGGGAAACCCCAGAGGGAAGCCAGGTGCCCCCTGTGAGGAGACAGGGACCCCTGCTTCCTGGGGCGCTGGCATGCCCCGCCCCCCACCGGTGTCCACGTGTTGGGCAGAGACCCTGCTTGAAACCCAGAATTTCCTGGAGGCACAGCATCAGGACCCCAAAGCCCCCTGGGACCTCACTCTGGGAACATCTCAGGTGACCCCAATGGGAGCAGTCAGGAGCCATGGCCACTTTCCTCGGCCCTGCGAGTACTCCAGAGGCAGGCACTTCTGTGGGTATCTGGCACAGAGGGAGGCTTGGGGAAGGAGGACAGGGAGGGGGAGGAGCAGTTGGAGCCGAACTGGGTCCCCGAGCTGTGGGAGCCTCTACCGTCCCCTCTAATGCTCGGCTGTGACAGGCGTCCCGGCGTGGAGTCGGGGATTGGTCCAAACCCATGCCTGTGCCTCAGCAGCCGCTGTGCTGCGAGTCTTGCTGGAATTTGGGGAGCCAGTCCCCAGCTGTCTCGGGCACAGAGAATATTGGAGGCCACTTGTCAATTTCTTTTTCCCAATTAAAACTTTTAGATGTGCATGAGGGCCTCAGCTCTGCTGATGGCCAGGGGCCTTGTCTGCATCCCCTTCAGACTTACAAAAAGAAAAAAAATCCAATGGTTTTGAAAAAACAGCTAAAACAACATTTTGATAGAGTGCAAAGAGCTAGATCAATATTGAAGTATTTAAGGAAATTTAACTTTGTGAAACTTGATTTTACTAAATCTGTACATATTAGTCTTGGAAAAATCAGTACTATAACACTGATTTTTTTAAAAAGTTATGCCAATATATATAAGGATATTAAAGTTTCAATTGCCTATGGAAACAAATGAAAATATAATAGGTTTTTAAAATATAAAATGGTCTTCAATAACAAATATGTGGCTTGAAAAAATGAAAATATGTCTCATGTGCTTTGAGAAAGTTATCACTGAAACTAATAGATAGATGATATATTAGAAAATACATTGGCAATATGCAAAGGATATTAAACAGTATACAAAGAAATCTTAAACACGAATAAAAAGCTTACAGATATATGTGAAGAAGAGTTCCTATAAAAGAAATTTTTAGAATACAGAATATATGAATAGAAGCCCAAACTTGTGAGTGACACACACTGAAATGAAAGATGAACAATGATGGCAATAATTGTCAGTAGTTTTTGTTTCCTTAATATCAGATCACAAGGAAAGGCTTTATTGAAGTAGATGTGGGACTTAATCTTAGTTTTGGGAGAGAAGTACAAGGAAAGGTGCACAGAGAGTGAGCAACAGAAGGCAAAAAGGCGCATTAAAATCCCTTGTGAACAGGTGAATTACTGGTATGAGCAACTGGAGCTCAAAACAGCTATCAAGTCCAAGGAAGCATACAGAATGTGCATATGAATGGCTCCACCAAAGAGTCTAGAAGCATGGAATATTTCTCCTAATTTCTGCCTCTCACTAGTTGGGAACTTTCTGTAGACACATGTATACTTCACTGAATGTGAGTTTAGCAGATGCCAGTGTACAAAGTCTTCACTCAGAGAAACACATATCTGTTTATCTATCCATCCATCCATCCATCCATCTATCCATCCATCCATCCATCCACACAATTTAAAATTATTAAAAGGCAGTCTCCATTTCCCATTGAGAATGTTGGGCCTAACTTTTAGATTTGTAGTTGAAATCATTCAAATGCCTATCTCTAGATTTATTTAACAATTTAGTCGCATGCCCACTTTAAAAATCACACCTGCTATGATTTCCTTGTATGACATTTTATTCAACAATTCTATGGGAGAGCTTTCTGTCCATTGCTGGCAGCTTCACATGCATTTTTGACACAATTCCTAAAAATTGTGAGAGCTACGTAGATTTTCTATAAGCATGTCTCCCCTATTTCCATCCTAGTGTTTTGAGATATGCCACTGTTAACCAAACTGCTTTCTTTACTTTAGTTTGAATTTTTTTGACAGGCAAAGTGGACAGTGTGAGAGAGAGACAGAGAGAAAGGTCTTCCTTTGCCATTGGTTTACCCTCCAATGGCTGCCGCGGCCAGCGCGCTGCTGCCGGCGCACCGTGCTGATCCAAAAGCAGGAGCCAGGTGCTTCTCCTGGTCTCCCATGGGATGCAGGGCCCAAGCACTTGGCCACCCTCCACTGCACTCCTGGGCCACAGCAGAGAGCTGGCCTGGAAGAGGGGCAACTGGGACAGAATCCAGCACTCAGACCGGGACTAGAACCTGGTGTGCTGGCGCCGCAAGGCAGAGGATTAGCCTATTGAGCTGCCGTGCCGGCCTAGTTTGAATTTTTAACATCTATTTAGCATAAAGTCAGTCAGCTACTAAGAATAGTTAATATATTTGGTATATAAATTTATTTTTAATGGACATAAAATTGTATATATTTATGGTGTATAACATATTTTGATGCCTATATTGTGGGATGGTTAAATTACCTCACATATTTCTCTCCAAGACTACAAGAAGAAATCATTTTCTTTAACCATTACTGAAAAAAACATTATGGGGAGAATATTTACAGCAATGTAAGTCATTTTCCCCTGGGTCAAATTATTTGTAGTATCCATTTTTCCTAAACCTTGTCAATTTTGTAATACAGATATAATTATTTGAGATTATGCATATTAGCAAGTCAAATTGAGATACATATTTGTAGTTTTCAAAAACCATAGCTTCAATTAATACTTTCTAAGCTGTGGACATGGCCTGCCCCCCTCACCCCAAGGGCCCACAGGTTGGAGGCTTGGTCCCCAGTGTGGTGGTGGGAAATGTTGGGCCCACCTGGAGATGCTTTGGTCACTGAAGCCCCTGCTCTCAGGGGGCATATTAGTCTCCTGGTGTGCAGTTGCAGAAAAAAACAAAACTTGCACATTGATAAAGAAGACTACATCTGAATTGCATTCATTTTAAATGCAGAGTCATCCTCTGGTTTCCTGTGTGCAGATGTGAGCTCTTCTTTTCACACATCCTCCTGCCATGGCAATCTGCCATTATGTGACATAAGGTGCACTCACCAGAACTCAGCTGACACAGGAGCCATGCACTTGAACCTCCAAAGTCAGAAGTTAAATACACCTCTTGTATTAGTCAGCTCTCAGTGTAGCAACTGAAAGCTGATAGACATACTCCTCCTGGGTCTGAATTGAAATATCTTTTGCTCAGTCGGTCGTATCCTAGCTCAGCTCCACAGTTCCTCAGTGTCTGGGCAGACACTTTCCCACACATCTCCATGGTCTCAGTGTCTCCTATTCAAACTTCTCTTTACATCTGGATCTCACTATGAACACATGCCAATTTATTCTAATTTTACATATTTTTCAGGGTCCATATCAGGTATCATTCCTGAAAGAAAGCTACCTTTTGATCTAGAGGTTATAACCTATCTGAACCGTACATTTTCCTTACTCTGTTACAACATGCTTTCCATTCTATTTATCCATCACATCTACTATGGTTTTCATTCAACCTATATTAAGATTTTACTATGTTCCAGGCATTGAGCTAGGCACCATGACTACAGGGATGACTACAACAGTTATGGCTGTCCAAATACATAAAGCAAGTCAGAAATACCAGTGAATTTTAATAGTGTACCACAGAGCAGGTCGCTAGATGTTGTGATGTTCCTCATCAACATACTGTGCCATTCAGTTTAGATTTCTTAGTCCAAACCAAACTTCTATTCATAACAGTGATAATTTGAAATTGGAAAATTGAAGAATCTTACAGTCCAATCTTTAAAAAATAGTATTTAAAAAACTGTAATACTCATAGCAAAAGTGGAAAAAAGTAAAAAAAATCCATTACAGTATTTCCCAGCAAAATTTCAAATTTTTAAATCACCTCTAAATTTAATGGTCAAAAATATGAAAGGATGGGGCTGGCTCCACGGCTTAATAGGCTAATCCTCTGCCTTGTGGTGCCGGCATACCGGGTTCTAGTCCCGGTCGGGGCACCGGATTCTGTCCCGGTTGCCCCTCTTCCAGTCCAGCTCTCTGCTGTGGCCCAGGAGTGCAGTGGAGGATGGGCCAACTGCACCCCATGGGAGACCAGGAGAAGCACCTGGCTCCTGGCTTCGGATCAGTGCAGTGTGCCGGCCGCAGCGGCCATTGGAGGGTGAACCAATGGCAAAGGAAGACCTTTCTCTCTGTCTCTCTCTCTCACTGTCCACTCTGCCTGTCAAAAAAATATGAAAGGATGGAAGGAAAGAAAATCATGTTTTGGTACCCATGGGATTTGAGTGATAGGATTAAATGCATAAATAAATGAAAAAAGACTGAGTTATGACAAACCGTACATTAGAGTCTCTGTAACATAACCATAAGCTCACCTGGAGATAACCTAGATGGGGTTATGCATTGTGAAAAAAAGATGAAAGGATGAAATTATGAGTTTTAAATATAGTTTTACATTTTGATTCTTGAGAACAAGAATTCTCTCAGGTCTTTTCTTTCACTGTAGAAACTCTGGCATTTAAAAGTTGGGAGTGGTTTTTACTATCTATTCCAGGTTTAATAGGTATGCAAATTATTGCACCTCATTTTCAAATATCTCTGCCATTCACAAATGCTATCCAACACCCCAGTCACACCCCTCTGCACCACACTCCCTTATTTAGCTCATATTTATCTTGGATGTTCAAGGGCTTGTATACACTGCCTTTGCTTCTTTCTATGTGGACACAGTTATTTGAAGCTTCTGCTGGCATTGAACTTTGAGTATCTTCAAAGAGGTGGTTGGTGAGAAACTTATTGTGGGGGCTGTCCTCAAACAAAAGGAACAGGGAATAGAGGTGAGAGGAGGTGAGTCCATTGCCATAAAATAAAATTTGGTGACATAAGGCCATAACAGCCAAAGGGCTAAAAATGTCTTATTGATTCCAAAAGTCTTGATCAATCATCCCCTTAATCACTGTCAAACATGGGGAGCTTAGAGACATTTGTTCATTTTTGTCTGAGTCAGGGATTGAAGTCACTATTGCCCCAGAATTCTTGACAAAATAATGGAACCAACAGTCGGTCAAATTCAAAGAGAATTTACTGGCACGTTTCAGGAGCACTGCTATGGACAGAGTGCACTGGTGCAAGGGGGCAGTGATCAAGATTCAATGTGAAGCAGGTGCCGCGGCTCACTAGGCTAATCCTCCGCCTTGCGGCACCGGCACACCGGGTTCTAGTCCCGGTTGGGGTGCCAGATTCTGTCCCGGTTGCTCCTCTTCCTGTCCAGCTCTCTGCTGTGGCCAGGGAGTGCAGTGGAGGATGGCCCAAGTACTTGGGCCCTGCACCCCATGGGAGGCCAGGAGAAGCACCTGGCTCCTGCCATCGGATCAGCACGGTGCACCGGCCGCGGCGGCCATTGGAGGGTGAACCAACGGCAAAGGAAGACCTTTCTCTCTGTCTCTCTCTCTCACTGTCCACTCTGCCTGTCAAAAAAAAAAAAAAAAAGATCCAGTGTGACAGCTGATGTGCCTTCCTTGCACACACAGAGATGGCGCACATATTGCAGCCAACCGTGCACCCTCTCCTTGGGTCACGAGAGGAAGAACTTTTCCCATGGCCCCAGTTCTGTTCTTGGAGTTTTCTGTCCCTGGCCAGAAGTAGCCTTGGCTGTGTCAGTGAGAAGAGGCCATGAAAGCCTCTCTCCTCCAGGTTGTTCGGAAGTATAAGGTGTGTGTGCAGGAACACAGGCATGGGGTGCTCGAACTAATTGGTATGTAATCTGGTGAATTTTCACAGACTGCACACATGGAGGAGAAAACAGAAGCTAAGAGAAACCCCAATAATCCCTCTGTGCTCTGTTCCAGCCTGCCCCAGGCTTCTGACACCTCATAGTAAGTACTAATTACATGTACATTTGAAAAACTTTATTTTCAAATAAAGTTATATTCTGAGGTTCTAGCAGAACATAAATTTTGGGGGATATTGTTCAACCAGTAGAGGTAACCAGCTGCAGGGTTGAAGGAATGGGTACATGGAACAAAGGAAGGTGTGTGTCTCCTCCAACTGTTTTTTTTTTTAATTCAATAATATGTTATAGAGGCTCATCTATGTTCATAAATGCAGCTCTAGTTGATTTTTGCTCAAGTTTATCCATTGTACAGATGTCTGAAAATTTACTCACCCATAAATGGAATGACAACAACTTCATGTTATTAAAATCAAAAAGCAGTGAGCATAGAGATCTTCTCAGTGGTGGATTCTTGTTGGTAGAATTCCCAGGCCATCAGGTGTGGGCCTTTTCCACATCACCAGAAATTGTCAGTTTGTTTGTAAGATGATTGAGCTAGTGCATACCCCTGTTGCAAAGAATGAGACACATGACTTCCTCCTGTTTTCTTAAAATTTCGGTACTCTTAATTTTGTTCACTTGCTGCTTATACAATGGCTGTGAAACCTTTGATTTCACCACCAAAGAATTAGAGCATAGTGTTTATTGAGTATTCAGTTTTTCTTTAATGTTTGTGGTGATTATTTTTCATACTGATTTTACATATTTTTAAATATGCAGTGATGTTAATTTTTGAGCCTGTTAAAACTATTACAGAATTTAAAAAAAAAAATCCTGATCTGTAGCTTCACTTTTGAGTTTATGTGTTGGGTGTTTTTTTTTTTTTTTTTTGGACAGGCAGAGTGGACAGTGAGAGAGACAGAAAGAAAGGTCTTCCTTTGCCGTTGGTTCACTCTCCAGTGGCCGCCGCGGCCGGAGGATTAGCCTAGTGAGCCGCGGCACTGGCCATGTGTTGGGTCTTATAACATTAAATTTTCTTTTAACACATGAGAATTTTTCAAAATTTTTCATGATGGTATTTCCTTTTTGCACCTTTAAAAGAAACCATTCTCTATTCCAGTGATATAAAGGTATTTCCTTTAAAATTTAAAGTTTTGTATTTCACATTAAGATTCTTGTTTCAGCTGGGATGTATTTCGGACATGTGATGAACTAGGGATCTTATTTATTTTTCATTTGGCAAACCAATTCTCTCAGCCCCATTTATCAAATGTCCCATCGTTTTCTCATCAATTTGCCTGGCTCCTTAGTTATATAACTTCCTCCTATCTTTGTTTTGTTCCATGGACCTGTGTATTTCTTACTGGATTTTTTTGGCAACATATGGCTTTATAGTAAGACTTGATTTTGGAGAGAATGAAGTGTTCTTCATTGTTTCTCTTTATCATAGTCTTTTTATTGTCTGTTCAGATAGGGATTTTATACTCAGCTTTCTATTTCATGAGAAATTCCATTGAATGATCAAGGTTGTATAGATTTAGAGCAAAAAAACAGAGGACAGGGGATCTTCCTAGGGGAATTATTTTCAGAATATTGATGTTATTTTGAAAGTATTCTGAATTTCTTATTATTTACCTATAAAATATCATAGATATTTCCATTGTAGGCAATCATATTATCTGTAAATATTAACATTTACTTTTCTAATGATTTTATTACTTTATTGTTAAGTAGAAATATAATTAGGGCTTAATAGATATTGGCTATCCTTTTCTTGCATCTTTTTTTAAGTGAATGTTTCTATCTTTATTCCATTTAGCATGGCATTTGTAGTGTGTTGTATGGCTTTTAAAAATTTTTTATTTTCAAGCCAGGTAAAAGATGTTCCATTCTCTTTTCAATTTTTTAAATATTTATTTATTTAGAAAGAGTTAGAGAAAGAGAGGGAGAGGCAGAGAAATAGTGAAAGATCTTCCAGATGGAAGCTATCTCTGGCTATTGTGGACATTTGCAGAGTGAACAAACCAGAGGATGAGAGTGCATCTCTCTCTCTCTCTCTCTCTCTCTCTCTCTCTCTCTCTCCATCTCTCTCTCTCACTGCATTTTATTTTTTTAAAGAATTACTTATTTGAAAGACAGAGTTACAGAAAGTAGTAAAGAAAGAGAGCGAGATGGGGGGGAGAGAGAGAGAGAGAGAAAGTCTTCTATTCTGCTGGTTCACTTCGCAAATAACTGTATTGGCCAGAACTGAGCTGATGTGAAGCCAGGATCCAGGATCTTCCTCCAGACCTCCCATTCAGGTGCAGGACCCCAAGGACTTGGGCCATCTTCTATTGCTTTCCCAGGCCGTAACAGAGCACTGGATAGGAAAAGGAGCATCTGGAACTCAAACTGGCACCCATATGGGATTCCTGCGCTGCAGGCTGGGGCTTTAACCCACTGCACCACAGCACTGGCCCCTTTTTCTGTATTTTATTTTATTTTATTTTTTCTTCTTTTTTTTCTTTTTTTTATTTAGTAAATATAAATTTCCAAAGTACAGTTTATGGATTACATTGACTTTCCCCCCCATAATTTCCCTCCCATTTGCACCCCTCCCATCTCCCGCTCCTTCTCCCATTCCATTCACATCAAGATTCTTTTTCAATTACCTTTATATACAGAAGATCGATTCAGTGTATACTAAGTAAAGATTTCATCAGTTTGCACCCACACAGAAACACAAAGTGTAAAAATACTGTTTCAGTACTAGTTATAGCATTACTTCACATTGGACAACACATTAAGGACAGATCCCACATGAGAAGTAAGTACACAGTGACTCCTGTCCACTTGAAATTCAGAGCTACACAGAGAGAGAAGGAGAGGCAGAGGGAGAGGCAGAGGGAGAGGGAGGTCCTCAATCCCCTGGTCCACTCCCCAATTGGCTACAATGGCTGGAGCTGAGTGGATTCAAAGCCAGGAGCCAGGAACCTCCCCCAGGATCTCCCATGTGGGTACAGGAGCCCAAGGACTTGGGCCATCTTCTACTGCTTTTCCAGAGAGCTGCCTTGGAAGTGGAGCAGCCGTACTCGAACCGGTGCCCATATGGGATGCCAGCACTGCAGGCAGTGGCTTTACCAGCTACCCCACAGTGCCTGCCCCTCCCAGAAGCTGTTCCCCTTGGGATCTGCAGAATGGAGCATGCGGACATGTGACACACTTTAGGAGCACAGGTGCTCACACTGACCTGAGAGCTGCTAGAAATACTCTTACAGGGGGCCTGTGCTGTGGCACAGTGGGTTAACACCCTGGCCTGAAGCGCCAGCATCCCATATGGACGCTGGTTCGAGACCAGGCTGCTCCATTTCTGATTGAGGTCTCTGCTAATGGCCTGGGAAAGCAGTAGAGGATGGCCCAAATCCTTTGGCCCCTGCACCCACATGGGAGACCCTGGGGAGAACTCCTAGCTCCTGGCTCCTGGCTTCGGATCAGCACAGTTCCAGCCCTTGTAGCCAACTGGGGAGTGAACCATCAGATGGAAGACCTCTCTCTGCCACTCCTTTTTCTGTGTAACTCTGACTTTCAAATAAATAAAAAGGGAGCCAGAGCGATTTAAACTATGCCTTACAAAGATTTTACAGTAGTAGTAAAATGAATTATAGGAAAGGTACTAGAAGCTGGAAGGGTAGAATATTAGCTAAATAACCTATGTTTGAGGAAGCAAGCATATGAACCATGACACAGGCATCAAAGAACAAAAGGAGTGAATGGTTTGCAAGGAAAGAAGTAGAATCTGGTGAACTTAGCCCTTAAAAGAGATGGGGATGAGGGAAAAAGAGGACTCAGTGATGCCTGAAATTTTGAAGTTGGGGGAATGAATAATGGGGCTGATGAGGAATACTGAGGAGGAGGCATTTGAGATGTGGTGGTTCAGGGAGCTTAGTTACATCCTGAGATGTGTTTTCAGAACCCGTTCTATATAAGCAACTGATTCAGTCTGGTTCTCTTTGCAGTGTTTCCCTATCTTCATGACGCTATCCCCATGACCTCTGGGAGACCTGTGGTATCGTCACACTGCAGTGACTCCAAGAGCGGTGTTAAGGACACAGCTGAAGGATTGCTACCCAATTTAGAAGATTCCCTTCTTGTCTGATGTGACAGCTGAGTTTGTACTTCTCAGTGGCACTTGAGTTTCATATACAGTAGGACTGCAAATTGTCTTCAGTTTTGCTGTTATCCTAAGTATCTGCAGCCCTGAGGATTCTTCACTTGACATGAATTTTATTCAATCTGCTTTCCAACTTTACGTACTTTAACAATGTGCTTTTTGTTTTGCTGTTAATAGTAACTTAATTCTTCTACTAAAATCTAAAACAGACAGTGACCTTGATTTTCCCTGTCTCCAAGGTGAAGTCCTTAGCCTGAAGATTCCTCATGTTCCTGCTTCATTCTGGGACACTTGATGTGTGTTTATAGTTTAGCTATTCATGTCTCAAGGATTTCAGATTTAGACCTATATTCTAATTTACACTGTGATTGAATTTATGTTGGTAATAGGAAAAATTTGTTGGGTAATTGATAATGCCTCACTCACAATTTGAATAAAAAATACAGTCTAACAGCCTCTTGTGAAACCACAGTACATTCTAATGTTACCTGAATTCTAACTGTTTAAGCATACATCTGTAAAAATAGTACTGTATAGCAATAACCTTGAGTTATTCTGAATAACATAATGATTTTAAAGTTGGAGTGTAATACTGAAAAATAGAGGTGGCCCTGGAATATAATAATGCTCACCCTGCAGCTAAGAATGAACAGAAAAGGATATAAAATGACACAGCTTTTTAAAAAAATTTATTTGGAAGACTTGGGGGGGTGGAGACAGAGAGAGAGAGATCTCCCATCTGCTGGTTCACTCCTCGAGATGGCCAGACTGAAGCCAGGAGTCTGGAACTCCCTCTGGGTCTCCCACATGGGGGCAGGGGCCCAAGTACTTCAACTATCTTCCACTGATTTCCAGGCCATTAGGAAGGAGCTGGATCATAATTGGAGTAGCCAGGACACCAATCGGTACCCACATGGGATATTGGTGTCACAGCTGGCATGCTTCACCCTCTATGCCCCAATGATGGCCCCAGTGACACACATTTAAAATGCAGTTATATTATTACTGATAAAATGACACATTCATATACTGGAGTGGTGAGCACAGCTTGCCACTGGATTCCCTGTTCTGTATTGAAGAAGGTTTGACTGACATCGGGGCTGCCCTACCCTCTCCACAGGCCACCAATTGAGGTGAGAAAACAGTAGGGGGTCACTCATGGAGGGTGCAAGGTCTGGACTGGGGTGGGGTTTGCTGGGAGTCTGCTCCTTCCCCTGCCCCTGCCCTGCAGTTCCCATCATCACGGGGCGGGAGGGAGGGGCAATACCTCTGGGAAGTGCCCTTCCTGCCTTCAAGAATACACACCTGAGGTAGAAGAGGGGGCTGGAAGCCTGTGCTTGCAAGTTTGCAAAGGCTTGGTGACTTGTGCGTGTAATGAAGGAAATGGAAAGGCATGCAGCAGAATCATCAGTGCAAGGCCTTGACTGACAAGACCAGATATGAAGAGATCAGGACCATGGTTTAAAACTTTACCTTCTAAATGGACGAGCATTGTACCATCTTCAAAAGAACCATCTCCCCCAAGTGTGGTTGCCATAGAGCAGCTGCAAGACTTGCATCTGGAAAGCAGAACTTGGGGCCTTTTGGAGGGACCATTCCTAGTGCCAGAGACTCTGCATGAGCCAGCCTTGGCTGGTAAAGTTTGCTGCTGACAAATGCAAGGCCTGCGCCTCTCTGAGGACCAGCAATGGCAGGGGATGGCATGGGGCATGGTGAACATCATGGGCATTAGATCTCCAAGCTGCTCTGGCCTAGCCTGACTGCTGCCAGCCTTGGTGCCCACACCAGACCTGCTCTGTAGGAACAGCTGGAATTAAAGGGCCCTTTCAACTCTGGGCAGGATGCTCAGTGGAAGTTTAGCAAACCCTAAGGCCCATCCCTTAATCACCAATGAGGCACATTTTTTATTCTATTTTCCAGGCCCAACTCAAAGACAAGACATTCCTCTATCAACCTGCACAGTCAGTGCCAACGATTTCCTTTCTCACCAGCCCTTTTCCCACCCTGTACATCCTCACACATACACCTGCTCCTACAATACTCACAGCCTCAGAACACTCCTTAACACACTCTTGTCCTCCCCATGGCCCATGCACATATGCCTTTAAACACATACCTGCTCACACCCTCATACTTACACACCTGCCATCACAACACTCATACAGTCCTCAGGCACACTAATATCCTCTCCCAAGCCCATGCACATGCTCACATACACTCTCACACACCCCTCTTTCTCTCACACACCCACACTCACACATGTGCCCATTTTCTTCTTTAAAGTAAAATGGAAATAAATAAAAATTTTTAAAGATTCATAAATATTCCGTGAACTTTCTGAAGCCTCCTCATATAGAGTGGAATCTTTAAATCCATGTAAAACGTGAATTGGAAATCAGCACTGTGCATCAGTGTGAGTGATACAGACCAAAATGCTGAGGACAGAAGCATTTCTGTTTTTAAAGTACATCCTTAACTGAGTCATAGACAACCAGAGGGTTGCAGGACAGCTGGAAATCAGGGCGTTCCCAGCAACAAGCCCAGCATGAGCAAGAATGTCCTCTGGATCTTTCCTCCCAATCCCACCCACTTTGTTTCACAAAAGCTGACTTTCTTGATGAAATTAGCAACTTCCCTCTAGCTTCAAATACCTTATCTGGAGGTGGGAGGTTGTCACTTGAGAAGGTAAAAAAAAAAAAAAAAAAAAGGAGAAGAGTGGCATTAGGAGGTTGGAGGTTTTGATCCCAGCTTCCATCTTGCAGGGCTGCACCAAATCAGCTGCCTTCCTTTCTCAGGTCTTTAGCTGGGAGGCCTGGTACAATTTCCCCCCATCTCCAGTCTGGTAACTGCTCTCTTATTAGAGACTGCACCATTCCCTACAGCTTCCCCTAGAATCTGTCCACAACTTCTTATTTTTTAAATATTTATTTTATTTATTTGAAAGAATTACAGAGAGAGAGGTAGAGACAGAGAGAGAGGTCTTCCATCTGCTGGTTCACTCCCCAGATGGCCACAATGGCTGGAGCTGCACCAATCTGAAGCCAGGAGCCAGGAGCTTCTTCTGGGTCTCCCACATAGGTGCAGGGGCCCAACGACTTGGGCCATCCTCTACTGCTATTCCAGGCCAACTAGAGAGCTGCATCGGAAGAGGATCAGCTGGGACCAGAACCGGTGCCCATATGAGATGCCAGTGCTTCAGGCCAGGGCTTTTACCCACTGTGCCACAGCAGGGGTCCCTGCCCATACCTTTTCTTCTTGCCCGATTGTGCCATGAATTTTTTGCTGGCAGCCAGGCTGAGAGGGTGGGAATGGACTCAGTAAGACTAGAAGGAAATGTTTAGCACAACCTGAGGGAAGGATTCAGGGTGGGTAGAGGTTTGTAAAATGGACATTCCTTATCATTTCCTTCTAAAGAAATATGGTGCTGTTGTTTGGGTATCATTTGAGTGTGTCCTCCTAGAGTCTGTGTGTTCAAAGTTAACCCTAACTGTGAGGTATTAAGAGTATTGACAGTTAATCCTACTAAGGTGCTTAGAGACAGGGCCTTTGAAGTTTCACTAGCTTTAGGTAAGGTCCAGAGTAGAGCCTAGTATGATTGAATGCTGGTGGCTTTTTAAGGCTTGTCTTTTTAAACTTACCATTTATTTGCATTTTATTGAGAGAGAGAGAGAGAGAGAGAGAGAGAGAGAGAGAGAGAAACAGAGAGAGAGACAGAGACAGAGACAGAGACAGAGAGAATGAATATGAATATCTTCCATTTGACGATTCACTTCTCAATGCCCAAGAACAGATAGGGCTGGGCCAGGCAGAAGCCAGGGCCCCAGAGCTCAATCTAAATCTCCCGCATGTGGTCAGAATCTAGTACTTGAGCCATCACCTGATGCCTTCAAGGGTGCACATTAGCAGGAAGCTGAAATTAGAAGCAAATGATTCGGGAGTAAAACCTCAGACCCTCTGAGCTGGGATGCGGTTGTCAGAAGACTTGTCTAGCCAAAGGCCTGCTCTTGCACATCTTTCAATTCTATTTTTAGATTAATAAAATTAAAGCCTCCTTGTTGCATAAGATTTGGGGACCACAGCCTAAGTGCAACATGTCTTTTGTCTTTCGCAGCACTCACAAGTGTTACTATTATGCAACTATTTTTCATAATATCTCAGATTTTCCAAACTGTGTCTCTACAAGCACTACTCATGACAAGCACATCACATTCTGTTTCTCCCTACTAAGAGCTATCAGTCCTTTAAATATGCAATTTTTAATATTTTAAAATAACTGCATGTATTCTTCACTTACTGAGGTGTGTTTGTATATAAGGGTAATTACTCTTGATGCATGCGCACATAAAATTATACCGTTCACCATGTGTTCTCCTTTCAAACACACCCTCCCTGTCTCCTCCTGAGATGATCACTATCCTGAAAATGTTTCATTATTATAGCATATTTCTTTGCAGTTTTACCCAAATGCAATTGGTTTTCATGATTTTGAAATTTAAGTAAACAATATCACATTTTTCTGCAACTCTCTTGCTAAGCTTGTGAGATACATCCCTGCAGAGACACATGACTATGTTATTTGCATTTTTTTTACTTCTGTATAGTATTCCATTATATAATTATACCTTAATTAACTCATCTATTCTATTGATGGATAATTGGTTTGTTTATAACTTTTTCCTATTACACACAATGCCACTATGAACACTTGTGTATGTTTACATGGGTACTTAGAAAATGCAAGAGTTTCTTTAGATCTAAATTGCATCCACTGGGATGTGAAGAAGTGGCACAGAGAAGAAAGTGCCATTGATTTCTATTCTATTATTCTCCATTCCCAAATGCATAGTCTCTATGAAAAAGACTCTTTGATTAGAACATAGCTCTGTATTATGTTAGCTTGATGATGTATTTTCCACATTGTCACAGTGAAATTTATCTCTGAAAATTTACTTTTTGAATTGTTATTTTTTAGTTAAATGCAATATGGTAGACACTATTATATGCTTAAAAAGTATCTTATGATCTTCTTTCTTACTAATAGAACTCCAATATTTTTGGATGGATGACCACATACCAAGTTAAAAGACTGTTGTTTTAGTCTCTCTTACAGTTAGACTAAGTTCTAGCCGTTAAATAAAAACCAGTGTGTCATATGGACATCATGGGTGGTTGCTTAAAGGCAGCCAACTGAGAGAACTCTTTTATCCTTCTTTATTTCTGGAGTTTATGGCTTGTGTTCCTGCTACTTGGGAGACTTGGATTGAGCTTCAAACTTTTCTTAAATGTGTAAATTCCTGTGCAGGCATTTGATTAGTGGTAAGATACCACTTGAGAAACTTGCATTTCATATTGGAGACCTATGGTTTGAGTCTCAGTTCTAGTTCCAATTCAGCTTCCTACCCAGGGAAGCAGAAGTGATGGCTCAATGTTTGTGTCCCTGCCACCTGTGTGAGAGACTCAGATTGGGTTCAGGGCTTCTGGCTTTGGCCTGGTCCAGTGCAGATAGGTCCCTTTTCCTTACAAATAAAGAGAGGATCAATAATTTTAAGTGGGCCGGCGCCGCGGCTCACTAGGCTAATCCTCCGCCTTGCGGTGCCGGCACACCGGGTTCTAGTCCCGGTCGGGGCGCCGGATTCTGTCCTGGTTGCCCTTCTTCCAGGCCAGCTGTCTGCTGTGGCCAGGGAGTGCAGTGGAGGATGGCCCAGGTGCTTGGGCCCTGCACCCCATGGGAGACCAGGAGAAGCACCTGGCTCCTGGCTCCTGCCATCGGATCAGCGCGGTGCGCTGGCTGCAGCGCGGCGGCCATTGGAGGGTGAACCAACGGCAAAGGAAGACCTTTCTCTCTGTCTCTCTCTCTCACTGTCCACTCTGCCTGTCAAAAAAAAAAAAATAATTTTAAGTGCAAATTCACATAACCACCTTGAAATTTTTGCATTCACTTTTTTAAAAAGGTGGTTTTTAAATTTATTTAACAGATGGAGAATCAGAGGGAGGGAAGGAGGGAGGGAGGGAGGGAGAGAGAGAGAGAGAGAGAGTTTCCCTCTACTGATTAATTTGCCAAATGGTTGCAATGGCCAGAGCTGGGCCAGGCTGAAGCCAGGAGGCAGGAACCCCATTCTTTTCCCTCAAAAGAGTGGCAGGGGCCCAAGAACTTGAGTACTCATCTGACACTTCCAAGATGCATTAGCAGACAGCTGGATAAGAAGAGGAAGCACCTGGGGACCCAGACCAGCACTCAGCATTTGATGGGTTCTCAGATTGCCTCTGTGGGAAATTCGGGAATTCTGTCCAGATCAGCAGATGAAATGATCAGAAGAAAGCAACGGGTCCTCAGCCCTCGCACACTTTCCTTACCAGAAAAACACAATTGGATAAATTTTATTTTCCAATAAGTAATTTTGTTTTTATTTATTTATTTATTGATTTTTTCACTTTTTGCTTGAATTTTTATTATAAATTTAAACATACAGACAAGTTTAAAGGAAGACCAATGAACATCTCCATATTCACTACAAAGGTTCAACAACAGTTGACTTGTTTTACATATTTATTTGAAAATATAGGGAAAACATCAGGACTTTCTGAACTTCAAATCCTACATGCCTCTCCTAAGGACATATTTATTTATTTATTTATTTTTGACAGGCAGAGTGGACAGTGAGAGAGAGAAAGACAGAGAAAGGTCTTCCTTTTGCCGTTGGTTCACCCCCCAATGGCCGCCGCGGCCGGCACGCTGCGGCCGGCGCACCGCACTGATCCGATGGCAGGAGCCAGGCACTTATCCTGGTCTCCCATGGGGTGCAGGGCCCAAGCACTTGGGCCACCCTCCACTGCACTCCCGGGCCACAGCAGAGAGCTGGCCTGGAAGAGGGGCAACCGGGACAGAATCCGGTGCCCCGACCGGGACTAGAACCCGGTGTGCTGGCGCCAAAGGCAGAGGATTAGCCTATTGAGCCACGGCGCCGGCCCAATAAGTAATTTTGAAATGTATTTAATATACTTATGATCTGGAGAACTGACCTTGCAGTGAGTATACTGCAGTACCATATATGTATACTTGAAACCATAAATAAGGAGGGAATTTTATTTTATTTATTTATGTATTTATTTATTTTTGACAGGCAGAGTTAGTGAGAGAGAGAGAGATACAGAGAGAAAGGTCTTCCTTCCATTGGTTCACCCCCAAAATGACCGCTACAGCCAGTGCGCTCCTCCTGGTCTCCCATGTGGGTGCAGGGCCCAAGCACTTGGGCCATCCAGGAAGGAATTTTAGTCCCTGAACTCTATACTTGTGTACAGTATTCTAAGCTCTCCTTGAAGCACCACTTTCAGTCACTGCATCCCGCCATTTTTTTTTTTTTTTTGGACAGGCAGAGTGGACAGTGAGAGAGAGAGACAGAGAAAAAGGTCTTCCTTTACTGTTGGTTCACCCTCCGATGGCAATGTGGCTGGTGCGCTGCGGCAGGCGCACCGCGCTGATCCGAAGCGAGGAGCCAGGTGTTTCTCCTGGTCTCCCATGGGGTGCAGGGCCCAAGGACTTGGGTCATCCTCCACTGCACTCCTGGGCCACAGCGGAGAGCTGGCCTGGAAGAGAGGCAACCGGGACAGAATCCGGCGCCCCGACTGGGACTAGAACCCGGAGTACTGGCGCCACAGGTGGAGGATTAGCCTAGTGAGCTGCAATGCCAGCCTGCATCCCGCCAATTTTAACAAGTCAATTTTCATTATTATTTAGACTCAAATATTTTTGTATTTCTCTCAATACTACTTCTTTGATACCTATACTCTTTAGAATGATGTCTAATTTCCAAGGACTTTGTAGTTTTCCAGCTTTTCCTACTATTGAGCATTAATTCTGTGTTCTGAGAGGAGATTTTTCTATCATGAGTATTCCTTTCACTTTTTAGTGTTTCATGAACCTCATCATAGCCTACATGGGTGAATGTTCTGTGTGAGCTTGATAAGCATGTTTATTTTGCTGTTATTAGGTGATCCATTCTATAAATGTCAATAGATTCTGACTTCAGATTTCCCATGCTGCATTTTCTCCTCTTTTTTTTTTCAGTTTGCTGTTTCTTTTGGAAGTTTCTCCTGACATTTGCTTGAGCTCACTGATTCTTTATTTAATTGTTTTGTATGTGATAATCTAACCATAAAATTAATGCCAAATTGCTGTTTGGTGTTTTGATTTCTAGCATTTCTTTCAAATTCTTAAAATTCCTGTCTCTGTGTTTATTATTTCTTCTTGCACCTTCTCATTTTTTTAAAGATGTATTTATTTATTTTACAGGCAGAGTTACAGAAAGGCAGAGGCAGGGAGAGAGAAAAAGAGAGGTCTTTCATCTGCTGGTTCGTGCTCCAAATGGCTGCCATGGTCGGAGCTGGGTCGATTGAAAGCCAAGGCCCTGGAATTTCTCCCAGATCGCCCACATGGGTGCAGGGGCCCAAGGACTTGGACCATCTTCTACGGCTTTCCTAGGCCATAGTAAAGAGCTGGATTGGAAGTGGAACAGCCAGGATTCGAACCAGTGCCCATATGAGATAATGGCACTGCAGATGGCAGCTTTATTCACTACCCCACAGCACTGGCCCCATGTACACTTTTTCTATTCAGGTATTTACTTTATTAATCACAGTAGTTTTTAACTCCTAGTGTGATAGTTCCATTTCATTGCTATATCTGGGTGAGAGTGTAATGCTTCCTTTCTTAATCAAATGGTCATATTTTTAAATTGTGGTTCCTCTTTGTTTGCTTGTAATTCTTTGCAGAAAGCAAGAAACATATGCTGGACAAATATAAGTTATTTAAATAGGCTGTTTGAGCTTTATATTTATCTGAGTAGAAGTTAGGGTATGTTTGCTGTTTACAGAAGTAGTAGGTAGGTGGAGGGCAAACTGTCCTCTGGGGTCCCTGCTCTTGACTCCCCATTATTTGATGGGTTCTCTGGATATCCTTTAGCTCATAATGCTTGATACGCAGGGTCTTCAGCTGATTGTCACAGCTACCCTGGGTCAGCTCTGTTGTGATGGTGATAAGGTGTGGAGGATAAAGTGTCCCATGGTCCTAGGTTTACTTCTCAATCTTTTAGTTGTTGTGCTTTTCTCTCGTAGTGAGAAAGAGGAGAGAGAGGTCATGTCACTATTTCCCTTCACAAAGGTCATGTAGTCTCTGGTAAAATCCCAATTTCCCTGATAAACATAGATGCACAAATCCTCAATAAAATTCTGGCCAATAGAATGCAACAACACGTCAGAAAGTATCCATCCAGGGATTTATCCCTGGTATGCAGAGATGGTTCGACATTCACAAATCAATCAATGTGGTATACCACATTAACAGAATGCAGAAGAAAAAACATATAATTATGTAAGAGATGCAGAAAAAGCTTTTGATAAAATACAACACACTTTTATGATGAAAACTCTAAGCAAACTGGGTATAGAAGGAACATTCCTCAATTCAATCAAGGCAATTTATGAAAAATTCACGACCAGCATCCTATTGAATGGAGAAAAGTTGGAAGCATTTCCACTGAGATCTGGTAATGCCAGACAGGGATGCCCACTCTCACCATTGCTATTCAATATATTACTGGAAGTTTTAGCCAGAGCCATTAGGCAAGAAAAAGAAATTAAAGGGATACAAATTGGGAAGGAAGAACTCAAACTATCCCTCTTTGCAGATGATATGATTATTTAGGGGTCCAAAGAACTCTACTAAGAGACTATTGGAACTCATAGAAGAGCTTGGCAAAGTAGCAGGATATAAAATCAATGCACAAAAATCAACAGCCTTTGTATACACAGGCAATGCCATGGCTGAGAAAGAACTTCTAAGATCAATTCCTTTCACAACAGCTACAAAAACAATGAATGAAATACCTTGGAATAAACTTAAGCAAGGATGACAAAGATCTCTAAAATGAGAATCACAAAATTTTAAAGGAAGAGATAGAAGAAGATACTAAAAGAAAGAAAAAATATTCAATGTTCATTGATTGGAAGAATCAATACCATCAAAATGTCCATTCTCCCAAAAGCAACTTATAGATTCCATGAGATACCAATCAAAATGCCAAAGACATTCTATTCAGAACCTGAATAAAAGATGCTGAAATTCATATGGAGACACAGAAGACCTTGAATAGCTAAATCACTCTTGTACAACAAAAACAAAGTGGAGACATCACAATACCAGATTTCAAGACATACAAAAGGGCAGTTATTATCAAAATAGCATAGTATTGGTACAGAAACAGATAGATAAACCAATGGAACAGAATAGAAACACCAGAAATCAATCCAAACATCTATAGCCAACTTATATTTGATCAAGGATCTAAAACCAACTCCAGGAGCAAGGACAGTCTATTCAATAAATGGTGCTGGCAAAACTGGATTTCCACATGCGGAAGCATGAAGCAAGACCCCTACCTTACACCTTACACAAAAGTCCACTATACATGGATTAAAGATCTAAATCCATGACCCAACACCATCAAATTATTAGCGAACACTGGAGAAAGTCTGGAAGATATAGGCACAGGCACAGACCCCAGAAGCACAGGCAGTCAAAGCCAAAATTAACATTTGGGATTGCATCAAATTGAGAAGTTTCTGTACTGCAAAAGAAACAGTCAGGAAAGTGAAGAGGCAACCAACAGAATGGGAAAAAATATTTGCAAACTATGTAACTGATAAAGGATTAATAACCAGAATCTACAAAGAGATCAAGAAACTCCACAAAAGCAAAACAAACAACCCACTTAAGAGATGGGCCAAGGACCTCAATAGACATTTTTCAAAAGAGGAAATCCCAATGGCCAACAGATACATGAAAAAATGTTCAGGATCACTAGCCATCAGGGAAATGCAAATCAAAACCACAATGAGGTTTCACCTCACCCCGGTTAGAATGGCTCATATACAGAAATCAACTAACAACAGATGCTGGTGAGGAAGTAGGGAAAAAGGGACGCTAACCCACTGTTGGTGGGAATGCAAACTGGTTAAGCCACTATGGAAGTCAGTCTGGAGATTCCTCAGAAACCTGAATATAACCCTACCATACAACCCAGCCATATCACTCCTTGGAATTCACCCAAAGGAAATTAAATTGCAAATAAAAAGCTATCTAAAACTCAATATTTATTTCAGCTCAATTCACAATAGCTAAGACATGGAATCAACCTAAATGCCCATCAACAGAAGACTGGATAAAGAAATTATGGGATATGTACTCCATAGAACACTATACAGCAGTAAAAAATGAAACCCGGTCATTTGCAACAAAATGGAGAAATCTGGAAAACATGCTGAGTGAAATAAGCCAGTTCCAAAGGGATGAATATCATATGTTCTTCCTTATCTGTGACAACTGAGTACCTAAATTAAACCTGTAGAAGAGAAATGGACACAATGAGAAACAATGACTTGATCAGCCCTTGTCCTGATTGTTGAGGAACAACTTAGTATTTTATTCCTTTTAGTATTTTTTGTTCTACTTAATATCATTGGTTGAACTCTTTAATTAACACACAATTATACTGAAGCATTTAAAATTAACTGAAAAGTGATTCCTGCTAAAAGTATGAGTGGGAATTAGAGAGGGAGGAGAAGTACAATATAGAACATGCTCACTCGTAGTTACCCCTAATGATTCAAAAACATGCCAGCGTAATCACCTTAATCCCTAAGCCAGAGAAAGATGCAGCACTGAAAGAAAATTACAGACCAATATCCCTGATGAACATAGATGCAAAAACCCTCAATAAAATTCTGGCCAATAGAATACAACAACACATCAGGAAAATCATCCACCCAGACCAAGTGGGATTCATCCCTGGTATGCAGGGATGGTTCAACATTCGCAAATCAATCAATGTGATTCACCACATTAACAGACTGCAGAAGAAAAACCATATGGTTATCTCAATTGATGCAGAGAAAGCGTTTGATAAAATTCAACACCCTTTCATGATGAAAACTCTAAGCAAATTGGGTATAGAAGGAACATTCCTCAATATAATCAAAGCAATTTATAAAAAACTCACAGCCAGCATCCTATTGAATGGGGAAAAGTTGGAAGCATTTCCACTGAAATCTGGTACCAGACAGGGATGCCCACTCTCACCACTGCTCTTTAACATAGTTCTGGAAGTTTTAGCCAGAGCCATCAGACAAGAAAAAGAAATCAAAGGAATACAAATCAAGAAGGAAGAAGTCAAACTATCCCTCTTTGCAGACGATATGATTCTGTACTTAGAGGATCCAAAGAACTCTACTAAGAGACTATTGGAACTCATAGAGGAGTTTGGCAAAGTGGCAGGATATAAAATCAATGCACAAAAATCAACAGCCTTTGTATACACAAGCAATGCCATGACTGAGAAAGAACTTCTAAGATCAATCCCATTCACAAAAGCTACAAAAACAATCAAATACCTAGGAATAAACTTAACCAAGGACGTTAAAGATCTCTACGATGAAAATTACAAAACCTTAAAGAAAGAAATAGAAGAGGATATCAAAAAATGGAAAAATCTTCCATACTCATGGATTGGAAGAATCAACATCATCAAAATGTCCATTCTCCCAAAAGCAATTTATAGATTCAATGCAATCCCAATCAAGATACCAAAGACATTCTTCGCAGATCTAGAAAAAATGATGCTGAAATTCATATGGAGGCACAGAAGACCTCGAATAGCTAAAGCAATTTTGTACAACAAAAACAAAGCCGGAGGCATCACAATACCAGATTTCAGGACATAGTACAGGGCAGTTGTAATCAAAACAGCATGGTACTGGTACAGAAACAGATAGATAAACCAATGGAACAGAATTGAAACACCAGAAATCAATCCAAACATCTACAGCCAAGGATCAAGGATCTAAAACTAATTCCTGGAGCAAGGACAGTCTATTCAATAAATGGTGCTGGGAAAACTGGATTTCCACGTGCAGAAGCATGAAGCAAGACCCCTACCTTACACCTTACACAAAAATCCACTCAACGTGGATTAAAGACCTAAATCTACGTCCTGACACCATTAAGTTATTAGAGAACATTGGAGAAACCCTTCAAGATATTGGCACAGGCAAAGAATTTCTGGAAAAGACCCGGGAGGCACAGGCAGTCAAAGCCAAAATCAACTATTGGGATTGCATCAAATTGAGAAGTTTCTGTACTGCAAAAGAAACAGTCAGGAGAGTGAAGAGACAACCGACAGAACGGGAAAAAATATTTGCAAACTATGCAACAGATAAAGGGTTAATAACCAGAATCTACAAAGAGATCAAGAAACTCCACAAAAACAAAACCAACAACCCACTTAAGAGATGGGCCAAGGACTTCAATAGACATTTTTCAAAAGAGGAAATCCAAATGGCCAACAGGCACATGAAAAAATGTTCAAGGTCACTAGCAATCAGGGAAATGCAAATCAAAACCACAATGAGGTTTCACCTCACCCCGGTTAGAATGGCTCACATACAGAAATCTACCAACAACAGATGCTGGCGAGGATGTGGGGAAAAAGGGACACTAACCCACTGTTGGTGGGAATGCAAACTGGTCAAGCCACTATGGAAATCAGTCTGGAGATTCCTCAGAAACCTGAATATAACCCTACCATTCGACCCAGCCATCCCACTCCTTGGAATTTACCCAAAGGAATTTAAATTGATAAAGAAAAAAGCGGTTTGCAGCCTAATGTTTATTGCAGCACAATTCACAATAGCCAAGACCTGGAACCAACCTAAATGCCCATCAACGGTAGACTGGATAAAGAAATTATGGGATATGTACTCTTTAGAATACTATACCGCAGTAAGAAACAACGAAATCCAGTCATTTGCAACAAAATGGAGGAATCTGGAACACATCATGCTGAGTGAAGTAAGCCAGTCCCAAAGGGACAAATACCATATGTTCTCCCTGATCGGTGACAACTGACTGAACACCAAAAAGGAAACCTGTTGAAGTGAAATGGACATTATGAGAAACGGTGACTTGATCAGCACAGCCCTGACTGTTAATGAACAACTTAATACATTATCCCTCTTAGTAGTTTTTTTGTCTGTTCTACTTAATATGACTGGTTTAATTCTGAAATTAATACACAGTTATTCTTAAGTGTTGAAAATTAACTGAAATGTGATCCCTGTTAAACATAAGAGTGGGGATAAGAGAGGGAAGAGATGTATAATTTGGGGCATGCTCGGGCTGACTTGCCCCAAATGGTAGAGTAGGAAACATACCAGGGGACTCCAATTCAATCCCATCAAGGTGGCATGTGCCAATGCCATCTCACTATTCCAAGTGATCAATTTCAGTTCACAATTGATCATAATGAAAGGACTAAGAGTCAAAGGGAGCACATAAACAAGTCTAGTACCTGCTAACACTAACCGATAGAATAAATAAAGGGGAGAGTGATCCAACATGGGCAGTGTGATACTCAGCAGACTCATAGAATGGCAGATGTCCTAAATAGCACTCTGGCCTCAGAATCAGCCCTAAAGGCACTCGGATCTGGCTGAAAAGCCCATGAGAGTATTTCAGGCATGGAAAGCCAAGACACTCTGGCAAAAGATCTCTGTGAGTGAGATCCCAGTGGAAAGAACAGGTCTTCAAAGAGGGAGGTGCCTTTCTCTGAAGGGAGGAGAGAACCTCCACTTTGACTATGACCGTGTCTAAACAAGATAAGAGTCGGAGAACTCAAGGGGCTTCCATAGCCTTGGAAACTCATGACTGGTGCATAGGGAGATTACTGATGCCATAAACAGGAGTGTCAATTTGTAAAGTCAACAACAGGAGTCACTGTGCACTTACTCCTCATGTAGGATCTCTGTCCTTAATGTGCTGTACACTGAGGCTTAATGCTATAACGAGTACTCAAACAGTATATTTCACTTTGTGTTTCTATGGGGGTGCAAACGATTGAAATCTTTACTTAATGTACACTAAACTGATCTTCTGTCAAAAAAAAAAAAAAAAGAAATTATCAACTCCCAACTTGACTCTCACTGGGATTAAACATGACAATAGGTCTGATCTGATTTCATCATCATTTAAAAAAAATCATCTATTATTTTTCACTTTATGTTTCTGTGTGGGAGCAAACTGTTGAAATCCTTACTTAAGGTATACTAAGCTGATCTTCTGTATATTAAGATAATTGAAAATGAATCTTGATGTGAATGGAAGGGGAGAGGGAGTGGGAAAGGGGAGGGTTGTGGGTGGGAGGGACGGTATGGGGGGGGAAGCCATTGTAACCCATGAGTCGTACTTTGGAAATTTATATTCATTAAATAAAAGATAAAAAAAAAAACATGCCAGCGTATTCCAATTCAATCCCATCAAGATGGAATGTACCAATGCCATCTTACTAGTTAAAGTGATCAGTTTATATTGCAGCTCAATTCACAATAGCTAAGACATGGAATCAACCTAAATGCCCATCAGCAGAAGACTGGATAAAGAAATTATGGGATATGTACTCCATAGAACACTATATAGCAGTAAAAAAAAAAAAAGAAAGAAAGAAATCCGGTCATTTGCAACAAAATGGAGGAATCTGGAAAACATCATGCTGAGTGAAATAAGCCTGTCCCAAAGGAACAAGTATCATATGTTCTCTCTGATCAGTGACAACTAACCGAGCACCTAAAGGGAAACCTGTAGAAGTGAAATGGGTAGGCCGGTGCCGTGGCTCAATAGGCTAATCCTCCACCTTGTGGCACCGGCACACCAGGTTCTAGTCCTGGTTGGGGCACCGGATTCTGTCCCGGTTGCCCCTCTTCCAGGCCAGCTCTCTGCTATGGCCCGGGAGTGCAGTGGAGGATGGCCCAAGTCCTTGGGCCCTGCACCCCATGGGAGACCAGGAGAAGCACCTGGCTCCTGGCTTTGGATCAGAGCGATGTGCCGGCCACAGCACACCAGCTGCGGCGCCATTGGAGGGTGAACCAACGGCAAAGGGAGACCTTTCTCTCTGTCTCTCTCTCTCTCTCACTGTCCACTCTGCCTGACCAAAAAAAAAAAAAGTGAAATGGGCACTATGAGAAACAATGACTTGATCAGCCCTTATCCTGACTGTTGAGGAACAACTTACTACTTTATTCTTTTTAGTATTTTTTGTTTTACTTAATACCATTAGTTGAACTCTTTAGTTAATACACAATTATTCTTACATGTTTAAATTTAACTGAAAAGTGATCCTCATTAAATATAAAAGTGGGAATAAGAGAGAAATGAGATGTACAGTTCGTCACATACTCAATCGGACTTACCCCTAATGGTAGAGTTTGAAACGTGCCAGGGGATTCCAATTCAATCCCATCAAGGTGGCATATACCAATGCCATCTAACTAGTTAAAGTGATCAGTTTAAGTTCATAATTGATCATAATGATAGGATTAAGTGTCAAAGGGATCACATAAACAAGACTAGAGTCTTATAATACTAACTGATAGAATTAAAAAGGAGAGAAAAATACAACATGGGAAATGGGATACACAGCAGACTCACAGAATGGCAGATGTCCTAAACAGCACTCTGGCCTCAGAATCAACCCTTAAGGCATTCAGATCTGGCTAAAAAGCCCATGAGAGTATTTCAGGCATGGGAAGCTAAGACACTGTGACAAAAAAATGACCTAAGTGAAAGATCTCTGTGAGTGAGATCCCAGTGGAAAGTATGGGCCATCAAAGAAGGAGGTACCTTTCTCTGAAGGGAGGAGAGAACTTCCACTTTGACTATGGCCTTGTCTAAATGAGATCAGAGTTTGTGAACTCAAGAGGCTTGCATAGCCTTGACAGCTCATGACAACAGCCTCGGGTGATTACTGACGTCATAAATAAGAGTGCCAATTGTTAATTCAACAACAGAAGTCACTGTTCACCTACTCCCCATGTAGGATCTCTGTTCTTAATGTGTTGTACTTTGCAAATTAACTGTAAAACTATTACTCAAATAGTACTCTATACTTTGTGTGTCTGTGTGGGTGCAAACTGTTGAAATATTTACTTAGTATATACTAAGTTGATCTTCTGTATATAAAGATAATTAAAATGAAATTAATGAAGAATGGGATGGGAGAGGGAGTAGGAGATGGGATGGTTTCCAGGTGGGAGGGTGTTTATGGGGGGAAACCGCTACAATCCAAAAGTTGTGCTTTCAAAATTTATATTTATTAAATAAAAGTTTTCTAAATAAAGAAAGAACATCACAAATATCCTCACAAATTCTGACTAATATAGTAGGAAAGAAATCCTTTAAAAATTTTCAAATTTTACTGTTGTCTAACTATACTGTTTAGAATTCCTTCCCAATTCTTTCTGAACAGCCATCGCCTGTATTTTCTCCACCCCTCCCTGATCTTACAATAGTGCATCTGACAAGGAAGTGTGGCCAATTTGTTTGCCCTCTCTTCATACTGGAGCATCTACATCAGTGTTCTGACTCATTCCAGGTGGTCTCTCAAATATGTAGACAAATAACCAGACTCAATAGGTACTCTTATTCAGTTTTTAGGTAGAGTTGGTCCTGTTCGGAGGATATTTTTTTTGACAGGCAGAGTGGACAGTGAGAGAGAGAGAGAGAGACAGAGAGAAAGGTCTCCCTTTGCCGTTGGTTCACCCTCCAATGGTCGCCACGGCAGGCGCGCTGCGGACGGCACACCGCACTGATCCATTGGCAGGAGCCAGGTGCTTCTCCTGGTCTCCCATGGGGTGCAGGGCCCAAGGACTTGGGCCATCCTCTACTGCACTCCCTGGCCACAGCAGAGAGCTGGCCTGGAAGAGGGGCAACCGGGACAGATCCTGTTCCCCCGACCGGGACTACAACCTGGTGTGCTGGCGCCGCAAGGCAGAGGATTAGCCTAGTGAGCTGCGGATCCGGCCTTGGAGGAGATTGTTGATGTCACCTTTGTTGCCTTGAAAGCAGGTCCCTTCCCTGATGTTCTTAATTTTTTGAAAACTTGATGCTGTTTTAGCTGAAAAATTAGCAAGACTATTAACCAAGTTGAACGGAGCTCTTTAAGAAACTGAAAAGCCTTTAATCCATGTTGAGTGAATTTTTGTGTAAGGTGAAAGATAGGGGTCTTGCTTCATGATTCTGCACGGGGAAATCCAGTTTTCCCAGCACCATTTATTGAATAGACTGTCCTTACTCCAGGGATTGTTTTTGTATCCTTGATCAAATAAGAGTTGGCTGTAGATGTTTGGATTGATTTCTGGTATTTCTATTCTGTTCCATTGGTCTATCCATCTGTTTCTGTACCAGTACCATATGTTTTGATAACAACTGCCCTGTAGTATGTCCTGAAATCTGGTATTGTGATGCCTCCGGCTTTGTTTTTGTTGTACAAGATTGCTTTAGCTATTCGAGGTCTCTCGTGTGTCCATATGACTTTCAGCATCATTTTTCCAGATCTGAGAAGAAGGTCTTCGGTATCTTGATTGGTATCACACTGAATCTGTAAGTTGCTTTTAGGAGAATAGACATTTTGATGATATTGATTCTTCCAATCCATGAGCATGGAAGATTTTTCCATTTTTTGGTATCCTCTTCTATTTCTTTCTTTAAGGTTTTGTAATTTTCATCGTAGAGATCTTTAACATCCTTGGTTAAGGTTATTCCAAGGTATTTGATTGTTTTTGTAGCTATTGTGAATGGGATGGACCTTAGAAGTTCTTCCTCAGCCATGGCATTGCCTGTGTATACAAAGGCTGTTGATTTTTGTGCATTGATTTTATATCCTGCTACTTTGCCAAGCTCTCCTATGAGTTCCAATAGTCTCTTAGTAGAGTTCTTTGGGTCCCCTAAGTAAAGAATCATATCATCTGCAAAGAGGGATAGTTTGACTTCTTCCTTCCCAATTTGTATCCCTTTAATTTCTTTTTCTTGCCTAATGGCTCTGGCTAGAACTTCCAGAACTATATTGAATAGCAGTGGTGAGAGTGGACATCCCTGCCTGGTACCAGATCTCAGTGGAAATGCTTCCAACTTTTCCCCATTCAATAGGATATTGGCCGTGGGTTTTTCATAGATTGCTTTGATTGTATTAAGGAATGTTCCTTCCAAACCCAGTTTGCTTAGAGTTTTCATCATGAAAGGGTGTTATATTTTATCAAATGTTTTCTCTGCGTCTATTGAGATAATCATATGGTTTTTCTTCTGCAGTCTGTTAATGTGGTGTATCACATTGATTGATTTCCGAATGTTGAACCCTCCCTGCATAACAGGGATAAATCCCACTTGGTCTGGATAGATGATCTTTCTGATGTGTTGTTGCATTCTATTGGCCAGAATTTTATTGAGGATTTCAGACCCATAGAATGGCAGATGTCCTAAACAGCACTCTGGCCTCAGAATCAGCCCTTAAGGCATGCGAATCTGGCTGAAAAGCCCATGAGAGTATTACAGGCATGGAAAGCCAAAACACTCTGGCAAAAAAAAAAATACTTCATGAAAGATCTCCGTGAGTGAGATCCCAGTGAAAAGAACAGGTCATCAAAGAAGGAGGTACCTTTCTCTGAAGGGAGGAGAGAACTTCCACTTTGACTACAACCTTGTCTAAATATGATCAGAATTGGTGAACTCAAAAGGCTTCCATAGCCTTGCCAACTCATGACAAGAGCCTAGGGTGATTACTGATACCACAAACAAGAGTGTCAATTTGTTAAGTCAACAACAGGAGTCACTGTGCACTTACTCCTCATGTAGGATCTCTGTCCTTAATGTGCTGTACATTGTGATTTAATGCTATAACTAGTACCCAAACAGTATTTTTTACTTTGTGTTTCTATGTGGGTGCAAGCTGTTGAAATCTTTATTTAATATATGCTAAACTGATCTTCTGTATATAAAGAGAATTGAAAATGAATCTTGATGTGAATGGAAGGGGGGAGGGAGAGGGAAAGGGGAGGGTTGCGGGTGGGAGGGAAGTTATGGGGGGGAAGCCATTGTAATCCATAAACTGTACTTTGGAAATTTATATTCATTAAATAAAAGTTAAAAAAAGAAACTGAAAAGCAGTTGCAAACTACGTTGGATAATTGTGACTTTCAGTTTTCTATGAGTTGAATTTTTGTGCTCTTTTCCCTGTGTACATGGTGGTTCTATTTTTCTCCAATAAAACTTTTATTTTAAACAATTTTTCAAATTTATACACACACACACACATATATATATATTCTGTTTTTGTCATATACTACATGTTGTCACACACATACATTGTGGAATGACTTAGTATATCCTATTACCAAATGTTAGGATTTTTCAATGGGTTTAAAGCTATAAGTATGCAAAATGAATAAATTATAGAAATTGTTCTACAACATTTTGTAAGTTAATTGTGCACTGTACACTTAAATATCTTTAAGAAAAGTTGTCATGGTAAATGTTTTCACCAGCCAAAAGAAAGAAAAAATCATATGAATCCCTATTTCACAAAACATGAGATACCTTAATACAGAATCTAGAAAACTTTAAGAATTAAATACAGGGATATAGCTGCATAAACACAGATTTGATAGATATGAGACAAAAGTATAGGAATCAAGGTAAAATGTGTGAGTCAGTATAACTCATGTGACCAATGTATCAAAAAATCCTAAGAGTGTGGGAGACTGGGAACCCACAAAGTTCAGATCAGCATAATGCTCTAGAGAAGGACAGGGTGTATGCAGACTCTCCATGCTGCTGGAACTGGGACTGGGAATGTCCTGTGCCCCAGGAAAATAAGTCTGGGAGAAATGGGTGAAACAGAGCTTGCATTCTGCTCCCCATGTGATTAGACCTGGCTTGTCTCTCTGCACTCTGTTGGACAGAACAATAGTAAATGTTATCCTTGTTCCCATAAAGGCACTAAATTGTCTAGCTGTGATTTTATGAGAGCTGTGGGACACATGAGAAAGCCACTGGAGTCTTCTGAACAAGCCAGAAAACAATGGCAGTTCTGCTGTGGTACTGGCTCATTTTGAAGCTAGAGATGTTGCAGGATTGCTGTGTTGTTGACAAGGACTGTAACCATACAGTCCTCACAGGAGAATGTAGGCTGGGAAAGTGCATTCACACCTGGGGAAGTTTGAACTCCAGCTGTTCTTGCCCTGTGTTTTTCCACTTTCCCTGTATCAAATCCCATGCCCAGAGCTTGTCCTGTTTCGTAGGTGACATGTAATTGTCGGTCTGAAAGGAGATGAGCTCATAGCATATTTCCTTATAACCCCATGGGGGAGGTTCATCTCACCTTCGTAGGCTCCCTGCAGAGACTCAGCTGGGTGAGTGTGTGTTTTTCAGCTCCAACAGAGGCCATGAGTGCTCCATGGGCAAGGCAGTTCTTATATGTTGCAGGATGATCTCAGTGACAACTGAGGAAAATCCTGTTTTCATAATCTCAGCCTTGCATGGTAGAGAATCACAAGTGAAATTAGTAGATTTTGCAGATGCAAAAATCAATTTTATAAATCTTATGAAGCTACAATTCATATATTCAAGAGAGAACATTTATAATGATAGGATTCTGGGTTTAAATTAGAACTGTGTTTGTTTTTATCCTATTTCAATATTTTTCTCACTTTCCCTTACTATGTACACAATGAGAGATTTTGTTTTGAAAACATCATCTGTTGTAATTTAGAATGCTTTACTTTTGCTTTCAGTTCTTTGAAATTTTATGATAAATTATTTTAAACCTTTTGAAACATTTATAATAGTAACATAAAATGTTATGTTTCTACCCCTGAAACTAATTGAATATTAGCATGTTAACACTGACTAACTTTGTGATCAGGGAAAAAATAAGTATAAATTTCAAGAACTTAGCTCTTCTTATTGGGAAAAAAGCCTCTATTCTTATTACCTTTGGTGTTTAAAGTTCTAATTTTTTGGTTTAATATTTAAAACATATTTTTAAATGGTCAGCTAACTTCGATAACATTACTGAATCATAGTTAATTTAATGATAATCCCACTGCCTATTTGCCTTCAAGTGCCAAACAGCAAAGTATACATAGTGTCAATTTCTTTTTTTTTCATATTTTTGTGTCTCACATAGCGTTTATTTTTTATTTTTTCACTTTTATTTAATGAATATAAATTTCCAAAGTACAGTTTATGGATTACAATGGCTCCCCCACCCCATAACTTCGCTCCCACCCACAAACCTCCCCTTTCCCGCTCCCTCTCCCATTCCATTCACATCAATATTTATTTTCAATTCTCTTTATATACAGAAGATCAGTTTAGCATATATTAAATAAAGATTTCAACAGTTTGCACCCACACAGAAACACATAGTGTAAAATACTGTTTGGGTACTAGTTATAGCATTAAATCACAATGTATAGCACATTAAGGACAGAGATCCTACATGAGGAGTAAGTGCACAGTGACTCCTGTTGTTGACTTAACAAATTGACACTCTTGTTTGTGGTATCAGTAATCACCCTAGGCTCTTGTCATGAGTTGGCAAGGCTATGGAAGCCTTTTGAGTTCACCAATTCTGATCATATTTAGACAAGGTCGTAGTCAAAGTGGAAGTTCTCTCCTCCTTCAGAGAAAGGTACCTCCTTTGATGCATAGTGTCAATTTCAAAGGAGAAACATGCTATAGTGATCTGCTATACAGAATGGAGACTCTATTACTGTTCATGTACAATGTATTTCAAAATTGTTAATAAGGTAGATATTAAATATTCTCAGCACTAAGAACTAAAAAATATAGGATGCCAAATAGGCAAATTAACTGATGGAATCATTATTTGATTTAAATTTATATCCTATTGTCTGGTAGCCCATGAACCAATATGCTTATGGTTTATTAGTTAAATAAAATGAAGTAACAGAGTAAAGATATAACCAGTAAATTGTATTCTGAAAAATGAAGCAAAGTAATGATGAGGATTAACCATTTCCTGCTGATGAAAGCAAAATGCCTCAAGAAACTCCAGCTGTAGAAGCTCACTATCTCTCTGTGTAGAAAGAAGAGGTGGTTCAGCTTGTCCCTTCAGCCTCCATGTGTTTCCTGCCACAGAGAGAACAGGTTCTCATTTCCCTTCCAAATTTCCTAATTTAGACTGCTGTTGTGACTCTCATCCTCTCTTGATTATAATGTAGAGGCAGGTTGTGCTAAGATGTGTTTAAGCTTTTCATCTTCTATACAATTTACTAAACTCCTTTGTGCTGTGGATAACCAATCACGGGTTTTACAATACTATCCAAAGAACTTGGTCAATTGATGGAAAATATTTTTGATTTATGTAATTTTATAAAGCACAAGGTACTATTTTGTAGTATAGATTATATAATTACACTAAAGCTAGGCAGTGCACAAAAATATATATAAATAATATCCTTTTGATAGCAGTATTTCTCTGAAATTAATATAAAGATGAGGCTCTTACAAAGTTAGCTTTATCAAAAATGATGAGTTGTCATATCTAAAAATATCCCCTGTGTTTTTCAGAAAGGATTCTTCCTTTCATTGGATTCCACTTTGCTTTGGATCTAGGTCCATAGGTAAGTCATTTGTTTCTAGTATATTTAATGGTGTTATTTGCTCTGCCATAATTCATAACCATGTATGTACTTGGAAGCTCACAATACTGACAGTAATATAAAAATCAGCACAATAACAATGAACTAGGACTCTGTTATGTGTCTTCTCATATTCTTCACAAGCTCTACCCTCAACACCAGCACAGAGTGGTGGTTGCAGATCATGGTAAAGTCTATGACATGCATTCATATTTGTATATTTTTAAAGAAACCAATGGGAATCCATGTTCCTATATACTATAATTAGCATATATTTTACCTGTACTGATTTGTACTCTCTATATCCCTTCTATTTTCTTTCCCCTATTGTTGATAATGCTTCATTCTGAATTCTGTGATTGTTTCCATGTCAAAGTTTGCAAATTCATCAGCAGGGCTTCCAATTAAGTTTCTATTACAGAAAATATTTTTTTAGTAAAAAAGGCAATATGTTTCTATTTGATTGCCAATTGCATCTCAGAAATGGAGTGTGCTGTCTTCCTGCAGGTGAACACTTGCACATGGTGGCAAGCATGAATCATGCTAATACAGATATAATTTAGATTTGGATAAGAAATACTAAAATTATACTATGTGGTTTTTTCTGATAATGTGTATCTTGTACTTGTTTCATGACACAAAAACATTATTAAAGTAATTCAGATATATATTCAGGGAAAAACACATTTTTATCTGTGTTTTACTATTTTTACTAGTATTTAAGAGAAACTCTTAAAATTTGGCCATCACTTGGATTGTTCCTTTATAAGTCAGTATGATTGTGGTGCTTCTCCTGGGTCCAACCTGACAACAAAACCAAGTTTTCTGAGAATGCAGAACGTATTGGTGTCAGCAACAGGTTGTTTGATCCTAGGCAATTCACATAAATCTATACCTCTAGTACATGGAGCTTTTGGTAAAAGCATATCAAATGTATAATCAAATCTATGGGTTCCCCATTATAAACACAGGCACTTCAGTTGGCATTTTGGGATGTTTTCTTAATCATCTATGAATGTCTAAATATGAGCAAATAAAAAAAAAAAACCTTCCAACATATCTGAGTACTTGTATTGATAGGCCTACAGTGGTACAAGTGGCTTTGCAAACAATCACACACTCATTGGTCTCAGGAAGTGGGGAAACGTGGTAATTTGCAGTTTTCTCAGCTTCGTACAACTAAACTTTTGTAACTGCTTGCTATGGGTTAGATGACCCCTCTGAAACTAATGTTCACATTTAATTACTATTTAATTTGTTTTAATAGATGAGATATTTCAGAGTTTATCAAGCCATAAAGGTGCCACCTTCATGAGTGTGATTGGTGCAATTTTAAGAGTGCATATGTATCCCCTTGCTTTACTGCCCCTTCACTTTTTGCCGTGGGAAAAGGCAGCAAGAAGATGCACATCAGATGACAGGCCCTCAAACTTGGACTTCCCAACCTCCAGACTGTAAGAAAATTCATTTCTGTTACCTACAGATTATTCTGTTATAGCAACATTAAATGGACTCAGCAACCCTCAGATTAATTAAATATAATGATTATGTCTACATCCAAGGCCATAGCAAGCTAAAGTAACAGTAAAATTTTAACATTGCAACTATCTTGATTAAGACCTGAAGAGAATGACCTTATCTGTATAAGTGTGTCTAAGAATATTTAAAATGTCCCAGAGTATCCCACAATTAGGAATAAAATGTGATTTTATTGATAAAATTTCAGGTATAACACAAAATAGAGTGTTCATGATTTTTCCTCTTGCTAATTGAAAGAAGCACTTTCCAGTACCCTACCAAATTGAAAAGTTCATATTAGGAATTTCTGGTATGTAAACTAAGAGAAATACAGGAACATTCTGAAAACAGAGAGCTAAAACACAAATTTTTGGTAGGCAGAATAATGCTTGCTGATGATATGAGACCTACTGTATTTGTTTGGTTTTTCAGGCACTCATGTGTTTCACCTCTCTTATTAAGATCAGCACATTTTCTGCTTACAAGGCTGTTAATAAATATATTCTCTGCCAAGCTGGCATTGGAATCTCACCCAACAACTTCCTCCTCTTCCACATCTTCAAAAACTCACAGTATCACAAGCCAAAGGTCACTGACCTGATAACCTGTCACCTGGCCCTTGTCCACATAATGATGCTTCTCACTGTGCTGTTTTTGACGTCTCCAGACTTGTTTGAATCACTGAATTTTTTGAATGATTTCAAGTGTAAAGCTTTGTTCTACATAAGCAGGGTGATGAGGGGCCTCTCCATCTGCACCACCTGCATACTGAGTGTCATACAGGCCATCACCATCAGCCCCAGCACCTCCTGGTTGGCCAACTTTAAATATAAATCCACAAAGTTCATCTTCTATTTATTCTTATTGTTATGGTATCTATGTTTGTCTTCCTGTACTACCGTGATCTTCCACATTGTAGCAAATTCCAATGTGACCCAGACCGATCTGATGATTCTCACTGAACACTGCTCATTTTCCCCAATGAGCCATAGCATCAAGGATTTGATGTTCACAATGACCACATCCAGGGATGTCTTCCTTATCAGTGTCATGCTGCTCTCAAGTGTGTACATGGTGATACTCTTGTCTAGGCATCAGAGGAGGTCCCAGCACCTTCACACCACCAACCTCTCCCCAAGATCTTCCCCCGAGAAAAGAGCTACCCAGACCATCTTGCTGCTGGTGAGTTTCTTTGTGGTCATGTACTGGGTAAACTTCATCATCTCATCCTCCTCAATGATACTGTGGACATATGACTCAGTTATCTTGGGTGTCCAGGGTGTTGTGGTCAATTCCTATGCCACTTTCAGTCCATTGGTGCTTATCAGTTCTAATAAAAGGAATATTAACTTATTGCAGAATTTATCATGGAAAACCTTTCAATTTTAACAGATTGAATAAAAATGGGTTTTTTTGGGTATGAATGTGGTGCAGAAGATGCTGCTTCAGATGCACATCCCATCATAGTCCTGAGTTTCAATACCATCACTGCTCTGGTCCAGCATTCTCCTAATGCACATCCTGGAAGACAGCAGGTGTTCACTTAAGTACTTCAGTTCCTGCCACCCACATGGAAGTGAGAGTTGAAGATCTAGACTTTTGGGTTTGACCTGCCCTACCCTATTGCAGGCCTTTGGAGATGGAACCAGCTGATGAGTAATTCTTCTTTGCATGTCTCTCTGTTCTCTTTCTCTGCTTTCAAATGAAGTAAAAAAAATAAATGAACATAATTTTAAATGATTGTCTTAAAAATGGATGTTTCAGACACAATGAAAATCATTCTAATAGAATATGTTCCTATGGGATCAATTCCATTTCTATGGAATTATACTTCTATTTCTAAAGACTTTGGAATATATACTGCACAGTATTACAGTTTTCTTTAAAATCCACAATGGATTAAGATAGGTTTAACAATTATTTGCTCTTTCATTTTGATTTCAGACTTTCATACAGGAAATCCTTTATTCTTTTTTTTTTTAATCTTTTATTTAATGAATATAAATTTCCAAAGTACGACTCATGGGTTACAATGGCTTCCCCCCCCATACCGTCCCTCCCACCCACAACCCTCCCCTTTCCCACTCCCTCTCCCCTTCCATTCACATCAAGATTCATTTTCGATTATCTTAATATACAGAAGATCAGCTTAGTATACCTTAAGTAAGTATTTCAACAGTTTGCTCCCACACAAAAACATAAAGTGAAAAATAATAGATGATTTTTTTAAATGATGATGAAATCAGATCAGACCTATTGTCATGTTTAATCCCAGTGAGAGTCAAGTTGGGAATTGATAATTTCTTTCTTTCTTTTTTTTTTTTTTTTTTTTTTTTTTTTTACAGAACATCAGTTTAGTGTACATTAAGTAAAGATTTCAGTCGTTTGCACCCCCATAGAAACACAAAGTGAAATATACTGTTTGAGTACTCGTTATAGCATTAAGCCTCAGTGTACAGCACATTAAGGACAGAGATCCTACATGAGGAGTAAGTGCACAGTGACTCCTGTTGTTGACTTTACCAATTGACACTCCTGTTTATGGCATCAGTAATCTCCCTATGCACCAGTTATGAGTTTCCAAGGCTATGGAAGCCCCTTGAGTTCTCCGACTCTTATTTTGTTTAGACACGGTCATAGTCAAAGTGGAGGTTCTCACCTCCCTTCAGAGAAAGGCACCTCCCTCTTTGAAGACCTGTTCTTTCCACTGGGATCTCACTCACAGAGATCTTTTTGCCAGAGTGTCTTGGCTTTCCATGCCTGAAATACTCTCATGGGCTTTTCAGCCAGATCCGAGTGCCTTTAGGGCTGATTCTGAGGCCAGAGTGCTATTTAGGACATCCGCCATTCTATGAGTCTGCTGAGTATCTCACTTCCCATGTTGGATCACTCTCCCCTTTATTTATTCTATCGGTTGGTGTTAGCAGATACTAGACTTGTTTATGTGCTCCCTTTGACTCTTAGTCCTTTCGTTATGATCAATTGTGAACTGAAATTGATCACTTGGAGTAGTGAGATGGCATTGGCACATGCCACCTTGATGGGATTGAATTGGAATCCCCTGGTATGGGAAATCCTTTATTCTTAAAGTGAACATGTGATACAATCACATATTTCATGAATCTAATTTTGACAAAGTCCTAAGTAAACATTCAAGCCTGTCATGTATGTCAATTTTCATTAGCTATGTTACTTTTGTATTTCTGACCTTTTTAGTATTACATAAAGGTTGTGGAGATTGTGCTGTCATGGTTTTTCATTTGTAAGTCTTTTCCTCTATGCATTCTCAAATTTTACTTCCTACCTATTTTCCTAAGTTTTGTTCTGATATGTTTGAACATTCCCCTTTTTAATCTTTTATTAATATATTGAAATTATGTATTCAGAATCTTTTATGACATACTATGTTAGATAATTAAAATTATTTCTATTGAATTAGTATTTTCATAGCTTTATAAATTCTCTAGGTTTAATGCTTAAATGGATGAGTTTTAGTCCCTCTCATCATAGTTACCATCTATATTTGGATTTTCTATTGCATGATTTTTCTGTAAATGAAATTCTGCAGCTCAGCGTGTCAGTGCATTAATACTCTCATCAACTAAGTTTAATGTTTAAATTGCATTGTATAGCTGCTACTTTGCTGCATGTTTTCAAGTTATTTATATTTTATTTGTTTTTCCCAATATAGCTGATCAGGACCATTAATCTTTGCTCTTACTATTTCTCATTCCCATAATTATTATTTTTGTAACAAATTGGTAGTTTATTATTAAACACATCAGTAGTTTCATAGAAAATGTTGTGGCTTTGACCTTGATATCAGCTGATTCTTACTCACTGATCCTCAAACTTTGGGCATTATTAAAAAAGAAAAATCATGTGTTCATGTCAGTGATAGGAGATGAACTCTGGCAGAGGTTCCCTACAGTGATTTCAAACTGAGAGGCTCATGGACAAGCTAAATACCACTGCACACTTACTGTCAGAGGCAGTGTTAAAATGTTGGGGTGGTAGTGGAAGGGGAGAATATGTGAAGCTTGAATAAGCCCACAGGTAATGTGGATAAGCTACATTTATGAGTCAGGGAGATATAATAATTTTTATTCAACAATCCCACTGTCATTGCAATGTCCTCTTTTGATGCTTCCATGGCCTTGGCAGCTCATGACAAGAGCCTCAGCTCATCACTGACATCATAAATAAGAGTGTCAATTGTTAATTCAACAACAAGAGTCACTGTGCACTTACTCCCCATGTAGGATCTCTGTCCTTAATGTGTTTTACTATGCAAATTAACAGTAAAACTAGTCTTTATACTTTGTGTGTCTGTGTGGGTGCAACCTGTTGAAATCTTTACTTAGTTGATACTAAGTTGATCTTTTATATATAAAGATAATTTAAAAAGAATCTTATTGAAGAATGGGATTTCCTATGCGTTATATTTTTGGTACAGTATAAGTTACCACAAATCAGGGAAAACATATGGTATTTGTCTTTTTGGCACTGGATTATTTCACTAAGTATAATGGTTTCCAGTTAAATCCATTTTGTTGCAAAAGACAGAATTTCATTCCATTTTTATGGCTGAATAGTATTCCATACCAGATAGATACATAGATAGATAATCACAATTTCTTTATGCAGTCATCAGTTGATGCACATCTGGGTTGATTAAATATCTCAGCTATTGTTAACTGAACTTCAATAATCATGGGGATACGGATAACTCATAAACTGATTCATTTCATTGGGGTAAATTCTCAGGAGTGGGATGCCTGGGTCATGTGATGTATCTATTTTCAGTGAGCTGATGAATCATCATATTGTCTTCCACAATGACTGTACTAGTTTACATTCCCATCAACAGTGGATTAGAGTAAGTTTTCCCCCTATATCCTTGTCAGTATTTATTGTTTGTTGATTTCTGTATGAGAGCCATTCTAACTGGTATGAGGTGAAACCTCATTGTGGTTTTGATTTGCATTTCCCTGTTGGCTAGTTATCTTGAGCTTTTTGTATTTGTCTGTTGGGCATTTGAATTTCTTCTTTTAAAAATATATGTTCAAGTCCTTTTCTCATTTCTAAATTGATTTTTTTTGGTATTGAGTTTCATGAGTTCCTTATCTATTCTGGATAGTTTGCATAGTTTGCAAATATTTTCTCTCATTCTGTCAGTTGCCTCTTCATGTGGTAAGTGTTTCCTTTGCAATTCAAAAGCTTTGCAGCTTGATGTAATCCCATTGTCGATTTTGGCTTAGATTATGCTTCTGGGGTCTTTTCCAAGAAATCTTTGACTATGACAATGTCTTGCAGATTTTCCCCAAAGTTTTCCTTTAGTAATTTGTTGGAATTGGGTCAAATATTAAGATTCTTGATCCATTTTGAGTTGACTTTTGTATAAGGTGTAAGGTAGGGGACTTGTTTCATACTTCTGCATGTGGAGATCCAATTTTCCAAGCAGCATTTGTTGAAGAGATTGTCCTTTCTCCAGGGATTGATTTTAGCTCCTCTGTCAAAGAGTAATTGATTGTAGATATGTGGATTGATTTCTGAAGTTTCTATTTTGTTCCATTTATCTATTTTTTGTGCCAGTGCTAGGCTGTTTTGGTTATAACTGCCCTTTAGCATGTCCTGAAATCTAGTATTGTGACACCACACCTTTGTTTCTGTTGTTTAACATTGCTTTAGCTATTCAGGGTTTCTTGAGTTTCCATATGAAATTTAGCATCATTTCTTCTAGATCCTTGTCCTTGGTATTGTGATTGGGATCACACTGAGTCTGCAAATTTCTTTTGCTGGCATGGACATTTTGATCATTTTAATATTGCAATCCACAAACATGGAAAGTTTTCTATTTTTATGTCATTATCATTTTACAATTATTTAATTTTCCATTTCAAATATTTTAAATATTATTCCTATAATGCATTTCTGTGAATCTGTATTCTGGTGGTTTCTTTCTGCATGTGCTTCATACTTTTCAATTTTATTATTGAAATCAGTGTCCCTCAATCCATGGAAAGTCTCTAGTTGGTACTTTTCTTTGTTTATTCCAGATGACCAGAGGGAAAGTTGTACAACTCACACAGCTTTGAGATTCCAGAAGTCAGCCAGAGTCCTGGGGCAACACTTGTCTCTCAGTTTGATTTTTTCCCTTGAGTATACTTATTTTTGTTGGAAGAGATTTGGGAACATGCAGTACAGGTTTTTCATGGGTACATGTACAATGAATTCACAAGTGAGTAGTGTTTTCATGTAGTTTGTGGCAGACATTTATACTGATTTATAGGCTGATTGGTCTTTAATTTCTGATAAGTAATTTTATGCTTTACACAGTTTTCTGGAGTTCTTATCCTTTATATTGTTTTTGAGCGCTGATAACTAATTTGAGAACTGATAACTAATATCTTCCCATCCTGTGAAGTCGCTTTTCTTTTTTTTCAGAAATAGCTGAAATTCTTATCTGGCTTCAAGTTTTGACTGCAGTCATTTCAATTCCTACATAACACTTTTTTATTACTTGGAGATAACTTGTATGTTTATTTTGATACAACTATTATATAAGATAATCTTAAAGAAAATTTTCATGTGTCCAAATAACTACTCAGTTATAGTTTAAGTGATAGTGCCACTGTTATTTTAGAGTTGATAGGAAATATGATTTATAGATTAATGCTTTCATGAAACTACTGGATTGTATCCCTTAAAATATTCAAAATTTCTTCCTAGAATTTGGAAACAGTGCTCACTTTATGTTCACTGTTCAAAATGTTGTCTACATGTGTATCATACTGACAAAAATTTTTTAAAAGTAGTTTAAATATCATATTTATGTATATATTATATACTGATAACAATTAATTTTATAATAATTTAATGTCTTTTATAACTCTAAATGTCCTACAGATTTATTATTTCAATGAATCTTTATGTTATATTATTTTTATTATTTTAGCATTTTAGAGTATCTATTTAGTTGAAAGAGAGAGAGATACCTTATATCTGCTGATTCAAATGTATGAAGTAGCTGGTGTTGTGCTAAGCTGAGGACAGGATTCCAGAGCTCCATGCAGGTTTCCTACACAAGAGGCATCATCTTCTGTGTCCCAGGGTGTGCATTAGGAAGCTGGATCAGAAGGCAGGACTTGATCATTGGCACTCTAGTAAAGATGCCAGTGTCCCAGTGGGGGTGTGACCCTCTGTTCTGTCGTGTGCACACCTTCATGTTACATATTAAAAAGTTATATATAAAAGATACATATGCAAATGATGTATAGTATGTGAAAATTACTATTTAATCCCTAATTCATTAAATCGTCATATAGTCACACTGTTCTGCAATTACAGTGTTACTTATTATTTTTTCTAGTTAGAAATTTCATTACATGGTCAGCACTGTGGCTCACTAGGCTAATCCTCTGCCTGTGGCACTGGCACCCCAGGTTCTAGTCCCAGTTGGGGCACTGGTTCTGTCCCGGTTGCTCCTCTTCCAGTCCAGCTCTCTGCTGTGGCCTGGGAAGTCAGTGGAGGATGGCCCAGGTCCTTGGGCCCTGCACCCGCATGGGAGACCAGGAAGAAGCACCTGGCTCCTGCCTTTGGATTGTTGCAACATGCCAGCCGTAGTGGCCGTTTCTGGGGTGAACTAACAGAAGGAAGACCTTTCTCTCTATCTCTCTCTCACACACACACTGTCTAACTCTCCTGTCAAAAAAAAAAAGAAATTTCAATACATAAATTTTGACACAAAAGATAACATAGACCTATTTGAAGTCTTGACAGAACTCAAAGTTAAAAGACATAATTTAGTAGTTTACATTATGTGCAATATATCATTTTGTCTCATAAAATAAGTGTGAGTAGCATGTTGTACTTGTCTGCTCCTCCTTACATCAGAGTAAGCTGAAGATGATAGGATTTATAAAATGTCTAATGCCTCATTCTTTATTTTTAATACAGCAGCTTCCATGAAAATTTTAAAACCTAGGAAAATTATAAATTCTTAAAATCTATAATGATAAAAATCAATATTCAGGAAGAAATCTGATAGACATATAACATGGAAATATACTCATTAATTAAAAACATCCATTGGAAATAATATGAAACCATACATATGAAGAATCTCTAAAAAGTTCATAGAAAATGTACATTATGTAAAACCCAGACATGAATTTCAAAATTTTACACCAAACTGAACTTACCTTTTAGTTAAACTTTTTTCACAAACTTATTGAGGTATGTTTGTATATGCCATGTGTAAAATGTGAAAAACAATGACATAATATACTGCATTAATAGAAATAAGGAAAATTGTCATGTAATCATCTAAACAGAAAAACATCTGGTTAAATATATCACCCATTTATGATTAAAGTCCTAGAGAAATTTGTACATATGAAATGCATGAATTTGTGTATCTTAAATAAAAAGTTTCTAGCTTAAAATAGAATAAATTTATATCCAGGATACAAAAAAAGAAAACAAGTAATGAAGGTAACTTTGACAACCTGGTGAAGAACAGTTATGGGGCAGGAATTTAGCCTACTGGTTAATGAGTAAGGACTCCCAGGCCCCATATCTGAGTTTTGGGCATGAACAGGCATTTTTTTAAAGTGCCCAGCAGACACATGACAAAATGTTGAGCATCACTAGCCATCAGGGATATACAAATAAAATCACAATGAATTTAAACTCAACCCAGATATAATGACTATCACAAAAATCAAAAAGTAACAAAAGTTGGAGAAAATATGAAGAAAAAGGTACCCTAATACACCATTGGTGAGAATATAAACCTGTGCAATCATATGCAAAACTGTATTAAGAATCCCCAGAAATCTAAAAATAGCAATCAGATGCTGAGAAAGCCAAAAACACTTGTCAATATATTGGAATTTATTTACAACATTAAAAGCCAGTTGTTCTAATGTTATAGCAGAACACATCCAGGAAGAGCAAACAATCAATGATATTCCTCCCACTCTGCACCCAGCTCTGGAAACAGGGTTTCTCCACCCATTCTCTTCTCTCCCAGCTCTGAGAGTGGGTAAATGGGAAGAGAATGAGCCCATCAATTGTTTAATATTTGCTCTTTCTGTTTGAAGGAAAATATTTGTCAACTGTAGTTTTCCCATTGAGAATATAGAATTGTCTTGCTGACTGAGATTTTACTAAAAGGTTTAGAGAAAACTTCAAGGGCAAATTTCATTCCCAACATTAATTGTGTTCAGATGGAGAATCTCAAGTTCACGAAGGAGCTGGACTCTTGATTTCTGGCCTGGCTTGCATGGGGCTTGGGAATTCTTATTCCCATCTATACAACAATAAGAAAAGTGAACAAACGAAAAACTTCGTTAGATTTAACAAAGACTTGATGTCATAGTATTAACTAATGACTGAAAAATTAACAGATGACAGAAAGATACAGGTACAGTGAGCCACCACACAAGAAAGCAGATTCAGCTGGCCAGAATTCTCAGAATTTCTCAGAATTCTCCACTGTAGTGGAAAAACCTAGGCTTTGACTGATGCGTTCCAGAAGGCCCACTGTGGACAAGCACAGCATTTCACAGTGCTAGAACTGCTCTGTGACGTACAGCTGCTGCATTTTGCATGAGTTTACTCCCCAACTATCCCAGCGATTTCTCACAGTAAATACTGAAGAAAAATTTCTGTGTGATTTTCACAAAAGCAGGTGAAACAGCCATTTTGGAATAAGCCCAGCGTAATCTATTCTCCTTAAAAAGTTCTATTTTCTCGGAGCTGAAATGGGATTTTTTTCATGCTTTTCTTTTTTTCCCAACTCTTATTTAATAAATATAAATGTCCAAAGTATAACTTTTGGATTATAGCGGCTTTCCCCCCGCAACCTCCCTCCCACCTACAACCATCCCATCTCCCACTCCCTCTCCCATCCCATTCATAATCAAGATTCATCTTCGCTTGGTGCTGCGACTCAATAGGCTAATCCTCTGCCTGTGGCACCAGCACACCAGGTTCTAGTCCTGGTTGGGGTGCTGGATCCTGTCCTGGTTGCTCCTCTTCCAGGCCAGCTCTCTGCTGTGGCCATGGAGTGCAGTGGAGGATGGCCCAAGTCTTTGGGCCCTGCACCCGCATGAGAGACCAGGAGAAGCACTTGGCTTCGGATTAGCGCAGTGCGCCAGCCACAGCACACCAACCGCAGAAGCCATTTGGGGTGTGAACGGAAAAAGGAAGACCTTTTTCTCTGTCTCTCTCTCTCTCTCTCTCTCTCTCACTGTCCACGCTGCCTGTCCAAAAAAAAAAAAAGAAGAAAGAAGATTAATCTTCAATTATCTTATTATCTTTATATACAGAAGATCAACGTAGTATATACTAAGTAAAGATTTCAACAGTTTGCACCCACACAGACACTTGAGTTCTCCAACTTCGATCTTATTTAGACAAGGCCATAGTCAAAGTGGAAGTTCTCTCCTCCTTTCAGAGAAAAGTACCTCCTTGTGATGTTCTTTCTTTTTTTTTAAAGATTTATATCATTTTTTAGAAAGAATTACAGAGAGAGGTAGAGACAGAGAGAGAGAGGTCTTCCATCCACTGGTTCACTCCCCAGATGGCCGCAACAGCCAGAGCTGTGCGGATCCGAAGCCAGGAGCCAGGAGATTCTTCTGGGTCTCCCACGTGGGTTCAGGAGCCCAAGGAATTGGGCCATCTCCTACAGCTTTTCCAGGCCATAGAAGAGTGCTGGATCAGAAGAGGAGCAGCTGAGACTAGAACTCACTCCGATATGGGATGCTGGCACCTCAGGCCAGGGAGTTAACCTGCTGTGCCACAATGCCGCCCCAGAGAAAGGTACCTCCTTGTGATGTTCTTTCTTCCAATCCATGAGCATGGAAGATTTTTTCCATTTTTTGGTATCCTCTTCTATTTCTTTCTTTAAGATTTTGTAATTCTCATCGTAGAGATCTTTAACGTCCTTGGTTAAGTTTATTCCAAGGTATTTGATTGTTTTTGTAGCTATTGTGAATGGGATTGATCTTAGCAGTTCTTTCTCAGCCGTGGCATTGCCTGTGTATACAAAGGCTGTTGATTTTTGTGCATTGATTTTATATCCTGCCACTTTGCCAAGCTCTTCTTTGACTTCAAATAGTCTCTTAGTAGAGTTCTTTGGGTCCCCTAAGTAAAGAATCATATCGTCTGCAAAGAGGGATAGTTTGACTTCTTCCTTCTCAATTTGTATTCCTTTATTTCTTTTTCTTGTCTGATGGCTCTGGCTAAAACTTCCAGAACTATGTTAAATAGCAGTGGTGAGAGTGGGCATCCCTGTCTGGTACCAGATCTCAGTGGAAATGCTTCCAACTTTTCCCCATTCAATAGGATGCTGGCCATGGGTTTTTCATAAATTGCTTTGATTATATTGAGGAATATTCCTACTATACCCACTGTGCTTAGCATTTTCATCATGAAAGGCTGTTGAATTTTATCGAATGCTTTCTCTGCATCTATTGAGATAATCATATGGTTTTTCTTCTGCAGTCTGTTAATGTGGTGAATCACATTGATTGATTTGCGAATGTTGAACCATCCCTGCATACCAGGGATAAATCCCACTTGGTCTGGGTGGATGATTTTTCTGATGAGTTGTTGTATTCTATTGGCCAGAATTTTATTGAGGGTTTTTGCGTCTATGTTCATCAGGGATATTGGTCTGTAATTTTCTTTCAGTGCTGCATCTTTCTCTGGCTTAGGGATTAAGGTGATGCTGCCTTCATAGAAAGAATTTGGGAGGATTCCCTCTTGTACAACAAAAACAAAGCCGGAGGCATCACAATACCAGACTTCAGGACATACTACAGGGCAGTTGTAATCAAAACAGCATGGTACTGGTACAGAAACAGATGGATAGACCAATGGAACAGAATTGAAACACCAGAAATCAATCCAAACATCTACAGCCAACTTATATTTGATCAAGGATCTAAAACTAATTCCTGGAGCAAGGACAGTCTATTCAATAAATGGTGCTGGGAAAACTGGATTTCCACGTGCAGAAGCATGAAGCAAGACCCCTACCTTACACCTTACACAAAAATCCACTCAACGTGGATTAAAGACCTAAATCTACGTCCTGACACCATCAAGTTACTAGAGAACATTGGAGAAACCCTTCAAGATATTGGCACAGGCAAAGAATTTCTGGAAAAGACCCGGGAGGCACAGGCAGTCAAAGCCAAAATCAACTATTGGGATTGCATCAAATTGAGAAGTTTCTGTACTGCAAAAGAAACAATCAGGAGAGTGAAGAGACAACCGACAGAATGGGAAAAAATATTTGCAAACTATGCAACAGATAAAGGGTTAATAACCAGAATCTACAAAGAGATCAAGAAACTCCACAAAAACAAAACCAACAACCCACTTAAGAGATGGGCCAAGGACTTCAATAGACATTTTTCAAAAGAGGAAATCCAAATGGCCAACAGGCACATGAAAAAATGTTCAAGGTCACTAGCAATCAGGGAAATGCAAATCAAAAGCACAATGAGGTTTCACCTCACCCCGGTTAGAATGGCTCACATACAGAAATCTACCAACAACAGATGCTGGCGAGGATGTGGGGAAAAAGGGACACTAACCCACTGTTGGTGGGAATGCAAACTGGTCAAGCCACTATGGAAGTCAGTCTGGAGATTCCTCAGAAACCTGAATATAACCCTACCGTTCGACCCAGCCATCCCACTCCTTGGAATTTACCCAAAGGAGTTTAAATTGATAAAGAAAAAAGCGGTCTGCACCCTAATGTTTATTGCAGCACAATTCACAATAGCCAAGACCTGGAACCAACCTAAATGCCCATCAATGGTAGACTGGATAAAGAAATTATGGGATATGTATTCTTTAGAATACTATACCGCAGTAAGAAACAACGAGGTCCAGTCATTTGCAACAAAATGGAGGAATCTGGAACACATCATGCTGAGTGAAGTAAGCCGGTCCCAAAGGGACAAATACCATATGTTCTCCCTGATCGGTGACAACTGACTGAACACCAAAAAGGAAACCTCCTGAAGTGAAATGGACACTATGAGAAATGGTGACTTGATCAGCATAGCCCTGACTGCTAATGGACAACTTAATACATTATCCCTCTTAGTATTTTTTTTTGTCTGTTCTACTTAATATGACTGGTTTAATTCTGTAATTATCACACAGTTATTCTTAAGTGTTGAAAATTAACTGAAATGTGATCCCTGTTAAACATAAAAGTGGGAATAAGAGAGGGAAGAGATGTATAATTTGGGGCATGCTCGGGCTGACTTGCCCCAATTGGTAGAGTTGGAAACATACTAGGGGATTCCAATTCAATCCCATCAAGGTGGCATGTGCCAATGCCATCTCACTATTCCAAGTGATCAATTTCAGTTCACAATTGATCATAATGAAAGGACTAAGAGTCAAAGGGAGCACATAAACAAGTCTAGTATCTGCTAACACTAACCGATAGAATAAATAAAGGGGAGAGTGATCCAACATGGGAAGTGAGATACTCAGCAGACTCATAGAATGGCGGATGTCCTAAATAGCACTCTGGCCTCAGAATCAGCCCTAAAGGCACTCAGATCTGGCTGAAAAGCCCATGAGAGTATTTCAGGCATGGAAAGCCAAGACACTCTGGCAAAAAGATCTCTGTGAGTGAGATCCCAGTGGAAAGAACAGGTCTTCAAAGAGGGAGGTGCCTTTCTCTGAAGGGAGGAGAGAACCTCCACTTTGACTATGACCTTGTCTAAACAAGATAAGAGTCGGAGAACTCAAGGGGCTTCCATAGCCTTGGAAACTCATGACTGGTGCATAGGGAGATTACTGATGCCATAAACAGGAGTGTCAATTTGTAAAGTCAACAACAGGAGTCACTGTGCACTTACTCCTCATGTAGGATCTCTGTCCTTAATGTGCTGTACACTGAGGCTTAATGCTATAACGAGTACTCAAACAGTATATTTCACTTTGTGTTTCTATGGGGGTGCAAACTGTTGAAATCTTTACTTAATGTACACTAAACTGATCTTCTGTTAAAAAAAAAAAAAAGAAAGAAAGAAACTATCAATTCCCAACTTGACTCTCACTGGGATTAAACATGACAATAGGTCTGATCTGATTTCATCATCATTTAAAAAAAATCATCTATTATTTTTCACTTTATGTTTCTGTGTGGGAACAAACTGTTAAAATCCTTACTTAAGGTATACTAAGCTGATCTTCTGTATATTAAGATAATCGAAAATGAATCTTGATGTGAATGGAAGGGGAGAGGGAGTGGGAAAGGGGAGGGTGGTGGGTGGGAGGGACGGTATGGGGGGGAAAGCCATTGTAACCCATGAGACGTACTTTGGAAATTTATATTCATTAAATAAAAGATAAAAAAAAAATAGAAGAGGATACCAAGAAATGGAAAAATCTTCCATGCTCATGGATTGGAAGAATCAGTATCATCAAAATGTCCATTCTCCCAAAAGCAATTTATAGATTCAATGCAATACCAATCAAGATACCGAAGACCTTCTTCTCAGATCTGGAAAAAATGGTGCTGAAATTTATATGGAGGCACAAGAGACCTCGAATAGCTAAAGCAATTTTGTACAACAAAAACAAAGCCGGAGGCATCACAATACCAGATTTCAGGACATAGTACAGGGCAGTTGTAATCAAAACAGCATGGTACTGGTACAGAAACAGATAGATAAACCAATGGAACAGAATTGAAACACCAGAAATCAATCCAAACATCTACAGCCAACTTATATTTGATCAAGGATCTAAAACCAACTCCAGGAGCAAGGACAGTCTATTCAATAAATGGTGCTGGGAAAACTGGATTTCCACGTGCAGAAGCATGAAGCAAGACCCCTACCTTACACCTTACACAAAAATCCACTCAACGTGGATTAAAGACCTAAATCTACGTCCTGACACCATCAAGTTATTAGAGAACATTGGAGAAACCCTTCAAGATATTGGCACAGGCAAAGAATTTCTGGAAAAGACCCGGGAGGCACAGACAGTCAAAGCCAAAATCAACTATTGGGATTGCATCAAATTGAGAAGTTTCTGTACTGCAAAAGAAACAGTCAGGAGAGTGAAGAGACAACCAACAGAATGGGAAAACATATTAGCAAACTATGCAACAGATAAAGGGTTAATAACCAGAATCTACAAAGAGATCAAGAAACTCCACAAAAACAAAACCAACAACCCACTTAAGAGATGGGCCAAGGACTTCAATAGACATTTTTCAAAAGAGGAAATCCAAATGGCCAACAGGCACATGAAAAAATGTTCAAGGTCACTAGCAATCAGGGAAATGCAAATCAAAACCACAATGAGGTTTCACCTCACCCCGGTTAGAATGGCTCACATGCAGAAATCTACCAACAACAGATGCTGGCGAGGATGTGGGGAAAAAGGGACACTAACCCACTGTTGGTGGGAATGCAAACTGGTCAAGCCACTATGGAAGTCAGTCTGGAGATTCCTCAGAAACCTGAATATAACCCTACCGTTCGACCCAGCCATCCCACTCCTTGGAATTTACCCAAAGGAGTTTAAATTGGCTAACAAAAAAGCGGTCTGCACCCTAATGTTTATTGCAGCTCAATTCACAATAGCTAAGACCTGGAACCAACCTAAATGCACATCAACGGTAGACTGGATAAAGAAATTATGGGATATGTACTCTTTAGAATACTATACCGCAGTAAGAAACAACGAAATCCAGTCATTTGCAACAAAATGGAGGAATCTGGAACACATCATGCTGAGTGAAGTAAGCCAGTCCCAAAGGGACAAATACCATATGTTCTCCCTGATCGGTGACAACTGACTGAACACCAAAAAGGAAACCTGTTGAAGTGAAATGGACATTATGAGAAATGGTGACTTGATCAGCATAGCCCTGACTGCTAATGGACAACTTAATACATTATCCCTCTTAGTAGTTTTTTTTGTCTGTTCTACTTAATATGACTGGTTTAATTCTGTAATTATCACACAGTTATTCTTAAGTGTTGAAAATTAACTGAAATGTGATCCCTGTTAAACATAAGAGTGGGGATAAGAGAGGGAAGAGATGTATAATTTGGGGGATGCTCGGGCTGACTTGCCCCAATTGGTAGAGTTGGAAACATACCAGGGGATTCCAATTCAATCCCATCAAGGTGGCATATGCCAATGCCATCTCACTATTCCAAGTGATCAATTTCAGTTCACAATTGATCATAATGAAAGGACTAAGAGTCAAAGGGAGCACATAAACAAGTCTAGTATCTGCTAACACTAACCGATAGAATAAATAAAGGGGAGAGTGATCCAACATGGGAAGTGAGATACTCAGCAGACTCATAGAATGGCGGATGTCCTAAATAGCACTCTGGCCTCAGAATCAGCCCTAAAGGCACTCGGATCTGGCTGAAAAGCCCATGAGAGTATTTCAGGCATGGAAAGCCAAGACACTCTGGCAAAAAGATCTCTGTGAGTGAGATCCCAGTGGAAAGAACAGGTCTTCAAAGAGGGAGGTGCCTTTCTCTGAAGGGAGGAGAGAACCTCCACTTTGACTATGACCTTGTCTAAACAAGATAAGAGTCGGAGAACTCAAGGGGCTTCCATAGCCTTGGAAACTCATGACTGGTGCATAGGGAGATTATTGATGCCATAAACAGGAGTGTCAATTTGTAAAGTCAACAACAGGAGTCACTGTGCACTTACTCCTCATGTAGGATCTCTGTCCTTAATGTGCTGTACACTGAGGCTTAATGCTATAACGAGTACTCAAACAGTATATTTCACTTTGTGTTTCTATGGGGGTGCAAACGATTGAAATCTTTACTTAATGTACACTAAACTGATCTTCTGTCAAAAAAAAAAAGAAAGAAATTATCAATTCCCAAGTTGACTCTCACTGGGATTAAACATGACAATAGGTCTGATATGATTTCATCATCATTTAAAAAAAATCATCTATTATTTTTCACTTTATGTTTCTGTGTGGGAACAAACTGTTAAAATCCTTACTTAAGGTATACTAAGCTGATCTTCTGTATATTAAGATAATTGAAAATGAATCTTGATGTGAATGGAAGGGGAGAGGGAGTGGGAAAGGGGAGGGTTGTGGGTGGGAGGGACGGTATGGGGGGGAAAGCCATTGTAACCCATGAGTCGTACTTTGGAAATTTATATTCATTAAATAAAAGATAAAAAAAAAAGTATCTTTTGCAGGGCTGGACGAGTGGCCACAAAGTCTTTCAATTTCTGTTTGCTATGAAAAGTCTTTATTTCACCTTCATTCACAAGTGAGAGCTTTGCAGGATATAATATTCTGGGCTGACAATTTTTCTCTTTTAGCACCTGTGCTATGTCTCGCCATTCCCTCCTAGCCTGTAGGGTTTCTGATGAGAAGTCAGCTGTGAGTCTGATTGGAGATCCTCTGAGAGTAATCTGACGTTTCTCTCTTGCACATTTTAGGATCTTTTCTTTATGTTTCACTGTGGTGAGTTTAATTACCACGTGTCGTGGTGAGGATCTCTTTTGGTCGTGTTTACTGGGGGTTCTATGAGCTTCCTGTATTAGGATGTCTCTGTCCTTCTCCAAACCTGGAAAGTTCTCTGCTAGTATCTCACTAAAAAGGCCTTCTAATCCTTTCTCTCTCTCCATGCCTTCAGGAACTCCTAGAACCCAAATGTTAGTTTTTTTGAAATAGTATCCTGTAGATTCCCAACAATATTTTTTAGATTTCTAATTTCCTCTTCTTTTCTTTGGTTTGACTGTATGTTTTCCTGTGCTCTATCTTCTAAGTCCGATATTCTCTCTTCTGCTTCACCCATTCTGTTTTTAAGGCTTTCTAATGTGTTTGTCATTTGATCTATTGAGCTCTTCATTTCATTTTGATTTCTCTTCACTATCACACTTTCCTGTTCAACTAGTTTCTGCATTTCATTTTGATTCTTCCTTAAAATTTCATTTTCATGAGAGAGATTTTCAATCCTGTCCAATAAGGATTTCTGTAGTTCAAGGATTTGCTTTTGAAAACTTCTAAATATTCTTATCATAAATTTTTTGAAATCCGTATCTTGCATTTCTTCTATCTCATCATCTTCATAATCTTGGCTTGGGGTGTTTTGTTTCTTTGGAGGCGTCATAGTGTCATCGTTGATCTTGTTCCCTCGATTTTTGTGTTTGTTGGTTGGCATTGTTAATTCTTCTTCCCTCACTGTGAGGTTTTTTTTTTTTATTTATACTATGTCTGTGTTAAGTGGACTGCCTGCTGTTGGAGGAGCCTTGGAGGCTTGAGATGGGTGTGGCCTGAGAGCTCTGCTTGGTTCTTCTGGGTTACGGGTGTGCAAAGGTGACACCCTCAGGTTATGCGTGGTAAATCTTTCTCTATTTATTTATTTATTTATTTTATTTTTTTATTCAGGAGGTAAGTAATACCGCACGGCTGAGCAGAATTGATGGTATTTAGCTTCCAATCTCTGGCTTCTACCCAAAGAGTCTGTGCCGGTTCAGTTTCTGCTGCGGACTCCCATTGGGTTGCCTAGGATACTGAATTGTAGCCTTAGCTCTCGCATTTTTTATGTATATCCCAAGTGGAGCCTGCTCTTTGTCTCTTGCTGGCCTTTGCAAGGTTGGCGGAGAGAGAGAAACTTGTTTGTACCAGTATCCCCCCCACCTTTTTTTTTTCTTTTTTTTTCCTTCTCTCCTGTAGTCAGTCTGGTGAACTTTCCCACCTCAAAGCCCGCTTCCCTCGAGATTCTGTCTGCCGTTTCCCCGCCAATGTCTCCGGTTACTGAGCTCACCTCCCCTTCCAGCGCCGATGTGTGGACTCGGAGCCCTGGGCATCCCTGCTCCCCCCGCTGGTGTCTGTGTGACATCCACCTCCCTTCCCGCACTGGCGCGCAGACGCTGCAGCTCCCGCGGCTCCTGGGTTATTATTATTTATTGGAAGGGAGTGTTACAGAGAGACACAGAGAGAGATAGAGATACAGAGAGATCTTCCATCTACTGGTTCACTCCCCAATTGGCCACAATGGTTAGGGCCAGGCAAACCAAAAACCAGAAGCTTGGAACTCCATCTGGTTCTCCCATGTGGCTGGCAGGAATCCAAAGACTTGGGCCACATTCTGCAGCTTTCCTCAGCAATTAGCAGGGAGCTGGTTCAGAAGTGGAGCAACAGGGACTTCAACCAGCATTTATAGGTGATGCCAGCATCATAGTGCCAGCCCCCAAAGCACGACTTGCTCATGTGCTTGCTCAGAGGACTTTTATTTCCTTTTTTTTACTTTTAATCTATTAATTTATTTGAAAGAAGAGGGAGAGAGAGAGAAAGAGAGAGACTGACTCACAGTGACAGATTTCCCATGCACTGGTCCAGTTCACTTTCCAAATGCCTACAAGAGCTGGGGGCTGGACCAGGCCAAATCCAGGAGCCAGGATCCCAGTGCACATCTCCCAGGTTGGTAGCAGAGACCCATGTATGCAGGCAGCACTGGCTATCTCCCAGAGAATGCATTAGGAGACAGCTGGGAGCAAGAGTGTTACCATAATTCAAAGCCAGGCCCTCCCACTTGAGATGTGGGGTCCCAAGCAGGGTCTTAACCTCGATTCAAAACACCAACTTCCCCCTTCAGGGAGGGGAAGCATCCAGCCCACAGGCCATATAAGTTCCATGAAATCATCTGGTCTGACCAAGGCAACCACAGGCAGGATCCAGACCCATAGATACACAGCAGGCTCATTTTTAAGTTGACAATTTTGTCTGGCCTGTGAATGATGCTACCTAAACATCCAAATGTCCCTGGGCAGAAAAAGATCCCCCACTTCTTTTCTCTGTAGCTGTCATGTTTTCTTAGTTTGGCCAAGTTATGTCCCATTTACTGAAATTTCATACATTCCCAAATGTTTGCTGATAGGTGTGTGTTTGGGGGCATCCATTCCCCTGCTGTCAGCTTGCATGCTGGGATACCTCTCCTCTTTTGCAGCAGACACAACACCTGGTGTTCTCCACTGGTTGCGCACAGGAAGAGCATAGAAACTCTGCCCACAGACCTTGGGGCAGAAGAGGAGCCCAAAGCCCTGAGCAGTGCCCAAAACTGAGAAATGGCAATTGGCTGAGATGATGAATGTTCCAGTTAGGCGTTACACATGTGTGCTGAAACATCAAACGTATCCCCTAAATATGCACCACTACCATGTCTCGGATGAGAATGATAATGTATCAAGAAACCCACAAACTCATTGCAGGCTTGCTGAGCTATGGAAGGAGTACACAAGCTTGGCCAACAGACATGCAGCAGGGATTCAAGAAGGTCTGGTTCAAGGTTCCCAGTGTGGTTGCCTAATTGAGTCACCTGAAGATTTTAAAATAATCCTGGAGGTTGGAGGAAGATGGTGGTACAGCAGCAGGATTTTCTGAGTTGTGCAGAAAGATGAATGATTAATGAATAGAGGCGTACAAAAAGGCAATAGAACCGTGAAAAGTTGGCACAGAGTGGCCCAGTGTCGGGGACCACATAGCATGTGACCTCTTAGTGGAGAGACAGGGCTAGACAGGCCAGACCAGATAGTACTGATAACACAACCTTGTGTGACCTCATGCCTTAGGACCTTGTAACCTTTCCCCTACTTGCACAAGCATTGCAGCTACAAGATAAGCTCCCCCTCCTTCCCCCGCCTGACACCCTGCCTCTATGAATTATAAGTGTGTGGTTGAAAAGTAAAGTCGCAGCTTGATCGGCACCTGTCCTGCTGCCATCTTTGTGTCTCCTGTCCCTTTAATTTCTCCTTCTAGGTGCTCGGCCCCAGTTGCTGTCCCGCAGGACGGGACGGCCCAGGAGTTTGCCAGAGAGTGCCAGAGACCACGCTGGGAAAATTAGAGAGGTGCCTAAATTGCAGAAAGAGAATAGAGCAGAGAACCAGTGAGGGGACAGCTGCTGCCAAACCCTGGGTGAACCAGGTGAGAGGGTGCGAGCCCATAGAGATGCAGATGTGGATGAGTGGGGGGAAATAGTGAACAGCGCTCAGTGCTCTCAGGGGGAAGAAAGGGAGATTCTGGGGAACGAGCAGAGAGGTTGAACACGCCACTATCCCTCGGTGTGCCCCCCCCAACAACCACAGCTGCAGTGGCCAGAGAGCAGCCATCTTGATTGTTTACCTTCTCGAACGCATGTGGTGGGCTGTGCTTTTGCCTCCCACACACAAACATCAGTTGTGGGGTCCACGCCATGTGGGATCAAGGATCACAATGGTTCAGAGTGACTTCCCCCTCATCGCACAGTGGACACAGCAATGGGGAAGGCTGAACAATGAAGGCCCAGGCACATTTGGGTGAACAAAGGAACAGGGAGACTGGCCCCAGTGGGCAGAGCTTAGTACATCAAAGCCCAGATACCTGCTTCTTTAAGTACCTGCCTTCTTAAGCTCCCAGAAATAAACAAAGCTCTAGGAGGTGGAGCTGTTGGCTTACACTGGCAATTGGCACAGACCCATAGCAGCCCACAGCAGAGGGAAATCAATTTAAAAATTAAACCAAACAGAAAGGCCAACAAACAAAGGAAAAATCCTGAATAAGAATATGGAAGAACCTATGAACTTGCCAATGGAGCAATCCAAATATTCAATAATATAGGCTGAAGAAGAAGAAATTAAAGTCATACCAGAAAAAGAATTTAGAAAATTAATAATCAGATAATTAGATGCAATCAGAAACAGATTCAAGGTCTGAATGAAAACACACCCAAGAAATAGAAGCCAAAATGAAATACTGGAAATGATACATTCAACTGACAAAATAAAAAATGCTTTGGAATCTCTCAGAAATCAAACAGATGAAATAGAAGAGCAAATATCAAAACTCGAAGACAAACTTCCAGAAATAATAAAGTCATAACAAACACAAGAAGAAAAATTAGAAAATTAAAAATCACGGTTGGACATTTACAAGATTCAATCAAGCATTGTAATGTACAGATAATAGGAGTTCCTGAAGGTGTGGAAAGACAGAACAGATTAGAAGGTCATCTTAATGAAATAATATCAGAAAACTTCCCACAATATGCAGATTGAAAGAGACGTCCAAATACAAGAAATACACAGAACTCCCAATAGACACGACCAGAAAAGGAATTCACCACGACACATTGTGGCAACACTCAGTTCAGTGAAACACAAAGAACAGATCTTAAAATGTGCCAGAGAGAAACAACAACAAATCACATTCAGAGTTAATCCAATCAGACTCAGCTTGGGTTTCTCATCGTAAACGCTTCAGGCAAAGATACAATGGTGAGATATATTCCAAGTTTTAAAAGAAAAATACTGTCAACCCATAATACTGTACCCTGCAAAACTATCATTTATGAATGAAGGAAAAATAAGGATTTTCCAAGACAAACAGAAATTGAAAGAATTTTTATCTTCACGTCCATCCCTACAACACTGGCTCAAGAATGTGCTGCACGCAGAAACAGAAACAGGAACTTCATTACAAAAGTAGATGAATGTATAAAATACAAACAAAAGCCAAAATACATAAACAGCTGTAATTAAGGAAATATGACAGGAAAAAGACAGTATTTAACAATAGTCACACTGAATGTAAATCGTCTCAACTCTACAGTTAAAAGACACAAGTTAACTGAATGAATTAAAAAAGAAAACCCATCTATCTGTTGCCTTCAGGAAACACACCTCACCAGCAAAGATGCACACAGACTGAAAATGAAAGGATGGAAAATATTCCAAGCTAACAGAAACCAAAAAAAGAACTGGTGTGGCCATCCTAATATCAGACAAAATAGACTTTAACACAAAAACTATTAAAAGAGACAAAGAAGGACACTATATAATGTTTAAAGGCTCAATTCAACACAAAGATGTTCCTATAATAAATATATATATATGAATCTAATTAGAGGATGCCTGGCTATTTGAAAGAATTACTAAGGGATTTAAAGGGAGATATAGACTCAAATACAATAGTAACAGGGGACTTCAATACCCCACGTTCAGCAATGGACAGATCAACCAGACAGAAAACAACAGAAATAACTGACACTATATACCAAATAAACCTAGTAGATATCTACAAAGCCTTCTACCCCACAATCACAGAGTGTACATATTTCTCCCAGGTGCATGGAACTTTCTCTAGGATTGACCATATGCCAGGTCACAAAGGGAGCCTCAGCAAATTCAAAAAATTTGAAATTATACCATGCATCTTCTCAGACCACAATGCAATGAAACTCGAAACCAACAACTCAAGAATCTTTGCATCATATGAAAACACATGGAGAATGAACAACATGATTCTGAATGAACACTGGGTCATAGAAGAAATCAAAAGAGAAATCAAAAAATTTTTAGAAACAAACAAAAATGACAGCACAACTTATCAAAATTTGTGGGATACAGCAAAATTGGTGCTAAGAGGAAAGTTTATAGCAATTGGTGCCTACATCAAAAAACAGAAAAGGCACCAAATAAATGATATTTCTATGCACCTCAAGGATCTAGAAAAACAGCAACAAACCAAACCCAAATCCAGTAGAAGAAAAGAAATAATTAAAATTAGAGAAGCAGTCAACAAAATTTAAACCAAAATACAAAAGATAAGCAAAATGAAGGGCTGTTTTTTTGAGAAAAAAAAATTGACAGACCATTGGCCCAACTAACAAAAAAAGGAGAGAGAAGACTCAAATCAGTAAAATTAAAGACGGTAATGGAAATGTAACAACAGACAGAACAGAAATAAAAAGAATCATCAGAAACCACTACAACCACTACAAGGAGCTGTATACCAATAAACTATGAAACCTAGAAGAAATGGATATATTCCTGGACATGTACAACCTACCTAAACTGAGCCATGAAGACAGAAAACCTAAACAAACCCATAACTATGAAAGAAATTGAATCAGTAATAAATGAGCTACCAAAAAAGAACAGCCCAGGACCAGACAGCTTCACTGTTGAATTCTACCAGATATTTAAAGAAGAACTAATCCCAGTTCTTCTCAAATTATTCAAAACAATCAAAAGGGAGGGAATACTCCCAAATTGTTTCTATGAAGCCAATATCACCTTAATTCCTAAACCCAGAAAAGATGCAACAGAGAAAGAAAACTATAGACCTATCTCCCTGACGAACATAGACCCAAAAATATTCAACAAAATCCTGTCCAACTGAATCCAACTACACATCAGAAAGATCATTCACCTGGACCAAGTGGGATTTATCCCTGGTATGCAGGGATGGTTCAACATTCAAAAATCAATCAATGTGATACACTACATTAACATACTGAGGAACAAAAACCATTTGATTATTTCAATAGATGCAGAGAAAGCATTTGACAAAATACAAAACCGTTTTATGATGAAAACTCTAAGCAAATTGGGTTTAGAAGGAACATTCCTCAACACAATTAAGGCAATTTATGACAAACCCATTGCCGGCATATTGAATGGGGAAAAGTTGGAGGCATGTCCATGAAATCTTGCACCAGACAGGGATGTTAACTCTCACCACTGCTATTCAATATATTCCAAGAAGTTTTAGCCAGAGCCATTAGCCAAGAAAAAGAAATCAAAGGGATACAGATTGGAAAGAAAGAAGTCAAATTTTTCCTATTTGAAGATGACATTCTATATATATATATATATATATATATATATATATATATATGATCCAAAAGACTCCATCCACTAAGAGACTATTTGAACTCATAGAAGAATTTGTAAAGTAGCAGGATACAAGATCAATACACAGAAATCAACAGCCTTTGTATTCACAGATACTCTATATGTTGTGTGTGTGCATGGGTGCAAATTGTTGAAGTCTGTTTACCATGGAGTTGGTCCTCTGTATATAAAGTCATACTAAAAATGAATCCTTAATGAAGAAGGAGATGGGAGAGGGAAAGGGAGGTGGGATGGGAGCTGGGGTGGGTGGGTAATGAGGGAAAGATCCACTTTATTCCTAAAGTAATATCTATGAAAAAATGCATTCATTAAATAAAAACTAAAAAAAATTAATATATATGAATCTAGACAACATATAGTCAGATTTTATTTGCACCAGTCATGTACTTGTAACTTCTCTGCAGATTTCTCAGTCATTTAATGTTTTAAAAAAGAATTATATGGTATTTGCTGTCACTTTTTATTCTCAAGATTTGAGATTAGTGCTTTGATAAAAAATGTACAGATAAAATATTTCTGGAAATATAGTATAACACTTTTTTCCATTTAAAAATCAATATAAAATATAGAAATAAAAAAGAGAATTTACTGAGCAAAAAAAAAAAATAAAATAAAAATAAAATAATCCTGAGGCCGGCGCCATGGCTCACTTGGTTAATCCTCCGCCTTGTGGCGCTGGCATCCCACATGGGCACCCGGTTCTAGTCCTGGTTGCTCCTCTTCCAGTTCAGCTCTCTGCTGTGGCCCGGGAGGGCAGTGGAGGATGGCCCAAGTGCTTGGGCCCTGCACCCGCATGGGAGACCAGGAAGAAGGGCCTGGCTCCTGACTTTGGATCGGTGCTCCATGGCTTTGGATTGGCACAGTGCTGGCCGTAGCAGCCATTTGAGGAGTGAACCAATGGAAGGAAGACCTTTCTCTCTGTCTCTCTCTCTCACTTTCTAACTCTATCTGTCAAATAAAATAATCCTGAGGCCTGGTTTCCCTCCAGATGTTTGGATTTACTGAGTTAGGATGTGACCTCAGCATCAAGCCTGTAAAACACCCCACAGGTGATTCAGACAAACGACAGGGTTCAGAGAATCCTGGGCAGCACAGGTCTTCAGTACAGAGCCAGACGGCTATCTTTTTAGTGTTATGAGCCCTGAGGTCTCTGTTGAGGCTACTCAATGCCACTGTTGTATTGTGAAAGCAGCCATGGAAGGCCAGCTTTGTGGCGCAGCGTGTTAAGCTGCTGCTGTGATGCCAGCATCTCATATGAACACCAGTCAGAGTCCCAGCTGCTCCATTTCCAATCCAGCTCCCTACTAATGTGACTGGGAAAGCAGTGGAATATGGTCCAGATGTCTGGGCCCTGAACCCACGTGAGAGACCTGAATGGAGTTCCTGGCTTCTGGCTTCAGCCTGGTCCAGCCCTGGCTATTGCCCCCATTTGCAGAGTGGACCCAAGGATGGAAGATCTCTCTCTCTCTCTGCCTTTTAAATAAATAAATAAATAAATAAATCTTTAAAAAAAAGAAAAGAAAGCATATGGAGAAACTATATCAATGACTGAGAATGATTGTGTTTCTTTTTTTTTAACTTTTGTTTAATGAATATAAATTTCCAAAGTATGATTTATGGATTACAATGGCTTCCCCCCCATACCGTCCCTCCCACCCACAACCCTCCCCTTTCCCACTCCCTCTCCCCTTCCATTCACATCAAGATTCATTTTCGATTATCTTAATATACAGAAGATCAGCTTAGTATACATTAAGTAAGGATTTCAACAGTTTGCTCCCACACAGAAACATAAAGTGAAAAATAATAGATGATTTTTTTAAATGATGATGAAATCAGATCCGACCTATTGTCATGTTTAATCCCAGTGAGAGTCAAGTTGGGAATTGATAATTTCTTTTTTTTTTTTTACAGAGGATCAGTTTAGTATGCATTAAGTAAAGATTTCAACAGTTTGCACCCCCATAGAAACACAAAGTGAAATATATTGTTTGAGTACTTGTTATAGCATTAAATCTCAATGCACAGCACATTAAGGACAGAGATCCTACATGAGGAGTAAGTGCACAGTGACTCCTGTTGTTGACTTTACCAATTGACACTCCTGTCTATGGCATCAGTAATCTCCCTATGCTCTCGTCATGAGTTTCCAAGGCTATGGAAGCCCTCTGAGTTCTCCGATTCTTATCTTGTTTAGACAAGGTCATAGTCAAAGTGGAAGTTCTCTCCTCCCTTCAGAGAAAGGTACCTCCTTCTTTGAAGACCTGTTCTTTCCACTGGGATCTCACTCACAGAGATCTTTTGCCAGAGTGTCTTGGCTTTCCATGCCTGAAATACTCTCATGGGCTTTTCAGCCAGATCCGAATGCCTTTAGGGCTGATTCTGAGGCCAGAGTGCTATTTAGGACATCTGCCATTCATGATTGTGTTTCAACACTTTGCTGTTGAACCTAGAATTTTGAATTTTATGTAACTTGCATATGTCATGAAATTTGAGTTTTCTCTTGATTCTTTTCAATCATGTAAAAATAAAATAGAAAAAAATTTGCTCCTGGGTTGCACAAAAGCAGATGGACTTCACCTTGGGGCTGCCGTTTGCAGACCCTCAGACTAGAAGAGTGAACTGCAGGACTGGGGGCCATGTCCCAAGCCACCTTCTCTTCTCTGGAATGCACCAGCACAGTCACTTGCGCACAGCCGCAGAAATTTAGCAGCAGTTGATTATGAAAAGAGCACTTTGAGGAGGCCCAGTCAAGTGGTGACCCAGGCTGGCTCTGGACCAGAGACTTCCCAAAGGCTCCACCAGCCTGAGGACTTCAGGGAGCTGCTTCTGCACAGTGCTGAGACACAGCCTCTCAGGGACAAACCTTGGCAGCAAGCCTGGGCTCTCTGCATTGTGATTCACAACCCCAGGTGCCAGTCTTTCTCTACCTTTCTCTCCAGCTGGAGCTGGGGCACCCCAGAAAGCTCTGCACCCTCTCCAGGAAGAAGAAAACTGAGCTGCCATGGCAGGGGCAACCTGCACAGCTGTCCATAGCCGCCCTGGGGGCTGGAGACAAGATGCTCAGGGCTGCCTGACATGGGACTGATCTTGGGTGCTTCTCCTGTTAACTGCTGTTCAGCAAGGAAAGATCACAAAGGAAGAAGGGCAGGAAGGAAATGCCATCATGCATGATGGGGAGCTTTTGGGAGCTTTGGTAACCCTTTGGGTCGGGAGCAGGAAGTAGTTGGTTCCTCCTGGGGGCCACCTCCCTCCAGCTCAGTAAAGGAGCCTGCTGCTTGGTCTGTCTCAGGTGGACTGATTGTGCCTCTAGCTCCGAGCCCTCCACCCTCCATACCCCAGCACCCTGAAAAGGAACGAGGGTGCTCAAGTGCTCGCTGCAGTCCAGCCCAACCCCCACATTGGTCCTCCAGGGCACGTTCTCACGCTGGGCAACACCTGCTACTCAAAATCCAGGGCTGCTGGGAACTTGTCACCAGGTGCCCCCAGCCCTTCCCTTAACTGCTGCTCCCCTTGTCAAGAATTTTCCTGTGTTTCTTTGGCTTTTATGATCTGAGCCAGGCTCTGTGCCAGGGCTTTCACCTGCATATGCTCCTGAATCAGGAACCATGGGTGTCCTCTGCTTATGGAGGAGACCTCTGGGGTTCAGAGAGGTTGGGTCAGTCGCCAGAAGTCACACAGCTGGAAAATGGCAGAGCTAGGGACCAAATTTGTATTTTGGAGACCTCAGAGTCTTGCTAAATTCTTCACCATCTTTCTGGGGTTGGGGGAAGCATGGTGTCCTCTGTGCCTGCCTCCCCTCTGCAGCCTGCACCTTGGTGACAACTTTGTCGCCATTGTGGTGAAGATGATGGTGCTGGGGTAGTGGCAATGATGAGGGTGGAGAGGATGGTTGTCATGATGGGAGTGCCCTGTTGTCTGCTGTAAGGGTGTCAGCAAGGGAAAAGGCCCCGCCAGGCTCATGTGCTAAGTACCAGGGTGGGGGAACCACCCCAGCTGCTCCCCGCACACACCCCAGCTCCTCATTCTGATCTTTCAACTTCACCTGGATTCTCCAGGTAAAGGTGTTCCTCCTACCCCAGCCCCACCCTTATCCCCTCTCCCTGCAGGGAGGGACTGGCTCAGCCACCCTGGTGGAGCTGAGTACTAGGTACATCCATGGGGGATGCTGGCGTCCTGTCCGTGGCTCAGGCTTGGGGGCTTGATGTTGGTGGGCTCCAACTTCAGCCTGTCTCCCTGACTCTATTCTGTTGTGCAACCTGCCTATATGAGGCTAAATGAGAGAGAGAGAGAGAATCTTCCATCTGCTGGCTCACTCTCAAATGCCTGTAACAGCCAGGGCCAGGCTATGCTGAAGCTGGGATCCAGGATCTCTATCTGGGTTTCCTACATGGTGGGAGGGAACCAAGTCCTTGAGCTGTCACCTGCTGCCTCCCAGGGTGCACATTTACAGGAGGATGGAATTGGAAGCAAAGCTGCGACTCAAATCCAGCATCTTTTTTTTTGGGGGGGGGGCAGGCCGAGAGACAGTGAGAGAGAGAGACAGAGAAAAAGGTCTTCCTTCCATTGGTTCACCCTCCAAATGGCCGCTATGGCAGGCATGCTGAGCAATCCGAAGCCAGGAGCCAGGTAATTCCTCCTGGTCTCCCATGCGGGTGCAGGGCTCAAGCACTTGGGCCATCCTCCACTGACTTCCCAGGCCACAGCAGAGAGCTGGACTGGAAGAGGAGCAACCGGGACAGAACCGGCACCCCAACCAGGACCAGAACCTGGGGTGCCGGTGCTGCAGGCAGAGGATTAGCCTAGTGAGCTGCGGTGCTGGCCCAAATCCAGCATCTTAACCACTTGGTCAAACACCTGCCCCCTTGCCTGGGATCTTTTAATACTAAACCTTGGCCTTGATGATCTGGGAATAGAAATGTGCTCCCCCAGCAGCTGTGGTAGAGCAGTAATCCTTGGACCCCCCTCCCCCAAAGAGGACAAGGCCCCTCCTGCTTAGGATTGGTGCCCAGTGTCTGTCCCCATCTGGCAAAGGGTGTGCATTGGGTGCTGGGAGGTTAATGTCATTCACATATCCTGAAGCTTCATTTTCTTGGCTTCTCTGCCCCTCCCTCCCACCACTGATCCCTACATTTCACCTTATGCCCCCTGATCTCAACACCCAGCCCTCCAAGGCCAGCTTTGCACCCAGAGACTCAGACATGGAAGGGGCCTCTCTCGCTGGCCCAATGGTCAGCAGTGCCTCCGGCCACTTCCTTGTCAGGGCTAGGACAAAGGAAAGATGGCTCCAGGTCAGGGTGGGTGGTGTGAGTTGCCCCTCTCAGCCCACTTCAAAACCCTGAGCACCATCAGAGAATAAACACTCTGGTCACTCAGGCAGTCTCAGCAGAGCTGCCCAGGGGAGGAAGGGAATGTGCCCTTGAACTTGAACTTGGCCTCTGCTGTTACCGTCCCAAACACATTGCAGAATTTATTGCACACCAGGTACTGCATTAAACCTCTGTCACCTTTAATCCCCATAACATCCCAAATGAGTGGAGAATTATTATCATCTCTGGTTGACAGGTGAGAAAACAGAAGCACAGAGAGGTTGAGTAATTTGCCTGAGGTCACACAGCTAATTAGCTGCAGAGATAGGAGTTGAATCTCTGTCCACTTGCAGGCCCAGGTTAACAATCACTGAATCTGGGAGGATACTGTGTGGCACAGCTGGCCTCGGCTGCTCCACTTTCTTTTTTTTTTTTTTTTCAGACCTATTGTCATGTTTAATCCCAGTGAGAATCAACTTGGGAATTGATAATTTCTTTTCTTTCTTTCTTTTTTTTTTTACAGAGGATCAGTTTAGTATGCATTAAGTAAAGATTTCAACAGTTTGCACCCCCATAGAAACACAAAGTGAAATATATTGTTTGAGTACTTGTTATAGCATTAAATCTCAATGCACAGCACATTAAGGACAGAGATCCTACATGAGGAGTAAGTGCACAGTGACTCCTGTTGTTGACTTTACAAATTGACACTCTTGTTTATGGCCTCAGTAATCTCCCCATGCTCCAGTCATGAGTTTCCAAGGCTATGGAAGCCCCTTGAGTTCTCCGACTCTTATCTTGTTTAGACACGGTCATAGTCAAAGTGGAGGTTCTCTCCTCCCTTCAGAGAAAGGTACCTCCTTCTTTGAAGACCTGTTCTTTCCACTGGGATCTCACTCACAGAGATCTTTTGCCAGAGTGTCTTGGCTTTCCATGCCTGAAATACTCTCATGGGCTTTTCAGCCAGATCCGAGTGCCTTTAGGGCTGATTCTGAGGCCAGAGTGCTATTTAGGACATCTGCCATTCTATGAGTCTGCTGAGTATCTCACTTCCCATGTTGGATCACTCTCCCCTTTATTTATTCTATCGGTTAGTGTTAGCAGGTACTAGACTTGTTTATGTGCTCCCTTTGACTCTTAGTCCTTTCATTATGATCAATTGTGAACTGAAATTGATCACTTGGAATAGTGAGATGGCATTGGCACATGCCACCTTGATGGGATTGAATTGGAATCCCCTGGTATGTTTTTAACTCTACCATTTGGGGCAAGTCAGCTTGAGCATGTCCCAAATTGTACATCTCTTCCCTCTCTTATTCCCACTCTTATGTTTAACAGGGATCACATTTCAGTTAATTTTCAACACTTAAGAATAACTGTGTATTAATTTCAGAATTAAACCAGTCATATTAAGTAGAACAGACAAAAAAACTACTAAGAGGGATAATGTATTAAGTTGTTCATTAACAGTCAGGGCTGTGCTGATCAAGTCACCGTTTCTCATAGTGTCCATTTCACTTCAACAGGTTTCCTTTTTGGTGTTCAGTCAGTTGTCACCGATCAGGGAGAACATATGGTATTTGTCCCTTTGGGACTGGCTTACTTCACTCAGCATGATGTGTTCCAGATTCCTCCATTTTGTTGCAAATGACTGGATTTCGTTGTTTCTTACTGCGGTATAGTATTCTAAAGAGTACATATCCCATAATTTCTTTATCCAGTCTACCGTTGATGGGCATTTAGGTTGGTTCCAGGTCTTAGCTATTGTGAATTGAGCTGCAATAAACATTAGGGTGCAGACCGCTTTTTTGTTTGCCAATTTAAATTCCTTTGGGTAAATTCCAAGGAGTGGGATGGCTGGGTCGAATGGTAGGGTTATCTTCAGGTTTCTGAGGAATCTCCAGACTGACTTCCATAGTGGCTTGACCAGTTTGCATTCCCACCAACAGTGGGTTAGTGTCCCTTTTTCCCCACATCCTCGCCAGCATCTGTTGTTGGTAGATTTCTGCATGTGAGCCATTCTAACCGGGGTGAGGTGAAACCTCATTGTGGTTTTGATTTGCATTTCCCTGATTGCTAGTGACCTTGAACATTTTTTCATGTGCCTGTTGGCCATTTGGATTTCTTCTTTTGAAAAATGTCTATTGAGGTCCTTGGCCCATCTCTTAAGTGGGTTGTTGGTTTTGTTTTTGTGGAGTTTCTTGATCTCTTTGTAGATTCTGGTTATTAACCCTTTATCTGTTGCATAGTTTGCAAATATTTTTTCCCATTCTGTCGGTTGTCTCTTCACTCTCCTGACTGTTTCTTTTGCAGTACAGAAACTTCTCAATTTGATGCAATCCCAATAGTTGATTTTGGCTTTGATGCCTGTGCCTCCCGGGTCTTTTCCAGAAATTCTTTGCCTGTGCCAATATCTTGAAGGGTTTCTCCAATGTTCTCTAGTAACTTGATGGTGTCAGGTCGTAGATTTAGGTCTTTAATCCATGTTGAGTGGATTTTTGTGTAAGGTGTAAGGTAGGGGTCTTGCTTCATGATTCTGCACATGGAAATCTAATTTTCCCAGCACCATTTATTGAATAGACTGTCCTTGCTCCTGGAGTTGGTTTTAGATCCTTGATCAAATATAAGTTGGCTGTAGATGTTTGGATTGATTTCTGGTGTTTCTATTCTGTTCCATTGGTTTATCTATCTGTTTCTGTACCAGTACCATGCTGTTTTGATTACAACTGCCCTGTACTATGTCCTGAAATCTGGTATTGTGATGCCTCCGGCTTTGTTTTTGTTGTACAAAATTGCTTTAGCTATTCGAGGTCTCTTGTGCCTCCATATAAATTTCAGCACCATTTTTTCCAGATCTGAGAAGAAGGTCTTCGGTATCTTGATTGGTATTGCATTGAATCTATAAATTGCTTTTGGGAGAATGGACATTTTGATGATACTGATTCTTCCAATCCATGAGCATGGAAGATTTTTCCATTTCTTGGTATCCTCTTCTATTTCTTTCTTTAAGGTTTTGTAATTTTCTTCTTAGGGCTGCTCCACTTTCAACCTGGCTCCCTGCTAACATGCTTGGGAAAGCAGCACAAGATGGCCCAAATTCTAGGGCCTCTGCGACCCACATGGGGATCAGGATGGAGTTCCAGGCTCCTAACTTCATCCTGGCCCAGTCTTGGCTACTGTGGGCATTTTGGGAGTGAACACACAGAAGATTTCTCTGCCTTTCAAATAAAAGAGAGAGAGAGAGAGAGAGAGAGAGAGAATTACTGCATCTTTGATATATCCCCAACAGCCATGATTTTGTCTGGCTCTACATTCTGTTGTTAGCATTGTGGCACATATGGATATACATAGTATATATATATATATATATATTTAAATTGCGCCAATAGGACAAAATAAAGAGACTTGTGCTTTCACAGACTCCCTAGGCAGCTACCTCTGAACATGCCACTCTCAGAGTGCAGTCCACTGTGGATTCCCGCCTTCCTGTTCTCCTAATGCTAACCTCCAATCATCATCCCAGGCATGTGGAGAGAGTACTTTGTAAGAACCAAGTATTTCAATTATTTGAAAGCCAGAGAGAGACACAAGAGATCTATCTGCTCCCAAATGCCTGCAACAGCTAAGGTTGAGTCAGGACAGAGCTGGGAGCTGGGAGCCCACTTGAGGTTGCCCACAGGGCTGGCAGGGACCCAAGTCCTTGAGCCATCACCTGATGCCTCCTGAGGTCTGCATTGGCAGGAAGCTGGAATCAGGAGCCAGCTGAATCCAGGCACTTGGATGTGGGATGCCCGCATCCACTATATAAAGCACAGATGCTTTCTTTTTAATTGTTGCATTGTATTCTCTCGTGGGAAGCTTTCAACATCTCCAGTACTTAATTCCTTTCTGATGGTCAATTAGGTACCTTCCAATCACTGGCTCCTGCACAAACTGCTAAGCAGCTTTGTTCTAACATGTTGTGCCCCGGGCAAAGCCAGACCCACTGGGTAACTTCCTAGAGGTGAAGTGGGAATGTGGCAGGAGTGCACCTTGTGAGCACGGCCTGCCCTGCCTAACACCACCTGCACCCACTCGGGCTGCCCCCAGCAAGGCTGGAGAGGGCTTCCTCGTATTTTCACCCATCACTGAGTGTCACCTAACAACCCGGCAGGTGGAAAGAATATTGTGGTTTTACTCTGCATTTCTGCCTTTAGAATGTATTCATTTATTTTGATTTAGAGGTGTGGGGGGAGGAGGCGGAGGAGAAAGAGAGATAATCTCCCATCCACTGGTCACTACTCCTGGTGCAGGCCAAAGCTGGGAGCCAGAAACTCAACCCAGCTCTTCCACCACATGGGTGCCAAGGACCCAAATATTTGAGGCATCACTTTTGCCTCCCATAATGTGTGTGAGCAGGAAGCTGGAATCCGGAGCAGAATGCAGACACTCCACAGGACCTGTACATGTCCCATGCAGCATCTTATCTGCTGGTCGGGCCCCTGCCCCTGAATTTCTTTCCTTCAGAGTGCAGGTGGGAATGTTTTCATTTGCTCAGCTGTTTGCATTTCTTTTCCTGTGAGGAGTCCGCTCACCTCCTTTGCTATTTTTTTTGTTCTCTGTCTCTCTTTTCCTGTCTTTGGGAGAGGTGGTATGTCTGATCTAGGAGATGTCTTTATGCATGAAATGAACTTGCTGTCCCAGCAAGCCTGGGCTTCCGGGGTGCCTGGCTCCTGTTGGGCCTGCAGTACACACTCCTCCTTCTGCAGCCACAGCTAGCAAGCAAGCAGGGCGGTTCTTCTGCACATCTCACCTTGCTGCCACCTCACTCAATGAGAGCGTCAATGTGGACTGTGCAGAGCCCTGGTGCTTGCCTGAAGGTCCTCTGTGGAATGTGACTGTTGCTGCTGGCTGCGACTTACTGCCTTGTCCCTTGACCAGGCTGCCTCTTGGTGCATCTCTTACAGAGTCATGGGAGCATCAGAACTTCCAGTTCTCCTGGGTTCCAGGCTGGCCACCGAGACCCTCAAGCACAGAGGGCTCTCTCTGAGGTGGTAGCCAGGTGGGGGGAGGGTCCATCTAGGCTGTTGCTCACTATGGAAGGGCTCCTGTCAAAATTCCTCAAGGCAGGCAAACTGGAAACTGTGAGACAAGGGAGGAGCAAGTCCTGGAGCTCCACTCTGCCCCTTAGAGGCTGCCCTACCTGCAAACTATGCTTCTTGCCAGGCACCAGGGCTGGTGGGACCCTGTGGTCTTTTCTCAGACCCAGCAGTGGGGAGGGATCCTCAGTTGAGGGTGCAGTTGTCACTGTCACCCCTCCTTCCAGGGTGAGAGAGAAACAAGGGCCCTCATCTGAAGCTGTGCTATGGGCCAGTGCTTCTCACACTGGAGCAGACATTGCAACCACCTGGAGGACCTGCTAGTGTGGCCTCACCAGCACATTTGTGAGGTGGGGGTGGGCCTGAGAACGTACATTTTAGTAAACTGCAGGTGCTGCTGGCAATACCCGCTGGCCTTGGTCATTTACAGCCAGGACAGCAGGGTGAACTCAGAGGGACACAGGTCTTGCTCTGGCCACAGTAACAGCAGCAATTGCTATATGGAGTGTGCTGGGCACCATGCTAAGGGTAATCTACAGTGCTGCCCATGTGCCATATCTTTTATTTCAAAGGTGGGCTTCTCTGCTCAGTACCTTCCTGCATGTCCCCTCAAGCCCAGGCACACAGTAGCCCTTTGTAAGTGTCTAGGCTCCACTATGAGCTGTGGCTCTCAACATGTACACATGGGTGTGTGCATGTGGGTACAGATATGGGCATGTGTGTGTGCAATGGAAAAACAGGAATCTATGAACTGAGTTTAGGAAAAGAACATGAATTTAACTTAACCCAGGGAAGTCAGTTAATAGAAGAGGCTGAAATAAAAAACAATCTGGGGGCTGACACTGTGATATAGTGGGTGGTGCAGGTTCTAGTTCCAGTTGCTCCACTTTGGATCCAGCTCCCTGCTAATATGCCTGGGGAAGCAGCAGCAGATGGTCCAAGTCTTGGACTGCTGCACACACTTGGAGACCCAGAAGAAGATCCTGGCTCCTGGATATGGGTGGACCAGTCCACTCTGGCCTTTGTGGAATGAATTTGGGGAGTGAATCAGCAGATGGAAGATAGCTCCCCCCCCATTCTGCTTTTCAAATAAATCTTTTTTAAGAATCCAAAAATTGTTGAGGCCTAAATGTGCATCACTAAGCATTTTTATGGTAGAGAACCACACAGCATTAATTAGATAACAAGCCAGACAGATCTGCAATGGATAGCTGCAGATGGAGAGCCAAAGTGCAGGATGCAGGGTGAATTATGCATGTCTAGGACATATCTGCCTGCAACGATATTAAGGGAGGCAAAAGTTTGCTGCTGCCACGCAATGACTGCATATGGGGACTTCAAAAAGTTCCTGGAAAAGGGAATTTACAAGATATAAATTTGTTTTGGGGCAAACAAAAAAATTGAAATCCATGCATCTGCTGTAAGAATGTTTACTGCAACATTGCTGGTAGGAATTAGAAAGTCCTGATTGCATGTTAATAAAAAAAATGCTGAATTAAAAGTGACACAATATTTGTCAGGTATATTTGGAATAAATTAGATCAATATTTATTGACCTGGGGGCCGGCACCGTAGCACAGTAGATTAATCCTCTGCCTGTGGCACCGGCATCCCATATGGGCGCCAGTTCCAGTCCCAGCTGCTCCTCTTCCAACCCAGCTCTCTGCTTTGGCCCAGGAAAGCAGTACAGGATGGCCCAAATGCTTGGGCCCCTGCACTTGCATGGGAAACCAGGAGGAAGCACCTGGCTCCTAGCCTTGTGCAGCTCTGGCTGTTGCAGCCACTTGGGGAGTGAACCAGTGGAAGGAAGACCTTTGTCTCTGTCTCTCTCTCTCACTGTCTGTAACTGTACCTCTCAAATAACTAAATAAAATCTTAAAACAAAAATGATTTATTGACTTGGAGGTATAACAGATATAACCATGGTATATCATTAAATAAGGAGAATAAATAGCAGAGAACTACATGAAATGATCCATTTTCATCAAATAATAAGCAAAGATATGCATTTCAAAAAGATTATGGAAAAATAGAACTAAAAGATTAATTTGGTACAAATATTTTAAATTCATGCATGGTTTTTATAATATGCATTTTCTAGAAATGTTTTGAAGGTTCTATGAGGTGTGATGAAGCTTGTATGTGGTTTTATGAGAACTGAATGGAATTAGAATGTATTATGCTATTAGTATTTGTAGGTGGTTGGATGAAGTGCGTACAAGGAAAATTAAGAAAACAGTAACTAAAACAACATGGAAAAAGAGTCATGGCATAATCTAATGTAAACATGTCAAATATAAAATTCCATAGTATTACTGCAAATATGTAATAGTTTACGAAAAGGCTAAGTATTAAAACAAACATTAAATTGATTAAATAAAATTGTCAAAAAAAAAAAAAAAGAAAAAAGAAAATTTGCATTTCCCAGCAGTTCCTGGAAGACCTGCACTATGGCTGCGGGAGTCAGTCCAGTGTGGGGAATTCCCACCTTCCCAAGGGGAGGGAGGATAAGGGACCCTCGGATCTCTGTGAAGTGTGCAGCTCCGGGGTCCCTGTTGGAAGCTGGGCCCACAGGGGCCTTCAGCCGGGTCCCCCAGTGGAGGGCCTGGAGGCCCAGAACGGCGCAGGCCTGCATCGTTCTGCCCCCACTCCATGGCGCAGTTGCTAGGAGAGCTGCGGTGTCTCTGCAGCCTTGAGTCCCATAGTCCACCTTGCTCAAGGCTGCATACCTCCTGCTCTCAGCCCCCTCCCTGACCAACACATCTAAATGACAGGACTTTCAGAGCCCTGAACCTAGTGCTGAGGGGCCTCTAGGCGGAGAAAGCCACGCCTCTCAAAGGCGGGCCGCGCTCCACTCCTCAGCCCTCAGTCTTCCCCACTGTAAAATGGGGATACTCGGAAAGCATACCCCTCTCAGCGCGCTGCGCGGGTGAAGTCCACTCCTTCAAGGAAGGCGCCCTGCTTGGGTGGCGCTCCCCAGGCCCCTGGCTGTCACCCCGCGGGAACAACTCACCCTGCACCCTTTGGCAGAAGCCCTTCCTGCGGTTCAGAGCACTAGGGGAACCTTGTCGCTGTCAGACCTCCGCACCCCGCGGGTCTCAAGTCCAGGTCCAGGCGCTGTGGACTGGCACTCAAGCACTCGCCCCCCACCGTGGGAAACAAAAGCCTGCAAGGCGGGGCGCGCGGGCTGTGGCGGGTTCGCGGGCGCAGGAGTCGCTGTCTTACCTGGTCGTGCTGCAGCGTTTCCCGGACGGCTCTGATGTGCTCTGAGGGCAGCGACAATGATGGTGGCCCATGCTTGAGAGGGCGGCGGCGGCGGCGTCAGCGGAGTGCAGGTGGCTCCTGGACACCGGGTGAAAGAGAGGAGTCCGTCAGAGAGAGCGGCTGAAGGGAGGAGCCATTTTGGTGCCACAGCCCAGGGCCATCTGCATTGTCCAGCTTTTTCCACCAGCTGCCTCCCTGCTGTGCAAACACCTGCAGTTCTGTGCACTCCGTGGTCCCCACACACTGCCTCAGCGGAGCTCGGCACTCCCACGCTCCCTTGCTCCCGGGTGTCAGGACACCTGCAGTACCCACACTCGCCCCACGAATGGTCGCAGGGACTGCCCCCGGGACACGCCGCGGGTCGCATGGACATCAGAGCACCCAGTGCCTCCTGCTGGAGTCCCTGTGTCGCTCGTCACCCTATGCATCACACACATGTACATAAGCATGCTCTCCCCATAGGCACTCAGGTTCCTCTGGGCAGGTTGGGGACAATCTGGAGGCCCGGTGAAGCTGATCTCTGGAGAACATCTCTGCTTCCTGCTCCTCAGCACAGAACTCCTCACCTCTGTTTTCCCAGGGACCTCCTTCCCCATGGTTTCAGCCTCCCAAGGTCAGGTCCAAGTCCAAATCTTCCCGTGGATCCTAACCTCTACATTAGCAGTGCAAAGGGTGCACCTGGGCGGGGCAGCTCCCTCCCCCTTGAGCCCTCTGCATCTTAGTCATGCCCTCTGGGCCCTGCTGGCTTCCCAGGCTATGGTTCCAATAGGGCTCATCCGCTCTGGCACTGGTGTTGAAAGTCAAGCCTTATTATAAGGCTAAGAGGTGGGACCAAGTGGGCCTTGGAGAAATGATTAGGGCTCTGCTCTCAAAAATGGCTAAAGTCACCCATGCAACTGATGGAGCATCTGGTTATTTTGGGAGAGGGTCTGCCAGGTGTCGCTCCCCCTCTTCGTGGAGGAATGACACAGGACCCTGCGCTGTTCTTTTGTCTGCTCGGCCCTTCCCGGGTTTGCTGCTGGTTCTTCCCGGGTTGGCTACCGACCCTTCCACCTCCGTGGAAGGGCGGTTCCCCCTAGCCACTTTCCCCACTTCCGCGGGGGAGTGGCACACCGCCGGCCGGCTCTCTCTCGGGGGCTGCACAGGTGTTCCTTCAGATAGATGTTACCCTTAGATGTTCCTGGTGCATGTTGTCTCTCTCCTCCTTTATAGTCCTCTTCCACCAATCCCAACTCTGCTACCCACATGCCGAGTACGCTGCTCTCCTCCAGTCAGGAGCAGGTCCTACAGTTTATTGGTTGAACTGGAGGCAGCTGTGTAGAAGCTGTTTCTCCCTTCTCAGCGCCATATTGTGGGAGAGCAGATGCATAGAATAAGTCTTAATTCCAGTAACTTAGTCTAGTCCCAGTTGCTCCCCACACCAGGGATGCCAAGGGCTAGGTCTTAGCACTCCCTGACTCACACCATGGGATGCTCTGCCGGCAAGGCCACTGGACCTGAACCCCAAGCCAAAATAAATGCTTTCCAACCTCCTCAGCCTGCGGTGCTGGGCTCTTCGCATCAGAAAACTGAACAAAGACTCTACTTCCTCCAGTCTGCAATTCTTCCCCTGCCCATCACTGTGCTAAGCACTGTCATTTCAATCACATTCTTGCAGGAAACCTTAAAGGGTGACATTCCATTTCTGGCACCTTTTTCCATAGATCACCCTGCTACAAGGAGTTCTCAAAGTTGTTGTCCCAGGAACATTTTGTACTTTTAAACATTATTAAAAGCAACAGGCATGTGGTGCAGTAGCTGGGATGCCTTTTGGTACACCCGCATCCCATATACAGGTCCCTGGGTTTGAGCCCTGGCTCTGGTTTCCCTTCCAGTTTACTGCTCATGCAAAACTTGAGAGGCAGCAGGTGATGGCTTGGGCATTTCTGCCTCCCACTTGAGAGACCTGAATTTAGTTCCAGGCTCCTGGCTTCTGCCTGGACCAGGCCTGGCTGTTGCAGGCATTTGGGGGAGTGAACCAGTGGACAGAAGATCTCTATTTGCCTGTCTGTGTTTCTCTGTGTCTTTCAAATAAACAAAAATAAATGATAAAAAATTATTAAAGGCTTCAGAGAAATTTTTTTCTTCTGCTTAAATGAGTTAGATATATCTATTGATACTTACATTAAGAGAAATTAAAACTGATACTTAAAAATGTGCATTGGGGACAGCGCTGTGGCGTAGCAAGTAAAGCCACCGCTTGCAGTACTGGCATCCCATATGGTGCAAGTTCTCCCATGAGGGTGCAGGGACCCACGTCCTTGAGCCATCACTGCTGTTTCACATGATGTGCTTTATGGGAAACTGGAATCAGAACTGGTACTCTTATATGGAACGTGGCATCCCAGTAGCATCTTAACTGCTCTGCCAAACACCTGTCCCTGCAAGCTATGCTGATCTCCATTCCATTCATAAGTGTTTGTTGCGCACCACTAACAATGTATACCAATCCATTTGTGTATGAAATTGACCAGGAAACTCTTCAATGAATCCTACCAAAAAGTTATTCATTCAATTATCTCTCCCAAAGAGGACATATCAGAGTTAATGCTCAGTACCTCAGAATGTGGTTTTATATGGAAATAGGGTCTTTCTAGATGCTACTTTGCTGTAATGAGGCCATTATTGTGGTCTCTGATCCCATATGACTATTGTACTTAAAAATAGCCTAGTGTGGAGGTGGGGCATGTTGTAGCCTAGTAGGTAAAGCTGCTGCTTGCAAGGCCAGCATCCCATATGGGAACCTCTCAGTGTCCTGACTGGTCCAGTTTCCATCCAGCTCCCTTCTGATGCCCTGGGAAAAGCCATGCAGAATGGCCTAGGTGCTACCAACCACATAGGAGACCTGGGAAACACCTGGCTCCTGGCTTCTGGTTTCTGCCTGGCCCTGCCCTGGCTATTGTAGCCATCTGGGTAGTGAACCAACATTGAAGGTTTCTCTCTGTCTCTCTATGTCTCTCACTGTATAACCCTGACTTTCAAAATAAATAAAAAATCTTTAAGACAGTGACGGGGAGGGGATTGAGATGCTGAGAGTTTATGCACAAGAGAGAAATTCATGTGAAGATGAAGACAGAGAGTAAATTGTAAGTGAACACACCCTGCTTAGTAACATGAAAGGCTATATTTAGAAATTTTAGAAGTAAAATCATAGGCAAAATTGTGGAGGAGGCCTAAGGATCTAGCTTAGGAAAAAGAATGTTAAATAATTCTTATTATCAGGAATTAGGAAATTTTGACTCTTTGCAGGCAGGTAAATACCAATAGGGAACTCTATGATGTTTGTATAGAGTGTCTTAAGCTTACAAACCTTCTACATTTCGCAATTAATGTCAAAAATATTTGGTAATCCCAGAACACTGATAAGATGAAAAATACAGTGAATCTCTGCTACCATGAAATGTTATGCTCATTGAATGTGTTTTTTTTTTCATTTTTTAAGATTTATTTTATTTATTTGAAAGACAGAGTTACAGAGAAAGGCAGAGAGAGAGAGGGAGGTCTTCTACCCACTGGTTCAGTCCCTAGATGGCTGCAACCGCCAGAGCTGTGCCGATCTGAAGCCAAGAGCCAGGAGCTTCCTCCAGGTCTCCCAAATGGGTACAGGGGCCCAAAAACTTAAGCCATCTTACTGCTTTCCCAGGCCATAGCAGAGAGCTGGATCAGAAGAGATACAGCTGGACTCGAACTGGCACCCATATGGGATGTTGGCACTTCAGGTCAGGGCTTTAACCCATTGTGCCAAAGCGTTGGACCCTCACCCATTGAATTTGAATGGAGGATATCATCTTGAATGTGAATATGAGGGGATTGTAGCTTAAATAAGTGACATAGATAGAGGATGGATAATTTAGCATCTATATTTGATGAAGAAATGGTGAGAGCTGTTGGTAGATTAAAGGCAAGAAGTAAATAAAATATGTAGTGATGTATCTGAAGACACCAAAAATAGAAGTATATATATTAATCACATAAGGAAGAAATATTTAATGAGAGGAAACTACCATAATTTGAATCTCATGATAAAGGATAATTTTCAAATCTCATATTTGAAGCCAATGAAATTCACATATCAATCTTATGGCAATAAATTTATCTTATTATTTTAAGAAAAACCATAAAGAATGAGTTGATTTGAATGCCTAACCACAAACATTTTTGAAAACTACCAAGGTGGTATGGTGAGCAAAAATAACTTTATTCTAAAGGTATGTGAACTTTGACCCAACTTATTCTAATTTGAGAATGGATTTTGTATTGTAGTTTGCAAAACCAGCAAGAATTTCTTGTTTCAAACTCTCCATTGTGGGTTCTTCTCCTGAAAGTCTGGCATTGACCATAAATTGGAAGAAAGGGCCAAATGTAACAGACATGACTTCTCATCTGTATCTGCTGTAAGTGACACACATGTATTTCTAGTAGGACAGAGATCAGATGTTACCATCCACCATGCAATAATAGAGGCTGTGACTTAAGACATGTAGAAAATGTATCGTTATTCTCCTAGTGCCATGAGCATAAAGACAGCCTACTCTTTTGGGGTGGTAAAGAAAAATTTCCAGCTTCCACATCCAGTTTCAAGGAGAAGCACAAAGAAGTTTAATATGGGAATTTATGTGAAGTTTAAAAATCAGTATCTTCTTTTAAAATTTGTATAAGTTGAAGAAAAAAGAAGCTAAAATTATTGTCCTTAAGAATTCTATTGATGGCCGGCGCTGCGGCTCACTTGGGTAAGTAATCCTCCGCCTGCAGTGCTGGAACCTTGGGTTCTACTCCTGGTTGGGGTGCCGGATTCTGTCCGGGTTGCCCCTCTTCCAGTTCAGCTCCCTGCTGTGGCCTGAGAAGGCAGTGGAGGATGGCCCAAGTCCTTGGGCCTTGCACCCTCATGGGAGATCAGGAGGAAGCACCTGGATCCTGGCTTCGGATTGGCACAATGCTGGCCATAGCAGCCATTTATGGAGTGAATCAATGGAAGGAAGACCTTTCTCTCTGTCTCTCTCTCTCACTGTCTAACTCTGCCTGTCCAAAAAAAAAAAAAAAAAAGAATTCTACTGATGGGGCCAGTATTGCTGTGTTGCTGTAGTAGGTTAAGTCTTTGCCTTACGACACCAGTATCCCATATGGGCACCAGTTCAAAACCTGGTTGCAACACTTCCGATCTAGCTCTTTGCTAATGCACCTGGGAAAGCAGCAGAGAATAGCCCAAATCCTTGGGCCCCTGTACCCATGTGGGAGACCTGGAAGAAGCTCCTGTCTCCTGGCTTCAGATTGGCCCAGCTCTGGCCATTGCAACCATTTAGGGAGTGAACCAGCAAATGGAAGCGCGCTCGCTCGCTCGCTCTCTGTCTCTCTCTCTTTCCTCCTCTCTGTGTAACTCTGCCTTTCAAATACTAATAATAAAAACTTGTAAAAAAAGAATTCTAATTATTTATCTTTAGTTTAACTTTATCTTGGGATACATTTTTAATGATTTTTATTTATATATAAAGAATGGACTTCATAAGCTGTACTTTGGAAATCTATATTCATTAAATAAAAGTTAAAAAAAAGAATGGACTTCATGTATTTCATAGATAGAATTCTAAAATAACCATACTCCCTTCTTTTTTCTCTCAAACCTCTCTTCTTCCCTTTCTTTTCCTTTCCTTTTTTTCCTTTAATGTTTGCAATAATGTAATTTCAATGTACTTTGTAATCACAGGCTGCATGAATTACTAACCATAGCATTCAACAAGTAAAAAGCAGAAAGTCAGGGCCGGCACCATAGTTCACTTGGTTAATCCTCCACCTGCGGTGCTGGCATTCCATATGGGTGCCGGGTTCTAGTCCTGGTTGCTCCTCTTCCAGTCCAGCTCTCTGCAGTGGCCTGGGAGGGCAGTGGAGGATGGCCCAAGTGCTTGGGCCCTGCACCCGCATGGGAGACCAGGAAGAAGCATGTGGCTCCTGGCTTCAGATTGGCACAGAGCCGGCCGTAGCAGCCATTTTGGGAGTGAACCAACGGAAGGAAGACCTTTCTCTCTGTCTGTCTGTTTCTCTCTCTCTCTCTCTCTCTCTCTCTCACTATTTATAATTCTACCTGTCAAATTAAAAAACAAGCAGAAATTCCACAGTTCTAGAGTAGTATAGACAGGGCTAAAAACAATAAGTAGCAATGCTATTGGTAATCAAAATATTTATGCTTTTAAGTTAAGCACATTTATCTTCTCATGTTAGATAATCTCCTAACCTGGTGCAGTCTAAGAAAATATGCCTGTTAAAGGTGAGCCTGTGTTATGCTTCCAGTTCTTCTCTTCATCATCATTATTAAGTGACCTTTGTTGGCACTTCAGTTTTCAGAAAAATGGGAGTAAGTAAGGCAGCAGTTTGAAAACATGGTCTCTGTAATGCCTCTCCTTATTCATGGGACACTAAATTCCCCTGTGTGTTTATAAATTCAGTGTCACTCTGAATTTCATTAATTTGTTTTCTGATTATTTGTCCATGCATTGGTTCATGTTTTAGTCTATAGAGATCATAACAAATCTCTACTATTTGATGAGACATACTAGCAGACACACTATTTGGTAAGAAATTAATTTATGCTTTTGTATATGTTGTCTGAAAATTGAAAATCAAAATCTTATTTTTACTGTGTTAAATGATATTGCAAATTTTCTTTGGGGATTGTACAGTACACAAAGTCAATTTATTGTAAAATCTTGTGTTTATGCAGATACACATTCATACAGTTACAGTGCCCTGGTTAAAATCAGCATATAATAATTGCATCATGTCTTATAATTTGAAACCCTCCTGTAGATAATGATAAAATCAAAAGAGAAAAGAAATCATGGGGAAATCAATCATGCTTCATCCAAGGTGTTTTTATATCCTCCAGCTTGTGGTCTAATATAAAAAGTCTCACTAGCTTTGCCTTCCATTATTGTAATGCCAGTAATTCTAAACTATACAAATATGTATTATGTTGTAGTCGATCACAATTAATCATGCATAACCAACTTATTTAAATGTTATAGTGCATATCTGTTGTGTTATTATTTCAAAGTTTATGAGGAGATTTGAAGCACAAGGTAAAGAGTAATCCCTTCTATTCACTCTTTCGTCACTTTTTCACTCATGATCTCATTCCTTGTTGTGTGTGTGTGTGTTTAAGATTTATTTCTTTATTTGAAAGTCAGAGTTACAGAAAGGCAGAGGTAGAGACAGAGAGAGAGTTCTTCCATCCGCTGGATCACTCCCCAGATGGCCGCAATGGCTGAAGCTGGGCCGATCCCAAGGCTTAAGCCATCTTCTCCTGCTTTCCCAGGCCATAACAGAGAGTTGAATCAGAAGTGGAGCAGCTGGGTTTCAAACAGGTACCCATATGGGATGCCAGCACTGCAGGCAGTGGCCTTACCCACTACCCCACAGTGCCGGCCCCTCACTTCTTGTTCTTTAAACAAACAAAAAAAAGTTTTTTGAATGTTCACTATGTACCAACCATTATGCCAAGTTCAGGACGATTAAGACTGAATCATGCAGGTATTGTTCTTGAGGTGGAAAGGACAAATATGTGTTTGATATAGGGAAAGTGGGCCCTTGGTGTTATAGTTCATTAAGTAGTCTTCAAAAGTTTTCTAAGTAGAATTTTTTTAAATTCTCAGTTATTCACAAATATTTTGTTTTATTTTATTTTATTTATTTATTTATTTATTTATTTTTTTTTTGACAGGCAGAGTGGACAGTGAGAGAGAGAGACAGAGAGAAAGGTCTTCCTTTGCCGTTGGTTCACCCTCCAATGGCTGCCGCGGCCGGCGCGCTGCAGCCGGCGCACCGCGCTGATCCGATGGCAGGAGCCAGGAGCCAGGTGCTTTTCCTGGTCTCCCATGGGGTGCAGGGCCCAAGCACCTGGGCCATCCTCCACTGCACTCCCTGGCCACAGCAGAGGGCTGGCCTGGAAGAGGGGCAACCGGGACAGAATCCGGCGCCCCGACCGGGACTAGAACCCGGTGTGCCGGCGCCGCTAGGCGGAGGATTAGCCTATTGAGCCGCGGCGCCGGCCCTCACAAATATTTTGAAAATACTATGTAGAAATGTGTAGACAGTAGTCTGGGTGTTCCTCTTCCAATCCAGCTCCCTGACCCAAGTTCTTGACTTGTGCCCCTGCAACCATATTGGAGACTCAGGTGGAGTCTCCTGGCTCCTGACTTTGGCCCAGCACACTCCTGCCATTGTGGCCATTTAGGGTGCAAACCAGTGAATGGAGGATCTCTCCTTCCTTCTGTAATTCTGCCTTTGAAATAAACAATTCTCGGGGCGCCGGATTCTGTCCCGGTTGCCCCTCTTCCAGGCCAGCTCTCTGCTGTAGCCCGGGAAGGCAGTGGAGGATGGCCCAAGTACTTGGGCCCTGCACCCCATGGGAGACCAGGAGAAGCACCTGGCTCCTGCCTTCCGATCAGCGGGGTGCGCCGGCCGCAGCGCGGCGGCCATTGGAGGGTGAACCAATGGCAAAAGGAAGACATTTCTCTCTGTCTCTCTCTCTCACTATCCACTCTGCCTGTCAAAAAAAAAAAAAAAAAAGAAATAAACAATTCTCAAAAAATGTGTAGACAAGATCATACACATAACTATTTTATATTTAATTTGTGTTTTATGAATGAAACATGTGTGGAGAAATGCAAAAGTTAAGAGCATTGTTGCTATAGTCAAACGGCTGGGTTTGCATTGAGACAGTGATACTAGATTTTGAGTTTCATTTTTGCCATGTTTAAAAGTGAAGAATAATAAGTTTATCATAAGCATATAAATTGCTCGATCTTGCTTGTCTTCTAAAATGCAATGAGAAAATCTGTATCTCCTCCCCAAGACAAGATATTCTGCATTTCCTATTTCTATTAAAGACAGCTCTTTGTATCCAGTTAGGAGATTCAGGTCTTTGGACTCTTTACTCCTTGTGCCCTGTGTGGCAGTCTCTGGGAAATCCTGTAGCCGCAGCGCCAGAGTGATGAACAGCCTTCAAAGCCAAGCCCAGGACTCTGGAGAAAAGAATGCAGGAGATGTCCTTCATCTTGAAATACTGCCAAGACCCAGCTCAGACCTGGCTATTCTATCTCCTGAGAACTTTCCTATCACTTTCTGAGCACTACTAGTCATTTGCTCTGATGGGCTACCATTACACTCTGGGATAGCCCTAGTTTTCAGTGTTTACCCTGTATGATAAGTAAGTGCTAATTTACCTAGCTTGTCAGTTGTACATAAGAAGTAGCATGCTTCTTTTGGTTTTCGTTCAATACCAGATAGTATGCATTAGTAATTATTCTGTAAGAGACTTCTGACTGCATAGCTTTACATTGCTCATCATTCAGTTTCCTATTTTGTCTAGACGACAATATAGTAAGAACAAGTCATTTTAAAAAAAATTGAGTTGATTTTTTGGGGACTGAATTGAATGAATGGGTTCAATTAGCTTGATATAGCTCTATTTTGAATAATAGCTGTACTAAGCTGGCTTCAACTGATAGCTGTTTTCCATGTCCTATAGGCATTTTGATTGATTTTTACAATTCATGGGTTCATGGGTTCTTTAAACTTCCTGAACACAATTCTTTCTTTACACACATCAAAGGACACACACTGCATTTCATTATCTCAATTAATCATTTTAACTTCTAACCTTCATGGGAGGGTTCAATCACTTTCCTGACTCCTAAAGTCTTTTATTTTTGTTAGTCCATATCCCTTGTTCATTTTATTTTCCAAACTAAATGAAACAAAATACTTCAAATGCTAAATTTAAAATTGGGGTAACTTACATATGTATTTTTTCTCCTTATATCTTGCCTTTAGGTTTTTCTGATGCTTCTGCTTGAATAAGGTCTTTGACAGTCTAAAAACTGTATACTCTGAATTCCTACAGGCACTTTCTGATAAACATAGCAAACATGCAATGTCCATAATATTTCTCAGACACTCACTGATCTAAGTGTTCATTTCTGGAAACTGTTTTCAAATGTCCCCATATCTCATATACATGACTAGACAGAGAAAGTGAAAATAATTGTTGCCTGAAAAGGAGAAAATATGGCATTGTGTGGAAAAGAATCATTTTAAAATTGCTGTGGAATTTCACTTACAGAAAAATTGAAAAAATAAGAAATATAATTCCTATAAATCTTTCATCTACATTACCTTAATTTAAACATTTTATGACGTGATATTTGATATGTCATTCTCTCATTTTCTATAAAATCTATACTTTATATTCTCAGAAAATGTTACTGAAATTATACTATGTATCCCAAAATAACTCACTGTGACTTTCTATTAATAACTTTAGTAAACCATGAAATCAGATATTAACATTTACATAATCCTACTATTAATTATCAACATCTTTCTCTTCTATAATATATAAACACATACTTATTTAACTACATATATGCATATATATTGTGTATATATATCTTCAGTATTTCAGTATCTTTAGCTTATAAGCGACTTTTTTCAACACAGCATTAATTTTGCATTTCTGATGTTTAATTTACACCTATAATTTTAGAACATGGATATTTCTAGATGTTATGGTAAGCACATTTTATCTATTGATGAATTAATAGTTACAAAAGTCTTCCTAGTTTCCAGTATTATTTCAGTTTCAATATCTTCTGTTTTGCTCAACAATGAACACGAGGTAAGAGGGCTTTGGTATCTTGCCCTATATGATACATTCTATAAGAATCCGAATCAGGAATTCAGACTCACATATACTGATGATAGATTTCAACCCATTAATACTCCTTCTGTTTTCTTCCTATATCCTTCTTCCTTTCAACTAGATTCAGTGGTTTTCAGGGATAGAATTTTGATCTGAAACTTCCTTGCTTTCTTCCAAAGTACATGTTTAAAATTATCTGAATAAGATGATTTTACTCTATTTCTTCTCAGATTTTAAGAAGCAGTCAGTGGCAGATTTTTATTTTTTTCTCTTTTATGCAAAAGTGCTATTATTATCACATCTCAGTACTACAAAATGAATAATTTGTTTGCTAATAATTCTATTTTCTACTTCTCTCACCTTACAAATGATCAAAAATTTATTTTGTCTTCCCTTTTCAAACAACAGCAATTGCCTCCTTTTCTGAATGGCTCTGACCACTACTTTTCACAAACACAAGACTGCCTTGTCCTTGCCCCTTTGGGGTTTCTTAAAATATCTCAAAAAGAGAAATCCGTGTTCATATTTTTCTCATGTGTTTTTGCCTTAAATACTTCCATAAGTAACACTACTTAGAAATAATTCAAGCAATATACTGAGTTCTTTACACAGCATTACACATTCGTCAGATGTGAGACTTACTTCTCAATGGTGACAAGTTACTAAAACTTCAGGGAGCTTGAGAAATCAAAGTCATGATTCAAAAAACCGGTAAATATAACCTAGTAAAATAAACAACTAAAAACAAAGTGATCCAGAATTTAAAAACACTTTCCCATAAACTCATTAATGTCTTCTTTCATTTGCTTAACCTTTCAATTTGGAGGAAAGTGCTTAAAAAATCAATACAATGTTTAATTTATTTTGTTGCCAAAATTTAAAAAATCTATACAGAGAAGGGTCTTCACAAAGCTCATGAGATATGTGTCTTTGAACCAAAAATATTATTTTTATTCCATTTCTCCATGAATATTTTGAAATACCCTCACACACACACATACCATATTTACTATATACTATGGCATATTTCAAGCACTTGGGAGCCATATGTATATTCACACAGCAAACATTTCTAGGGAGAAAAAGAAAACAAGCAAATAAATAAACTGGATATTCAGAAAGAATCATTGTTGGGAGAAATTTTGTTGGCATTTCTCCAGTATCTGCCCAGGTTGGGCCTTGCGAGCAAAATATATGTTCTGAATTGCAAGCGACATTAGAAGCTGGAGATAGCATTTCCTACAGAATAGATTTAGAGAAATATTTCCTCCTGGAAATGTCCATGGTAGTAAAGTTCTCCCTGTCTTTTTTCCAGAGACATTTGCTTATATTTCAGGATAATAAACCTAGACAAGTCTCTCATTCCCTTCAGGAGGAAACTTACTCAAGTTCCAAAGAAATGACTCATCCTTCTCTCAAGATTGAGATTGGGTAGTTTCACAGGCAGCCAGGTAAAATCTTAGGGTCTCCTACTTTCATACTTCTGCACACAACTCACTGCACATGCATGTAAATCTCCAGTCCTCATAAGTTTATTTCTCAGAACCAAGGTGTGAAGAATGAATATAGGAAACTGATTGAGCAACTCTTTTTGATACTGTGCCTCTGACCTACATTTTAAAACATTTTTTAAAGATTATTTCTCTCAAAGGCAAAGTTACAGACAGAAAGAGAACAGAGAGAAAGAGACAGACAGAGACAGAGAAGTCTTCCATTCAATAGTTCACTCCACAAATCTCTGCACAGCCTAGGGCTGAGCCAGGCCAAAACCAGGAGCCTGGAACTCCATCATGGCCTTTCAGGAGGGTGGCAGGGGAAAATTACTTGTGTCACTACTGATTTCCCAGGTGTATTAGCAGGAAGTTCCACTGAAAGTGGAGCAGCCAGGATTTGAACTGGTGTCCCTATGAGATGCTGGCACTACAGGTGATAACTTAACCCACTGCACCACAATGCTAGCCCCATGTGGCCTATTTTTGATTAAAGTATCTCAATCTGTTGTGCGTGTGTGTGTGTGTCTGTGTGTGTGGTGTGTGTGTAACACCCTAAAAGTCTATAGTCATCTTGTAAACAAGGTAAAAATCTCAGACACTTCTGACTTTCCATTTTAATAATCATATGTACTAGACAAAAATTTGATGAAGATAAATGGAAACTTATGGAGAGGTGATGGAAAAGACACGTTTAAAGAAAGCCTCTCTGCCACTTAAGTGGATACCTGGAGATGTGAAGGTGTCATTAATGGAAAGAAAATTTCCCCAAAAATGAGAAGCAAATGAAATATTCATGGAACAATTAGAAAAGCCTTGCATTGACTAAGGTTAAAGAGTTGTAGAGGGATACAGATGTGGAGGTGGGGAGCAGCCAGGTCAGGCAGGTATGGTCACTAATATATGGTTACACCAAAGAAATTAGTGGAGGCTTAAATTTGGGTTTTCATTAATAATTTGGTTCAAGATACAGTAATTTTGATATTTTACAAATGGAAAGCGTATATCAACATTGGTTTTATAAGGCTGTAGTTGAAAGAGGAATCTTGGTATTGAGAAAAATTAGCCTGCATAGAATGTGTAAAACCAAGGATAATATCTGTTTACCTAAGCAGTTAGGATGGACAGATAAATCTATTCAGAACAATTGAGGAATAGTGATAGGAATAAAAATAAAGTGTGTTATGGTGTACAACACAAGGTAGGTTGCCACATGCCTTTGTACTAATGGCTAGTGTTAACAGAAGGGTGCCTGCCATCAGGCAATGTGGAAGTCACAGGTGAAGTTCCTAAGAACCATTTCCTTGAGGTGATCAGGATAGTAGTTAATAGAAGCGGGAGGCAAGTGAGAACATATAGATGCTGAGTGTCTTCAGGTCCTTTGATTTTTTTCCCACATAAAGGTACAGAAAATAAAGTTGAGATATGCAGAGCTAAGTGAATTTCTACAGAACTGTTTTCTTCAAGTTGAGGTTATTAAAGAGTAAAAGGGACTATCATTGACATTTGATCCTTGACAATTGAAGTATCATTCCAGGAATGCTGATTCAGAAAAAAAAATAACCTTTTATCTATCTTTAATCCCTTTGTGAAATCAGAAAGTATTTTGTACTTCCAAGAGCTATGTAAAAATAAACTACGTTTAACTATGAGAATGCACATTCATATGATAGGAACTATATATAAAGATTCACTTCACCAATTTATACTAAAAAATAAAATAAAACCATTGGATAAATAAATAAATAAGCAGTACAATATGCCCACTTTAGTTTCAAAATATAGACTTTTTTAATTTTGACACAGAAAAACTTGTATGAGAATAAGTGGCAATGCTATCAGATCACAGTAGTCTATCAAAATAAACTTATTTTTGAACTCCAATTTCCACAAACATTTCAAATACACTCATACGCACACACATCAATTTTCTTCAATGAATTATTACTATTTTAAATTTTGCTGAAATATTTGTTCATGACCCTTTCATGTAATGATTCACCTACATAACATTGAGAGGTCTAGCTTGTGTTTCTATAAGTGCATGCATAATAGCTCACATCCATATCCACCTCATATATTTTCTCCAGCTGAAAAAATATGCACAACACAGATGGAAAAAACAAATATTTAAAAATTAAAGAAAAGTATGACTAGCCCCTTAAAGTCACATTAGAATATTAATTTTCCAAGCTTTAATGATACATGATTGACAAGTAAACATTGTATATATGTAAAATGTAGGATGTGATGATTTATGTATGCATAGCAAAATCATTACCAGAGTCAAAGTAATTAACATATTCATCACCTCACATAGTCACTCCTCTTTGTTTCTGTGATAATAGTTACAATCTCTCTTAACAAATTTCAAGTATAAACTATATTAATATTAACTATAGCTACCATGCTATGCATTAGATTTCCCAGGCTCATTGCTCTTTTTTTTTTTTTTTTTGACAGGCAGAGTGGACAGTGAGAAAGAGAGACAGAGAGAAAGGTCTTCATTTTCCATTGGTTCACCCCTCAATGGCCGCTGTGGCTGGTGCGCTGCGGCTGGTGCACCACGCTGATCCGAAGCCAGGAGCTAGGTGCTTCTCCTGGTCTCCCATGCAGGTGCAGGGCTCAAGGACTTGGGCTATCCTCCACTGCACTCCCGGGCCACAGCAGAGAGCTGAACTGGAAGAGGAGCAACTGGGGATAGAACCGGTGCCCCAACCGGGACTAAAACCCAGGGTGCCAGCACCACAGGCAGAGAATTAGCCTATTGAGCTGCGCCGCTGGCCTCTCATTGCTCTTATCACTGAAAGTTTGTGCCTTTTGATGGAAATCTCATTTTCCCCACTCTCCAATATTATTAACAATTTTTTTTCTGATTCTGTAAGCTCAAATTTTTTATATTCCATAAATATGTGATATCATGAAGTATTTCTATGCTTGGCTAACACTGCCTATTGTAATTTGTTTTGAGTCTATCCATATTGCTGCAAATAGCAGCATATTCTTCCTATTGAATGATGAATGATACTCCATTACACACACACATGTGTGTCTATCTCATCTTCTTTACCAACTCATCTATTGATGACCATTTAGATTGTTTACATATCTAAATTATTGTGAATAAAGCTGCTATGAAACATGAGAGTGTTGATATATATTTAAGGTACTGATATCATTTCTTTTGAATATGTGCCAGAAATGGAATTGTAGAGTCCTATGGCAGTTTTATTTTGGGAAATCTTATTATTTTTGATAATAATTATAGTAATTTATATTTCCATCAACTGTGTAATCCTATTTCTTTATGAAATGGTTTGCCCATCATGGTTATTTATATTTGTTTTTATTCTTACACAAATACACATTATGATTTTTTATTGTATAAAGTGGTCAGTGAAATGATCTTTTTTATGTTTCTCAAATAAATTATCTTTGCAAAATATCAATGAATATAATAAATATTTAAGCTTTATTACACAACCATATTTTGGCATTTTAATATTTTGAAATTATAAATATTAGAAATTTTTAAAATGTATTTATTTACCCAAAATGCAGAGTTACAGAGAGGTAGAGGCAGAGAGCAAGAGAGAGAGATTCTCCATCTACTGATTCACTCCCCAAATGGCAATAATGGTCAGAGCTGAATCAGCTCAAAGCCAGGAGCCAGGAGCCAGGAGCTTCTGAGTCTCCCACATGGATGCAGGGGCCCAAACACTTGGGCTATGTTCCACTGCTTTCCCAGGCACATTAGCAGGGAGCTAGGTCAGAAGTGGAACAGCTGGGACTCAACCCAGCTCCTTTATTTGATGTTGGTGTTGCAAGCTGTGGCTTTACTCACTATGCAACAGCACCGGCCCCAAATCAGGAATCTGATCTCTTGATGTTTCAGTATTCAAGATTATGGCACTCAACATTGTCTTTGGGCTCATACCATTTTGGGTACCCAGTAACAATTTATTGTTGCTAGGGTTATTTTTAACACTTTGGGCTTCTAACCTTTATACTAAGATTGATTTTACTTATATTTTCATATGCTTTCATGTTATTAGAATCCTTTCCTTTTTTGTCAAATAATGTAATGCTTTATTTAATTACCAAAAATAACATTTTATAGAAAAGGAACTATAATGCACAGCAAAGTATGGCTGTAAAACCTCAAACTAGATGGGAATGCTTAATTTAGGTCACCAAAAGTAATATCTCCCAGAGATGCAATCGAGACAAAGCAAAGGTATAACTGCACATTTGCCATCGATAGCAATTCCCTCTGAAATACTTTGAGATTACATTTTGGCCCCGGGTTCAAACTAATATTTGTTAGAATTATTCAGCATCATCACAAGAATGAAAATAGTTGTCAAAAATGTTTTTAATGCTAAAAAGTAACTAAAAAGTTGTTCTTTGCTAACAACTAATTGCAATGCCTACCAAAACAGCCTAATGCAAGTATACTTTCATGAACATTTTGCAGTTAACATGGCTGCTCATTTCTTGCCCTCACAGATGGTCTTTGCAGTGTCAGAGCACGTTCAGGCACACAAGAAGTAAATCTTAACAGAAATAACTAGAGTAACTCAAATAACAAGGCCTGCCTCTGCCAGAGCTCCCTGGGTCGTCATGGCATTTGTACGCTAAGCGAAGAAGCTTATTGTTACCAGCAACATAATAAATTGCCCTGGGGTTCTTCGTGCTGTAGTGTGCCTCACAGACAGCAATATAAGCTGACTCTGGGAAGAAGTCATCATGGTATTCTGCTAAAAATCTCAGAAAATCAAAGTGCTTCAGTAAAGCCTTCAGATTCTTATCAGAAAAGGATATCTTTCCAAGGATTTCTGGAAGTTTTGCAAACAAGAGCAGCAAATGTTGTGTCCATAAATGTAAGAGGGTGGAAGTGGCTTGTCACCTGGTGGGTAGTTGTCAGGAACAAGCTTCCAGGAAAGAGCCTCATTTATTTCATTAGTTCTTCACCCTTCAAAGCCAGCAAACACACCACTCCCTTCTTTGCTAGGAGTCTAGAAGAATAGGTGAGGGTGATCTGCCATGCACAGGTGTCTTCTTTTCCAGGTGCAGGAACAGCTTGGGCATGCTGGTGGACGTGTCCAGCTGTCGGCGCTTGGGTGAGGCACTGCTCTCAGACAACCTGTCACAGTAGGTGCTGTGACGCGTGGATAACCTGAGATTGTAAGACTTCCGGCTCGGCTTTGCACCTTTTGGGGTGGCCAGTTCACCCGCAACTGGCTCTCTGTGGACTGTGGTGTGGATGGATTCAACAGAGGTGGGGTAGGCGACAGCTCCTCCTGGCTCCTTTGTGGCATTTTCCTTCATTGGAAGAAAAAATTTAGATGAAGTCACCTTTTTATACTGAGCTTGTTCATATGGATAAAGCAAAACCAACGGGAGAATATAATCAAAGGTTATCCTTAAGCCATCCACCATCTCCTTACACAGGTCAACATTCTTTTCTGCTGGGATATAGTGCACATTCATGCTGGCGTGCACCATAGTGTGATGGTGACGAGGCTTCTCGTTGGCAGAAAAGGCTGCATTGATAGCAAAATGCTTCACATAGGATTCCAAAAGTTATGATGTTGGTCTGGCATGGAAGTTTCACCAACCCTTTCCTCCTCTTAATACAGTAAGTCATCCTCCAGCTGCTTCTTCAGAACTTCAGGGATTTCTAGAGTTATTGTTCTTTCTTCCATTTCTCTCTGTTTGCAGCTCCAGTTCTTCTTTCTCAGCCTTCTCTTCAATATCACTTTCTTCACTTATTTATTCATCCTCTCTTGCCCACTGTCACCAGAGGAACCACTTATTGAGTTTTCCTCAATTTCCTCTTTTTCTTAAACAGGGAGACTTTTTAAGACAGAGTCAGTACCAGGCAATCTGCAGCACTTCTTCTTTCTTCTTGAGCTTCTCAGGCGAGCTACAGCTTTTCTTACCAATTTCTGCTGTAATCTGTGATTTTCATCAGTATCATGAAGTGCATGATCTTCCACTGCCCATCTATCCCAGCTTCTATTCCAACCATTAAAATGGATCAGATATTCTGGGATCTTTCTGGCTTTTTCATCTTTTCCAACAATAACATCGACAATCTGGGTCTGATGGGCAGGGTGTCCCTCTGGAGCCCAGGAGATACTGGGCCGCCTGGGATAAACAGAGATTCAATATGAAAGCAAGGCTGTAGGTAGCAGGCCATCATCAAGGATGGCCTATGCCGCTGTCACCTACACAATCTGTCAACCGGGCTTGCGAATGCAACCGACACTCGGGGACTGAAGCGCTACGAGCATCCTTTCATTTTAGCTAAAATCACTCATTTTGTCTTTTCCTGTAAGGGAGATCTACTGGTGATGAACTCTCTCAGCTTTTGTTGAGCTAGGTAGTAGTTATCACTCCTTCATTTATGAAGAACAACATTGACTGGTATCAGATTATTTCTTTCAGCATTTTGGGAATATCATCCTACTCCTAGCCTGCAAGATTTCTCTTGAAAAATCCACCATTAATCTAACACAATTTACCTTGTGTGTGTGTGTGTGTGTGTTACATATATATATATATATATATATATATATATATATTCTCATTGCTTTCACAATTCTCTTTGTCTTTCATTTTTGGGCATTTAACTATCATGTATTTGGTCAAGTTCTCTTTGGTTGAAATTCTTTGAGGACTTTTATATTTCACATCCCTGGGCAATCATAGCTATCCCAAGATTTGATATTTTTCAGCCATTATGTCTTTCATTAAACATTCACTTGTTTCTCATTCTCCTCCATCATAGAGTTGTTTTATATATAAAACAAGTGAATATATGGTTTTTTTCCTGGATAGTGTTTTGTAAATTCCGTAATCTTTCTTCATCCATTTTTCACTCATTTTTCTCCTTCAGAGGGATAAATTCAATGATGTGACTGTAGTTACAAATTCTTCTGCTCAATCAAGATTTCTTTGAACCTTTTTGCATAATTTTTCATTTCATTCATTACATTTTTAGTTCCAGAATTGCAGTTCAGGTCTATTTTGTGAATTGTAATTCTCATTCTGTTCATGCATTGTCTTCCTAACTTTGTTGCCTATGCTCTCATTTAGTTTTCTTAGGTTCTTTTAAGGTATTATTTTGAATTCTTAGTCAAACAATCTTCAAATTTCTCTTCTTTGACATGGACAATATATAAATTATTTTTTTAGTGGTGCCACATTTATTATTTTCTTCTTCTTTTTTATGTATATATTTGCTATATTTTCTTTTGAGGAAGTACTCATCACTTGTAGTTATGAACTTCCTGAGAAAAATGCTTTCACCATCCAGTCTTCTTAGGGATTTTTGGAGTTTTCCCTGACTTTTTGTAGGGATGTGCCAAATCTACCCTCATGTTTCCTCTTGTAGGGATACTCATAAGGTGTTTTGCCTTTCCCTGATCCAAATGAGCTGTGTGAGATGCTGAGACTACTATTAGTTTTCATTGACATGGTGCCCTGGTATGCAGAGTTAGGCTGCCTGTCTATGTAGGCTTGAGAGCCATAGGTGAAGACTTACATTTGCATTTCTGGGTGCAAGCATGCAGAGGGAACTGTGTAGGGAGAAAAATGAGGTGAACAAATCACTGGAGGAACCTCTGGGTCAGTTTGGGAGTTCATGGGTAAAGCATACAAACTATGGGCCTCCTGATGGGATATGTAAAGCCAAGAATTTTATCCTTTAGTTGAGTCTGATTCACCCTTGCTTTGAGTCTCCAACTGTCTTTCCTACTCCCAACCTTTCCTAGTGGGTGCTCTTGGTGTCACAATATATTATAAGCAGCTAAAATATGGCAATAAATTCTGATAGTATCCTTATGGTATCCTTTGGTTTGATACAGGGATGAAATCACTTTTTAGTAAGGAAGAATGACCAATGATTTTCCTTTATTGTCCCAAACTATCTCTGATCTGGATTTCCTCTATTTGGTCTTCCAAATCTACTCCACACATTTCTTTTTGTTCTGTGAGCCCTAATTTTAAACAGTATGAAATTCTACAGCAAATTCTCTTGCCTTCTAGATAAGTTTGCTTATCATAAGAAATGTCAACCAGAGCTAAAATAAATACTCATAGTTCTACCAGTTACAATAACTTTTCTACTTTATGAATTTTTATAGCATTGGATCCACCCACCGTGGCATTATGTAAGATCACTACAAAAAATCTTGACTCCCTCAGAATCATATAAGTAATTAACCTATTGACTTATACACTACATTTTTCCAGGAGGATTATTCAATTACTAGCTAAGAATAAAACTTTAGAAACATGACAGAGTGATACGCTATAGAGAATATTGCAAGAAAGAAAAGATGAAAGTGAGAGTGAGGGAATATTGATGAGAGCCGAACATCAGAGAAAGTGCATACCATAACATTTGTCTATTTAATTTTAGAGAGTCAGAAATTTTTCTAAAAAATATCAGAAAAATAAAATATTGCACACCTTGTGATTCTTTGTGTCAAAAAAAATGGAATATGATGAAATTCAACTGATCCTGGGACTAAAGTCAGTAGAGATTGTCTCTCTAAGATTTTCATTGAAGTCTTGCTAATGCTACACATCATGTTCAATACATCATTTAAGGCCGGCGCCGTGGCTCAATAGGCTAATCCTCTGCCTTGCAGCGCCAGCACACCGGGTTCTAGTCCCGGTCGGGGCACCAGATTCTGTCCCGGTTGCCCCTCTTCCAGGCCAGCTCTCGGCTGTGGCCTGGGAGTGCAGTGGAGGATGGCCCAAGTGCTTGGGCCCTGCACCCACATGGGAGACCAGGAAAAGCACCTGGCTCCCAGCTTCAGATCAGTACAGTGTGCAGGCTGCAGTGGCTATTGGAGGGTGAACCAACAGTAAAGGAAGACCTTTCTCTCTCTCTCTCTCACTGTCCACTCTTCCTGTCAAAAAAAAAATACATCATTTAATATAAGTACAAGTTTAATGGGCTTTTGCTTTATTAAAGTTTTGTTTATTGGGTGGTTTAATTTACAGCAACAGCATCAACACAAGATGGTTAATTTACATAAAAATGCTATTCATATACAAGTACCAAAATGCATTTAGAATGCTATTATTGTACAAGTACAACATGTACAACTACAAGGGAATGGCTGAGGTTAACGGAGGAAAAGGTAATATGATGCATATCTTCCTACAGGGGAATATTTTCACATAAATAAATCCATTTAACTGGATATTGACAACTTTTGACCTATACTAAGTGTGAGATTTTATTTTGTTAATTTTTCATTATCTATTGTTATACAATGCCAGTTAAGAGGCTCACAAAATCCAATTAACTGGATATTGACAACTGTTGACCTATACTAAGTGTGAGATTTTATTTTGTTAATTTTTCATTAGCTATTGTTATACAATGCCAGTTAAGAGGCTCACAAAAACAATTGTATTACAAGCAGCAAGAGAGAAAAGTAGAGACCTTTTCAGAGGAGATTCAAAGGCTAATGGTGATTTGTGCTTGAAGGAGCCACTTCTCAGTCTGCCTTGAATTGAAGAGATGTAAAGCTATGTTTCCTCTTGGAAAATTACTGTTTTAAAACTCTACCACCCTGTCAGCTGAGTAAGAAGGTCAGAAAAACTTGATTCACCAAGCCAATGAATGGTAACTTTTAGTTTAAAACTAGCTCTTCTCATTCCTCAGTCTCTGATTTTTGTAATACATATCAATAAAATTTTATTAACTATTTCTGTTAGTATTACTCTGAACATTAGTTATGTTTCTATTTGTAAATACAAATGATTCAATCTTTATTTGTAAATACAAAACACTCAAATAATGGTGCAACGCTCTTACTAAATATTGCCACTTCTCAGTTGATTCTTGCCTTGGGGCCACCCAGCAAGTCAGTTGCAGCCAAATAAAGGGCAGACCTCAGGCATTTTGATTCTCTTTCCCTATCTTTTACTTTATGTTATACAAAAATATTTATATGTCAAAAATACCAATTTTCCTTAAGATTTATTCAACACCTCGGTTTGATCAAGAAATGATGCAAAGCAAACTTGAGAAGTTTAACTCAGCTTATAATATTTCAGGTTCTAGAAATATAAGACTAAAGATTGTTCAGCTGTTAGCACCAGTAAGGTAGAACTTTCTGAGCCATAGGACTGACACTGTGGAGCAGCATGTCATGCTGCCTTTTGTTAAACTGTTAACTCATATCAAGATGACTTTTCAAGTCCCTGCTTCTTTGCTTCTGATCCAGCTCTCCATTAATGCACTTGGGAAAGCAGCAAAAGATGGCCCAAGAACTTGGGTCCCCGCCACCTAGAACCCAAAGAGGTAATTGGTGTCCTTGCTATATAGATAATGCCTTGAGATAAAAAAGATGAAGTGACTTGTTCAAGGTCACATAACTAACTGCTGAGTACAAGTTAGAGATCCTGACTTTCATTACATAAAATTGTAGTTATGGTCTATTTAATAGCTTTCTTTCTTCACAAGAACAATAAATAGCTTAATACTTGATCACAAGGATACATCAATCCAACAAATCAAATATGACACAGCTTAGAATGTCCATTTAGGAAAGATGTTTGCCTTATTCGGGTTTACACAGCAAGGAAGTTGAAATAGTTAATTTCAAAACTAATACACATGAATTACATCTGATGAAAAACAAATATAAAAAAAACAGAACAACCTCTAAATATTCTAAGCAGTTAAATCTTAATAATACAATTTAGAAGCATGTCAAAATGTGTTTTATGATTCAATGAAAAGAAATTCAAAATTCTTAATATCAAGTCAGCTTACCAATAGATTAAGAAAGCAGGACATAAATCCAAGTAATGATAAAGCACTGTGATCATTAATCAACAAAATTAAAGTCCATTTTTGCTCAACTTTTGTTCTAGGTACAGTAGACATGGAATAATATGGAATGTAACTGACCTAATGAGAAAGAGTATAGTGTATACATTCCATACTAGATTGCTTTAATAAGTAGTAATAAAACAATGGCACAGTATATTCAGAAACTAAATATAGATATAAAATTTCATTAATAAACACAGAGAAGTATTTTGGATACACATGTTTGATCTATTAAATTCTTAAAGATGAAAATCTAATCCTTGTGAATATCTTGTCTTACCCAAGAAGCAAATCATTACAGTCACAATAATGTGAACAATAAAAGTACTTATTTTTCACATATAAATTGATTCCATAGATAATTGGAAATGAGTATATTAAATATTTATAACATCTTTGTGTTTTGTACCTAAGTTTGTATATTGAGTTAGGAGACCAAAAGGAAAAATCCAAAGAATAGAATCAAAAATATGTGCATGTTTAAAAAAATAGAGAATAAAATTTCAGATATTTTTTCAATTTAGAAGCTTGATCCATGGAGCAAATAGAGTGACAAAAATACATTAAAGGCCAGCACTGTGGCTCACTAGGCTAATCCTCCGCCTTGCGGCGCCGGCACACTGGGTTCTAGTCCTGGTCGGGGCGCCGGATTCTGTCCTGGTTGCCCCTCTTCCAGGCCAGCTCTCTGCTGTGGCCAGGGAGTGCAGTGGAGGATGGCCCAAGTGTTTGGACCCTGCACCCCATGGGAGACCAGGATAAGTACCTGGCTCCTGCCATTGGATCAGCGCAGTGCGCCGGCCGCAGCGCGCTGGCCACGACGGCCATTGGAGGGTGAACCAACGGCAAAGGAAGACCTTTCTCTGTCTCTCTCTCTCTCACTGTCCACTCTGCCTGTCAAAAAATAAAAATAAAAATAAAATACATTAAAAGACAATGCCAGCGTATAATTAAAAGAAATTCTTTTCCATGATGAACAAACAACAGATGATGTTTACCTCTTTGAAATTAAGAAAGGAAATTATAATGTATTACTTTAGATATAAAATTAGCCATAACACAAAGAAAGTACTTAACAATATCTGTTAGTAAGAATGAGTCAGGGTGGGCATATTGACACGGTGGTTAAAGATACCATTGAGACATCCACATCCCATATCAAGTGCCTGGATTTGAAACCTGACTCTGCTTCTGATCCAGCCTCCTGCCAAAGGAAACTCAGGTGGAGTTCCTAGCTTCTACTTTAGGGCTGACCAAGTCCTGGATGTTGCTGGCACTGGGGAGTGAACCAGAGGATAAAAGATCTCTCTGCCTGGATAACTTTATCATTCTATCTTTCAAATAAATAAAGAAATAAAATATATCACATTGAAATTAAAGAGAATAGGTTAGCCCTGGGGAATGCAAAAATAGACTTTTTATATAATTTTATTTCACAGACATATATATTAATGACAATTTTAGATTTGATTGAATGAGTAACTCTGACTTAAATTTGTCATAAAGATAATCCATTATCAGTATTCAAAATTCATTAAAGCAAAACAAAATTATAAAATAAATTGCCATTCTAACAATGTTTAACTAATATATTGTTAGAAAGATAGCCCATGTCTTGGAATGAACTTAATTGGCAGACTGATAGTTATTGGTTATACATTAGAAAAAATGAAAATAGTCCCTAGCTTATCATGAATATTAGGGACAAACCAGTAAAAATGCAAGCTAAGTACATTGGTGAGTATATTAATTCAATTCCACTGTTATGTGTGTTAAAAAAGTCTCTTAGAATTGAAATTAGTTGAAGATCATACCTCTATATAAAGCTGACTAAAACTGTTACATATTTTGAGAAAATAGATTTATGAACTCTAGTAATTCTCATCTTGTAAATTTTTATTATTCATTCAGTGGAAATACTTAGCAACAGGAACAATGTTTTTCAAACTAGTGCAAACAAATGAGAACCATATATTCTCAGTGATTAAAATTACCCCATATTATGTTTAATATTAATAAAATATTAATATGTCAGAATGCCAGAGTCAGCATTTTTTTGTTCATGGCAAGCATTTTCATGCATTTTGAAAGGTAGGAATATTTTTGTTTTTATGTACAATTTTAACTATAATATAAATAATGGAATACATTTTAAGCAAGATGCTAAAATTTGAAATGTCACACAGACACCAGCGGGGAGAGTTGGGACGCCCAGGGCTCCGAGTCCACACATCGGCGCTGGAAGGGGAGGTGAGCTCAATAACCCAAGACATTGGTGGGGAAACGGGGGTCAGAATCTAGAGGGGGGCCGGAAAGTGCAGCAGACTCACTACTGGAAAGAAGGAAAAAAAAAAAGCTTGGGGGTTTCTCTCTCCCCCAACCTTGCAAAGGTTGCAAGGCTGCAAGGCTTGAAGAATTCCCAAGAGACAAAGAGCAGGCCCCCTCTCTGGATTTACATATCAACAGGAGAGAGCTAAGGAACTGAGTCACTACAATTCAGTAGCCTAGGCAACCCAGTGGGAGTCCAGAGGAGCCTACATAGACTCTTTGGGTAGAAGCCAGAGACTGGAAGCTAAATACCATCAATTCTGCACAGCCGTGCTGTGCGGTATTACTTACCCCCTGAGTAAAATAAATAAATAAATAAATAAATAGATTTACCACGCATAACCTGAGGGTGTCACCTTTGCACACCCGTAACCCAGAAGAACCAAGCAGAGCTCTCAGGCCACACCCATCTCAAGCCTCCAAGGCTCCTCCAACAGCAGGCAGTCCACTTAACATGGACATAGTATAAATAAAAAAAAATTAAAAACAAAAAACGCACAGTGACGAAAGAAGAATTAACTATGCCAAGCAACAAACACAGAAATCGAGGGAACAAGATCAACGATGACACTATGATGCCTCCAAATAAACAAAACACCCCAAACCAAGATTATGAAGATGATGAGATAGAAGAAATGCAAGATACGGATTTCAAAAAATTTATGATAAGAACATTTAGAAGTTTTCAAAAGCAAATCCTTGAACTACAGAAATCCTTATTGGACAGGATTGAAAATCTCTCTCGTGAAAATGAAATTTTAAGGAAGAATCAAAATGAAACGCAGAAACTAGTAGAACAGGAAAGTGTGATAGTGAAGAGAAATCAAAATGAAATGAAGAGCTCAATAGATCAAATGACAAACACATTAGAAAGCCTTAAAAACAGAATGGGTGAAGCAGAAGAGAGAATATCGGACTTAGAAGATAGAGCACAGGAAAACATACAGTCAAAGCAAAGAAAAGAAGAGGAAATTAGAAATCTAAAAAATATTGTTGGGAATCTACAACCCACTTAAGAGATGGGCCAAGGACCTCAATAGACATTTTTCAAAAGAGGAAATCCAAATGGCCAACAGGCACATGAAAAAATGTTCAAGGTCACTAGCAATCAGGGAAATGCAAATCAAAACCACAATGAGGTTTCACCTCACCCCAGTTAGAATGGCTCACATACAGAAATCTACCAACAACAGAAGCTGGCGAGGATACGTGTTGAAAGGGACACTAACCCACTGTTGGTGGGAATGCAAACTGGTCAAGCCACTATGGAAGTCAGTCTGGAGATTCCTCAGAAACCTGAATATAACCCTACCATTCGACCCAGCCATCCCACTCCTTGGAATTTACCCAAAGGAGTTTAAATTGGCTAACAAAAAAGCGGTCTGCACCCTAATGTTTATCGCAGCACAATTCACAATAGCCAAGACCTGGAACCAACCTAAATGCCCATCAACGGTAGACTGGATAAAGAAATTATGGGATATGTACTCTTTAGAATACTATACCGCAGTAAGAAACAACGAAATCCAGTCATTTGCAACAAAATGGAGGAATCTGGAACACATCATGCTGAGTGAAGTAAGCCAGTCCCAAAGGGACAAATACCATATGTTCTCCCTGATCAGTGACAACTGACTGAACACCAAAAAGGAAACCTGTTGAAGTGAAATGGACACTATGAGAAACGGTGACTTGATCAGCACAGCCCTGACTGTTAATGAACAACTTAATACATTATCCCTCTTAGTAGTTTTTTTGTCTGTTCTACTTAATATGACTGGTTTAATTCTGAAATTAATACACAGTTATTCTTAAGTGTTGAAAATTAACTGAAATGTGATCCCTGTTAAACATAAGAGTGGGAATAAGAGAGGGAAGAGATGTACAATTTGGGACATGCTCGGGCTGACTTGCCCCAAATGGTAGAGTTAGAAACATACCAGGGGATTCCAATTCAATCCCATCAAGGTGGCATGTACCAATGCCATCTCACTATTCCAAGTGATCAATTTCAGTTCACAATTGATCATAATGAAAGGACTAAGAGTCAAAGGGAGCACATAAACAAGTCTAGTACCTGCTAACACTAACCGATAGAATAAATAAAGGGGAGAGTGATCCAACATGGGAAGTGAGATACTCAGCAGACTCATAGAATGGCAGATGTCCTAAATAGCACTCTGGCCTCAGAATCAGCCCTAAAGGCATTTGGATCTGGCTGGAAAGCCCATGAGAGTATTTCAGGTATGGAAAGCCAAGACACTCTGGCAAAAGATCTCTGTGAGTGAGATCCCAGTGGAAAGAACAGGTCTTCAAAGAAGGAGGTACCTTTCTCTGAAGGGAGGAGAGAACCTCCACTTTGACTATGACCTTGTCTAAACAAGATAAGAGTCGGAGAACTCAGAGGGCTTCCATAGCCTTGGAAACTAATGACTGGTGCATAGGGAGATTACTGATGCCATAGACAGGAGTGTCAATTTGTAAAGTCAACAACAGGAGTCACTGTGCACTTACTCCTCATGTAGGATCTCTGTCCTTAATGTGCTGTGCATTGAGATTTAATGCTATAACGAGTACTCAAACAGTATATTTCACTTTGTGTTTCTATGGGGGTGCAAACTGTTGAAATCTTTACTTAATGCATACTAAACTGATCCTCTGTAAAAAAAAAAAAAGAAAAAAAAGAAATTATCAATTCCCAAGTTGATTCTCACTGGGATTAAACATGACAATAGGTCTGATCTGATTTCATCATCATTTAAAAAAATCATCTATTATTTTTCATTTTATGTTTCTGTGTGGGAGCAAACTGTTGAAATCCTTACTTAATGTACACTAAGCTGATCTTCTGTATATTAAGATAATCAAAAATGAATCTTGATGTGAATGGAAGGGGAGAGGGAGTGAGAAAGGGGAGGGTTGCGGGTGGGAGGGACGGTATGGGGGTGAAGCCATTGTAATCCATAAGTTGTACTTTGGAAATTTATATTCATTAAATAAAAGAAAATAAGATTTTCCATGTACTTTTTCATTTAATGATCTCTTTCTTTACTTGAAAGACAGAAAATGAGAAACAGAGAGAGAGAACTTTCATGAACCAATTCACTCTTCTCAAGTGCCAAAAATAGGTGGGGTTTGGCCAGGCTGAGGTATGGAACCTGGAACTCCATCTGGGTCTCCCATGTTTGTGGCAAGAACCCAACTATTTGGACCATTGTCTACTGTCTTCCCAGGTGCATCACCAGGTTGCTGAATCAGAAGCAGAGTGATTGAGACTTGAACCAGCACCTCCATATGGGATGTGAGTGTTTTAATGCACAGTCTAACCCACAGGGCCACAACACCCACACCTGCCACTTTGCAGTTAACAAATAAGAAATTTTCATCCAATATTACATAATAGAACACTTTATAGAAATATTTTAGTATGCCAATTTTAACTAATATTTAATTTATTTGAATATACAATTTTTTACATTGAGGTTAAAGTAAGGTACTTTTCCAAACTTATGATATGCTTTGCTTCATATTCAGATAATATCTGATTGAACCATTACCAGGTATTTGCATTTATAGATGCATTTTATTTAAAGGACTTTCCCACTTATCAACCTCTAAAATGAATAAAACCTATAGGTCTTTGGATCCTAAGGAAGTGAAAATTGATTGTGAACTTGAAAAAGTAATGGTGAAGGTATTTCAAAAAGTTCAAAGGAAAATGAAATTTAAAGATAAGTTCATTTTTGTGCAAAAAGATTGAATTACATACATAGTTATTTTTTTCCATGAAGTTTTAGGAGACTGTTCACATGTATGGCTTTAAAACATGTTTGCCTTAAAATAAACTTGCATTGCAATCCCATTTTTCAGGAACTTTTGAAGTCCCTAGTATGATTTTAATGTAATTCTGTGAGATGCATGAAATATGTCAATGTAGCATACTGGAGTATAATACTTTTCCAGTAGTTCAATTTAAATGGTATTTGAAGTAGAAAAATATTGCTATAATTACAGTGTTATGAAATAGATAATGTTATATTTACAGAGTTATTCAGTATTCCAAAAACTAAGCAACTGTAAACAAACACACACAATACTCTGCCCATAGGGGTCTAACAACAATGCCAAGACCATATTCATCTCCAACAAAATTTATTCAATAAAAAAATTGAGCTCAATGTTCAGACTGTGTGTGTGTGTGAGAGAGAGAGAGAAGCCCACTGTATATACAAGTGCCTAGAATACTGACTGGCACATGGTCAGTGTTTAACAAATATTTTCAAATATATGAATACATGACACTCATTTGAGGAATGGCTTTTTGTCTTCCCCATGAGCATAAATGTACAATGGTAGCATTAGAGAAATTATTGAGAATTGTAGTAGGCAAAAAACCTCCCCAGAACCATAGGCAGTGTGGTAGGGCAACAACAGAAAAGACAGTCTTACAAACTGTTTTCACAGAAGAAGGGAAGGGAGTGCACTATTTCTGTAAGAAGAGAAAGGTGAACCAAACAGGTCATGTGAATTATCTACAGCAGAGAAATAAAATAGCTTTTCTATCAGAGAGCTTACAGTGTCTTCTGTTTGTTTTGAACTAAAAGATTGAAAGAGAGTTGTGTTATTCAGGTTCAAACCCTTCACTGACCTCTCAACTTTTACAAGGTACATTAACAATGATAGACATTTTAGGTATTGGTTCAAAGATAAAATGTTTTGGGTGTGCCCAAGCTTTGCCACCTCAGTTGCAAATAACTTGAAGCAAAACTAAATTCAATTGAATTTTCCTTTGGCACAGTAAGTGTTGAGATTGGCCATTTGCAGTTCAAACAAACTGAACTCTGCTGTGCTTTTTGGATAAAACTTTTTCTGCCACATGTATCCCATGTTATATACTTGTACCACACTTAAATAGTATTTCTTCTCATTGCCTATTAGGAAATGGATTATAGTATTAATACAGTCTTGATAGTTTTAAATGAAAATGTTTATTTTCAGTGAAATTTTTCAAATAACATGACACTACTTGTTAACTCTTACAAGGTTGATGGTGTCTAAGGTGCCCACATTTCATTAAAATTACTAAATTCTTTAATTTCTACATTTTAGAATGTCAAATGACCTAGATTTTATCAATTTTACCTGAAGAAACTCTGAAAAAAGTACAGACAAGCGGTTTTTGGTGAATTAAAAAAATGAATGTCTCAAGTTCTACACTATAAAATGCATCTCTCTGGCTTTTTTAGTTATTTTTTCTACTTTTCTCCATGCAGTAGATGATTGTTCCGTTGCTCATTACAAGCCAGGCATCAATTTTCAGAGAACAAAACCACAATCTGCATTTGCAGTATCAATCAGTAACATATATCCTTAGGTCTTTAGATCTGACAGAGACCATGGATAACACTTTAGGCCAATTTGACATTTATATCTATGTGTGTGTGCATGTGTGTGTGTGCATGTATGTATCATGGTTCTACCATAGATCTACTATGAACTATACATACATTGTTCCAGCTAGGGAGAAAAGTCAAGTTTAAGTAGATTTCTGTTCTCCAGAGATACTAGTCTAGTGAAGAATTGGAATTTCTCATAGCTATGATTTAAATGTGGTTTCTCTCCCCTGAAGCTTATCTTGAAATGTAATCTCCATTACCAGATATTACAAGAACAGAAGTGGAACCTGTAATAGGTGATTAGAGCTCTGCCATCATGAATGGATTAATGCATGAATCCTGTCAAGGATTAATGTGTCAGATTTTCTTTTTCTAATATCTTTATAAGAGTATTTTTCTCATACTTTGAATCAGAGTATTATTTTTCTAGAGGTTCTGGATAAGACATTTCTGAGTTTCTCCCATGCCCCTGCCTTTGCCTAGGTGATGCCCTACACTGCCTCAGGACTCTGCCAGCAGGAAAGCAGTCCCCAACTGGGCCCCTACTGTTGGGCTGCAAATGTCAGCCAGAATAAACTTTTTCTTTTTAGAATTTATTCAATCTGTGTTATTGTGTTGTTAGCAATGGAAAATGGGCAATGAGAATAAGCACCAATATCAGTATTAAAGATGTTGATTAAGATGTTGATGAAGACACTTTGGCTCAACCATGGGGGTGATGAAAGAGAATATTGAGTGAATGAAAATATTAAGTTTGCTAATTCAACAAACCACTGATTTGAAAACCACTCATCTTGTTTAATTTCTTAATTTTAAGACTTTAAATCCATAGAGAATTGGTATAGAGTGAAGTGTGACATAAAATCCTAGAATAGGGGCTTGAGTTGGGGCATAAATCCAGTTAAGCCAGCAACTCAAGGCATCCAATATGAGCACTTATTCTAGTTCCAGCTGTTCCATTTCTGACATAACTCCTTACTAATGCATGTTGAAAAGCAATGGAAAATGGCCCAACTGGTTGGACTCCTAGTACTCACACCACAGACCTGGATGGAGTTTCAGAATCCTACTTTCAACCAGCCTCAACCCTGAACATTACTGCTATTTGGGGAGTGAACCAGTGAATGGAAGATCTTTCTTCTCTCCTCTCCTCCCTCTCTCCTCTTTCCTCTCCTCTCCCCTCTTCTCCTCTCCTCTCCTCTTCTCTCCTCTTCTCTTCTCTCTCCCTCTCCCTCTCCCTCTCTCTCCCTCTCTCTCCAACTCTATTTCAAATAAACACTTTTTAAAAAAAATTCTGATAAAATATGTATCTCCTTTAAAAAAAATCTCAGCAGTATAAGCACAGAAGTTTATACCATTAATGCTTACATTAAAAAAGAAAGAATTGGGGCTGGCATTGTGGCATACTGGGTAAAGTAGACAATTGAGACACCTGTATCCCATATGGGTGGTGGTTAGAGTCCTGGATGCTCCACTTCCAATCCAGTTCCCTGCTGATGTGGCTGGAAAAGCAGGGAAAGATGGCCCAAGTGCTTGGGCCCCTGCACCCATATGGGAGACCCAGAAGAAACTCCTGACTCCCAGATACAGATCTGCCTGGCTGTGGTGGCCATCTGGGGAGTGAACCAGCAGATGGAAGATTCTCTCTCTCTCTTCCTTTCCCTGTATGCTCTGTTTTTCAAATAAAAAATAAAGAAACAGTGGTCTCAAAGCAATAACGTAAACTTCCCCCTTAAGAAAATAGAAAATTAGGCGCAAATTATATCTAAAGTTAAATAGAAGATAGAAAATAATTAAAATAAATCAGTCAACAAAATTAAAAATAGAACAAAATAAAGAAAAGCCAATGAGCCATATTTTTCTTTAAAAAAATCAAGATTTAATATGTGTATCAGTGAAACCCAGCTACTATTTAAACATACATATGAAAGAAAATAACAAATTGCAAATATCATAAATGAAAAGGATTTCACATGAGATCTTACAGGTACTGACTAATTTGACCTCCATGAATTCACCAAATTAGATAAAAATGAAACAAGAGAATGTGAAATAGCTTATCAAAGAAGAATTAGTAGTACTGTATATATTAAATAATTGAATTTATTATTCAATACTTCTTACAAAGAGACTCTCAGGCCAAATATAGCTAGTAGATTCTACAGGATATCTTAAAAAAATACTAATTCTTGACAAACCTACCAGAAAAGTTTCCAGCTCATTTTATGAGGTCAGCATTCACTTGATATCAATATTTGACAGAGTCATTACAAGAAAAGAAAAAAAATTATCTCTAATATCTCTCAAAAATATGAACATATAAATTCTTTATCAATTGTAGTAGATGAAATCCATCAGTGTATTGAAAAGATAATCTTGATAATATGGGATCTGTTCCAAAAAAGAAAACTTGATTCAACATTTAAAAATTGATTGATGTGAACCACCTTATCAACAGATGTAAAAAATTATTATCTCAACAGATACAGGCAAAAGCTCGACAAAATTTAATACATGGACATTATAAAAGCATTCACTAAACTAGGATTGGAAGGAAATATTTGCAGTTTGATAAAGGTGATCTAGAGAAGCCTGTTTATATTCACTTTCTAGTGGAAAATCAAACTCTTCTCCACTAACATCTCAAAAAAAGCAATGATGTTCATTTTCACCATTGCTATTCATCATTCTATTGAAAAATCTAGTCAGTGAAATAATGGTAGAAAAACAAACTCTCAAATAAAAAACAACAATAAATATTAATAAGTCAATTGATTCAGCTTTCAGGATAAAAGATCAATATAAATATCTAGTGTATATCCAAATATTGGCAATAACAATTTAAAAGTGATAGAAAAATAACATTGATGATAGCACTAATAAACTTAGTTGTGAAAACAAAGAAAATATTTGAAATAATCATATGTATCAAATTACAAAAGATTAACGAAAGTAATTAAAGTATACCCAGATAGACAAATACTGGTCCTGTGTTTATAGGCTGAAAATCTACATTGTTAAAGAAGCAATTTTCTCAATAAATATCTATATTCAGTGCAATCACAATCAAAACAACAGCAGGTTTTTAAAAAATTTTGTTTATTCAAAAAGCAAATATACAGAGAGAAGGAGAGACAGAGACAGAGACAAAGAGTCTTCCATCTGCTGGTTCACTCCCGAAATGGTGCAATGGCTGGGGCTGGGCTAGGCCTAAGCCAGGAGCTTCTTCAGGGTTTCCCATGTGGATTTTGGGGCCCTAGTAATTGAGCCATCTTCTACTGCTTTCCCAGATTCCTTAGCAGTGAGGCAGATAGGAAGTGGAACACATGGGTCTTGAACTGGTGCCCATATGGGATGCTAACATTTTAGTCTGAGCTTAACCAGGTATGCCAAAGCTCCAGCCCCAACAGCAGAGTTTTTGAAGACATTGATAAGCTGATTTAAAGTTGTGTATCATTATATAGAGAATCTATATTAGCCTACCATCTTTTAATAAACTTTTAAAACTAAAATAATCAAGTTAGTATAGAACTGCCAAAAAATAGACATGTGGATTAATAAAACTACTTTAATAGAAACTACTTAATAGACTTCAGATGTAGACTCACAATACATATTCAGCTAATTTTTACAAAGTTAAAAGTACTAATTCTTCAAAATAAATTAATTGAAGTCTTCTCAACAAATCGTGCTAGTTCAATTAAAATTAACATAAAAGTAACTTCACCTCATATCTTGACTGTATATAATATCCAATATTAAATGGATGACAGACCTAAATGGAAAGCCAAACACTATAAAGTTTCCTTAGGAAGTAATAAGAAAGAAAAATAATTTTACAATTGTGTTAGAGAATAGTTTATTTTTCAATATGACAGAAAATCCATGAACAATGAATCAATAATGAAACACACACTAATAAATGAAATTGTCAAAATTCAATGCTTTTGTTCATCTTGAACATGATTAAGAGAGGCATGTCACAGAATTACAGAAATGCAATTCCCAATTACACGTTTGTAATGAACTTTTATCTGCAATAAATGGAAATCATTTATAACATAGAGATCATCCAATTAAAAATTAGATATCTCAGTGAATAGGTAACTCATCAAAGAAGATAAGATTTACAACTAAGAATATAAATACCTGTTGAACATCTTAATTAAAATCCCAATAAGGGGGCCAGTTGTGGCATAGCAGGGTGTAGCCACCACCTGCAGTGTGAGCATCCCATATGGCTGCTCCATTTCCAATCCAGCTCTCTGCTGTGGCCTGAGAAAGCAGTGGAAGATGGTCCAAGTCCACACTCCCTGTGCCCTAGTGGGAGACCCAGAGGAAGCTAATGGCTCCTGGCTTCAGACTGGCGCAGCTTTGGCTGTGGCAGCCAATTGGGGAGTGAACCAGTGGATGGAAAACCTCCCCCAACCTTTTCCTCTCCTTCTCTCTCTGTGTAACTCTTTCAAATAAATAAATAAATTTTAAAAAATCACAATAAGGTATCATGACATACTACCATAATAGCTATTATTTTAAAAAACAGAAAGATTAATATGATCTCATGGATTCAGAACTTGCAGAAATATCATAAATTGCTGGCTGAAATGCTAAGCAATGCAATCATTATAGAAAAAGCCTTTGCAGTGTCTTATTAATTAATACATACCTTAAGACCCTGAGATACTACTTCTGGTTATTAACTCAGGAAATGAGAAGACATAAGTTCACAGAACAGCTGGTGATATACTTACAAGCTTCATTCAGAGCAACCCTCAACTTTAAAACAGCCCAAATACTCAACAAATTGGATTTGTACTAAAAGATATTGTGGCCTATGCATACTTTGAGTATTAACTCAAATAAAACAACAAATCACTGGCATATGCAACATCAGGCCCACATATCCATAACAGTTAAGTCAATGTGGACATAAATGCTTATGCAGTGTGTAGTCACAGGACATTCTAGAAGAGGAAAAATACAGAAACTGAAACCTAGACAGTGATTGCCCAGCCCTGATTTGATTAGTGATGGGAATAGGTGATGGAGCTAATCGTAAAGTGACACAGAAAACATTTGGAATGATGAACATGTATACCTCAGTTACAATGCTGGATCTACCACTGTATAAATTCAGTAAACCACATTACAATGCAAACCAAGAAAGTTTGGATGTAAACTAAACTTTGGTGAACTGCAAAAATGTAAATGAAGTCCTTAGAGAGGTAGAAGTTGTACATGTTATGGACTAATCCTAAGAAAACTTCAGAGATATTAGGGAGAAAGTTTGTAAAACTGAGTAACCCTTTACCTTATGGTTAAGACCCCCGTGACTTACATAGTAGTGCCCAGGTTCAATTTCCAACTCCAGCTCCTGATTCCAACTTCCTGATAATGCAGACCTGCAAGTCAACGGCAATGGTTCAAGTGACCGGATTCAGGCCACTCATGAGGGAGAACTGGACAGAGTTCTCAACTCCCAGCTTGTGGCTAGGCCAGTCTTGGCCATTGCCAGAATTTGGGGAGTAAACCAGTGAATTTTCTGCTGTCAGTCTCTGTTTTTTATTCTCTCTCTTTATCTTTCACTCAAATTAATTTTTTTTCTGGTAAGTAAATATTTATTTCTTTTTTTTAACTTTTATTTAATGAATATAAATTTCCAAAGTACGATTTATGGATTACAATGGCTTCCCCCCCATACCGTCCCTCCCACCCACAACCCTCCCCTTTCCCACTCCCTCTCCCCTTCCATTCACATCAAGATTCATTTTCGATTATCTTAATATACAGAAGATCAGCTTAGTGTACATTAAGTAAGGATTTCAACAGTTTGCTCCCACACAGAAACATAAAGTGAAAAATAATAGATGATTTTTTTAAATGATGATGAAATCAGATCAGACCTATTGTCATGTTTAATCCCAGTGAGAGTCAAGTTGGGAGTTGATAATTTCTTTTTTTTTTTTTTTTTACAGAGGATCAGTTTAGTATGCATTAAGTAAAGATTTCAACAGTTTGCACCCCCATAGAAACACAAAGTGAAATATACTGTTTGAGTACTCGTTATAGCATTAAATCTCAATGCACAGCACATTAAGGACAGAGATCCTACATGAGGAGTAAGTGCACAGTGACTCCTGTTGTTGACTTTACAAATTGACACTCCTGTCTATGGCATCAGTAATCTCCCTATGCACCAGTCATGAGTTTCCAAAGCTATGGAAGCCCTCTGAGTTCTCCGATTCTTATCTTGTTTAGACAAGGTCATAGTCAAAGTGGAGGTTCTCTCCTCCCTTCAGAGAAAGGTACCTCCTTCTTTGAAGACCTGTTCTTTCCACTGGGATCTCACTCACAGAGATCTTTTGCCAGAGTGTCTTGGCTTTCCATACCTGAAATACTCTCATGGGCTTTCCAGCCAGATCCAAATGCCTTTAGGGCTGATTCTGAGGCCAGAGTGCTATTTAGGACATCCGCCATTCTATGAGTCTGCTGAGTATCTCACTTCCCATGTTGGATCACTCTCCCCTTTATTTATTCTATCGGTTAGTGTTAGCAGGTACTAGACTTGTTTATGTGCTCCCTTTGACTCTTAGTCCTTTCATTATGATCAATTGTGAACTGAAATTGATCACTTGCAATAGTGAGATGGCATTGGTACATGCCACCTTGATGGGATTGAATTGGAATCCCCTGGTATGTTTCTAACTCTACCATTTGGGGCAAGTCAGCTTGAGCATGTCCCAAATTGTACATCTCTTCCCTCTCTTATTCCCACTCTTATGTTTAACAGGGATCACATTTCAGTTAATTTTCAACACTTAAGAATAACTGTGTATTAATTTCAGAATTAAACCAGTCATATTAAGTAGAACAGACAAAAAAACTACTAAGAGGGATAATGTATTAAGTTGTTCATTAACAGTCAGGGCTATGCTGATCAAGTCACCATTTCCCATAGTGTCCATTTTACTTCAACAGGTTTCCTTTTTGGTGTTCAGTCAGTTGTCACCGATCAGGGAGAACATATGGTATTTGTCCCTTTGGGATTGGCTTATTTCACTCAGCATGATGTGTTCCAGATTCCTCCATTTTGTTGCAAATGACTGGATTTCATTGTTTCTTACTGCGGTATAGTATTCTAAAGAGCACATATCCCATAATTTCTTTATCCAGTCTACCGTTGATGGGCATTTAGGTTGGTTCCAGGTCTTAGCTATTGTGAATTGAGCTGCAATAAACATTAGGGTGCAGACCGCTTTTTTGTTAGCCAATTTAAACTCCTTTGGGTAAATTCCAAGGAGTGGGATGGCTGGGTCGAATGGTAGGGTTATCTTCAGGTTTCTGAGGAATCTCCAGACTGACTTCCATAGTGGCTTGACCAGTTTGCATTCCCACCAACAGTGGGTTAGTGTCCCTTTTTCCCCACATCCTCGCCAGCATCTGTTGTTGGTCAAATTAATTTTTTAAAAAATAATAATCTTGCCGGCACCGTGGCTCAATAGGCTAATCCTTCACCTGCAGCACTGGCACCCCGGGTTCTAGTCCCTGTCGGGGTGCCGGATTCTGTCCCAGTTGCCCCTCTTCATGTCCAGCTCTCTGCTGTGGTCCAGGAGTGCAGTGGAGGATGGCCCAGGTCCTTGGGCCCTGCATCCACATGGGAGACCAGGAGAGGCACCTGGCTCCTGGCTTCGGATCAGAGCAGAGCGCCAGCCATTGGAGGGTGAACCAATGGAAAAGGAAGACCTTTCTCTTTGTTTCTCTCTCTCACTGTCCACTCTGTCAAAAATTAAATAAAAATAAAAATAAAAATAAAAATAAAAATAAAAATAAAAATAAAAAATAATAATCAAGTCCACAAATGTGACTGTAAATCTTCTATACCGGCTGTTTGTTATACAGCATAACCATCAAACTTTTGGTTTGAGTATAAATGGTGAACTTGCATAAATTGAAGTCATTAACTTATGCATGAAGAATTGGAAAATAATTGTCTCTTCCTAGTTTCAAGGAATATAGCATAAATAGCTCCAAGAAACACTGTTCCATTTTCTTGTTTACTTTGATTTAATTTCAAAATTAATGTCATAGTCAAAAGCTATTAAACAAAATAATGTAAAGTAAAAATGAAATCCTCCCCTGGATTCCTTCACAATAACCTTCCTGGAGAGGGCATTTGCCCTCATGGATTGAAATGCCAGTTTATGTGCCAGAGTTCCATATCTGCCAGTCAGGATTTGATAGCTGATTCCAGCCATTTACCAAAGCAGACCCTGATAGCACCAGGTAACAGCTCAAGTAGTTGGGTTCCTTTCATCTGTGTGGGAGACCTGGATTTACTTCTTGCCTGTGGCTTTGGTCCTGGCTCATCCAGACCTTTGCCAGCACTGGGAGTAAACTAGATAATGGGAGCTTTCTCTTCACTACCCCCACCCCCATCTATCTCTTTGCCTTTCAAATAAATTAAATTAAACCAGAATTCTCCAACCTTAAATGCATCATTTAAGAGACATGTAAACTGTGATTGTGGACAACTGACTTGGTGTGTGCTGTGCACAGGCACAAAGTAAGCCACATGTTTTAGGCATATTCTTTCAAGATACCTGTGTTCAATGTCATGTGCTTAGATGAATCTGGTAAAGTTGTTAAGCACACCTCAACTTGAAAATCCTGAAGGGCTAAAGAGTGGACTGGCAGAATGGGAAATTCATGTTTCTGATCACTCAGGGTCCACATAGATGATCAGGCTCTCCAGGGCTATGCTTCCCTATGTACATCTTTCAAAAAAAAAAAAAAAAAAAAAAACAGACTTTGTGTAAGACAGGCTCACTGTGCATTGGTTACCAATGTCTGAGCCTTTTGGCACAGAAATCTCATGCACACAAGTTGCATAAAGCAGATGGAGTACTCACGGATAAACAGCAAGGGGCAACAGGCACCTAGGGCAGAGAGCAAGCCCGGCCAGTGAGGTTCAGGACAGCTGTCTGGGAATGACAGGACCTCCACTGCGTATTTCCCACCTGAGAGCTCCAGAACCCCAGGACCACGTGAGCATGCACTTGAAGTGTTGAAGGACAACCTGTTTGTAAGGGAACTGGGACAGAAGCAGGCAGCTATGGTCCCAGTTTCCTCCCCCATCTCCTTTTTTCTCAGCAAAATTAATGGTTATTCTTGAAAGCTGAAGTGAGAAATGAAGAACTGGTGTCAACCCAAGGCCATCTGGGGACCTGTACAGCACCCTGCATGTGGGAGCTTGCTTTATTTCACATATTCCATGAGCCTGTGCACAGTTAAACATAAAAATAACAGCTCTCAGACTTCTCCACAATTAAGGTTTAGGAGTCAGGATTTCTTTTTTGGAAAATCCAAGTAAAAAATGTGAAATATGTGAGTAAGCAGCTCTAAAGACAAAGTTGAATCTGATATGTTTGGAAAAGATAATTACTGACAAGCACACTGAAATACTAATGAAAAAGAAAACATTTTGGTTTTCAAGGATTGAGAAGGTGATTTTTCCTTATAAAGAGAGATTTTGTTCCAGCTGTAAGCAATCATCCAAACTTTTATCTTAAGCAGTTTGAAACTGATAACAATATTTTTCTAAAACAATTATTATCTAAAGATATGTAAATAGGCTTGCACTGCGGCTCACTAGGCTAATCCTCTGCCTGTGGCGCAGGCACCCTGGGTTCTAGTCCTAGTTGGTGTGCCAGATTCTGTCCTGATTGCTCCTCTTCCAGTCCAGCTATTTGCTGTGGCCCGGGAAGGCAGTGCAGCATGGCCCAAGTGCTTGGGCACTGCACTCACATAGGAGACCAGGAGGAAGCACCTGGCTCCTGGCTTCGGATTGGCGCAGTGCACCGGCAGTAGTGGCCAGTTGGGGGGTGAACCAATGGAAAAGGAAGACCTTTCTCTCTCTCTCTCTCTCTCTCTCTCTAACTCTGCCTGTCCAAAAAAGATAATTAAATAAAAGGCACTTGACTCTAAAATATTGGCAATTTCAATGATGAAAGATAAAGAAGCTATGTAGGAACTTCCTATATCGAGATATTTAGTCTGCTACTAAATTATATTGAAAAAGCCTTTATCAGGAGTAATGATTTCTGTTTGTAGGTCATTGATATATTTTCTTTATTTATAGATTGATTTTCACCTCACTCTGAATAATTGCAGCAAAATTATCGCAAGTAATATTTCACGTAATGTCAAAGAAATTGATTTATTCTTTTCCATATTTACATCTATGGAGTTGTTCTATTTTCCAATTGTCATTTTTCAACCATGGCCTCTCTCCTTGACCCAGAAAAAGCCCCCTTCCATGTCACAGATTGTCTGGTAGTTGAAGCTGTGTTACAGGCATCTTTTTGGTTGTAGGACAGATTCAAATGCTCACTTTGCTTACCTTGCTTTTTTTACCTATCACTAAAACCAATCTTTTCCTAACTATCCACACAATCACTTCTCCCTCCCCAGTTATTTATAATGTAAATTGTCATGAGAGGTATTATGTTCAAAGTACCAAAGGAACAGTGCCTAAATTCCAACACAAGCAATGATTTCGTGTCATTTCTGAAACTTATTTTAAGATCCTAGAATCCCAAGTTTGTATTTGGCATAGATGAGTAAGAAAAACTCAGGTTCATGCCATTTACTTGTATCATTTTTGTTTCATTCCATTCTCTCTCTTCCTTACAGAACGATGGTAGCAGTAGTAGGTATCAGGTGCTGACCCATTGTATCTGATATTATCTTCTGCATGTTATGTTTTTATTATATTTTATTTTCCTGTTGGAGGTGGAATTCTGTTTCTCCTTTTTTAAAGATTTATTTATTTTGAAAATTGGAATGAGAGTGAGAGTGAGAGAGAGAGAGAGATCTCATCTGCTGATTCACTCCCCATATGGTCACAATGGACAGGTCTGGGCCAGGCCAAAGCCAGGAGCCATGAACTTCATCTAGGCCTCCCACTTGGGTGGAAAGGGCCCAAATACTTGGGCCATTTTCCACTGATATTTCCAGGCCATTAATAGGAGCTATATCAGAAGTGGTACAGCTGGGACACAAACTAGCACTTATATGGGATGCCACAGGTGGTGGATTTACCCACTGCCCAACAAGACCAGCCTGGAATTTGGTTTTCAATCATAAATTATAAATTTGGAATTTGGGTTCATAAAACCACCCCCACAGACTTGGACAATGCCAGACTCATATCTCATCAGCCCAAATAAGAAAATAACAGATTTATAATATGGAAATTGGGAATGAAATGAACAGAATTGGCATTTGTCTTAGTGCATTTTCTGTTGCTAACAACACAATACAACAGACTGGGCAAAGTACACAGCAAAAAGACTTACCCTGACTTGTGACAGTGGTCCAGGTTTGAGAGGCCACATCTGGTGATGACTTTCTTGCTGGTGGAGACATCATCTTGCAGGTGGAGGGCACCAGTCACTATGGAGCTTCTGTCGCTAGTCTGTTCTCAAGATAATCTGTTAACCCAACGTTCATATGCATAGGTTAACCCAGTCATCGGAAGGTCCCACCTTGGTGCAATTTCTTAATATCTCATAATGGGGATTAAATTTCAACAACAGTTTCAGAGGAGGCAGATATATATATATAGACAACAGCAGCAATCTATAACTGTTTCAAATATCATCTGACCATGTGCTTGTCTTATAAAATTTTTTAGAACTCATTACTGAGACATTTTGTAAGCTTCACATTTCATGTTTTAGGTCCAACATACTTTTTAGTTTATTTTTATTCATTACACATAATACTTTTGTTAAGCAATGAAGCTAAAATTATAACATGCCATTTGTACAGGAATTATTTTGAAAATATAATGAGACTATAAAAATATCTGGAAATAATATTTGCTGGAATAACCTTAATCTATTTCTCTGCAGTATGAAGGATTTAAATCAGGTACATAAAAGAAGTGGTAAAATGGAATTGGATGTTATCTATATATTTTATGAATTATTTTCTCATTTTTAAAAGTCAAACATGCAAAAGTACCCCATGCTGTACTTGAGTTCATTCTACATAAGACTTTATGCCTCCCAGTAGATTTATTGTAAGAACTGGCACTGAGAACTACAGAAAAAGGTGAAATAGGCAAATCTAAGAAAAATAATACTTTTTTGTTAATAATTAAATCACTAGGGATGAGATTAGCTAACAGCATGAAAATTTTCCAGAAGGAGCTTGCCTAAAATGGACTTGGAAATATTCAAGGTGCCTCCTTTGATGTTATTATGAAGTAGTCAAATTAAAATTAACCAGTATTTACAAAAGAATTAGTATGTCAGATATGTTATTAAATAACACTCCCATAATGTAGCATGATTTTGTGATGACAAATATAATTGTCTCCCAGCTATTGAAACTGAAGGGAGAACTGTGGATTTCTAGACCAGTGAGATCTCTTAAATAAAGGGAACTAAATGATCATTAGAAAAAGAGACAACCAAGAGGGTCTCAGGATAAAACAATAAATTATATATAGTAAAAGTTTATGAGATCAGCATATTCTTTCTCTAGGAAATTGGATCAAATGCTCATAGAGCTAGGATTGAATTTTGAAAGTATCTAGAGTGATGGTGCTATTAAGTTGTGGCAACTACCTGAAATTCCAGCCATTGACTTCTCAGAAGTTTCAGCTGAGCAGTTCAACCCACAGTCAAAGTCAGGAACATGAGACCACTGGAAATATTCCTGGTTGGACACAGAAAGAACCCTATGATAATGATGGAGTTGCTAGAAACAACATCTGAGGTTTGTTAATACGTCTTTTTTTTTTTTTTTAAGAAAGCACGGACAGCACCTACTCCATCTGCAACTGAAGAATTAACCAGAGTAAAATCCATTTTGTGTGTATATTCCTCTGAGGAAATTCATAGACCAACTTCGTGATCTGTTGTTTTTGGAACTGCTCCACATTAGGGGTGCCTTCTTACTTTATTAAAGAATTATTTTATTTATAATCAAAAAGAAAATTCAAGACACCAAGAAGAGACATCTAGAACAAGACTGGTTCATATTCAGTTTGTTATTGTTAAAATAAATACACACACTACAGTTATCTAGTATCTGCCTAAAGGTTGAAAATAACAAGAGTTTGGGGCAGACATAGTGATACAGCAAATTAACCAAGTGCTTGGGACACCATGTTGGACTACCTGGGATCAAGCTCCACCTCTGCTTCTAATCCAGCTTCCCACTAATTAATCCCAGGAGTCTAGGGCTAATGGCCCAGGTGCTTTGACTTCTGCTGCCCCCAAAGAACACCCAGGTGGATTTTCTAAGATCCTGACTGTACTTTGGCCCAATTCTGGCTATTGTGGGACTTTGGAGAGTGAATCATTGAACCGAAGTTTCTCTTTCTCCCTCTCTCCTTCTCTCTCTGATTTTTTTCTGCCTTGTTCTCACATTTTCTGTCACTCTGCCTTTCAAGAGTGTGAAAACAAACAAACATGTAAAAAAAAAAAAAAAAAACAGCAAGTGTCCAGTTGGTCTTGAACCCCAGCTGGCATTCCTTATTGAGGTAGTGATTTATGAAAAAACAAGCATCTATAATTTCCAAGAAAACTGCTTATCTTTCCTATTAATAAATTCCTGGATACTAATGAATAACTTTTCTAGGACCTGAGAAGGCAAGATTATGAAATGAAGAGCACATTTAAACATTCACCTGTCTCAATCCCAGTCACTTTTCCTTTTTCTTTGAAATATTTTCTGACAGATTTATTGTTTTTATTTTATTTGAAAGACAAAGAAACAAAGACAGATAAAGAAATCTTGTGTGCATGGTTTGCCTTAGGAATTCCTGCCACAGACAGAATTGGGCCAGTCTGAAGCTCATGCCTGGGAAAGCAGAGGGAGTCAGCCCAAGGACTTAGGCCCCTGAACCCACAATGGAGTATTGAATAAAGTTCCTGGCTTCTGCTTCGGCCTGGCCCAGCCCCGGCCTTTGTAGCCACCTGTTGGGTGAACCCCTAGATTCAGAGAGAGGAAGAATGCTCAAGATGCCCCGTGCACTGCTTCTCTGCCCAAACGGATTCGATGGCTAGCCTGAGCCAGGCAGAAGCCAGGAAGCAGGAGCTCCAGTCAGGATTCCCACAACATAAGGGGGAAGGGTCCAGAGTACCTGGGCTAACAGTGGCTGCGTCCCTGAGTCACAGCCTGGAGATGCAGGACTGGAAGCGGCCCTGCAGCATCGATGCTGGATGAGGCAACGTGCATATGCGTCCAGCGGCGCCATGGCGGCCACCCATGAGGAGTGCGCCTGCGCCAGCGCTGTGACCCGGAAGTGCAACCGCACGGGCGGCCTCTTCTGCCCCGCGGTGCTCAGGTGGGAGTCCGCGCCGCGTTCTCACCTGCCCAGAGCCTGCGCAAGCCCTGAGGAGCTGTCCTCCATGCTGCTGTCCGACGCTGCAGGCCAAGCCTGGGGGAGACCCAGCGCCCCCAGGGTCAGGCCGGGATCAGGAGAGGCTGCGGCGGGAGGCGGCGGTTTTGTTCCCTTGGGCTTGTGGAAATTTCTGGACGCGGTCCTCTTCTTTGGCCCCTGTGGAAGTCTACACCTCAGGATTCAACTTCTGTCCCTAAGGAGCAGAAACGTTCTCTCTGCCGGTGTTCAGTGCAGTGGCGATCCTGTCACAAGGTAGGCGGGGCCCCGGGTGCACAAAGCGGGGAGGGTGTGTGTGTGTGTGAGGGGGCGCGGGGACGGGAGGAGGAGAGAGGGGGCCAAGGGGGAGAACGAAAAGGGGGCGGGAAGGTGGGGAGGCGAGGAAGGGAGGGGAAGAAACGCGCGTGGGGGAGCGGAAAGTGACAGGAGTCCAGGTGGGTGGCGGGGGGTGGGGGGGGGGACGGGAGGTTGGGAGAGGAACTTATCCCGCAGCCCCGGTTCCGTTTTGGGGTTTTTGGTCCCTGGCCGGAAGTAGCCTTGGCAGCGTCAGTGAGAAGAGGCCTTGACGGCCTCCCTTATCCGGGTTGTTCGGAAGTGTAAGGTGTGTGTGCAGGAAAATGGTCACTGAGCGTTTGAATTAATTTGCACACAATCTGGTGAATTTTCACAGACTGCACACACGGAGGGGAAAGCAGAAACATAAGACAAACCCCAAGAATCGCTCTGTGCTCTGTTCCAGCCTGCCCAGGCTTCTGACACTGAATAGTACTAGTTCTTTTTTTTTTTTCTTTCTTTCTTTCTCTGTTAAATTTGGTTTGAAAGGCAGAGTTATACATGAGGCGGTGCGGGAGAGATCTTCAATGTATGAGTTCACTCCACAGGTGGCTACAATGGCCAGAGCTGGGCCAGGCCAAAGCAGAAGCCAGGGACTTTATCCAGTACTCCAGTGTGAGTTCACGTCCCCAAGCCCTTGGGCCGCTTCCTCTGCTTTCCCTGGCATGTTAGCAGACAACTGGATCACAAGTGGAACAAAGGGGAAGGAGGGGGGTTCGGAGCAGATGAAGCCGCCGCCTCCAGTACCGGCATCCCTTATGGGTGTCGGTTCAAGTCCCAGCTGCTCCACTTCCGTTCCAGCTCTCTGCTAGGGCCTGGCAAAGCAGTAGAAGCTGGCCCAAGTCCTTTTGGGCCCCTGCACCTGTGTACGAGTCCTGGAGGAAGCTCCTGGCTCCTGGTTTCAAATCAGCTTAGCTCTGGCTGTTGCATCCATTTAGGGAGTGGACCTGCGGATGGAAGACTTTTCTCTTTCCCTCTGGCTCTCTGTAACTCTACTTTTTAAATGAATATATAAATCTTTAAAAAAAAATGTATAACAGGCAGGAATCCAGTTGGCGTCTATATGGAATGACATTGTTCCAGGCAGTGTCATAACCTGCCATGCCACAAGGCAGGTCCCTGTAAGTACTTTTCTGCCTAAGGTTTCTTTTTAGCTGAGCAAAAACAGGATATGTGAATTTAATCACTAATATATATTTAATAATTTTCATTATACTTTATAATTATGTTTCTATAGTTATTATAAATTATAACATTTAGTAATTATGGAAGCATTCAAGTTTTTTGTTTCTCTTTGTGAGAATATTGGCATATTCTACTTTTCAAGGAATTCACACAGTTCATTTATCTTAGGAAATTTTTGGTCACAGAGTTGTTCATACTATTCCTTTACATTATCTTGATCATGGGGTCATGGTGTCACCGTTTCATTAATAATATTGGTAATTTGCACCTTTTTTTCTTGGCTGGTCCTGATAAGAAGTTCACGAATTTTGTTGATGTTTTCAAAGAACCAAATTTTAGTTTTGTTGATCTTTTTCTACAGTTGTACTTTTTTCAGTCCCACTAACTAGTACTTCTAACTTTCATGATTTGTTTTCTTCACCTTGCTTTAAGTGGTTAAGTTGCTTTTCTTCCTCTGACTTCCTAGGGTGAAAGCGTAGCTCACTGATCTTGGTTCTTCTTTTCTAAAATATGCATCCATTAATATAAATTGGCAGGATACAGTTTCAATTTAGTTTGAAATATTTTTATTTGAGATCTATAAACGTGTTATTTTGAGGTTTGTTTATTTTTCTCCAAGTTTTTGATATTTTCCATCTTTTTTGTACTGACTTCTCAGGTAGTTGCATTGTGATCTGAGAGCTTACATTGTGTGGCACCTCTTTCTTAGGAGTTGAGGTCTGCTCTACACCTACAAACATGGTCAGAGTGGATGTGCCATGTGGGTCTGAGAAGTGTGTCGTGTTCTGTTGCTGTGAACAGAGCATCCTCTAAGGATCCGTTTGGCACATGGTTGATTTAGGTGCTTTTCTGTTCAGCTACATCCTTACTGATTGTCTAACTGCTGATCTGCTAACCAAAGAGATGTCTTGACGTCTGTGAGTGTAATAGTGCATTCGTTTATTTCTCTTTGTAGTTTTAACAATTGGTGTTTATGTATTTTGGCATGAGGCTTATTTTTGGACTCACAATCATAATCCATTGAAATGTGTATCTTCTGTTCTTTGTAAGTCTTGAGACGCAGTATTGTGATTTCACCCAGTTTCTTGTTTTTCATCGTCATGATAGTCAATTGTCTTGGGTTTTCCTGATTACAGTCAGGTTTGTTTTTTTCTCAAAAACTTCTTGCTGGAATTTTTATTTAGATTATCATAAACCTATAGAACCATTTTACAAGATGTGGTATCTTAATAATATTCAACCTTCCGATCCTATACACAGTGTATTTACTTAGATCTTCTTTAGTTTCCATCATCAGCATTTTAATCTTCAGCCAATATATTTTCTATTTTATTCATAGAGTTACGAGTTTTCATTTTTTATGCTATTTTAATTTTTATATCAGTATCTACCTGTGCACTGATGGTAGTATACAATTGATTTTCTAATAAGTAATTGTTTTTTTAGATATTTTATTTATTTGAAAGGCAGAGCTAAAGGTAGAGGCAGAGGGAAAGAGACAGAGACAAATAGAGTCTTCCAGAGGTCTTCCAGGTTCACTCTCCAGATGGCTGCAGTGGCCACAGCTGAGCCAATCAGAAAACAGGAACCAGGAGTTTCTTCTGGGTGTTAGAGGGAGGTGCAGGGGCCCAAGAACTTGGGCCATCTTCCACTGCTTTCCCAGGCCATAGCAGAGAATAGGATCAGAAGTGGAGCATCCAGTACTCGAGCTGGTGCCCATGTTGGGTGCCAGCACTGCAGGTGGTGGTTTTACCTGATGGGCCATAGTGCTGGCCCTGCAATTGATATTTTTACATTACCCTTCTACCCATCATGGTCTTGCTAAAATAATTTATTTATTCATAGTAGCTCTTTAGAAAATGCTTTTGGAACTATTTGTAGATAATGTCTTCCCTTTTTTTTTTTCCACAGGCAGAGTGGACAGTGAGAGACAGAGAAAAAGGTCTTCCTTTTTGCTGTTGGTTCACCCCCAATGGCAACTGCAGCCGGTACATCGCACTGATCCAAAGCCAGGAGCCAGGTGCTTCTCCTGGTCTCCCATGCAGGTGCAGGGCCCAAGGACCTGGGCCATCCTCCACTGTACTCCCAGGCCATAGCAGAGAGCTGGCCTGGAAGAGAGGCAACCGGGATATAATCTGGCACCCCGACCGGGACTAGAACCCAGTGTACTGGCACTGCAAGGCGGAGGATTAGCCTATTGAGCCACGGCGCTGGCCGGTTTTTTTTTAATGGCTTAAATATCAAATGGCTGTGGCCTCATTGTGACCAATGCAAATGGCCCAGAAGTATGTGGAGTAAAAGTTCCTTGCACCTTCTGCACAGTTAGCACCAGTTGCTGTGGGTACACACATGCTGTATGGATGCACCTGCATTCTGGATTCTCCAAGCAGAGCACCCTGACGTGGGCCCCATTTTCCTGTGTTTCATAGTGGAGCTGGAATGTGCAGCTGAAGGTTCTGGGTTGGCTCCAGACTGTGCCCTGTACTGAGTGACTAATTTATTCTCCATGCCTCAGTGTCCCCAATGGGGCCATGGAGTTAACAGCAGTATGACCCCATGAGACTGCAGTGGAACTCTGAGGAATTTTATGGGACAGTGCTTTGTGTTATTACTGTTCTTTTACTATTATTTATATTATTTGTATCATTATTATTTTTCTCATGCGTCTCTTGTTTGTACCTTGTTGCTTTCTTCTGTTTGCTTGTTTTAATTTTGAAGGACTATCATTGAGACAGAGCAGGTTAAGATGCTGCCCATGCTGGCATCCCATATGAGTGCCAGCTCAAGTCCTAATTGCTCTACTTGCAATCCAGTCCCCTGTGCATGTACTCTGAAGGCAGCAGAGGATGGCACACGAACTTGGACCACTTACACCCACATGGGAGTCCCAAATGGAATTCCAGGCTGCTGGCTTCAGCCTGGCCCATCCCTGGTTACTGAGGCTATTTTGAGGATGAAACTGCAGATGGAAGAGATATTTCTCTCTTTACCTCCCCATTCTCTCTCTGTATAATGTAGCATTTAAAAATTTTATTTATATCAAGGGAACAAATTTCATGTACTTCATATACACACTTATAAGAACATAACGATACTTCCCACTATACCCTCCTCTCTCCCTCACTCCCACCCTGCTCCTCCTTCCTTTTTTTCTTTTAAATTTTACATGAATACTTTAAATTTACTTTATTTAGTGGAGGGTTAAGCTTGTGATTATGAAGAATTCAACAAGTAGTAAGTAGAAAAACCATTCCTCCAGAGTATAGACAAGGGCTATAAATAATAATCAAATCTCAGAATGTCAGTTTTGCTCATATACATCATGTTCCTTTGGTTTATGTTAGTTACCACAAATCAGAGAAAACAAATTTGTCATTTCGTGACTGGCTAATTTCAGTAAGCATAATGGTCTGCAGTTGCATCCATTTTATTGTGAAAGACTGGATTACATTCTTTTTATGGCTAGGTAGTATTTTATCATGCATATACACCACAATATCTAGTCATCAGTTGTTGGATATTTGAGTTGATTTTCTATCTTACCTATTGTTAGTTGAGCTGCAATAAACATCAGGTTACAGCATCTTTCATATGCTGATTTCATTTCTTTTGGGTTAATTCCCAGGAGTGGGATGGCTGGGTCATATGGTAGGTCTGTTTTCAGATTTCTGAGGAATCTCCATACTGTCTTCCATGATGATTGTACTACTTTACATTTCCGCCAACAGAATATTAGGGTGCCTTTTCCCCTACATCCTCACCAGCATTTTTTTGATATTTTTATCATAGCAATTCTAATTGGGGTGAGGTGAAACCTCATTGTGGTTTTTTATTTGTATTTCCCTCATGGCCAGTGATCTTGAGCATTTTTTCATCTATTGGCCATTTGTATCTCATCCTTTGAAACATGCCTGTTCCTATCCTTAGCCCATTTCTTAACTGGATTGCTTGTCTTATTGTTGGTTTTCTTGAGCTCAATATTAATCCTTTATCAGGTGTATAGTTTGCAAATATTGTCTACCATTCTGTAGGTTACCTCTTTACTTTGTTGAGTATTTCCATTGCAGTGCAGAAACTTCTTAGCTTGATATAAACCCATTTGTCCTTTTTTGCCTTTATTGCCTGTGTTTCTGAGATCTTTTCCAAGATGTTTTTGCCTTGGCCAATGTCTTACAGTCTCCCTTATTTATCCCTCGAATAATTTGATGATTTCCAGTCTTAGTTTTAGATCTCTGATCCATTGTGAGTGGATGTTTATAACAGGTGTATGGTATGATGGGTCTGGTTTCATACTTCTGCATGCAGCAATCCACTTTTTCTAGAATCATTTGTTGAAGATACTGTCCTTTCTTCAGATAGTGATTTTATCTCATTTGTCAAAGGTTATTGGTTGTAGATGTTATGGATAAAAACTTCTGGGGACTCTAATCTGTTCCATTTGTCTAGATATCTATTCTTGGGCAAGTACCAGGCTGTTTTGATTGTAAGTATCATGTAATATGTACTGAAAATGGTTTTCTGATGCCTTCAGGTTTATTTTGTTGTTGTTGTTTAGTATTGCTTTAGCAATTTGCAGTCTCTTGTGATTCCATATGGATTTTAGGACCATTTATTCCAGATCTAAGAAGAATGTCTTTGGTATTTTGATTGGAATCACATTGAATCTTAATTGCTTTGGACAGGGCAGACATTTTGATTATAGTAATTCTTCCAATCCATGAACATAAAGATATTTCCATTTGGGGTGGGGTCTTCTATATCTTTCCTTCATGTTCCACGTTTTTATGTATAGATCGTTCACATTCTTGGTTATCCCAAGCTATTTAAATATTTTTATAGCTATTGTCAAAGGAACTGTTCTTACAAGTTCTTTATCAGCCATGGGATTTTTTGTGTATACAAAAGTTATTGCTTTTTGTGTGTTGGTTTTGTATCCTGCAACTTTGCCAAACTCTCTTATGAGTTCCAATAATCTTGCTGGTTTTTTGGTTCCCCTGTATATAGGATCATATCATCTGCAGGAATAATTTGATTTCCTCCTTTCTAATTTGTATCCCTTTGATTTCCTTTTTTTATTGCCTAATGTTTCTGGCTAGAGCTTACAGACTATATTGAATCTTATTAGAAATGCTTCCAGCTTTTCCCCATTCAATATGATGCTGAATGTGGGTTTGTCTTATATTGCCTTGATTGTGTTGAATTATATTTCTTGTATATCTAATTTGCTTTAGTTTTCTTAATCATGAAAGAATGCTGTATATTATCAAATTCTTGCTTTGCATCTGTTGTGATAATAGTATGGTTTTTTCTTCAATTTGTTAATGTGATATATTACACTTCATTATTTGCATATTTTGAGTGATCCCTGCATACCAGGGATAAATCCCATTTGGTCGGGGTGAATGCTCTTTAGGATGTGTTCTTGGATTCAGTTAGCTAGAATTTTGTTGAGGATTTTGGTGTCTGTTCATCAGGGATATTGGTCTATGATTCTTTGTTGTATCATTTTCTGGTTTTGGAATTAATGTGATGCTGACCTCATAGAAGAAGTTTGAGAGGATTCCCTCCATTGCAGTTGTTTGAAGTAGTTAAAGAGATATGGGATTAGTTCTTTTTGGTAGAATTCAGCAGTGCAGTCATCTTTTCTTTGTTGGCTTTTTTTTTTTGGGGGGGGGAGGGTCATTATTACTGATTGAATCTCTGTCTTGGTTATTGGGTCACTTAGATTTTCTATATATTTATGACTCAAATTTGGTACATTTTAAGTTTCCAGAAATCTATCCATTTTGTCTAGATTTTCTGATTTGTTGGCGTATGAATGCTTGTGCTAATTCCTGACAGCTACAGGATGTCCATTGTAACATCTCAATTTTCCTCTCTGATTTATGAGAGATTGTTTTATGGCCTATGGTATGGTCTATCCTAGAGAAAGTTTCATGCACTGATAAAAAAATGTGGGTTCTTCAGCTTTGAGATGACATGTTCTGTGAGCATCGATTAGGTCCATTTGGTTGGTCAGTAATGTAGATTAGCTCTGTTGTTTCTTTGGTTGATCTGTTCACTGATGAAAGTGTAGAATGGCATGTTGGCTTGTTTAAAACTTTTTAAGCATTTAAATATGGAAACCCTAGGAATTCAGATTGAGTTTAGGTGAGAAACTTCCATGGTGCTCCCCCCCAACACGTAATCTCCAAACATGTGCTCACACCCAACTATCATTTTGAGCCAAGGGCCACAGTGGTCACCAGACAAGCTTGGGAAAGGGAAGGCTTTTCTGGACCAGGATACTGAGTACAGTGGCCACAACCTGTCCCAGTGAAGCTGGGTGAGATCCCACTTTGCCTGAGCCTTGGTTCCAAGTACTTACCCCACCAACCTGTTTGACTTTACTTAAAAGACACAAATTCTAGTTAATTTGCTAAGAATGTCAGCAGCAAACAGGGTGTTAATCTTCAACCATGAGGCTGCTCTCCTGAGTTTAGAACAGAAACAACTGGACTGGTCACATACTCATGAAGCAGGCCCTGCATTTTCAGTTCCATAGTGTAAATGGGCTAATTCTGCACTTACCTACAGTATACAACTATGTATATACACAGTGGAGTGTACGCATGTTGATGGCAGTATAGCATGTACTAGTTTATAATTCTCATTTCAATTTTCATTTACCGGTTTCCGTCAAATGCACACCCTTTCATTTTCTATTTCTGAGCAGTGAGTTTGATCAGGGCAGGGTAACCATGTAATTTGTTACTTGGATATTGTCTTACATATTCTCTAGACAGGCTTCCTACTGTCTTTAACATTTCAGGATACAAAACTTTTGAAATTTTAGGCTAGTGAAGTTTATGAATTTTTTAAAAAATTATTTCTTCCCCTGAAAACTCTGAGGCCCCCAAAACATAAACCTAATTTCCTTAATTTTGATTTATATTTTAAGGATAGGAATCTATGCTTGTTTTATTTTCCAGGCTTTTTGCAGTATAACTAACATAAATTATATATTATTATATCACAGTGTTTGTTTTGATATGAGGTTACTTAAAAATTCATTGAAATTTCACATTACCTTCATTGCATTTCTGCACAAACTTTCTGGAGTCTCCTCATACTTATAATACACTATAAAAGGATAAGCACAATAAAGCTAATTAATCTATCACTTTCATGGTGTTTTTAAAAGACTCCTGATCTTAGCAGATCCCGTGTATACAATATAGTACGTCGACTGTGGTTTCTGTACTGTATATATTAGATGTCCAAAACTTTATCTCATAACTGTAAATATGTATTGTTTGACTGACATCTCCTCATTTCCTTGCTCCCAGCCCATGACAAACACCATCCTCCTCTCTGGTTGTTTGACTTCAATGCATTCCACATCTAAGTGTTCATGTAGTAGCTCCTGTTTCTATGTCTTATTTCACCCAGTGAAATATCTTCTGGTTCCACAACTTTGATTCCATGTTGTAATTAATATAAGGATTTCATTCCTTTTTAAGATTTGGAAAGGGTGCCACTGTGTGTAAATCACATGTTTTTTAAGCATCTGTAAACAGACACTTGAGTTATTTTCTGATCTTGCAATTATAATGTTTGATACAGCAGCAGCAGCTGATGGCTTAAATAGTTGTTCCCTGCTACCACATTGGAGACCAGTATTGAATCCAGCTTCTTCCTGGCTCAGGTCAGCCCTAGGTGTTTTTGGTATGTGGGGAATGGACTACTGGATGATTGGGTATCTCTTTGTGGCTCTGGTTCTCTACCCCTTCCACTCAACACTCTCTCCCTATCTCTCTCTCTCTCTCTCTCTCTCTCTCTATATATATATATATATATATACATATATATATATAGAATTTCACCTCTGAAACTGTGGAAAAATGTTATGGACAATTGGTGCCTGATCAGTTAGATTAATTAGATTCCCTGGTGTCACACAATATGATTGGATGACTATTGTTCACAGTAATGTATTATGTATTTTATGAGAAAATGGAAGAAAGGAGCTCAGGGTTCCAACCATAAAATAGTGTCACAAGATAAATGTGCATTTGATTGGTTCAATTTGTATACATATATGGAAATGTCACACTGTAGCCCATAAATATTACAGCTGTTAGCAAAAAAAATGAAAAAATCAGCATTTTATTTGGTGTATAAAGTTAAGGGGTGTTAAAATGTTTAATATCACAATTAATATTGCAGTATTTAGAAACATTTCATTAATATTGGGACAAACATAATCTGGAAGCAATTGGTCTTACCAAGATGAGTGGAAAGGCTACCATGGTTTATTTTAAGTTGGTGGTGAAAATTTATTATAGATTGTTCCCTTCAGTTAAGAAAAATGTAACTAGAGAAATACAAAAATATGAAATCAAATGATAGACTATTTTTTTAAAAATTAAGATTTTATTGGTGTTGAGAATCAATACACAGACATTTTGATGTGTACACAATTCTTAATATACACACCAAAAATCTTAAAAAGTCATGAATTTTTATTCTTAAATTTGATATTTTATTTTGAAGATACATATTTTTGATTTATCTTATGCTTAAAGGCTTAATGTCCCATGAAAGCACAGTAGATTTAGAAAGGAAGAATGTATGCGCCAGTGCCGTGGCTCACTAGGCTAATCCTCCGCCTTGTGGCACCAGCACACCGGGTTCTAGTCCCAGTCGGGGCGCCGGATTCTGTCCCGGCCGCCCCTCTTCCAGGCCAGCTCTCTGCTGTGGCCCGGGAGTGCAGTGGAGGGTGGCCCAAGTACTTGGGCCCTGCACCCCATGGGAGACCAGCATAAGTACCTGGCTCCTGCCATAGGATCAGTTTGGTGCGCCAGCTGCAGCGTGCCGGCCGTGGTGGCCATTGGAGGGTGAACCAACAGCAAAGGAAGACCTTTTTCTCTGTCTCTCTCTCTCACTGTCCACTCTGCCTGTCAAAAAAAAAAAAAAGAATGTATGCAAGGACAATAAAGAATAACTGAATTTAAAAATATCAACTATAGTCATCCACAATAAATTCACAGTTTTCAGGCTCCTCTCAGAAATGGTGCACCCAGGAGTGTCAGCCCAACTGTAACTACCACATGTTTTTACATTTATTTCATGCTTTGGAGAGTAATGTGATCACCACAGAATAAAAATAGCATATTTGCATTGATGAAAAGATATTTTATGCAATTCCTCATTGTCCACCAACACAGACAACTGTTGATTTAAACTTTTCTTAAGAGATTTGCTTTGTCTTACATGTCTGTAATTGGATTCATACAGTAGAAGTGTTTAGTCTTTTGATTGATTTTTTTAAAGATTTATTTATTTTACTTGAAAGTCAGAGTTACACAGAGAGAGAAGGAGAGGCAGAGAGAAAAGTCTTCCATCCACTGGTTCACTCTGTAGTTGGCCACAACAGTTGTAGCTGCACCAATCTGAAGCCAGGAGCCAGGAGTTTCTTCGAGGTCTCACACACAAGTGCAGGGGCTCAAGGCCTTCTTCTACTGCTTTCCCAGGCCATAGCAGCAAGCTGGATAGGAAGTGGAGCAGCCAGGACTTGAACCGGCTCCCATATGGGATGTTGGCACTGCAATCAGTGCCTTTACACATATATCACAGCGTGGGCCCCTGATTCTGATTTCTTTATGTGTTTTTTTTTTTTTAGTTTGTTTCTTTAGTGACATGTTTTTTTTGTTTTTTTTTTGTTTTTGTTTTTCTTTTATGTTTTTTAACTTTTATTTAATGAATATAAATTTCCAAAGTACAACTTATGCATTACAGTGGATTCCCCCCCATAAATTCCCTCCCACCCGCAACCCTCCTCTTTCCTGCTCCCTCCCCCTTTCCATTCACATCAAGATTCATTTTCCATTCTCTTTATATAAAGAAGATCAGTTTAGCATATATTAAGTAAAGATTTCAACAGTTTGCAACCACATAGAAACACAAAGTGAAAAATACTGTTTGAGTACTAGTTATAGCATTAAATCACAATGTACAGCACATTAAGGACAGAGATCCTACATGCGGAATAAGTGCACAGTGACTCCTGTTGTTGACTTAACAAATTGACACTCTTGTTTATGGCATCAGTAATCACCCTAGGCACTTGTCATGAGGCGCCAAGGCTGTGGAAGCCTTTTGAGTTCACCAACTCTGATCATATTTAGACAAGGTCGTAGTCAAAGTGGAAGTACTTTCCTCCCTTCAGAGAAAGGTACCTCCTTCTTTGATGACCTGTTCTTTTCACTGGGATCTCACTCGCGGAGATCTTTCATGTAGGGTTTTTTTTTTTTTTTGCCAGAGTGTTTTGGCCTTCCATGCCTGTAATACTTTCATGGGCTTTTCAGCCAGATCCGGGTGCCTTTAGGGCTGATTCTGAGGCCAGAGTGCTCTTTAAGACATCTGCCATTCTATGAGTCTGCTGTGTATCTCGCTTCCCATGTTGGATCATTCTCTCCCTTTTTTATTCTATCAGTTAGTATTTGCAGACACTAGTCTTGTTTATGTGATCCCTTTGCCTCTTAGTCCGATCATTATGATCAATTGTGAAAAGAAATTGATCACTTGGACTAGTGAGATGGCATTGGTACATGCCACCTTGATGGGATTGAATTGGAATCCCCTGGTATGTTTCTAACTCTACCGTTTGGGGCAAGTCAGCTGGAGCATGTCCCGAATTGCACATCTCTTCCCTCTCTTATTCCCGCTCTTATATTTAACAGTGATCACTTTTCATTTAAGTTTCAACACTTAAGATTAAGTGTGTATTGATTGCAGTATTCAACCAAAAGTATTAAGTAGAACAAACAAAAAAAAATACTAAGAGGGATAACTTGTTAAGTTGTTCAACAGTCAGGGCAAGGGCTGATCAAGTCACTGTTTCTCATAGTGTTCATTTCACTTTAACAGGTTACCTTGTTGGTACTCAGTTAGTTGTCACCGATCAGGAAGAACATATGGTATTTGTCCCTGTGGGATTGGCTTATTTCACTCAGCATAAGTTTTCCAAATTCCTAACAGGGATCACTTTCCAGTTAAAATTTAAACACCTCAGAATAATTGTGTGTTAATTACAGAGTTCAACCAATGGTACTAGAACAAAAAAAAATACTAAAATGGATAAAGTATTACATTGTACATCAACAGTCAGGACAAGAGCTGATCAAGTCACTGTTTCTCTTACTGTCCATTTCACTTCAACAGGTTTCCCCTTAGTTTGCTCAGTTAGTTGTCGCTGATCAGGGAGAACATATGATATTTGTCCCTTTGGGACTGGCTTAATTCACTCAGCATGATGTTTTCCAAATTCCTCCATCTTGTTGCAAATGACTGGGTTTCATTGTTTTTTACTGCTGTATAGTATTCTATAGAGTACATGTCCCATAATTTCTATATCCAGTCTGTTGTTGGGCATTTGGGTTGGTTCCAGGTTTTAGCTATTGTGAATTGAGCTGCAATAAACATTAAGGTGCAGACAGCTTTTTTGTTTGCCAATTTAATTTCCTTTGGGTAAAGTCCAAGAAGTGGGATGGCTGGGTTGAATGGTAGGGTTATATTCAATTTTCTGAGGAATCTCCAGACTGACTTCCATAGTGGCTTAACTAGTTTGCATTCCCACCAACAGTGGGTTAGTGTCCATTTTTCCCTACATCCTCTCCAGCATCTATTGTTGGTAGATTTCTGAATATGAGCCATTGTCACCGGGGTGAGGTGAAACCTCATTGTGGTTTTGATTTGCATTTCCCTGATGGCTAGTGATCTTGAACATTTTTTCATGTGTCCGTTGGCCATTTGGATTTCCTCTTTTGAAAAATGTCTATTGAGGTCCTTGGCCCATCTCTTAAGTGGGTTGTTTGTTTTGATGTTGTGGAGTTTCTTGATTTCTTTGTAGATTCTGGTTATCAACCCTTTATCAGTTGCATAGTTTGCAAATATTTTTTCCCATTCTGTCGGCTGCCTCTTCACTTTATTGACTGTTTTTTTTTTTTTTTTGCAGTACAGAAACTTCTCAATTTGATGCAATCCCAAATGTTAATTTTGGTTTTGACTGCCTGTGCCTCCAGGGTCTTTTCCAAGAAGTCTTTGCCAGTACCTATATCTGGCAGGGTTTTTCCAATGCTCTCTAGTAATTTGATGGTGTTCGGTTGTAGATTCAAGTCTTTAATCCATGTTGAGTGAATTTTTGTGTAAGGTGAAAGGTAGGGGTCTTGCTTCATGCTTCTGCACGTGGAAATCCAGTTTTCCCAGCACCATTTATTGAATAGACTGTCCTTACTCCAGGGATTGGTTTTATATCCTTGATCAAATATGAGTTGGCTGTAGATGTTTGGGTTGATTTCTGGTGTTTCAATTCTATTCCATTGGTCTATCCATCTGTTTCTGTACCAGTCCCATGCTGTTTTGATTACAACTGCCCTGTAGTATGTCCTGAAATCTGGTATTGTGATGCCTCCGGCTTTGTTTGTGTTGTACAAGATTGCTTTAGCTATTCGAGGTCTTTTGTGTCTCCATATGAGTTTCAGCATCATTTTTTCCAGATCTGAGAAGAAGGTTTTCGGTATCTTGATTAGTATCGCATTGAATCTGCAAATTGCTTTTGGGAGAATGGACATTTTGATGATATTGATTCTTCCAATCCATGAGCATGAAAGATTTTTCCATTTTTTGGTATCCTCTTCTGTTTCTTTCTTGAAGATTTTATAATTTTCATCATAGAGATCTTTAACGTCCTTGGTTAACTTTATTCCATGGTATTTGATTGTTTTTGTAGCTATTGTGAATGGGATTGATCTTAGAAGTTCTTCCTCAGCCATGGCATTGTCTGTGTATACAAAGGCTGTTGATTTTTGTGCATTGATTTTATATCCTGCTACTTTGCCAAGCTCTTCTATGAGTTCCAATAGTCTCTACTTTAGTAGAGTTCTTTGGGTCCCCTAAGTAAAGAATCTTATCATCTGCAAAGAGGGATAGTTTGAGTTCTTCCTTTCCAATTTGTATCCCTTTAATTTCTTTTTCTTGCCTAATGGCTCTGGCTAGAACTTCCAGAACTATATTGAATAGCACTGGTGAGAGTGGGCATCCCTGTCTGGTGCCAGATCTCAGTGGAAATGCTTCCAACTTCCCCATTCAATAGGATGTTGGCTGTGGGTTTTTCATAGATTACTTTGATTGTATTGAGGAATGTTCCTTCAATACCCAGTTTGCTTAGAGTTTTCATCATGAAAGGGTGTTGTATTTTATCAAATGCTTTCTCTGTGTCTATTGAGATAATCATATGGTTTTTCTTCTGCAGTCTGTTAATGTGGTGTATCACATTGATTGATTTGTGAATGTTGAACCATCCCTGCATACCAGGGATAAATCCCACTTGGTCTGGATGGATGATCTTTCTGATGTGTTATTGGCCAGAATTTGATTGAGGATTTTTGCATCTATGGTCATCAGGGATATTGGTCTGTAATTCTCTTTCAATGCTGCATCATTTTCCAGCTTAGGAATTAAGGTGATGCTGGCTTCATAGAAAGCGTTTGGGAGGATTCCCTCTTTTTCGATTGTTCTGAATAGTTTGAGAAGAATTGGAGTTAGTTCTTTCCTCTTTAAATGTCTGGTAGAATTCAGCAGTGAATCTGTCTGGTCCTGGGCTTTTCTTTGTTGGGAGGGCCTTTATTACTGTTTCAATTTCTGTCTCAGTTATGGGTCTGTTTAGGTTTTCGATGTCTTCCTGGTTCAATTTAGGTAGGTTGCATGTGTCCAGGAATCTATCCATTTCTGATAGGTTTCCCTGTTTGCTGGCATACAAGTCCTTGTAGTAATTTCTGATGATTCTTTTTATTTCTGTGGTGTCTGTTGTTATGTTTCCTTTTTCATCTCTGATTTTATTGATTAGGGTCTTTTCTCTTCTTTTTTTAAGTTAGTTGGGCCAATGGGGTGTCAATTTTGTTTATTTTTTCAAAAAACCAGCTCCTCGTTTGGCTGATTTTTTGTAATGTTTTTCTTGATTCAATCCTGTTGATTTCTTCTCTGATTTTAATTATTTCTCTTCTCCTACTAGATTTGGGTCTGGTTTGCTGCAGATTTTCTAGATCCTTGAGATGAATTGAAAGCTCATCTATTTTGTGCCTTTCCAATTTCTTGATGTAGGCACCTATTGATATAAACTTTCCTCTTAACACTGCTTTTTCTGTATCCCATAAGTTTTTGTATGTTGTGCTGTTATCCTCATTTACTTCCAGAAAATTTTTGATTTCTCTTTTAATTTCTTCTGTGACCCATTGTTCATTCAGGAGCATGTTGTTCAATCTCCATTCATTTTCATATGCTCTAGGGATTCCTGAGTTGCTAATTTCCAGCGTCATTCCTTTATGGTCTGAGAAGCTGCATGGTATGATTCTAATTCTTTTGAATTTGCTGAGACGCTTTATGGCCTAATATGTGGTCAATCCTAGAGAAGGTTCCATGTACTGCTGAGAAGAATGTAAATGCTTTCTGTGTAGGATGAAAAGTTCTGTAGATATCTGTTACATCCATTTGGGCTATAGTGTCCTTTAAATCTGCTGTTTCCTTTTCAATCTTCTGTCCTGTTGATCTATTTCTGAGAGTGGAGTATTGAAGTCCCCCAGTACTATTGTATTGGGGTCTAAGTCTCCCTTTAAGTCCCTTAACAAATCTTTTAAATAAACCAGTGCCCTGTAATTAGGTGCATATACATTTATAATAGTTACATCTTCCTGTTGAATTGAACCCTTAATCATTATATAGTGCCCCTCTTTGTCTCTCTTAACAGTTTTTGTATTAAAGTTTATGTTGTCTGATATTAATATGGCTACACCTGCTTTTTTTGGTTTCTGTTGGCATGGTATATCTTTTTCCAGCCTTTCACTTTCAGTCTGTATGGATCTTTGTTGGAAAGATGTGTTTCTTGTAAGCAGCAAATAGATGGGTTTTGTTCCTTTACCCAACCAGCCAATTGGTGTCTTTTAACTGGACAGTTCAGGCCATTAACGTTCAATGTGACTATTGATAAGTAGTAACTTTGCCCTGCCATTTGCCAAAGATATTTTCTGATATATGTTTTGAACTTCCTGTGATGTTTTGGTGTGAGATTTCCTTCATTTACCTTCTTTCATATTGATGACCATGTTTCTGTGTTTCTGTAACAAATCTTTAAGCATCTTTTGCAGGGCTGGATGAGTGGTGACAAATTCTTTCAATTTCTGTTGTGCAAGGTCTTTATTTCACCTTAACTCACAAATGAGAGCTTAGCAGGATATAATATTCTGGGCTGGCAGTTTTTCTCTCTTAGTACCTGGGCTATGTCTCGCCATTCCCTCCTAGCTTGTAGGGTTTCTGATGAGAAGTCAGCTGTGAGTCTGATTGGAGATCCTCTGAGAGTAATCTGACGTTTCTCTCTTGCACATTTTAGGATCTTTTCTTTATGTTTCACTGTGGAGAGTTTAATTACCACGTGTCGTGGTGAGGATCTCTTTTGGTCATGCTTATTAGGGGTTCTATGAGCTTCCTGTACTAGGATGTCTCTGTCCTTCTCCAAACCTGGGAAATTTTCTGCTAATATCTCACTAAAAAGGCCTTCTAATCCTTTCTCCCTCTCCATGCCTTCAGGAACTCCTAAAACCCGAATGTTGGGTTTTTTAATAGTATCCTGAAGATTCCCGACAATATGTTTTAGATTTCTAATTTCCTCTTCTTTGGTTTGACTGTACATTTTCCTGTGCTCTGTCTTCTAAGTCTTATATTCTGTCTTCTGCTTCACCCATTCTGTTTCTAAGGCTCTCTAATGTGTTTGTCATTTGATCTATTGAGCTCTTCATTTCATTTTGATTTCTCTTCACTATCACACTTTCCTGTTCAACTAGCTTCTGCGTTTCATTTTGATTCCTCCTTAATATTTCATTTTCATGAGAGAGATTTTCTATCTTCTCAATTAAGGATTTCTGTAGTTTGAGAATTTGTTTTTGAGAACTTCTTAATGTTCTTATCAATTTTTTGAGATCTGCTTCTTGCATTTCTTCTATCTCATCATCTTCATAACCTTGAATTGGGGTGTCTATTTTTTGAGGGCGTCATAGTGTCTTCTTTGTTCTTGTTACCTCGGCTTTTGCATTTGTTTGTCATATTGGAGATATTCTTTCATTTTTTTCTCAGTATACTGTGACTCTAGATTAAGAGGACTGTCTGCTTTTGATGGATCCTTAGAGGCTGTGATGGGTGTGGCCAGAGAGCTCTGGTTCTACAGGGTTAAGGGTGTGCCAAAGGTGATTCACCCTGATTGTTCTCTTGCTCTCTCTCTCTCTCTCTCTTTTTTTTTTTTTTGACTCAGTTGGGAAGTAATTCCACACAGCTGAGTGGAATTGAGAGTAGTTGATGTATGAAATACCCTGTGGGTATTTGTTTGCTTAGAGTCAGGTTTTTCTGCTTGGCTAATGAGGGGCACCCGCTTTACAAATGCAATATGGCATGCACTGCTTTATTTACATAAAATGGCTTCTGCCCTTTGTCTTGCTTGGCTTTGTAAGGTGAGTGGAGAGAGAGGCTAAATGTCCTTGCTGATTCCCCTTATTTGATTTTTTTCTCTCCTCCAGCCAGCCTGGTGAACTTTCCCCAATGGGGTTTCAGGCCTCGTTCTCTGCAGGCTTTTTCTGCCTTTCCCCACCAATGTCTCGGGTTACCGAGAGATTTTTAGCTCACCTCCCCTTCTGGCGCTGGAGCGCAGACTCTGCGGCTCCGGCGGGTCCAGCGGGTCCAGCGGGTCCAGCGGCTCTGGCGTCTCCTGTGGCTCAGCTTCCATGCGGTGGACTACCTTGCTCTCCCCATAGGTCCTCCAAGTCACAGCCACTAAATCTGGAAGAGTTTCCTCTGTAGTTTTTCCCTGATCCTTTTCCTGAGGCTACCGTAACTCCACTTTTATTAAACTACCTTTTCCCGTACTGTTGGTGTGCGCCCTTACTTTTCCGCCATCTTGGCTCTGCCCCCGACATGTTTTTTCTTAACTTCGTTTTTGACTGCCACATAGAATTAATTGTGAAGATAACACAACTCATTTTTTCTCCTTATACATAGACATTTGATGTTTTCCCATTTGGCTTTCATGAATAGTGCTGGGGTGGGCCTTTGTGTTCATGTTGGTTTTATATTTTTAAGGGCAAAATTGTGAGTAGAACTGCAGATCAATAATAGTAACTTCATCTAAAACACTTTGAGAAACTACTAAACTGTTTTTCAAAGTGTCTGCACCATTTTAGTGGAATTGCATGAAGTTCTCATGATCCTCAGATCTGTCAGCATTCATCTCTTGCTGAACCATAATCATTTTACTGGCTGTGAAGTGGTATCTTCTTGAGGTTTTGATTTGTGATTTCCTGGTGACTAATATTAAGCATATTTTTACATGGTTACTGGAAAAATGCATAATTTAATTCATTAAGTGACTTGAAAATTATTTATCTCCATTGTATTTTGTATTTTTGTGTAGCATTCGGATATTCTTAAAATTTTTATTTGTATTTTTCTTCCTTTCAATGCTATTTTGAATGCTGCTGTTTTTTCAGAATATTCATTGTTGTACAGAAATATAATTGATACTTTTACATCTGTCCTATGCCCTGAAAGATTACCAGATTTTACTTTGAGTATATAGTGAATTCATCAGTATTTCTTTTATATGCAGGATTATGTCTTAAGCAGTGCAAAGCAATTTTACTGTTTCCATTTGAAATCTGAAGACTTTTTTCTTTTTCTTTTCATGATTTTTTTAGTAAAGTTTCCCATTACCATGCTGAATAGAAGTGGTAACAGTATTTGTTTCTTGTTCCCAGTCCCAGCATTTGTAGATTTTCCATGGGTGGCCTTTCCCTGACAGAAGTGCTCTTCAATTCCTAATTTGTTTATGGTTTTCCTTTGAGATAGATTTAGAAAAAAAAAAAACACAAAACTTGTATTTATGGGGTTATCATATCTTGACTTTCCTTTATTTTACTAGTGAGTATAATATTAACTGAATTTTTAAATTTTAAATTTTTTAATTTGAGAGGTGGGGACTGAGAGCTCCTGCATGCATACTTACTGCCCAGATGCCTGCAATGGCCAAATCTGAGCTTGCACAATAAGAAGCCCCCAGAAACAGAATCCACGTTCCCAGTGTTGGTGGCAGGAACCCAATTATTTAAGCCATCACCACTGCCTCCAGGGATGTGCATTGGCAGGGACCAGAGTCAGGAACCCAGGATGGGATTTCATTGTGGGAATCTTAACCAGCATCTTAACTGCTACACCAAATGCCCACCAGTTCTCTCTTTATTCTATGCCTTTGGTGTGTGTAGCTGATCTTATGTCAGTATCACCCTATTTTGATTGCTGTTGATTTGTAGAGAGTTTTGAATTCAGGAAATGTGAGACCTCCAACTTGGTAATTCATTTTCAAACTTATTTTGGTTGTTTGGGGTCCTCTTACATTCTACATGAATTCTAAGTTGTTTTTAAAATTTTCTGCTAAAATTAAATGTTGATGTGTTTATAAGAGTTGCTTTGAATATGTAGATCATTTAGTGTGGTACTAACTTCTTAAAATGCTTTTATTTGTGTCATCTTCAATTCATTTCATTAACACTATAGTTTTTACTGTTTAATATTTTATTTCTTTGGTTAAGTTTATTCCTAAGTAATTTATTCCTGTTAGTGCTATTGCAAATCCAGCAGGACTTGCATTGAACTTGTAGATTTCCTAAGGAATATTAACATTTTAATGTTAATTCTTCTAATTCATGAACAGGGATGTCTTTCTATTTGCATGTGTTTTTGATGATTTATTTCATCAGTGCTTTATACTTTTATTGTTGTGATCTTTCACTTATTTGGTTAAATTTATTACTAAACATTTTTGTAGCTACTGTGAATTCTTTTTTCCTGTTTTATACTTTTTATTTTATTTAGGATACACAAATTTCATGTATTTCATATATACAGATTCAGGAACATGGTCATACTTTCCTCCCTAACCTCCCTCCTACCCGTACTCCCACCCTTCTCCCTCTTCCCTGTCCTATTCCCATTCTTACTTTTTTTTTTTTTACTTTTTACAAAGATCTTAAACTTACCTTTACAGGAGATCATTATTGGTGTATAAGAATACAACTTTTGGGGACCTAGCCGCGGGACCGAGCTGCGCAAGCCGAGCCGCGGGACGGACCGAGCCGCTGGAACGCGAGAGGAAACCCTTCTGGATTGAGTGGTCGTGAATCGGAGGACCTACTGGGAGAACAAGGTCGCCCACCGTGCGGAAGCCGAGCCGCGGGACCGAGCCGCGGAAGCCTAGCCGCGGGACCGAGCTGTGCAGGCCGAGCCGCGGGACAGAGCCGCTGGAACGCGAGGTGAGCCGAACCTCAATAGCCCGAGACACCGGCAGGCAAGCGGAGAGAGGAGACTAGAGGGAATGACCCCCGGGTGGGGGGGGACTTCACCAGGCTAACTGGAAGAGAGAGAGAGGTGACTGGTACGGACACATGTTTCTCTCTCTCCGCTCACCTCTCAAGGGCGAGCAAGACAAAGAGCAGGCGCCATCTTGGACATACGTCATAAGCAGAGCGACCTCAGGTCTGCACCGGCCCTGAGCCTAGCAGAAAAACCTGACTCTGGGCGGGGCGAATTAACAGGAGATTAGGACCTAGTAAATTTGTGGTGCTACTGAACTGAGTCTGTGAAAAAAGAGACGGTGGGGGAGAGAACTCACGGAATTCACGTGAGCACTCTCCAGAGACGCTACAATTCCGTAACTTTGGCAACCCAGTGGGAGACTGAAGGAGAATTTGAGCCCACTCTGAGGGCCAAACAGATTCCCTGTGTGGTCCTTGGGAAAGAGCTTCCAATCTCTGGTTCCTGCGGGTATATCACTTGCCTGCTAACTACCTCCAACTTCGTTCAGCTGTGCAGAATAACTTCCCTTTTGAATCAAAAAAAAAAAAAAAGAAGAGAGAGAGAGGTTTACCACGCCTAACCTGGGAGTGTCACCTTTGGCACACCAAACAGAGCTCTCAGGCCACACCCATCTCAAGCCCTAAGGCTCCATCAAAAACAGATAGTCCACTTAATCTAGAGCCATAGTATAACAAGAAAAAGCACCACAGTGAAGAAACCAAATATCTCCAATATGCCAAATAACAAATGCAAAAACCAAGGTAATAAAAACAAGGAAGTCACCATGAAGCCCTCAAATGAAAAAGACACCCCAATTCAAGATTATGAAGATGATGACATAGAAGAAATGCAAGAAGCAGATCTCAAAAAATTGATAAGAACATTAAGAAGTTCTCAAAAACAAATTCTGGAACTACACAAATCCTTAATGGACAAGATAGAAAATCTCTCTCGTGAAAATGAAATATTAAGGAGGAATCAAAATGAAACGAAACAACTAGTACAACAGGAAACTGGGATAGTGACTGAAGTGAAGAATTCAATAGATCAAATGAAAAACACAATAGAGAGCCTTACAAACAGAATGGGTGAAGCAGAAGAGAGAATATCGGACTTAGAAGACAGAGAACAGGAAAGGATACAGTCAGACCAAAGAAAAGAAGAGGAAATTAGCAATCTAAAACATATTGTCGGGAATCTTCAGGATACTATTAAAAAACCCAACATTCGGGTTCTAGGAGTTCCTGAAGGCATGGAGAGGGAGAAAGGATTAGAAGGCCTTTTTAGTGAGATATTAGCAGAAAATTTCCCAGGTTTGGAGAAGGACAGAGACATCCTAGTACAGGAAGCTCACAGAACCCCTAATAAACACGACCAAAAGAGATCCTCACCACGACACGTTGTAATTAAACTCTCCACAGTGAAACATAAAGAAAAGATCCTAAAATGTGCAAGAGAGAAACGTCAGATTACTCTCAGAGGATCTCCAATCAGACTCACAGCTGACTTCTCATCAGAAACTCTACAAGCTAGGAGGGAATGGCGAGACATAGCCCAGGTACTAAGAGAGAACAACTGCCAGCCCAGAATATTATATCCTGCAAAGCTCTCATTTGTGAATGAAGGTGAAATAAAGACTTTTCATAGCAAACAGAAATTGAAAGACTTTGTTGCCACTCGTCCAGCCCTGCAAAAGATGCTTAAAGATGTGTTACACACAGAAACACAGAAACACGGTCATCAATATGAAAGAAGGTAAAGGAAGGAAACCACGGAAGGAAACCTCACAGCAAAAGATCACAGGGAATTCAAAGCATATATTAGAACTTATCTTTGGCAAATGGCAGGGCAAAGTTACCACTTTTCATTAGTCACATTGAACGTGAATGGCCTGAACTGTCCAGTTAAAAGACACCGATTGGCTGATTGGGTTACAGAACAAAACCCATCTATTTGCTGCTTACAAGAAACTCATCTTTCCAACAAAGATCCATACAGACTGAAAGTGAAAGGCTGGAAAAAGATACACCATGCCAACAGAAATGAAAAAAGAGCAGGCGTAGCCATCTTAATTTCAGACAACATAAACTTTACCACAAAAACCGTTAAGAGAGACAAAGAGGGACACTACATAATGATTAAGGGATCAATTCAACAGGAAGATATAACAATTATCAATGTATATGCACCTAACTACAGGGCACCGGTTTATCTAAAAGACTTGTTAATGGACTTAAAGGGAGACTTAGACCCCAATACAATAGTACTGGGGGACTTCAATACTCCACTCTCAGAAATAGATCAGTAGGACAGAAGATCAACAATGATACAGTAGATTTAAACGACACTATAGCCCAAATGGATCTAACAGATATATACAGAACTTTCAATCCTACAGCTAAAGAATTTACATTCTTCTCAGCAGTACATGGAACCTTCTCTAGGATTGACCACATACTAGGCCATAAAGCAAGTCTCAGCAAATTCAAAAGAATTAGAATCATACCATGCAGCTTCTCAGACCATAAAGGAATGAAGTTGGAAATTAGCAACTCAGGAATCCCTAGAGCATATGCAAACACATGGAGATTGAACAACATGCTCCTGAATGAACAATGGGTCATAGAAGAAATCAAAAGAGAAATCAAAAACTTTCTGGAAGTAAATAAGGATAACAGCACAACATACCAAAACTTATGGGATGCAGCAAAAGCAGTGTTAAGAGGAAAGTTTATATCAATAGGTGCCTACATCAAGAAATTGGAAAGGCACCAAATAGATGAGCTTTCAATTCACCTCAAGGATCTAGAAAACCTACAGCAAACCAGACCCAAATCTAGTAGGAGAAGAGAAATAATTAAAATCAGAGAAGAAATCAACAGGATTGAATCAAGAAAAACATTCCAAAAAATCAGCCAAACGAGGAGCTGGTTTTTTGAAAAAATAAACAAAATTGACACCCCATTGGCCCAACTAACTAAAAAAAGAAGAGAAAAGACCCAAATCAATAAAATCAGAGATGAAAAAGGAAATGTAACAACAGACACCACAGAAATAAAAAGAATCATCAGAAATTACTACAAGGACTTGTATGCCAGCAAACAGGGAAACCTATCAGAAATGGATAGATTCCTGGACACATGCAACCTACCTAAATTGAACCAGGAAGACATCGAAAACCTAAACAGACCCATAACTGAGACAGAAATTGAAACAGTAATAAAGGCCCTCCCAACAAAGAAAAGCCCAGGACCAGATGGATTCACTGCTGAATTCTACCAGACATTTAAAGAAGAACTAACTCCAATTCTTCTCAAACTATTCAGAACAATCAAAGAAGAGGGAATCCTCCCAAATTCTTTCTATGAAGCCAGCATCACCTTAATTCCTAAGCCGGAAAAAGATGCAGCACTGAAAGAGAATTACAGACCAATATCCCTGATGACCATAGATGCAAAAATCCTCAATAAAATTCTCGCCAATAGAATGCAACAACACATCAGAAAGATCATCCACCCAGACCAAGTGGGATTTATCCCTGGTATGCAGGGATGGTTTAATGTGTGCAAAACAATCAATGTGATACACCACATTAACAGACTGCAGAAGAAAAACCATATGATTATCTCAATAGATGCCGAGAAAGCATTTGATAAAATACAACACCCGTTCATGATGAAAACTCTAAGCAAACTGGGTTTGGAAGGAACATTCCTCAATACAATCAAAGCAATCTACGAAAAACCCACAGCCAACATCCTATTGAATGGGGAAAAGTTGGAAGCATTTCCACTGAGATCTGGGACCAGACAGGGATGCCCATTCTCACCACTGCTATTCAATATAGTTCTGGAGGTTCTAGCCAGAGCTATTAGGCAAGAAAAAGAAATTAAAGGGATACAAATTGGGAAGGAAGAACTCAAACTATCCCTCTTTGCAGATGACATGATTCTTTACTTAGGGGACCCAAAGAACTCTACTAAGAGACTATTGGAACTCATAGAAGATTTTGGCAAAGTAGCAGGGTATAAAATCAATGCACAAAAATCAACAGCCTTTGTATACACAGACAATGCCATGGCTGAGGAAGAACTTCTAAGATCAATCCCATTCACAATAGCTACAAAAACAATCAAATACCTTGGAATAAACTTAACCAAGGACGTTCAAGATCTCTACGATGAAAATTACAAAACCTTAAAGAAAGAAATAGAAGAGGATACCAAGAAATGGAAAAATCTTCCATGCTCATGGATTGGAAGAATCAATATCATCAAAATGTCCATTCTCCCAAAAGCAATTTATAAATTCAATGCAATCCCAATCAAGATACCGAAGACCTTCTTCTCAGATCTGGAAAAATTGGTGCTGAAATTTATATGGAGGCACAAGAGACCTCGAATAGCTAAAGCAATCTTGTACAACAAAAACAAAGCCGGAGGCATCACAATACCAGATTTCAGGACATACTACAGGGCAGTTGTAATCAAAACAGCATGGGACTGGTACAGAAACAGATGGATAGACCAATGGAACAGAATTGAAACACCAGAAATCAACCGAAACATCTACAGCCAACTTATATTTGATCAAGGATCTAAAACCAATTCCTGGAGCAAGGACAGTCTATTCAATAAATGGTGCTGGGAAAACTGGATTTCCACGTGCAGAAGCATGAAGCAAGACCCCTACCTACGCCTTACACAAAAATCCACTCAACATGGATTAAAGACCTAAATCTACGACCTGACACCATCAAGTTACTAGAGAACATTGGAGAAACCCTTCAAGATATTGGCACAGGCAAAGAATTTCTGGAAAAGACCCGGGAGGCACAGGCAGTCAAAGCCAAAATTAACTATTGGGATTGCATCAAATTGAGAAGTTTCTGTACTGCAAAAGAAACAGTCAGGAGAGTGAAGAGACAACCGACAGAATGGGAAAAAATATTTGCAAACTATGCAACAGATAAAGGGTTAATAACCAGAATCTACAAAGAGATCAAGAAACTCCACAAAAACAAAACCAACAACCCACTTAAGAGATGGGCCAAGGACCTCAATAGACATTTTTCAAAAGAGGAAATCCAAATGGCCAACAGACACATGAAGAAATGTTCAAGGTCATTAGTAATCAGGGAAATGCAAATCAAAACCACAATGAGGTTTCACCTCACCCCGGTTAGAATGGCTCACATTCAGAAATCTACCAACAACAGATGCTGGCGAGGATGTGGGGAAAAAGGGACACTAACCCACTGTTGGTGGGAATGCAAACTGGTCAAGCCACTATGGAAGTCAGTCTGGAGATTCCTCAGAAACCTGAATATAACCCTACCGTTCGACCCAGCCATCCCACTCCTTGGGATTTACCCAAAGGAATTTAAATTGGCAAACAAAAAAGCGGTCTGCACCCTAATGTTTATTGCAGCTCAATTCACAATAGCTAAGACCTGGAACCGACCTAAATGCCCATCAACGGTAGATTGGATAAAGAAATTATGGGATATGTACTCTTTAGAATACTATACCGCAGTAAGAAACAATGAAATCAAGTCATTTGCAACAAAATGGAGAAATCTGGAACACATCATGCTGAGTGAAATAAGCCAGTCCCAAAGGGACAAATACCATATGTTCTCCCTGATCGGTGACAACTGACTGAACACCAAAAAGGAAACCTCCTGAAGTGAAACGGACTCTATGGGAAACGGTGACTTGATACAGCATAGCCCTGACTGTTAATGAACAACTTAATACATTATCCCTCTTAGTAGTTTTTTTGTCTGTTCTACTTAATATGACTGGTTTAATTCTGTAATTAATACACAGTTATTCTTAAGTGTTAAAAATTAACTGAAATGTGATCCCTGTTAAACATAAGAGTGGGAATAAGAGAGGGAAGAGATGTATAATTTGGGACATGCTCAAGCTGACTTGCCCCAAATGGTAGAGTTAAAAACATACCAGGGGATTCCAATTCAATCCCATCAAGGTGGCATGTACCAATGCCATCTCACTAGTCCAAGTGATCAATTTCACTTCTCAATTGATCATAATGAAAGGACTAAGAGTCAAAGGGAGCACATAAATAAGTCTAGTACCTGCTAACACTAACCGATGGAATAAATAAAGGGGAGAGTGATCCAACATGGGAAGTGAGATACTCAGCAGACTCATAGAATGGCAGATGTCCTAAATAGCACTCTGGCCTCAGAATCAGCCCTAAAGGCATTTGGATCTGGCTGAAAAGCCCATGAGAGTATTTCAGGCATGGAAAGCCAAGACACTCTGGCAAAAGATCTCTGTGAGTGAGATCCCAGTGGAAAGAACAGGTCTTCAAAGAAGGAGGTACCTTTCTCTGAAGGGAGGAGAGAAACTCCACTTTGACTATGACCTTGTCTAAACAAGATAAGAATCGGAGAACTCAGAGGGCTTCCATAGCCTTGGAAACTCATGGCCGGAGCATAGGGAGACTACTGATGCCATAGACAGGAGTGTCAATTGGTAAAGTCAACAACAGGAGTCACTGTGCACTTACTCCTCATGTAGGATCTCTGTCCTTAATGTGCTGTGTATTGAGATTTAATGCTATAACGAGTACTCAAACAATATATTTCACTTTGTGTTTCTATGGGGGTGCAAACTGTTGAAATCTTTACTTAATGCATACTAAACTGATCCTCTGGAAAAAAAAAAGAAAGAAAGAAATTATCAACTCCCAATTTGACTCTCACTGGGATTAAACATGAAAATAGGTCTGATCTGATTACATCATCATTTAAAAAAAATCATCTATTATTTCTCACTTTATGTTTCTGGGTGAGAGCAAACTGTTGAAATCCTTACTTAATGTATACTAAGCTGATCATCTGTATATTAAGATAATCGAAAATGAATCTTGATGTGAATGGAAGGGGAGAGGGAGTGAGAAAGGGGAGGGTAGTGGGTGGGAGGGACGGTATGTGGGGGAAGCCATTGTAATCCATAAATCGTACTTTGGAAATTTATATTCATCAAATAAAAGTTAAAAAAAAAAGAATACAACTTTCTCGTACATTGATTTTGTCACTCACAACATATTTTTACTGCAGTGTTTGAAGATTTTCTGTCTAAAATCATGTCTTCTGAAAAAAACCATATTTTTCCTTCCTCCTTCCCAATTTTCATCCCCTGTATTTCTTTACCTGAGTACTCTTGTGAGTACTTGAGATACTATATTGACTAAGGATGGTTTATGGGGTGTCCTTATCTTGTTCCAGAACTCAGAGGAAATGTTTTTAGCCTTTTCCCATTCAGTATGTTAGTGGCTATTAGTTTATCATATAGCTTAGATAATTTTGAGCTATGTTTCTCCTGTACTTCACTAGTTGAATTTTCTTATCATGAAGGGATGTTGACTCTTTCTATGGAAGCATTCTCAGCATCTGTGGAGATGTTCATGTTTTCTGTTGTTCATTCTGCTGATGTGATTTCATTGATTTTTTCATAGATGTTGAACCACATTTGCCTTCCTGTGATAAAACCCACTTCATCACATTACATGTTTTTGTTGTGTGCATATATATATATATATATATATATCATACATATATGTATATATATTTTTGATGTATTATTGCATTCATAATGTTTCCAAAGCCTCACAGCCTAGAAATTCTTTGAAATAAAAGAGCTTGAAATCACTACCCATGTGTTTTCAATCCCAGAAAGTTCAAAACATTTTCCCAAGGTCACAGAATGACAGAATGTACTAAAGAAAATATTCAAAGCCTAATTCCATCAGATGTAAGACCTCTCTCTCTCTTTCTCTCTCTCTCTCTGCCTCTGCTCTCTCTGTGTAACTCTGACTTTCAGATAAATAAATCTTTTAAAAAATCATAATCTTCATTCTCAGCTGATATAATTCCACATCTGCGTCTTGGTGAAATGGGACAGGGTTTCCAGCCTTGTTAGTTTTGGTGTTTGGGCTGGATTATTCCTTGCTCGGGGTGGGGGGGAGCATCCTGGACACTTGTTTTGTCTCAGAGAACTGTGGCTGGAATTACCCTAAAAATGGCAGGAGGGGAGCTACAAACCTTCCTGAAATAGGGCTGGCTGAGATTCCAAAGACAAGAGTGCTAAATGCCAGGGTAACTCCTGTGAGGCACTTATTAGTCTCACTCTCAGAGAAGGCTGCAGCTTCCTATGTGGACAGCAAGCAGGGTTCCCAGAGAGGGAATATATCATGTGAGGCTCCTGGTTCCTGGCTTTGGTCTTCCCAGACGTGGCCATTGTGGCCATTTGGAGAATGATCTTCCTTCCCCTTCATCCCTTTCTACCTTCCCCTCCTTCCTCATTCTCCTCCCCCTTCCCCTCCCTCTCCTCTCTTCTCCATTTCAAATACATAAATATATACACCTTTTTAAAAAAAAATGCTGTTCAGGCAGAGGGGAGGAACCCCCTGTGGAGGCCAAGATGAGTCATTAGAAAAGCCAGCATAGAACCAGGAGAGTCTGGTCATGGAGGCTGGAGAGCAAGAACCTGGTGGCAAGGAACAGCAGTCTCTGTGGGTGCTTCCCCACAATGGAGGGCAGTGCCACCTCACAGGGAGAGCAGGGGAGGGAGCTCAGATCTCAGGAATTTACCCAGCAGGGAGTCCTTGTATCCCTGGAAGAGCTGAGAATGGCTGAAGGTGGAGAGCAGGGAGTCTGAGTAGCACAGCCCTGGGTTGCAGGGGTGGGTGGTGCTAGAAGGGGAGTCCTGGTCTCAGAGGTAAGGCTTCAGTGCAGAGGAGGCTGAGAGAAAGCATTTGTTCTGACTTCAGTCTTGTGTGTAGGCAGGAGAAAAAGCACACAGGTATATCAGGCTGCAGCAGGGCCAGCCAGGGGCTTAGATGGAATACATGCAGGAAGGCACTATGGTGCGTGACCAGCCCAAGGCCAGCGGTGTGGGTGCAGGTGTGAGTTTCCATGTCCTGTGCCATATGTGTACAAGGCTGAGAGACCAGTGGCCTGGAGGTCATGGGAGAGAAGGGCATTGAAGAGGGCTGCACCTCCTCAACAGTTTTTCTAAAGTTTTAGAATAATTTTCTCCTTCACAAAGCAATTTTTCTCCCATTTTGTTTTGGAAACATGCATCACTTCCATTTTGTTTTTTCTTTTGATTTAATATTGTTTATGTTTGATGGAGACCAAGGGCCTCTATCAGGCAGATTTTTCTGGCCCTCCTGGGAGCAGAGGAAGCAGGTTTTAGCAGCCTGCTGCTGACGGCTGCTGTAAGGCAGTGCCACTCTGCAGCCCCAGCTGGTCCTGCCAGGTTTCCCATGAGCCTCACCCAACTTTGAAATTAGTGACTCATATCTTATCTACAAACTGTGTGTTGCATTTCCACAACATGCAGACCAAAAGAAGTGTTTGCAGTGAGGTCTGACCAGTTGGCCTCGGACATGGTTCAGCCCCCAGTTTTCCTGATGCTCAAGGGCCAGAAGAAGAGGAGGCATATCTGAGGCATTGACTTGATATTACAAACTCCTTAGCATCATCGTTGTTCCATGCTATATTTAAGGCCATGTTGGAAACTGCCTAGTCTTGTTTATTTCCTAGGAAGTGAGAAGTAACTTGCTGAGCATGCTCTCCAGATGTTTCCTGAGGGGCCAGGTGGTGTTCCCAGGTTTATCTCCTTCCTTCCCTCCCAGCACTGCCCTGGGTTTATGGGTGTTAAATACCTAGAGTAGGTGCCACCCCTGGTGAGCTTGCAGGGAAACCTAGAAATGACATTGGCCTCATGACTCTCCGGGGCTGTAAGATGAACCCTGTGCATCTGCAGCTACCCACAGTATAGTGATGAATGCGTTCCCACCACTGCTCTCCTTGCTGTGATGGCAGCAAGTGGGCTACACTTTTGGAAAAGATAGGAGAGGTAGCTCCTATCTGGAGGTGCCATGAGTGCCCCCCATTCCTTCTGTTTGTCTATCAACAGGCAGGACAGTGGCTGGGAGACAAGCCTAGTCTTAGATGCCCTTAGTTTCTGCTTTCCCCTGAGTGTCATTTGATGGTGCATGTCCCTTTGCTTCCCCCTCAAGACTGTATGCTGTTCTGTAGTCACCCCACCACAGCCCTCTGGATCATTATCCAGCTCCTATACACAGACACACAGCTGCCTAGTGAGCAATGCAAGCCTAAGAGAGGGCCTCATAGAGGAGCCAGGCAGAGTTTGAATCTGTAGTCATCCCTGAATGGCTCTCTTCCCCAGACAGCTCCTTGGCCGTCCTGTCCCTGGGTGTCCTTGCTGGCTTGTTCTGGCACAGTTCTCAGTGTTGCCAGCTCCCCCAACCATTCCCTACCATCCTTCAGGTTGAAATTTTCTTGTGCTGTTCCATGAGATGCTTTCTTCTGTGCTCCCACACCCACATGACATCCAAGGAACTGAGTGAGGGACAGCATTGCCAATGAAGGGCAGAGGGGGAGGGGAGAGGCACTTGGCTGTTCAGTTGGAGAGGGGTGAGTTTGGGAACTGAAGAGGCCCCAGAGATGTGCAAGCCCTGATCCCTCAGACCTGCACTAATGACCTCTCAGTGAGAAGGGTCTTTGCAGACATGCTTAAGGACAGAGGGATAGGCTGTCCCTTGGATCATCTCAGTGGGCCCCATGTGGTTGCAGGACCTTCATAAAGGGGAGGCAAGTGGAAGAGCTAAGAGAAGGTGGTGGAAGCAGAGATGGAGTCAGGAGATGCTATACCCCTGGCTTTGAAGTGCAGGAAGGGCTGGAAAGGGTGAGGAAACAGCTCTTCCCCCAGGGCTCCACAGGGAACCAGTTCTGCCTGCACCTGGTTTGGGCCTCCTCAAGTTCTTTCAGATTCCTGTGTGCTGAACTATAAGATGGCAGATTTCTGTTCCTTTAAGCGACTAAATTTTTTTTCACAATAGCAAGAGAGGAGGACATTGAAGTGTTTTAAGCACACCTATACACATAGGCACATGCATATGCACATTTGTGCAGGACCATTTTGGTCATTGGGAGGGGAAATTTTGGTGGAATCTGTGCTAACAAAGTTTCAGGTATTGCTACATTTTTATTTCATAATGCTTAATGCTTGCATTCAAAACTTACTTTTACTTACTTGAAAAGCAGAGACACATATTTCCCATCCACTGGTTGACTCCCCCACATTCCTGCAACAGCAAAAGCTGTGCTAGGCCAAAGCCAGGAGCTGGGAATTTAGTTGAGTCTCCTCCAAGGGTGGCAGGAACCTCAGTATTCAAACCATTATCTCCTGCATCCCAGAGTGAACGTTGGCTGGAAGTTGCAACCAGGAGCAGAGCTAGGACTTGAACACAGCACCCTAATATGCAATGAGGGTGTCCCAAAGAAAATCTTAACCATTGTTCCAGCATTTGCATTTTGAACACTCCATCTGCAATGCTATCTCAGGGTTGTAATGTTTTAAATCATAAAACATGGGAGGAAAAATGAACTCAATATAATTTATGGCAGTGGTCTGGAAAGGAGAACAGCCATATTATCACAGTGGAACTTTGAGTACCTATTCTCATGACTTTAATTCTTGTATTAAGGTGTAAATTAGTGCAATAAAAACTCCTCAGATCAAACAAATATCAACCTCTGTGCTACTCTGACCCGCTTGGAGATGTAGAGTGTTTCCATCTCCCTGGGAGGTTGCTCCCCTCCCTGGATTCTGACTCCACACCTGAGTGGACAATGGGGCTGTGTCTTGACCCTCCAATGTTGCTTTTCCACCTTTAGACCCTGGCACCCTCTCTTTTCTCTGTCCAGAGTCTGCCCTCCAAGTTCGGCCCTGGGCTTCCATATTGTTTCCTGGAGGAGTCTTTGGGCCTCAGGAGCTCATCCCCACTCAAACACAGGTTGGGCCTGATTTCCCTGGTTTATGTTTTTCATAGCACACAGTTTGAAATAGCTTTAGTGTTCCTGCTAACTGGATTCCGGTTTGTCTCCATCTGCTGTGAAATGTCAGCTCCTTGAAGGGGAGGGGAATGATGGTCTTTACCTGTTAGAACCTGCCTGCCCCATTCAAGTTGCTCAGGAAACATCTCAGAGGTGCATGAATGAATGCAGGTGTCTTACTGGGGACTGTCACATGCTCAGATGGCCTCTGCTGCCAGGTGGATCCTGTACATTTCTTCATTCTGTTTATTTCTGAAATCAATTTCATGTCAGCTGAGTCCTGCTCTTTCTGGTGGTCCCAGGACATTGGATTTTCTTCCACATCAATTACCTTTGGACAGTCAGTCACAAACAGAGCTTTGTGATACTGTATCTCCTTGGGATCCCGATAGCTAAGGAAGCAGTGAGCTAAGGATGCGATGCATGGTGGTGGGGGTTATTGAACATTAAAAGGGCAGTCCCCATCTCCTAAGAGTTCAGTCAACTTGTTCAGTCCCAAAGTCATGGCAGACAACAGAGAGCAGTGTACACCGCACACTACATGCTACACACTACATAGTATGTGCACACTGTATGGTGCACAGTCATCTTTGGGGGTTGAGAGAAGTTGGTGCAGGGACCCACCCCTACACAACTGGTGGTTGGAGATGGGAGTGCTTTGGAAGAGCTCACATGATCTTTGGCTGGAGCTGGGTGGCAGTGAGGATGGGGCAAACGGAATTGTACCATTACCTGCCTTGGGGTGCTCTTCAGCGTCTGTCTGCTGAGTGTCCAGTGGGCTGATATCCCTAGTGGGCCTGGGGCTTCTGTGGTCCAACTACACAGGCATCACCAGGCAATTCCAAGAGGCTATGCTGAGTGTCCAGTGGGCTGATATCCCTAGTGGGCCTGGGGCTTCTGTGGTCCAACTACACAGGCATCACCAGGCAATTCCAAGAGGCTACTGCTCACTACCCTGTGACAGTTTCTAATCTCCCTGAGTTTGTGGCATTTTCAGTTGTAGCAAGTTTTTGACCCCAAAGGGCAGGGATAGGGGAATCAGAAACTGTCTTGAGCTGCAGAAGCTTAGAGCTTTGGAGAAGGAAGGGTGGAAGTCAGCCTGGACAGAGGGCCAGGGAGCTGGGATCTGGCATGGCTGTGTGCACTACCCTGACAGCCTCAGGAAGGGCTAAACAACCAAAGATGCAAGGGAAAAGGAAACAGGAAAACCCAGCAGCAAGGCCCAGGGAAGGGCCTTGTAATGCAGCCTGGCATTGCAGAGGGGCCTGGGGCTGGTGATTGGCAGCAGGTCTGTGTGGCACTTCAGGAGACCAACAGGAGGGCTTGGGCACAGGAAAATACATGTTAGGGTCAACTCCTAGCCATTGCATGAGTTCAGAGCCAGGTTTCAGGCCTTACCTTGATCTGTTTTGTGCTGCGTTAATAATATATTTGAGGCTGAGCACCTTATGAAGGAAAGGTTTATTTGGTTCACAATTCTGGTGGCTACCATGTCCACAGAGCGTGGCATCAGGTGAGGGCCCCCTGGCCATGTAAGAACAAGGAAGCAAGAGTGGAGGCAGTGGCCATCTGGTTTTTTTAAAATATACTTTTATTTTTAAAGGACATAGTAACTTTCATATTTATGAAAATACAGTATAATTTCATACCATGCCTAAAAAGTGTAGTGATCAAATCAGGATAATGTGTATGTGTATTGCACAGGCAATTGCACACATGCACAGGTTATTGGCATATTTTATGACTATATCATTTTTTGTGTTGAGAACATTGAAAATTGTTTTAGTAGCTATTTGGAAATACTCAGCTGTGGTCATCCACAGTTACCTTGCTGTGCTGTAGAACACTGGAAGTTATTCCCTCTATTCAGGTGCACCCCTGTACCCACTAACCCTCACCTCTGCTTCCCTCCCACCCTGCAACCTCTCTAGGCCCTGGTAACCACTGTTGTATTCCCCACATATCTGTGATCAACTTTTCCACTTCCACACATAGTGACAACTGTGGTATTTGTCTTTCTCTGTGACAGGCTTATTTCATTGAACACATTGCCTGAAAGTTCCATCAGGTTATAGCAAAAGATAGAATTTCATTCCCTTTTAACATTCCTTTGCATGTGTATATCACATTTGGTTTATCCATTCTCCAGCTGATGAGCACCTGATTCTACATTGTGGTTACTGTGAATAGTACAACACTAAACATAGTGCACACGTCTCTTCAATATACTTTCAGCTCATAGATACACGCCCAGTAGTAGGATAGCCAGAGCATATAGCAGTTCCGTTTCTGGGTTTCTCAGAATTGGCCACATTGTTTTCCAAAATAGTGACAATCATTTCCATTCCTACGAAGAGATCCCCTTTCCCCACACCCTCACCAGCATTTGTTATTTTTATCTTTTTGATCAAACTGTTCTAACTGGAATGAGATGTTGATTTTGATTTGCAGTTCCCTGATGATTAGTGACATCTTTTTCCATATTCTTGTAGGTTGTTTGTGAATCCTGATTTCAGAATATCTGTACAGGTTATTTCCCCATTTTATAATCAGGTAATTTAGATTCTTGAGTTTCTTCTTCATTATGGATATTCATAAATATTCATTCTCAAAAAGAAAGTTCTCTAAAGTGCACTTCTGTGTTTTTCAGTCATCTTAGAAGAGTCATCTTGGGCGCTTCCAGCTCTCTCATTCCCTCTGTTCAGTCAGTTGGGTCTGTGACCTAGGCTCCAGGTCTTTATCACTTCAGGGCCTCTTAGTGGCTCCAGTCTTGAAGAGGTTTTACCTATAGGTTCTGCATTAACATCCCAACAGGAACTTTCCCAAACCACAAACTTCATTGTATCATTCCCTAGCCCCCCAATTTATTGAATCCTTAAAGCACACATAGAGAGATGCTGGCAGCAGAGTGCAGCTTAATGTGGTGCACGTAGAGGGATGCTGGCATCGCAGAGTGCAGCTTAACCCAGTGCACCTCAACATGAGACCCAGGATGAGGGACTTTCTGCAAGGACTTTGGAGGGGTCCATTCACTTCTTCCACCATGTGAGGACACTTCAAAAAGGGGCCATGTTTTTCCTAATGTTTGGATGTTGAACTCGGTCATACTGGTGTATTTAAAGGGGTACAATGCTCCCTTTCAACTCTTACACATGTGGTAAATAGCAGGCCTACAGCCTTCCATTTCATTATCAAGTTTTTGCTGAGGGCACCAACACAGAAGCAGAAAGTGAGCCCTTTCAAGTTACTGGATCTGCTGGTCCTCAATTTTACTCTCCCCAGCCTTGAGAACAGTATGAAAATTTTCAAATACCCAAGACAAGGTCTTTTTACAATAGCAAAAAAGCACTGAAATCTCTAGGAATGTCTTACTTTTCTCCCTACAATTTGAAGCATAGCTTTGCAGGCTACAGATTCCTCAGTTTGTGCTTTTTTTTTTTTTTTTTTTTTTTTTTTTTTTTTGCCTTCTGCACTGCACCTCATCAGCCCACTGCCTTGTGGTCCTCCAGGGATTCCGATGAGCAATCTGCTCATGAACATAGGGGAAATGATGGAAGACACCTCCCTCTCAGCTCCACAGGTATGAACAATGCACCAAGCTGTCACGGGCAACAGAACATTTTGTGATAGTGTCATGATGGCAGGAAAGTGATCCCATCATGCTGGGACCTATCACTCAGATGTTAAAGAGAAAGGAAAGGCTATTTGGGGTGTAGACTTTAGGAGGCAATTAAAACATTCTACATGTGTTAATTTTGCAAAAAATAAATATAAATTTCTATCACTAACCTAAGCAATGATCTTTTGGGGGTACTTCCTCTTTAATCAAATGGACAGATACTTCTGGAAACTGCCGTGGAGTATCACCAACTGTGATTGGTCCATTTCTTGCTCTGACATTGGAAGGCACATTGTGATGTCATTCCAACTGCCTGTTTGAATCCCTGGCTGGGCGGAGGATTTTGTCCGTTTTTCCAGGAAGCAGTTGGATGCTGACTGGCGAGACTTGAACAAAGCTACATGTTTTTCCATATTTTGTTGTTTTGCTGTTTTATCTATTTCTTGTTAGTGTGTTGTTTATTTTGTTCTTTTATTGTTCTGTTCATTTTGTCCTCTCCTCTCCCCCACAAGCTTTTACTTCTTATCTGTGCATTTTTATTTTATTTAAATATCTCCTCATTTCTCTTTTGATTTTTCTTGTCATTTCTCCTATTTATTTCCCATTTTCATTTTCTAATTCTTTAATTCTTGTATGTCTCACCTTCTTTTTCTCATCTATAATCACTTTCTTTACATAGGAGGATTAGTATTGTAAGTTTAGTTATAAGAGTTGGTGTTTTACTTTCTGTTACAGTTTTCCATGTTTCTGTTTTAACATTTTTGATTATTTTGTTTGAATCATGGATTAGTATAGTGTAATTCATATATAGTGTTTGTTCAAAATATTAGCATAGTGAATAGAATTAATCTTAATAATTAGTGTACTTCATATACTGTTGTTTTTGTTATGCCCAGATAAGTAGATCCCCAAGGAGCTATCAGCAACCCGATCACACTGAAATACGAAAGCAAGGTTTTTATTAAAAAGGTACAAGCCGCGACAGGGACCTCATCCAACCAACCGGCGCAGTGGAGAAAGGAGGAAAGGCCCAGGTCTTTGGGGACACTTTTAAAGGGGAGATACATCAGCAAGGGCTTAAGGTGCAGGGCCTTTTGTGATTGGGCAGGGAGGGGTGTGTGTGTCTCCATTTGGCTTGGGTTCAGGGAGTTACCTCAGTGGGTAATCTCTACTGAGCTGCCCTTGGTCTACTGAGCTAGCTGCCCTTGGTAAACTTTGATATCTCAGGAATGCCTGAATGTCTGATTTTACAAGGACGTGGGTCTGCTATGGGAAATGGAGGCTGCTTTTTATTGTTTCAAAATAGTCCCTTTGACTCTTCAGTTTTGTCTGTTCTTTTTAGTGCTGTTTCTTTTGTTCTTTTTTTGTTTTGTTTTCCCTCTTTTCTTCCCCATTCCCCACAGATTTTTGCTTTTTATCTGTGTGTATTTTATTTAAAAATCTCATTTCTTTTTTGATTTCTCTTGTTGTGTTCATAACATCACATAGTGAATTAGAATTGGTCTTATTGATTAGTACAGTGAAGTTCATATACAGTTTTTTTGTCTATTTGTTCTTTAAGAGCTTTATTTTTTATTTTTTATTGATAGTTTTCCTCCCCCAACTCAATTTTTTCATTTTATCTCTGTGTATTTAATTTAAATATCTTTTCTTTTTCTCTTTTTCTTGTTATATTAGTAAAATAATATAGTGAATAGAATTAGTCTGTAGTATAGTAAATGTAGTATTACCTGTTAGTTGACTTATTCATTTGTTTCTGTCATTTTATCTATTTATTTATTATCATGTTTATTTCATTCATCTGTTTTTGTTTTGTCACTTTTGATTATTTTGTTTGAATTAATGATTAGTATAGTGTAATTCATATACAGTGTTTGTTCAAAATATTAGCATAGTGAACAGAATTAATCTTAATAATTAGTGTAGTTCATATCCCATTGTTTTGTCTGTTCTTTTTAGTGCTGTTTATTTTGTTGTTCTTTTGTTTTTCCTCTTTTCTCCCCCACTAATTTTTTCTTTTTTTATCTGTGTGTGTTTTATTTAAAAATCTCATTTCTTTTTTATTTCTCTTGTCATTTCTTCTATTTACTTTCTGTTTTCATTTTCTAATTGTTTAATTCTTCTGTATCTCACCTTTTTAATTTTTTTCTCATCTGTAATCACTTTACATAGAAGGATTAGTATTGTAAGTTTAGTTATCAGAGTGGGTGTTTTATTTTCAGTTATGGTTTTCCATGTTTTTGTTTTGTCACTTGATTATTTTGTTTGAATCACTGAATAGTATAGTGTAATTCATATATACTGTTTGCTTGAAATATTAGCAAAGTGAATAGAATTAATCTTAATAATTAGTGTAGTTCATATACCATTTTTTCTCTGTTCTTTTCTGTCGCTCCCCCTCTTCATGGAGGAACGACACAGGACCCTGCGCTGTTCTTTCGTCTGCTCGGCCCTCCCCGGGTTTGCTGCTGGTTCTTCCCGGGTTGGCTACTATCCCTTCCACCTCCGTGGAAGGGCAGTTCCCCCTGGCCACATTCCCCACTTCCGCAGGGGAGCGGCACACCGCCGGCCGGCTCTTCTCGGGGGCTGCACAGGTGTTCCTCTTAGATGTTCCCCTTAGATGTTCCTCGTAGATGTTCCTGGTGAATGCCGTCTCTCTCCTCCTTTATAGTCCTCCTCCGCCAATCCTAACTCGGCTGCCCACATGCCGAGTACGCTGCTCTCCAATCAGGAGTAGGTCCTACAGTTTATTGGTTGAACTGGAGGCAGCTGCGTAGAAGCTGTTTTCTCCTCTCCCAGCGCCATATTGTGGGAGAGCAGATGCATAGAATAAGTCTTAATTCCAGTAACTCAGTCTAGTCCGGGTTGCTCCCCACACTTTTCAGTGCTGTTTATTTTGTTCTTTTTTTTGTTTTTCCTCATTTCTCCCCCTCAAATTTTTGCTTTTTCATCTGTGTACTTTATTTAAAAATCTCATTTCTTTTTTGATTTCTCTTGTTGTGTTCATAATATCACATAGTGAATTAGAATTGGTCTTATTGATTAGTACAGTGAAGTTCATATACAGTTTTTTTTTTTGTCTATTTGTTCTTTAAGAGATTTATTATTTATTTATTTATTTATTTTTGGGTTTGAACTGACTTTATTATTCTGTAAATGTGAATTTTACAAAGTGCTTTTATCATGAATGAAACATCCTGGGCTCCTGCCTCGGCCCGGGAGCCCCCGCACCCTGGCCGGGAACACGCCTGTGGCTGTGGCACCGGGGTCGCAGCCCCGACGCCAGGGCAGCCAGGAGCCAGTGAGGATGAGGGAGACGCTTCCTCCCTCTTCAGATGAACAGAAAACCAAAACTGGCATCGCAGGGGCCGCGTCTGCCTGGGTGGCCAGGAGTTCACAGGTCCCGGACGCCCTGTGGCCCCGCCCTCTCCCCACACACACAGCTTGAGCGTGTTTGCACCCACTGCCATCCACATTTTCAAGTCAAAAATATTTATACATTTTATGCTGAGTTCTTTTTTTTTGTCTGCTAAAAATAGTATTGCAAGTTATGGCTTCTTTTGACATAGAAATTAGAGTCGTGCACAAGGTTAACAATGGAAGCGACTGATCGCGCAAGCAGGGCACCCACCCTGAAGCTTCTCCATCCTGCGGTTTGCCTTTCCTTGTATTTTTTTTTCTCTTCAGATCGTATATTTTTTATTTTTATTGTTAGTTTTCCTCCCCCAACTCAATTTTTTTCATTTTATCTCTGTGTATTTAATTTAAATTTCTTTTTCTCTTTTTCTTGTTATATTAGTAATATGAGTATAGTGAATAGAATTAGTCTGTAGTATAGTAAATGTAGTGTTACCTGTTAGTAGTTTTAACATATTGACTTATTCATGTGTTTCTTTCTCATTGGATTGCCAGGTCACCATAGGTGCTGTAGGAGACTAGCTAGTGTTACTCCCAGTACACTAGATACCAAGATATCCCCACAATGAGTGGTGACAGATCCTCCCACACAGAGGAGGTGTTCTGGGGATATGATGTCCTCAGAACCCTTGGCAAGGGCAGCTTCGGCAAGGTGAAGCTGGCCCGCCATATAGAGAGTGGGACCATGTTGGCTGTGAAGATCATTGCCAGAGGGCACGGGGATTCCTCCAAGTTCCCACAAGCAAGGGTAGAAGCAGATTATGAATTCTCTGCATCACCCTAACATTGTAAAGCTAATGCAGGTAGACTACATGGCAGAGAGAGCCTACCTGTTCATGGAGTATATTAGCATGGGGGACCTTGGAATGTTAGTGGCAGTGCACGGCCACCTTCAGGAACAAGAGGCATGTTGGTATTTCAGTCAGACCCTAGAAGCAGTGGAGTACTGCCATAAGCAGCACATTGTCCACAGAGATATAAAATTAGAAAATCTCCTTGTGGACAGAAAAATGTGTTTTAAACTAACTGACTTTGGCTTAAGCCAAAAGCTGACTGAAGGCCAACAACTCAATTCATTGTGTGGCAGCCTTGAATACTGTGCCCCGGAAGAATTCTTAGGTAAGGAATTCGATGGGTACAAGGCTGACGTGTGGAGCCTGGGCGTGCTCCTATACACCATGGTGAAAGGGTGGCTGCCCTTTGAAGGGGAGAGCTTTGTGTGCCTGAAGGAAGCCATCCTGGCTGGCTCTTTCCTAATCCCCTCCTCTATAAGTGGGGAACTGGAGCAGCTGCTGGACTGGCTGATGACCTATAACCCTGCTAAGAGGCCCACAGTGGCAGATGCTGTGGGCCATAAGTGGCTCAGCATGGAGCAGAAAGGGTCCAAACTAAGTGAAGATGCAGCTGAACAGTCTCTGAGTTCAACCAAGGACGAGGACCTCAGTGACAGTGTGGAGAGCCTGAGCTCTCAGGAGGGCCTCAGAGAACAGGACGGCCCCCTGTGGGGAAAAGCCCAGCTAAAGGCTTACCTCAGAGGAGGAGGAAGTGAAATTTACATGGGGCTCCCAGGTCCTTCGCATGTTACTGAAGGTCCGAAATACCTTTCAGGCCTTCTCTTCCAGCTGGGCCATGAGGAGGAGGATGGCTGCTTGTCCCCTCCTCTGAGTGGGGGGAAATCCCAGGAGGGCTTCAGTGGAGCAGCAAGAACTGAGCTCACTGAAGTGGAGCTTCTAGCATCTCCACAGGATGCTGAGGCCCAAAACTACCTGGTGGAGCTGGGCTTTCAGCTGAGCCATAAAGCAGCCTCCCTGATGCCCAGTCTCCAAGCCAGCGCCATGTCCCCAGTGCTGCCCAAAGGTGTCCCATCGTCAGGGCTAAATGCCTGCCACAGAGCCCGCAGGATGGACGGTTCCCCACCTGGCATGATGATGATCTACACTCCTCGCCCAGTCCTCAGGTACAACAGCCCCATGTGCTCTGTGTCCACTCTCAACACCAGCAGCAGTGAGGCCTGCAGGTCAGATAGTCCCCACCCTGTCATAAGGAGGAGGACCTACATTCCTGGGCCAGTCCTCAGCTACAACAGCTCCTTGTCCTCCATAGACACTATCAGTGTCACCAGCAGTGAGGCTGAAAGGACAGATGGTCCCCAACCTGGGATAAGGAGGAAGACCTACATTCCCTGGCCAGTCCTCATGTACAACAGCCCCGTGTCCTCCATATCCACTGTAGCTCCAGCAGCAGTGAGGACCACTTAGCAGACAGGAGCTGTTCCCAGGGAGTGGCAGAGAAAGAGAGCCTCCCAGAAAATCAACAGGATGAGGAGGCAGGGACCTCGCTTGCTAAAGCTGACAAGAGCAAGGGCCACCAGGGGGTCTGCAGGAGGATAGTGAACTGCCTTCTGTGGGTGTGTTGTATCCTGCCAGACCCAGAGGAAGACCTGTGAATTCAGAGAAAGGTGGCCCCGTAGCTTCATTCACTGGAAATTTCCAAGAGGAAGTTATGATCCCTGTCTGGGAGGAGGGATTGTGGGGAGGCAGTAAGATATAACAGACAGGGAGTGAAGACTATGGGTCTCATAGGAGGAACTAGGATCAGGCATCAGACCAGACCACACAACAAGGTCCTGTGTCTCATGTGGTTAGCAGCTGATCAGGTGAGCATAACCTCATTTCAGTGGTCAGGTCAGTACATTTCTCGGTTGTCACATGGTTCAAGTAGTCAGCAGAATAACATTTTTATTGGTTAGCATCCATGACCATTTGCTAGCCACCAGAAAAACAGACACCTGACATTGAAACGCTATAGTGAATGTATCCACGTATAAGGACTTACTATAGAAGCTCCTTTATAAGAGGCATAACATACTGGGGCACAGTGCCAGCCTCAGGGGCCTTTCTCTATCTAGATTCTGAGGACAGAGCCACACTGTGTGCATTCAGCAGAACTTACAGAACCGTATGTATAAACATCTCCCTGATTCTATAAAAAGTAGAAAAAAGGAACAAAGAGACCAGGCCCTGGGACCTCCAAGAGCTGTACAAACCTTGCCTTCATTGGGCAAGTAACTCCCACATTCTGAGCCCTGGTTACCACTGAAAAAGTTTGGGAGGAGGCTCTGAAAAGTCCTTGTGACACAGTGAAGTCTGGAGTTTCTGGGATGACAAATCCAGCCATGTGCTTGCTCAGGGAAACCCTGCTTGGATGCATCCATCCCCAGGTACATGTGGAAGAGAAGCCTTCCTTCTAGCATGAATGTACTGGACTCTCAGGTTATACTCAAATAGTCTCCCATCCTGTTTTGGGATGTGTGCAGGGGCCACTGGCTGCTTAGGGGATGATTAGCAGCTGCTGGCCCCAGTGGCTCACTTAGGTATGTGATGTCTGGGGTCACTGTCAAGTCCAGCCTAGTATTGGCAGCTATAGTCAAATTGAGTAACTTTGGTCTGCATTGATAGATATTGGGGTGGGGGGATTCTTTTACTTTTTAAATTATGCTAATAATACAAAGCACAAATGTTACTATTTTAACCCTTTTTAAGTATATAGTACAGTGGCATGAAGAGCAGTCACAGGGTTGTGTGCACATCACCACCACTCCTCTCCTCCACATGAAACACTCCCCATCCCCCTCCCCAGCCTCTGGCACCCCCAGGTCTACTCCTGTCTCAATGAATGGGACAACTCTATCTCAATTATTATGCAGTATTTGCTCTCTCCCTTTAAAATTTTATTGCATTTGCTCTTTGAGAGGCAGAGAGACAGGCAGAGCTCCCATCAGCTGGTTCACTCCTTGCAGGCCTGTAATGGCAAGTACTGGACTGGGCTGAAGCCAGGAGTGGGAAATCAATTCAGGCCTCTCATGTGCATGAAATGAACTCAACCATATGAGTCATCAGCTGCTACTTCACTGTCTGCAACAGAAGAAAGTTGGAGTCAGGAGCCAGACCTGAGAGTGAAACCCAATAACTCTGACATGGTACTCAGGCATCTTAACTGCCTGTCCTTGGTGTTTGTCTTTCTGTGGCTGGGTTGTATTATCCAGTCCTCAGGATTCATGCCTGCAGTAGCAAGTGTCAGAATATCCTGCCTTTGAAAGGCTGAATAATACTCCGTGGTTCAGTTGGACCACATTGTTTTTCCACATTCATTTCCTTTGGATGGTCCCATGGGTTGTTTGCATATTGGGGTAATGTGAATAATGCTACTGTGAACATGGGTACAAATTACTCCTTGAGACCCTGTCTTCAATTCTTTTATTATATATGTGCTTACATATTTGAAAGTGACTGAAAGAGAGCTCGGCCTCACTCCCCAGATGGCCACTACAGTGAAGGCAAGCCGGGATAAAGCCAGGAGCCCTGCACTCCATCTAGGTCTCCCACATAGTTGACAGAGGCCCAAGAACTGGAGCCATAAACTGTTGCCTTCCCATGAGTATTAGCAGGAAGCTGAATTGAAAGCCTATTAGCCAAGACTGGAACCAAACACTCCAGTATGGGATGTGGACCTCCAAAGTGGCAGTTTAATTAGCTGCACCACAACACCCACCCCCGTTTCCAATTCTTGGAGTCATATGCCTAGATATATATACACCTAAATGTATATATACCTAGATGGACTACTTGATAATTCAATGTTTAAAAATTTGGGTGGCAGTTCTCTTTTGTGGTGTAGCAGGTTAAACCACCACTTGGAACATCCACACTCCATATTGGAGTCAGTTCATGTTCCAGCTGCTCTGCTTCCAATCCAGCTCCACGCTAACGCATCTGGGAAAGACATGAAGGTTGTCTCAAGTACTTGGGCCCCTGCCACCTACATGGGAAACCCAGAAGAAGTTCCTGCCTTTGGCCTGGCCCAGCTTGTCTGTTCTGGTCATTAAGGAGGTGAAGCAGTAGATGGAAGAGTCTCTCTCTTGTCTCTCTGTCACTCTCCTCCCACTCCCTGCCACAGGCTTTGTCTTACAAATCAATAAATCTTTTTTTGGTTATAAGGAAATAGCTTATATTTATTTTTAATTTTTAAAAATATTAATTTGAAAGGAAAATGTACAGAGGCAGAAGCAGTGAGTGAAAGAGAGATTGAGAGAGAGAGAGAGAGAGAAAGAGAGGTATCTTCCATCTTCTGCTTCACTCCCTAAATGCTCACAACAGCCGTGGCTGGGCCAGGCTGAAGCCCAGAACTTGGATCTCCATCCTGGTCCCTCAAGGGAGTGAAAAGAACTCAAGTATTTGAGCCTTCACCTGCACATGAGCAGAAAGATGGACTGGGGACCTTAACTTAGTCTAGAGTCCAGGCACTTGGATGTGGATGCAGACCTCCTAAGTAGTGTTTTAGCTGCTCAGCCCATTTGCCTGCCACAATGTTTAATTATTTGGTGAACTGCATCCCATTGCTTTCTGTTTTATGTTTGTTAGGAGCACATCCCAAGTCCTAAAACTCAAAGGTAGGGGGTTGAAAAGTGATGGGACAAAGCAGGTAGCTAGGTTCAGACCATGGAGCTGGAAGTCACTGAGCTCCTGCCCCATGTAGTTCTAGCCTACTTGTCCACCAAACAACCCTTTCTGGGACACATCTCCTTTCCCTGTGATCTTAGGGTGAGGGGCCAAGTGAGTAGCCACTTTCCTTCCAACCTCATACACCAGCAACACTGGGAAAAGCAAGCTCTTCAGCTGGAGACCAGGACAGAAGGAGGTGCTGCCTCTCCTATTCCCCTCCCCCAGCTGTTTATGCTGCTGGCCACTCCCCACCTATGCTCATGCATGTGTGTTCTTTCACCTTTTAATAAACTTCATCATTCTGGGCAGTGTATATGTGCCTGTACTTAGAATGCCTCTCTAAATAGAAGGCACAGACCTGGAATACACATTCAGCCCCACTTTCTCCACTTCTTATGGGTGAGCCAGCCAGCTGTCTGAGAAAGCCCAACAGTGAACCGAAAAAGCAACAGTGGTAAGTGGAATTTAATTTGTCTCTGTCTCAGCTGTACTAAGCTTTTACCTCCTTGTGAAAATTCAAAAGTGTCTCCCTCAGTCTCACTGCTCTTGATCTCAGGCAGATCTGTTAAGATGCAGTTGTGGACACCTTGTTCCTAAGTTATAGCATTAGGGGATGAAAGGCGACTATGAGATGTCTTAGTAAGAAGGATCTGGACAGAGAAACGGGAAGAGAGTTGGCCAGTTTGTGGTCTTGTGCCCAAAATCTTTGTCTTTAGTTTATAGTGTGTTTTTTAAATTTTAAATTCGTTCTTGCTACTGAAAAACCTGGAACTTGCATTTAGTTTCTACTGGATGCAATACACCTGGCTGAAAAGTTCTGTCTTAAGATTTTGAATCATGGTGTTTTCCTTATTAAGATGGGCAGGTGGGCCAAGCAACTCACATTTCACTAGCAAACTTCTCTTCATCTGACTGGAGTGGTCCTCAAAACAGGTGTGCAGTGTATATATGTCAAACCCCCTGTCAGTAGGTGGTACTTCCTAACATGGCAGGAGTTCCTCATCAGGAGCCAAGGGAGGGATTTTGCCAACCATGGAAACCTCAAGTGTGACTTCAGCTTTTTGGTGGAAGATGGAAATTGACCCCACTTGACTATGGTGGACCCCATAGCTAGTGCAAGCCATGTACCTAATCAGCAGCACTACAATTTATCTTAGCTTTATGCTGGTTTCTGCTGCCCTGGAATACATAGCCAGGTATGGGTTTTAGTGCTACCTGAGTTCACAAGCTCTAGATATGCTGGTCCTAGCCCCAGAGAATGTCCAGGGCACAGAAGCTTCAGGGCTTACAAACTCTAGCAGCTGGTCTTTAGGCATAGGCTGTGTTATTTTTACAACCCAGGAGCTTTTCCTCCTAGCGTGAGGAACAGTGCCCCACTAGACATCGGTTTCTTGCAGAGATGACATCCCATAAGCTCATGTTGGATGCTGGGAAAATGCACCACTATACATGTGTTCACTGCCAAGTGGGTTGGCACCTTTGTGAAAGCGGCAGCACTCTTCAAATGGCCAGATTATGTAAGGCATGTTCATTCAGACAATTTAATAGGGGCATTGGGTAATGAAGATGCCCTTAGATAACGATCAACCCACAGGAGCCCTGGAGGCAGGCTGCTTAAAACTGAGAACCTCAAATTGGGGTATAAAAACATTGTAATGTATCCAATACGACTAGTACAAGGGATCTGAATCACTTGCATAAGCATAACAGGGTTTGTGGAGAGCCATATCACTTTTGTCTTCTCAGGTTCTACAGAAACTTCAGCTGTATGTGATTACTCATTCAGCCCTGTGGACTCACTCCTAAGGGCACAGCTTCAAAAACCTCTAGATTTAAATCGAGATACCGAGTGGTTTACTGATGGCAGTAGTAACATGAAGTATGGAGTTAAAAATGCAGGTTATGACATGGTGGGTCTTAGGTGATAGAATCTCAGACATTGCCATCTAGCACTTGATCACTAAAGGCCAAACTTATTGTTTTAACTAGAGCCTTGCAATGGGGAAGAGCTAATGAGTTAATATGTACGGGCTCCAGTTTGTTTTCCTTGAGTTCCGTGCACATGGAGCCCTCCTGACTGCAAAGAACTCTCCCATTAAATAAGGAGAAGAGATGTTAGCTCTCCTTCAGTAGCACTGGAGTCTTTAGAAAGTGGTTGTCATTCACTGCAGGGGACACAAGAAGACAGGTAGCCATGCTATTCAGGGAAATGTGCTAGCAGATAAGGCAGCAAAAGTCACTGCTGCACAGCAGTTCTAGAAATAGCTTTACTACCTGAGCTTTTGGGTCACTGAATATCCTCAATACAGGAGCCCTGTCATAGAATGATCTCCTCAACCAGGCTACACGAAGGATGCCAGTGGAGGTGGCCGTTCAGTCATAGGGCATGTGCTGAATGGAGGATTATTAATATATGACACTCACTGTTTTGTAAGAAGTGGTTTAATGCCAGGACTTCCTTGGGTGTTTGGAGGGTAAAGGCTGCATACTGTAATAAAGAAAGTACCTCAGCATGTGGTGACTGCTTTAGGTTTTTCTTATTTCCATGCCCCTTGGAGAACTTAGTCATCATATAAACTCAAAAAGTTAGTCATATTCTTAAGATAATCCTGGCTAAGCTTTGCCAAGAGACCTCAGAAACATGGCTTAAATTCTTACCTATTGCCCTCAGGATCAAAGTGGCACCTAAGGCTGTTTAACTAAAATGCTATATAAAAAAGACTGCTTCACCTCTGACACCATCTTTGACTCAGGGATACAGGATCAGATTAAAGTTTAATATTAATCTTTTCCCTATACAAGAGGCTAATGGACTGTGGTAATAAAATTCTCACAGTGCCACATCCCCAAAGTCACGAACAGCCTGTCCCCAGGAGACCAAGGCTTAAGAGACACTTGGAGCAAAGACTCTTCCACTGATCAATTGCAGCCTAAATGAAAGGGATCTACCAGGTGCTACTCAGCACTCCTACTGAAGGCAAATTCAGGGCATCCCAAGCTGGGTACATTTGTCAAGGGCCTCAATTCTACCTCTTTAGTCTTCACAGGTGCACACAGAGAACAAGTCTGCCACTCTTGTGAATGCATTGAAGATCTCGAATACATCTTCAAAGGGCAAAAGGGTGAGTAAAATCTTTGCTTTTATCATATTGAACCTGCTACACTTAATGGCATACATGTTTTACCTATCTTTCATTCTCTCAGGAGGCTCTGTTGTGAGGAAAACTTGATAGTTCTTGTAGTAGGATAGTAGGAGATCCTGCTAGGCCATAGAAAACCATTTACAAATCTGTTTATTGTGTGGGCCAAACTAGAGCCTACACTTCAGGCTGGATTTAATGGCAATTGCTTGAGTCCATGGGTGCTCTAAGATAGTCATGGACAACTAGCTGGCCATAAAATGCATACTGGCAAAACCAGGAGCGTGTGCAGTGATTAATGGAATCTGCGGCATCTACTCTAATAGTTGTATATTCACTGGAAAGGATACTACCAGTCTTTATGCCTATGCTAGATGGTTTTACAATCTGGGCAAAGACAATATATCAATGCTCATGTTTTGGGAAACAGTGGAATATATTCCTCCTATCTTGAAGGGGATTCAACTTGAAATTTATCTTTTTTCCAATTATGCTCATCCTGATTGACAAACTTTTCTGTTTCAGAATTCAACAGCTTCTCAAAATGATGATGATCATGCAGAGGCAACAGCCATTGGCCGTGATGAAAATTCCCCAGCTCTTGAGGTGGATTGATTAGATGAGATAAGAAGAGGTATCCGAACCCTGGATAGGTAGGGACAATGCCCCTGGCCAGCAGGAAGTAGCTACAGAAGACAGATCATCATCCTTCAGCACCCCCTTAAGATTAAGGGTCAGAAATCTCTGCGGGGGGATGAGATTGGATAAGGCAGGTAGCTAGGTTAGGGCCACAGAGCTGGAAGTCCCAAGTCACAAGCCCTCGCCCAAATGTAATTCTGTCCTACTTGTCCAATAAACTGCCCCTTACTGGGCATGTTTCCTTCGGGGGGGCACATGCCATATGAATAGCCACCACACTTCTACCTCAAAAGCAGCCAGCACTGGAAGAAGTGTGTCCTACTCTTGGGAGATGGATGCTGAGGTTCTCTCTCTCCACTCCTCTCCCATCCATTTTCTCCTTCTGGCCCACTCCCCACCCATGCTCACGTTTCCTTACTTTATCATCCCTTAAATAAATGTTATTGTTTTGTGTACTGTGCATGTTTCTGTGCTTCAAATGCTTATCTAGGTAGAAGGCAAGGACCTGGAATAAAATTAGACCCCACTTCAGGGTTAAGGTTCTATTTGCAACAGAAGGATCCCATATCAGAGGGCTGGCTACTCCACTTCCTATGCAGTTTCATATTTAAGCACACCTGGGAAGGTAGCAGGTGATGGCCAAAGAGCTGGGGCCCCTACCATGTGGGAAAGACAGATAGAATTCTGGGATCTTAGCTTCATCTTGGCCCAGCGTCAGCCATTTTGTCCATGTGGGGAGTGAACCAATGAATGGAAAATGTGTTTATGTGTTTGTGTATGTGTGTGTGTGAGAGAGACAGAGAGAGAAAATAAGAGAGAGAGAGAGAGAGAGAGACTCTTCCTTTCATATAAATAACAACAAATATTTTTAAAAAACAGATTGTACCAGGAGGTGGGGATCAACAGTGGCTATCTAAGAGCCTGCCTACACAATTCAGGCCATGAATGAACCTAGAATGTTCTGTGTGGCACCGGAAACATGTAAACCATGCAAGCAGGAAGAAACTCTATGAACAAGGTGCCCTTCTTGTTCATAGAGTTTTCCACCTAATTTAATGGGAGTAGTGAGGCTCAGTGGTGAAATGAGTTGACATTGGTAAGATGCTGCTACCAGTGGAGCAAAATTGAGAACCTGTGCCCATCTCACTCTAAACACAGGCTTTTTCCTTTGCACTTCCCTTCTCTGATTCTTGTTAGAGTGGTGTAAGATACACACTTGAGGGTGGGCATTTGGCTTAGAGGTTAAGATACTGCTTGGGACATACATGTCCCATATTGGAGTCCTCGGTTTGAATCCTGGTTCTGCCTCCAATCCTAGGTTCCTGCTAGTGCACACCCCAGAAAGCAGCAGATGATGCTCAACAACCTGGGAGACCCAGATGGAGTTCCAGCCTCCTGGGTGTTGTCTGCCATGGCCTGGCTCTTACAGGCATTGGAGATTGAGCCAGCAGTTGGAAGATATCTATGTCTCCCTTTCTAACAACAACAACAACAATAATAAACGAGTAACATAATAAAAAACATAAACCCTGACACTGAGCAGGTGTTGGCAAAAGTTCATTCCTAGAATTTCAGCAAACAGTTACTGCAGATACAGGCACTTGCACCTATGCTTACATTGTCATCTCTTCTAAAACCAGCCTGGAGTCATCTAGGAAATGTCCCAGCTCAGTTAGTAGAGGCAATGAGCACCCAGATGAGCCCAGAAAAGCCAGCTGAGTGGTTAAAGTGAAGGCAAAGACAGGATGTTGGATCTTCCTCCTCCACTTCTATCACTTGGCATGTCACACATGGTGTGATCACACTGGCCCTGCCAACTCCACAGGCCATTTAGGTTTACCTATGGGGCAGGTGTTTAATTGGAGTTTTAGAAGCCCATGTCCCACTCTGGAGTGCTTGAGTAAAGTCCTGAGATTGGCACATGACTCCAGCTTCCTGCCAGTACACAGCCAGGGGACCAACAGTGATGGCTCAAGTGATTGGATCCCTGAACAAAGTTGTTGGCTCCTGGCTTTGGCTTGGCCGAGCCCTAGCCATGGTGGGTATTTGGAGAGTGAACCATCAGGTGGGAACTTGCTGCCTCTCTGCTGTTCAAATAAATGCCTACATGCAAAATTTGTTAAAAATTAATTTGCCCATAATATTGCTATTAGGCACTTGCTTTAACCCAGGAATACAGTAACAAGCAAGATGTGTTTAATTAGGGGCTTCTGTTGTGAAGCAGCAGGTTAAAGCACCACCTGTGATGCCAGCATCTCATGTCAGAGCACTGGTTTAAGTTCTGATGCTCTATGTCTGATCCAGCTGATGCATATCTGGGAGAGCAGTGAGGTATGGCCTGAGTGCTTGGCTCCCTATCACCCACATAGGAGACCCCAGTGGAGTTCCTGGCTCCAGGCCTAGTTCAACCCTGTTTCAGCCATTTGAGGAGTGAACCAACAAATGGAAGATCTCTATCTCTCTCCCTTCATCCCTCTCTCCTTCCCTCCCTCCCCCAAAACCCTCTTTCTCCCCCTCTCTCCATTATAAATAAATAATCTTTTAAAAAAAAGATTCAGTGATCCAACCATCATCCTCAGACATGCATGTTGATTGCTAAGCATTCACCACTAACAACAGCTAGTGGAGCTGTGTGATTTGGGATACTTGTAGCCTTGCAAAATAAAAGTCATCACTCCCACTTTACAGAGAGGGAAAAAGGACAGTCTGACACTTGCCATAGGTGAAATTGGTATAGAGAAGGCCCTACATCCAAGTTTAGCCTGATAAGGCTGCCAGATTTAGCCAAGAAAAAGAAGTATATGAAACAATAGCACCCAAATGCCCAGTTCCATTTCCATGCTAGATAGACATTGAATGACCCCTTAGTGTAATCATACCCAAATGTTCCATGGAGTGCAATATATTTGTTGAAAGTTTTTTTTTTCCATTCATCTGACATGTGAATTGATCTGGGCTGATCAGAAATGCAAATGCATCTAAATATTGCATAGAATGTTAAATAAACTCACAAATTATGCATTGATCAACTGTTGAGAAAATTCATTTTGGAGTCCTGTATTTTCTTTTAAATGATATTATAAAGATTTATATATTTATTTGAAAGGCAGAGTGACAGCACAGGAGGGAGAGACAGAGATATGTTCCATCCAATGATTGACTCCAGAAATTCTTAGAACAGATGGGGCAGGGCCAGGCTAGAGCAGTGAGCCAGGGACTCATTGCAGGTCTCCCATGCAGGTGGCAGGAACCCAATTACTTGAACCCTTGGCATTGCCTCCCAGGGTCTGCATTGGCAGGAAGCTGGAGTCAGGAGCAGAACTGGGCATCAAACACAGGCACTCTGATGTGTAACAGAGGCAGGGAAACTCTACTTTTTGAATAAGTTATCCTTTCTTTTTTGAATTCTCTGTGGTACTAAGTAAAAAAATTCAATTGGGCATATTTGTGTGGTCCATTTGGGTTCTCTGTTCTGTTGTCTATGTCCTTTTCCTAGTGTCACAAATTCTTGATTACTGCATCTACATAGTGAGACTTGACACTGACTGCAGTGAATCTTCCCACTTTGCTCTTCCCACTATCCCAAGACTGTCTTAACTTCCCATATAAATTTTAGAATAAGTTCACCAAGACCTACAAAAATCTTCCTGAGATAGTGATGGAATTGCATTAGAGTTATTAACTAATTTGGTGAAACCAGCACCTTTATTTTGTTTATCCTGTAATCCATGGGCAAAGTACGGTTTCCCAGTTCTTTAGATGTACTTTGCCTTTTTTAAATCAGTATTTTGTTATTTAGAGTGTACAATATTACACATATTTTGTTAATACTATACATAAGCATTTCATTTTCTCAGATTAGTTGAAAGTGGTATAGTTAATTTCAGGTTCTACATCTCGATTGGTAGTATTCAGAGAGAGAATCAAGTTCTTTATGTTTTGTAGCTGGAAAATGTGCTAGGGGGAGGGGGGAGAGAAAGAGAGAGAGAGAGAGAGAGACAGACAGACAGACAGACAGACTCAGGCAGCATGGCCCTTTGCAGTAGGCCAGGCCCAAACAGCTGGGACAACCTGTCCCCAAATCATCATTACATGAAGAGAGCAAGTCCCCCTCATCTGGACCTGAATCCATCCACATCTTCTGAACTTGCTTCCTGCCTAGAAAACAAAGTCCAGCTCAGCCAGTCACTTGACACAGGAGTGGCCTCTAACTGCTGTAGACTATGGAGGGAGCAGTGCTTGGCAGTGATGACATCATGGAGTGCAGTCACAATGGCACCCTCCTAGATCAGCAGGTCTCAGGGTCGGGGTTCCCAACCCCCTGGGGAATCATAATCCTTTAGCAGTGGGGCCTGTGGTCTCTCCTGGGATCAAGAGAAAAGGGCAGTTGTGTGGGAGGTATGTCATGGGCTCAGATGTCCTGGTGCCCTCCGTCACCCATTGGACTAAGTCCCAGATCCCTGCCACCCTCTATCCTGCTTCTCCTCTACAATTATATTTTGTATTTACTTTTGAGCATTTGCATTTTGGGTTGATATGAGTGGAATGGGTGCCCTCACAATTGGCATACAACTACCTGAGGTCCTCGTACTTTTCCCACCCTTACAAATGACCAGAATTGGGGACTCCAAGTGGTACAACCTCCTGCCACATGACAGGCTTACCCTAGCACTGCTGATACAGGCTGTGCCTCTTGCCCGCCTCCTGGCTTCTCCTTGCTGCTGCTGTTACTGTTGGGTATCAAGAGTCCAGAGACTGGGGTGGGGGGTGAGGAAGGCTGCCTGCCACCTGCCTGGGACTTTGAGCCAGCAGGGACTAGACTGTCTGCAGGAGGAGCAAGAACTCTGTCCTGGACACAGACAAGAGGTGAAGGATTGAGTCACAGTGACTTCACCACCAGCCCCAGACACTGGTAGTGAAAATAAGCATGTGGGGTCAGGAGAACCCACATTCCCTAGGGCTCCCAGATGAGGGACATCCATGTCTGGGGGACACCTTCACTGTAAGCATCATTAAGCCCCTTACAGCTCCTTGGCCAGGCATGGTTCCCTTTGGCTCCTGCAGGGACAGTGAATGCCTTGCAGGATTTGTGGAGGCTCCTGGGTCCTGCTGTGGCCAAGCTCCTCACTACTCTCCCTGTCCCGGGGGCCTGAGCTATAATATCCCACTGGGTACAATTGTGAGCCTGTGTGTGTGCATGTGTGTGTGTGTTTGTGTGCACAAGCTCATGTGTGTTCCTAGCTATGCAGGTTCCATTGCTGCTGTTGTATTCACCAGTCTCCTCACCACCCTTGTCTGGTCTCTCCTGGAAGTGAGGATGGAGGGAGGCCAAGGGCAGGGTCCTGTAAGGATGCTGGCCCTGGCTAGTGGAGGTGAGTGTGTTGTGGTGCTGGGTGTGTTCTGCAGGGCAGGGATCCCACCCTGACCCAGACATCACCACATTCAGGGGCTCCAAGGATAAACCACTTCCCAAGGTCTCAGGGCAGCTGGGTTACCAGGTGCTGCTGACCAGGCCATGGGTTGAGTAATACAAGAAATATGGGAGAACTCACTCCAGGTACATTGCTTCTGTCACTCAGGGTTCATATGGAGACACCTCCCATCTGTCATCTCCCCTCTGCCATGTACCCTCATCATTGGAGACTAAACAGAGTGAAGTCCTACCCTCTTGAGGCCCCACAGGGTCCCACCCCCTGCTCCTTAGCCCTGACTCATGCTGTGATAACCCCACACCATTGCTGGCCTGGCCAGGGCATGTGGCCACCAGGGTTAAGTAAATGACACAGCTCCTCCCACACAGAGGAGCCTGAAGCCTCCCAGCCCTGCTCCTGCCAAGACATTAATTCAGGGCTCACCTAACCTGTGCTTAGTCTTGGATCCCACCCACTCTTAGGCTGCTACACTCCTGCCTGATGATTCCCCATCATTCCCTCATGGTCCTGTTTGTGCTGACCTTCTGTGAGCTCACAGCTTGCCAAGGAACTGAGCCCACAGTATCCAGTGTCTCCATGGATTGCACTTCCACAGTGTCTTCTCAGGACAGGCCACCAGCATCCTTGTCGCAAGGAGACTCTTCATGTCCATGAAATCACAGTTGTCTCTATCACCCACTCTTCTACTTCTTCAGTTGTTAAATTATAGTATATATAGTAATTATTCTTAGTCAATTTGTTTCTGTGCTCTAGGTTGAATCCAAATATTTTTGTTCAAATAATTAAAAGAAATATTTATAGAAGATAATTCACATTTTCCATGTCTAATGTTTAGGTGTCTTTCAACAAGCACTGTGTCTTTTCTGTAAATCCTTAAAACATCTGTGGTTTCTGGTCCATAACATGAAGCATTTATTGAATGAATGAGTTATTTTGAAACTACCAAGTGTCTGCTGCATGATAAAATAATGTAAAGAAGCTCCAATACAAAAATATGTTAATAGTTTGTGAAATATACAGTTTTAGAATTCTCTGAATATTATCTGTAAAATTAGCTTCTCATTTGAAATTATTCTATTAAAACACAAATAACACATTGACAATAACCCCTGTGGTCCAAGAATATCCCCCATCAATACTCTAGATCCCAAACACATAAAAATCCTACAGATATTTAGATATTTAAACCAAATTATGAGTATAGTAAACACATTCATTGATCAAGTACAGTACATTAGAATTGTGGCTTAGAGACACTACAAACACAATTATAGGTGCAGTTTCATCAATTTTCATAAATCTTCTAGCATAGCATCCCTAGCACTGTCTTTGTGCACCCACTCCATATATATGGTAGTGCAGCACACATCATATTGAAGACTACTTCCCTTCATTACTTAGCTTTTTATATATGTTACTGAAAAACAGGCCAAAATTTAATGCCAGTGAAGACAAAAATGTAAAATCAAAAAAAAATCTTGAAAATACGTTCTAATTTTTTTTTCCTTTTTGACAGGCAGAGTGGACAGTAAGAGGAGACAGACAGAGAGAAAGGTCTTCCTTTGCCATTGGTTCATCCTCAAATGGCTGCTACAGCCGGCACACTGCACTGATCTGAAGGCAGGAGCCAGGTACTTCCCCTGGTCTCCCATTGGGTGCAGGGCCCAAGCACTTGGACCATCCTCCACTGCGCTTCCTGGCCACAGCAGAGAGCTGGCCTGGAAGAGGGGCAACTGGGACAGAATCCAGTGCCCTGACCAGGACTAGAACCCGGTGTGCTGGCGCCGCAAGGTGGAGGATTAGCCTAGTGAGCCGCAGTGCCGGCCTCTAATTTTTTTAATTGCATAAATACTATTTCATCTTAGGTAGCATCAAAATAAGCAATAAGAATTTAAATAACACAAAAGATGATCAACTGTTCCTAAAATATTCATAAATATTTTCAATAAAAATTAAAGCACTTTGTCAGTAAAGAAATAATGTCATATCTATTGCCAATTTTAGGTTGTCAGAGATTTGAAAATAAGTGTGCAGCATAAAATATTTGTACCATATTATAAAATGCAGTGCAAAAAATGTTAACAATATTTTAAAGGTATCATCCAGGTAAACGTAGTATAAACAGCAATATACTTGAATGACTAAGGTTTGTTCACACTGTATAAACTACAGCCCGTACTCACACAGTTTACCTGGCACTGCTGCTCTTCATCATGATCGGTCCCTCCATTAGAGAGACTGCAGCACAGGATTCAATCGTCTGAAACACTTTGAAGCACGCTAGTGAGATCCTTTAATCCATAAGCAGCACCCTCAGCTACTTCTTTGCTAGGAAACACATGAGCAAAACCTGTGATTCCCTTGTAGACTTGTGCAATGGCAACCAGAAGGAAGACGGCAGAAAATCTTCTGGCAGGGAAAGTGAGATTCTGTGCTAGTCTTCCTGTGACATGCTTTCTGCCCGTTATGTGACCTAAACTATGACAACTGTACTTGTTTTTTGACAGGCAGAGTTAGAGAGAGACAGAGAGAAAGATCTTCCTTTTTCCATTGGTTCACCCCTCAAATGGCCCCTACGGCTGGTGAGCATGCCGATCCAAAGCCAGGAGCCAGGTGCTTCCTCCTAGTCTCTCATGCAGGTGCAGGGCCCAAGGACCTGGGCCATCCTCCACTGCACTCCCTGGCCACAGCAGAGAGATGGACTGGAAGAGGAGCAACTGGGACAGAATCCAGTGCCCCAACCAGGACTAGAACCCAGGGTGCCAGCGCTGTGGGTGGAGGATTAGCCTAGTGAGCCGCGGTGCTGGCCAATGACAACTGTATTTTAAGGACATATTTTCTTTCTAGAGGAATGTTTAAAAGTGGAGTCTAAAATTGAAAATTGTCATCTTATAATTCAGCAGTCTACCATCTGGGTTAAGTTTTCACATGTGAGAATGTGCATTCCACAGGCAGAGCAAAAAGTTAAACAGTTTCAATCAAACTCCTTAACTGGTTTCTCTCCTCCTGTTGATTTCTACTTCACTAGGCTGGAGGGGAAAGAGAGGGGCACTCCTCCAATCCATCCCCACCAGCTCCCACCAGGAGCAAGGGCTTTGTAAAGAGAAAGCTACACTCCACCCTGCAAAGATGAATGCGAAGCAAGAATGTATCCTTTCTCTAAGGGGAGCCAGGCTGGGGACATCCACAGGGAGGGAACCAGATACAAATGCACAGCCCTGCTCCTCCTGGGTGGGGGGCTCACCATATGGGGTTGCTCAGTGCTCCTGAGATTACAGTGTCAGGCACAAGCAAGGCAAAGCAGCTTCCACAACAGGCAACTTCTATCAGACCAAATGCAGCTGGGGAGAAAGGCGTTTCAAAGGGGGATTTTGTGAAAAGTCCAAGTGGTTGCCAAATTATACTCCAGTATGTATAAGGAAAATCAGGTAAAATATTGCATTGTTTCAAAAAACACTATTTCAGTTAACCCCTGCAGTTACACAATATATGTTTATTTTATTTTATTTTTGACAGGCAGAGTGGACAGTGAGAGAGAGAGAGACAGAGAGAAAGGTCTTCCTTTGCTGTTGGTTCACCCTCTGATGGCCGCCGCAGCTGGCACGCTGCTGCCGGTGCACTGCGCTGATCCGATGGCAGGAGCCAGGTACTTATCCTGGTCTCCCATGGGGTGCAGGGCCCAAGTACTTGGACCATCCTCCACTGCACTCCCTGGCCACAGCAGAGAGCTGGCCTGGAAGAGGGGCAACCAGGATAGAATCCGGCACCCCAACCGGGACTAGAACTCGGTGTGCCAGTGCCGCAGGTGGAGGATTAGCCTAGTGAGCAGCGGTGCCGGCCCCACAATATATGTTTTCAAGATCAACGCAAAACTGGAAAATTAGACACCACTGAAACAATAATGAATCCCCTCAGGAACTGGAGCCGTGCCCTCCGGGAAGCTGACAGGCCTTGCCAGACGAGTCAGGATCCAGGCTCCTCATTGAGCCTCTGGGGTTGAACCCACCCCTGTAGATCTGACAGCAAGGGACGCATCCCCAGCATGGGGCACCATAGAGTCCACTGCCCAGGAGTAGCCCTACCCACTCCCCTGGTGAAGTGGTGCTAACCCCACCAACTGTCACCCAAAGGCAGCCCTTAGCTGCCTCAGCCACCCTAGTGCCCCCCAAGCAGGCCCAGGTGACTTCTGTGTGCAGCACTTCCTGTTGTTGCATGCTTGCTGAATTCCAAGCCATGTTAGAAGACAGTGCCCCACACAAGCCCTCTTAGAAAAACTTGTTTTTTTTTTTTTTTCTGCCTGTGGTGCACTTTTCATTTTTTTAAATAAGATTTGTTTATATTTTTGAGACACCCCTCCCCCCATTTTACATTCACTTCTGTTACCCATATGAAGCTGAAATTTACAGAGTTTATTAGAATTCAAGACTTGGGGTAGAAATAAAGAATGATTAAATCCAGAATAAAGCATGATTAAATCCAGAGGAAGAGCACCAACCCTCATTTTGGTGGTGGCAGGAATGATGGTTATGGTACATACAGGTGTGTGCAAAGATTTAATTTTAAACTTTTGCCAAGTTGTCTTTTCTAGTTGAGAAAATTTAAATCGGGCAATTAAGCTACTGCATTTGACATTTTCTTTATCTCTGTAGCAATTTTTAAAATGCAAAGTGATTCCTACTGTTTTTCAGATTTTATCTGACAGACAGAAAGACATACACAATGGACATACACACACCCACAGAGACAGAAAAAGAGCTGCCCTCTGCTGCATTACTCCCCAAAGCCTGCCTCCAGCCAAGGGCTGAAACTGGGAGCTGGAAGTTCTATCCAGGTCTCTTATGTGAGTGGCAGGAACCCAAGCACCTGAGCCATCACCACAGCTTCCCTGGGTCCATATTAGCAGGAAGCTGGACTCATGGGCTGCTACTTGGAATGCAGCAATGTAGTTTTTTTTTTATTTTTTAACATATTTATATTTATTTGAGGCAGAGTTACACTCAAAAGAGGGAGAGACAGAGAGAAAGGTCTACCATCCACTGATTCACTCCCCAAATGTCCATAATGGTTGGAGCTGTGCTGATCCAAAGCCAGCAGCCAGGAGCTTCTTCTGGGTTTCTCCTATAGTTGTAGGGACCCAAGCACTTGGACCATCTTCCACTGCTTTCTCAGGCCATTAGCAGAGAGGTTGATGGGAAGAGGAGCAGCCAAGACACAATTCACACTGTTATAGGATGCGGGTGCTGCAGGCAGAGGCTTTGCCTACCACACCAGGGCAGTGGCCCCAAACCCAGGCAGTTTAATGAGTGTCCTAACCAGTGACTTAACTGCTGGGCCAGATGTCTGCTACATGATTCCTGTTTTAAGATGAAGAAGATCCCCAGTCCTGCATGAGACCACGATACAGTAGCTAGAGAGCCCATGTATAATTGAAATGGGTAAAGAAATGTTTCTATTACTTTAGATGGAATCATGGATACATTAGATAATTATTGTTCAAGGCTACCAATATGAAAGACTGGATCTTTAGCAAAACATTAAAATTAATACTGGCATTAGCCATCCTTGTGTCTAATTGCAAATAGGTGGTTGACTATATCCAGCAAAAATAATTTTCATATCTTCATGGAATCTTGCTAAGAAGCATTAAAAACCTGTGGAAGATTTGTTTTGGAGGTAATATTCACTAATTCACTAATGTGAGAAAAAGTCACATCCAGCACAGACCGTAATGATTGCAATATGCACATCAAATGTATTTTAACTTCCAATCTGCACCAGGCACTACATAATTTTAGTCAATGTATGATTCATTTAAATTATCTCTATCAAAAGGACTGCAGCTCACTTCCAAGTGGCCATGCTGCATAGGCTGAGCACATGGCTCTACCCTTCACCATGACTGACATCAATGGGAAGACTCCAGCCTTATTCATGTGGATTTCTGCTGCAACCCACAGGAACAACTTTCATGAAGCTAAAAGAAATGAGCCATAATGGAGTGAAAAGAATTCCTTTAAAGTTATTTTGGTAAGGTAAGCATATCATAAAGTTATTATCTTAATGGTTTTTCAAATATTTATTTTATTTGAAAAACAGAGTTACAGAGAGAGTGTGAGAGAGGTCTTTCATCCTCTGGTTCACTCTCAAATGGCCACAACAGCCAGAGCTGGGCTGACTCGAAGCCCAGACTGTGAATGCTGCTTCTTGCCTTTTGCTCCTCAGTCTCTCCTCCCCTCCTCTGCACAAATCACTCTCTCCATCAGTCTTTCTCCCTTTGTCTCTGGGATTTCTTCTCTTCTGCACCCCACACATCTTTGTTCCCATGATGTTTCCCTCACTCTCCCTTCCCCTCCCTCCCCTTCCCTCTCCCTCTGGGATTCTTTCACATCCTCTCCCTGGACTTTTCTGTGACTCAGGCCTCCAGGCCCGCTATTCCACTTTAGTCTTGTCCGTGGTTGCCCTGAAAACTCACCTCTGCCCATTTCTCAATAAAGAAACTACAGGACTTTGGGACTCACAGGGCTTGTCAATCAATCTGTTTCAAATTCAGTTTCTCTTAGAGGCCTCCTGGAGTTGGTGTCACTGGGGAGCAGCTGGCAAGATGAAGTCAGGCTCCTGACAAAGCCTGGACCACTGGGTGCACCCTCATGGTCATTACAACCAGGAATGGCTGTCTCGCTCCAGCCTGCAGCACCACAGTTTCTGCCTAGGTTTGGGCCATGTGAAAAACATGGTGTCCACCCCAGGGGGATCAAGTGGCCCTCCCAGAAGCAGACACTTAGGCGAAGGCAGCACCACACAAGGTTTATTAGGGAAATTACTCAGACAGATAAGAGAGGAAGAGTCCTTGTGGGACAGGGAAAACATTCAGAAAATGGGCATCAGGTGGCTTTTTGACCCACAGGCACAGCCTGTTCCGGATAGCTGAGTTTCCTGTTCCAATTCCACAATGGCTCTCCTGAAAGACAAAAGAAATTGGGATTGTTTCCCCCATCTACTGACTTCTTCCTTTCTACATTTGTCTTCCATGTTGTGTCTGCTCCTGATGTGTTTCCTGTGTGGCTGTACCTATGAGTCCTTACACCATGCAAACCAATAGTCCTCACATCTCAGCCACAGACCTCTGCCTCCACCTGTGCACATTCGCACACTTATCTTTGACCTTGTAGGTAGGATTTGCATTTTATTACTAGAGAGGGGAACTTTGCCTTTTCTTAGGAAACAGATTTTGCAAGTCTCTTGGTGTGAGCTATTTCACCCTCAGCTTTATCTAATGAGCATCTCTTGGTGATCTTGATAGAAGACGGTTGCATATATGTACCAGATATTTGTAGAATACTTTTCCCATGGATTTAATGTCTTCCTGCTCATAACGTCCTCAGAAACCAATAGGATCTCCACAAATGTCACAGCTCCACAGAGCACTGTCCTCAGGGGCTGGGACAGTGTGGGAACAGGGAGAGAGACCCATATTGCCTGATGTGACACTGAGAGGCAGGGGTGTCTGGAGGAGCTGAGACTCCTAAGGCTTCTTGTTGTGAGGCAGAGCCAGCTGCCTGCTAATCTAGAGCTGACTTCATTGTCAGTATCCTTGGGGCATCATAAACTCAGGCAGAACCTGGACACACCCATGAGACTCTTTCTCTTTTCCTTCAGATTGTGGACAGAGGGCTGTAGGGCAACAAGAGCACTCTGAGCACGATGGTGCCCTGGCCCACACTGGGTCATGAGGACTCTCCTCCAGCAGCTCCGTGTGACCCCAGGCAACCTCTATCTGCTCTGTTCACACCACCTGTCCTGCTAGGTCAGCTTTCCAGCCCCCATCTTATGGAGCTCAATGTGACCCTATATGGCCCCTCCTCATCTCCTCCTCTTTGCCACCCCTCATTTACACCCAGGAGATTCACTCCCTCTTTTACACCCTGGGGTCCTTCACTGGCAACTGGCACTTCCATTATGGCAATGACCAGCCCAGTGCTGAGTGTTGTGTGTCCCTACCCTGCAGGAACCTGCACTTCTCAAAGCCAAGGCCAAGTCTCATCCCTCACAGAGCTGAGCATATCCCCCCTCCCCACACCGGGTTCCATGCTCTGCAAAACTGCTATTTCTGACTTCTATAGATGACTTCTTTCTTCATCTAAACAGACACCTGCACAAGATAGGGCTGTGGTGTAGCCCACTGTGTGTCCTCAAAATCAATCATGAGCAAAGTTACAAGGCCCTCAGATAGCCTCACCCTTGAAATGCAAAGCCCGGCAGAATCACCCAGGACATTTTGTTGTAGGAATAAAAATGAGAGAAAAGATAGAGGTACACTTTGCAAGTCAGTTCATTCAGGGTAGATCATCCTACCAAATTCTGGAGACAGAGGTGCTGGCTGAGGTCTTGGAATCCACCAGGGTGGAGGAGGTGGCGGATAGCCCATGAAGGATTCTCTGTAGCCCCCCATGTGGTAGGGCATGTAGGGTGGTCTTGGGAAAGGAGGAGGTCCTCCTGTAGCCATGTTGACCTGCAGAGCAGAAGTTAACATTTTGAAGTAGATTAATATCATGGGCAACACCAATACCAACACAACTGAATCACAGTACAGCAGGTGATAAAGGCTGGTGCCTTCCTCTCCACCAGGTATTAAATAAGCAGCCTCAGCACCACAAAACTCTCCTCTTCCACTAGATCCCAACAGCTTGAGGAGTGAAGGGAAGTCACAGGATGAACTGCTGTCACCACATGTCACTGTCCATGTCTGCAGAGGTATGTCGCTGAGAAACAGTACCATGGCAAACTGATAAAGACACACACTCCATACAGATGATCTTCATGTCAAGGACTACCCAGCACTCCACAGACATTTCTTGCACATTAAAAAGAGATGATTGAAGGAGGGGAAAGTCCACTGTACACACATTAGAGGGCCTCTCCCAATCTTCTCTGCTTCCCTCCCTGGCTGAGGGTCTCCTCACTGGGGGTGCTGTCGCTGGACACAGGATCTCCTGGGGAATGCAGATTCCTGGTGTCTTGCAGGGAAACTGGGAATGTGATTTTCCAGAAACCATGTTACCCACTGCAGTTAGGTAGGCATGGGTATCTAACTTAATTCATAGGCAAGACTGAATTGGAAGCACTCTGGGAGCTGAACACTACTTCTATCTCCTAGACAAACAAGGTGGGAAATAAGAAAGTTAAAACAAGGTACATTTTCATTTCAAACTACAGATGTCCAGTGACATCTGAATGTAGAATCACCATCAGCAGCTACACAGGTCACACAAAAACCTGCATATGGGAATGTCAATTAGGCTCTTCTGGGAATTGGCCTTGCAGGTAAATGCTGATGAACACTCTTCACTATGCTGTTATGCAAACATGATCCCTGAAGCTTCAGAATATTCCACAGAGGGCCCCACTGGAGGGTTTCCTGCACAGCCCATTTACCAAGAGAAATGAGACAGTGATTTGCTTTGTCCAAAAGCATTCAATATTGAACAAAACACAAAAAATCATGGATTCTGTGGGTGAAGATGTTCTGAATGGTTAAATGACCTAAATCAAAACAGGAAAGGAGTTATTTTATTCCAACAATGAAATGTGGCCTGGCCACCTCCCAGGTTATAGAAGCCTGGGGGGAGTCACTGTGCCATGAGGCTGAAGGTCACAGCCATCTTCTCTGCCAGTGATTTCCAGAAACTGACAAGCAAACCTTCAGGCTTCAGCCTGTAAAGCACCAGCACAGATGCTGAGCTGGAAAAGGAGAGGCCCACAGGCTTGTGGGGGAAGGCTTGACTGCTTTGAAAAGTTACAGACACAGAAAAGGTATCACAGCACACAGAAGTCAGAAAATAATGGAAGAGAGAGTGCTGTATACGCAATGATCTGGTTTCAGGAAATCATTACAAGGAAAATGACCACAGCAATTACCTGTTCCTTCCTGGTGTCCTCAGCAGGGGATGAACCTTGGTTCTTCATGTAACCTGCACAAGTTGTGGAATCTGCCCAACAAGAGACAGCACTGTATTCTTTCTTAACAAAATGTTTATATATTTATTTATTCAAAAGGCAGAGACAGATGAATTCCATCTGTGGGTTCACTCCCCAAATGCTAGCAAGAGCTAGGACTGAGCCAGGCTGAGGCAAGCAGCAAAGACCTCCATCCAAATCTCCTACATGTTTGTCAGGGACTCAAGTGCTTGAGCCACCATCTGCCACCTCACAGGCACATTAGCAGGAAGGTAGATTGGAAGCAGAGGCAGGACTCAGTCTCATACAGTCCACCGATATAGGATGCAGGCATCACAAGAGGCAGCTTAACCTGCTGTAGCAAAGTGCCAACCACCCGGGGAAGGGAGGTTATTCTGCCTCAGTGTTGAGAACACCTACACACACCTTTTCACCCTCTTAAACTCAATCCCATGTTAGGTCTCTGGTCAGAGGCCCAGGGTTTACCAAGTGCCTCATAAGAGCCCTGAGTACAAGGGGGAGGCCCATGTCCTCACTGAGGATGATACAACCTTAGCCTGTGCCAGGGGTTTTCACCACAAACCAACTCATTGTACCTAAGTCAGAGCTAAAATAAGCTGGAAATCAACATGAAAACAGGTTACATAGTATGTATAGAGGAAATTATAGTTTAAGAACATCCTTGGGGCCAGCGCCGTGGCTCAATAGGCTAATCCTCCACCTAGCGGCACAGGCACACTGGGTTCTAGTCCCGGTTGGGGCACCGGATTCTTTCCTGGTTGCCCCTCTTCCAGGCCAGCTCTCTGCTGTGGCCTGGGAAGGCAGTGGAGGATGGCCCAAGTGCTTGGGCCCTGCACCCCATGGGAGACCAGGAGAAAAGCACCTGGCTCCTGCCTTCAGATCAGCACAGTGTGCTGGCCACAGTGCACCAGCCATCGCAGCCATTGGAGGATGAACCAATGGCAAAAGGAAGACCTTTCTCTCTGTCTTTCTCTCTCACTATCCACTCTGCCTGTCAAAAAAAAAAATCCTTGGATAAAAAGAATATCAATAAACTCTGGACATGAGCAGTCCCAGGCCATGAAATCATGGGGAGATTCTGAAAATATTAGTCCCTCTGTAACTGGCCATCTATGTGATCTATTGTGATACAAAGGACTTTGAGGGTTATAATATTATAGAAGTGAAATTACATAGAATTTAATTTACTGATGGAGCTCTATAGTTGACAGTAAAGAAAAAAAGCCAAAAAATAGCAAACACACACTTACTGATGTAAAGCAGAGTTTGCAGAATATTACTACAGGGATGATAGTCCAGGACATTTCCTCTCTTATCAGGAGGTACAACATTTATTGTCAAGTACTGTTGGTGCTGCTAAGGCCTCTACCATTGACTCAAGGTGGACAGGAGGATCTGGCCAGGTTCCCTTCTATTCCCTATTGTCAGTTAAAAATAACTGAGTTCAGGTGCAGTGGAGGAGAGTCCCCAGTCAGTACTGGGGTCTGAGTTGAAGAGCCACTTGTCCAGGGCACATGAGGAAAATAGCACCTGGCCTCGCTGCAGGACAATCATTTCTCTTTGCTAAGTGCATGGAACTCTTCAGAAAATGGAACAATCACTGCCCAGAGTGAGAAGCTGAGGGTGTGGAATCTGCAGGGGACATGAAGCTATCACCCTCCTTCCACACTGCTCCTACCTCTCTGTGGAGGGTTCTCCCAGCCAGGTCCCCCTGACACTGGCTTCTGCCTCCTGGATTCCTCTGCCTGCATTATTTCCAATCTTGAAGATAGAGAAAAAACAGATTTAAGTAACAGAATACACACATACACACCCCAGAACAAGTCCTTTACTAGACACTCAACAACTTAGTCTTAAATCAGAGACACGCTTAAAATGCCTGCTCTTTCATGCACCTGTGTTTCAAATGGGCAGTCTCCCTCTTCTGCACCATCAACTCCCGCTCCAGAGCTTGAGCCCTGAGCTGTGCAGAGGAAAATACATGCACATTCAGTTGTGGGAAAAGAGGGCAGAATGGAAAGAAGACATGAAAAATGTTTACCTCAATGTCATGAGTCTTTTTTTTATGAACAGCAATCTGAAAAGGCCAACACAGAAAGTGAGGGCTTAGGGACTCTCAGGTGCTCTTTAACCATCTGCATTAAGACTTGAAGGACAGTGCAGCTATTGGGCAGCATGCAGTTACCTCCTGTCTGAAGGTCTCCTTTTCTTGCTGCTGCTGAGCCTGAATTTCTTGCAGTCTTCTCCTGTGATTCAGAATCACTTTCATCAGATAAAGTACAATGTTGACTATGATTTTAAACAGCTTCCCCATGTTACCCTATCCACAGATGTCAAAAATACTTACGATGATTGTAAAGGTACAGAAAGAGTAAAACCTGCTGCATCATTTCCTTATCCTTTATGTTATACCTGCAGGATTCCCAGCTGATGTAATCTCCTTATTTCCCTAGTTTTTCCTCCTTTGTGTGTCTTTTATCATAAAGGTCCATTCTATTATATCCTTGCCATGTTTCTGAGGGCAGTAAGAACTGGGTTTATAAAATAGGGACAATCATTGTAATGGATTTGATCCATCCTACAATGAACTGTCTTCCTAAGGATTAGGAAGGTGGATTCTCACGACCCCAAAAAACAATCAAGTTTCCATGCAGTCAGGCCAGCATTTGGAATCAGGAACTGTGTAGGAACAGTATCACTTGGTCATTTGTAAACTTAAAATACTTGGTATAATCTTGTATGAATCATCTCTATGTCTTTTGAACATTGCTTACAGTTTTCTTTTAACTGGGCCTAAGCATTGTACAGTTAATCCAACCACTGTTTCTGAACTGGTTGTTTAGTCTCTGGACTCACACATAGTTCTCAATTTCTTCTTCAGCCTGTTTCAAATTCTCCTCTTTCTCTGACAGCTTCATCTCCTTTTCCATCCACTCTTGTTTCCCTGCCATCTTCCTAGGATGGGAAAGAAATGCACATTTCCCTGAAGCCCATGTGGGATTATGCCTCCCCACCTGCTAACAGTCTGAGGGCATGATGGGAAAGTCCCTTTGCAGGCATCCCTATAAACACACAGACCCACAAACAGTGCAGAATCAGAAGTGAAGCCTCCCACTGACAGACAGAAGATGATCCATTGGCCAGCTGGCAAGTTCTCTCTAATTACTGTGTGCTCCTATGCATTAGTAATAAGTCAATGAATATACATAGCACCTGACACTGAGCAGTTGTGACTCTGAAAAGGTGAACACACATTTGTGGAAAAGCAGGTCAAATCACTTCATCACTAGTAATCCCATTAGGATGAGACAGGGGGTTCTCACTCATCGGCCACTGCCCATGGAGGAACGTGATTCACAGTCTGGCTGGGACCATAATACAGACAACCTGATCTACAGAGATCCTTCCAGCTCATGGAGTCCCTAACACTGCAGTCACTCTGAACACAGCTATGATGCAGGGGTAGAGCTCCTGCCACCTACAGCTGGGAGCCTGATGCAGGGAAGAGGAAAATCCCAGTGCTGACAACACTGAATGAAGTACAGTGTCCTGAACTGTCACCTTTTTGGGGCTTTCCTCAGCTCCTGTGAACCTGCAGCTATGTCTACAAAGCCCTCAGCCCCAGTGCTATTTACTTTTACAAAGTGGCAATCACTGAGAATGCAGGCAGCAAAAGCCCATGGTCTAGAAAGAGTCTCCCTTTGCTATCTGCTTCATTCCATGTTACCCATAAAATGCCAACAGCTGTGGGACACAGGCACAAAACAAATGAGAGAGTTAATGACTTGGAAGCCTTCAGTAAATTCTTTCTGTGTTTTTAAGTGCCAAGGATACAAAGTAGAGTGAGGCATTGTTCCTACCTTAAAAACCCACAACATACTAGTAAGGACAACAGCAACCCTGTCTCAGACTTTGGAAATATTATTCCAAGTCTGAGCCATGGGGGACCATAAAGAAGAGTTCCAGTTTTAAACATGGGTGTGTGTGGATGAAGTCCTGGATCTCCCCCTGAGAACAAACATGAGGTATACAATGGAATAGACTGAATCACTAACACATCAGTAATGACATGTGGGAGCAACATGAAGAAGAAGGAATCTTGGATACAAGATTGACCTGGCATCTCAGCTGGCATTTGAGGCCCATTTCCCTGTAGATCATGAAAGAATTCTCTAGAAGACTAGAGAGAGGTAAATATGGGCAGCCTTTGCTCACATGGATGGGTTCAAAGGAATACAGTGGAGTTCAGGGTCTGCCTGGAAAATCTCACAGCTTTTCTTGGAACAGTATGAATTGAGGACAGGACATAACTGGCCTTTGCAGTGAATTCCCTCTGCTGCTGAATGAATTAACAGGTCCTGTATGCTAGCATCCTTGCCTTAGGCCATCTCCTTATTTTCCAAAGCTAGATCACATCATACCACACTTCAATTTTTTCCCAATATTTTTACTCAATGACAGATATTCAATTAGAAATGACGAGACACAAGAAGGAAAACAAAATATGATATGACCAAAAAAACCCAACAATATAAAGGTACACAAGAGAGGTTGAACAGCTCCCTGCTGATGGCCTGAAAATGCAATGGAGGATTTATCCAAATCTTTGGGTCCCTGCACCTGCACCTGGAAGAAGCTCCTGTCTCCTGGCTTCAGATGAGTTCAGCTCCCTCCATTGTGGCCATTTGGGGAGTGAACCAGCAGACTGAAGACCTTTACTTCTGTCTCTCCTTCTCTCTGTAACCCTTCCTCTCAAGTAAATAAATTTTTTTGTTAAAAAAGAGAAAGAATATAGACATGGACATTAATGATGCTGGTATCAGTTCTTTGAGTACCCACAAATAAATTACAAAGGAGTGTATGACAGAAAAATGCATATTGGGAATCAAGGCAAAAAGGACTCTGTACTGACTGAAATTAGCACTGACATTACTGAGCTGGTTCAGGACATCTTACTTTGCAGCAGCTGCCACCTTCAGTTTGTAGATTTCATGAAAACTCTCCATATTCATATCCATCAGTTTGATTTCAGCTTCCTTTGCTGCTTTCACAGACTTCAAGGTATTACAGCTTTTTTCCAGGTTCTTTTTACTTTCTGTAAAGGATAAAAGTTTTCTTTGTGTGTGTGCACATGGACCCAGGGAGTTGGCTGGAGTTGGGAGAAAGAGCAAGGACCCTGGAGGCAGGAACCATTCTTCACCTTCCCAATGCAGACGTATTTACACTAGACAGGACCTCCCTCTAATGAAGGAATGTACCTTCCAGCATCCATATTTTGGCCCTCAAGGCTCTCAGCTGTAAATCCTTGACTCCATCATTTTCATCTTCCAACTTTAACAGCTTTTTAAGAAAAGACATTTAAGAAATGGTTGCAGAACAATGCAAATGTTGTTACTACTACAGAAATGTACACATATATTGTTCAGATAATTTTACACCACCACAGACTTTATAGTTAATCTTATTTTAGAACAATTCATTTTAAAAAGGTAAACAGGAAATAAGAAAGTTCAGTTTTCTGGATCACAGTCTCTCTTCAAGAATGTGACTAATTTTGTTACCTGCTCCTACTAGATTGTCAACCAACTATTTTACTTTTATAACTTCAATTTCCCTGCACTGAAACCAGTTTCATTAAAGGTGATTGGATCTTAACTGAAAACACGGTAATTAGTTACTTCACAAGAACAAAATTTCACAGTTATCATATAAATTTAATCTTCAAAACTGAAATATTTTTTATCAGAGCTAGCATGTACAAAAGAAATATTGAAACAATTACAGAAAGTTTACCTCTGAAATTCCCGAGTTCATTGAAATAACTTCTTTCAAGTTTTCAGATTTCCCTTTTTCAAATGCCTACACATAGAATAGAAACAAAACAAGTGCTAAGGTTTACAAATAGGGGCAGGAGTTTCACATGGTGGTTAAGACTCTGCTTGGGAAATGTGTATTCCATATTGGACTACTTGACTTAATGCCCTGGCTCTGCTCCCAAGTTTATCTTCCTGTTAATGCACACCCTGGGCGGCAACCATTGATGGATCAAGTACGTGGGTCCCTGCCAACCACATGAGAACACAAACTGAGTTCTAGTTTCCTATCACTGGCCTGGCTGACCCATGGCTATCACAGGCATTCGAGGGTTGAATCTGCAAACAAGAACACTCTGTGTTAGTCTGCATCTCTATTTATAAAGTCAAATGGAGAAGGAATTAATTTAAGTGTTTTTTTAATTTCACAAACACACTAGCTTAAACAGCTAAAATCCGAAACAGCAGCTGGTGCCACAGCTCACTAGGCTAATCCTCCACCTGCAGCTCTGGTACTCCAGGTTTTAGTCCTGATTGCTTCTCTTCCAGTTCAGCTCTTCACTATGGCCCAGGAGGGCAGTGGATGATGGCCCAAGTGCTTGGGCCCTGCACCTGCATGGGAGACCAGGAGGAAGCACCTGGCTCCTGGCTTTGGATCAGTGCAGCACACTGGCATTGGTGGCCATTTGGGGGGTGAACCAATGGAAGGAAGACCTTTCTCTCTGTCTCTCTCACTAACTCTGCCTGTGGGAAAAAAAAGGCTGAAACAGCAACCAAGCACATCCATGGCTAACTCTATATTTTATGGACATGTCATTGATCCATATTGGATCCAGAAGAAATGTCAAGAATATAATGAAATGAGGGGAGGGAACACGTTGAAGTAAGTAAGAATACTTTGTGGCATAAACAATCTTTCTGTTTAGGATATAATGAGAGAAATGACTGAGAAGTCAAAAGCAAATAATGTGAAAATTTGTTCAAGTCAACCTGCTTGAATGAACTTTTCTTAATGGAACAGCTTTTCCTAATGGAATATTAAAAAGAGAATAAAAATAACTTTTCACTGACAGTTTTTTTACTGAGCATTAAGAGGGGTAGGGACTGTTTAAGTTGGTCTGATATCTTCCTTCAGCTTTCACACATTTTCTAATTTTATCTATATATCTTGCAGGACAGTGATGAATGTTATGATTAACTGCCCAGACAGGAAATCAAACACACTTCTTGGATCCCTCAATTTAAGATGTTACTTCAGTATTTTTACAATAACATTGAACATTTTTTTCAGAAGATGGTTCATCCCCCATATTCTTACACTTTTACTCTGTGAAAAGCAATAGAAAATGTATCAACCAACTCACTCAAGGGACAAAAAGGCTAAAAAGCCAAATTATGGTAAAATACAGCAGCCAAATTACTACCACATCATGACTCTTAGCATTCTGATCTATTCCAGACTGCAGGTTATATGTACTTTGTACGTGGTAGTTTTAGTGTTGTCACTTTTTTTTGCATTATCCTTCAATACAGCATATTGCATCAGGAACATTTATTTATTTCACTTGTGTTTATAATGGAATCCATATAGGCAAATGGTTTTTACCTTAAGTTTCATTGGTTCATCAGAGACCATCTCTTTTTGTCTGTTAGTCTCAAGAAGACATTTTTTTGATTCAGTGATCTATATGTATATGTAATAAAAGAATCAGAATACAGAAATGTTAATTAGAGGGCCAAGTAACACTTATCCTCATGTATGATTCATTACACAAGTGAACAGAGCAGCACTTTGCATGCAGGAAGCTAGCTTCACATGTGAAGAGTTTATAGATCTTATGAAGCAGGACAGTGGATGAAAGAGGGTATAGGCTGGTGCCACAGCTCACTAGGCTAATCCTCCACCTTGTGGCGCTGGCACACCGGGTTCTAGTCCCGGTCGGGGTGCTGGATTCTGTCCTGGTTGCCCCTCTTCCAGGCCAGCTCTCTGCTATGGCCAGGGAGTGCAGTGGAGGATGGCCCAAGTGCTTGGGCCCTGCACCCCATGGGAGACCAGGAGAAGCACCTGGCTCCTGCCTTCGGATCAGCACGGTGCACCGGCTGCAGTGCACCGGCCGTGGCGGCCATCAGAAGGTGAACCAATGGCAAAGGAAGACCTTTCTCTCTGTCTCTCTCTCTCACTGTCCACTCTGCCTGTCAAAAAAAAAAAAAAAAAAAAAAAAAAGAGGGTACAGCAGAATATCTGAACTAGACATGGAAGTGACTCAAACTGAAACCATGAAATAACAAAAATTGAAAGGACATTGATACCTTCTGTTCCAAAACAGAAATTTTTTGCATAAGTTCTGCATTTTCCTTTATGGCATTATTGATCTTCTCAGAAATTTGCTGTGAATTAACTAAGGGGAGATAAAAATTAAGATTATAAAGAATAAAACAATATAATTGAATTGCCTCAATGTATTAGCGGAAATTACTTGTTATCTGGCATTATGGCCAGAAAATAACTGTCTAGCTTCACTACTAAGCCTGAAGAAAGCAAACTTTACTTACGGTAATTTTAAAACCAATAAAACTAGTAGGAAATAAGAACCAAATGTCAATTATAATCCTATTTGAAATTATTGGAAACATGAGAAATACATGTTTTCATTTAAGTATTCTCATCAATGGAAGATAGCTATTTATTCTTAGAAAATTCCATTACTTCAAATAGTTTTGTCTTCATCAGAGAAGAAACAAACACCCTAGCTACTTACATTTCTATTCCCTAATTATGAAGGCAGATAAATTTGTTCCTTCCTCAAATATCATTTGAAATTCCCATGAAAGCAGTGTTCAAAATGTCAATCGATTGACTACTCTAGGGCCTCCAAAGACTTCCTGCTGCCCTGAGGATTGTCCTACACAAGAAGCAGAATGGAGGGCTCTGGAGAGATGGTCTTTGAAGTATAGCATAATTTAATACAACCTGTTACTACTTAGTCTCTATGGGATCTGGATGAGCTCCCAACCCTCTCAGATTGGACTTTCTACTACCAAGATCAGAATGCTACTGCCTACCATAAAAGTGAACATCGTGCCTTGATGCACCCATCCTGTAAGGTGGATGGCTCACATAAACACCTAAAGGACTCCTCTGACAGTCTTTTAGTTCTCTCATCTGACCTCAGATGCATCCTTATTTTCATTTTGTGTTTGTCCATGGTATGAGCTCTGCTGCCCTGAAATCACTCTTCTAAACATGACCAGTGATGAATTTACTATTAAAAAAAAAAAAAAACACTCAGAGCCATTGCTGTGGTATACCAGGTTGATTCGCCACCTGCAGTGTCAGGAACCCCTGTGGGTGCTGGTTCATGTCCTGGATGCTCTACTTCTGATCCAGCTCCCTGCTAATGGCCTGGGGAAATATCAGATGATGGCCCAAGTGCTTGAGTCCCTGTCACACATGTGGGAGACCAGGATAAAGCTTCTGGCTTCAACCTGGCCCGGCCCAGCCATTGCAGCCATTCAGAGAGTGAACTAGCAGATGGAATTCTCTCTCTCTCAACTGTGCCTTTCAAATAAAGTAAATCTGTAAAAATAAAAATAAAACATATGTCAGGGCTACTATGTGTCTGGCAGCTTTGGCTCTCAATAGATAGCAACACTTCTTTATTACCCATAAAGCCTATGTGAAATCCTTCTTCCACCTTATGCATCATTTCTGCTCATTCTGCTCTGTCATTAAAGACTCTTTCCACATAAATATCTTGACACATTCCCCCTCCCAGAAAACCAGATTCTTTTCTAAGCCTTAAGCTTTTTGATAGGTTCACATTATATCATTTTTCTAAAAAAGGTTTTTGTATTTGAAAAAGAGAGAGAGGAGAGACAGAGACAGAGACAGAGAGCCATAGAAATCTTCCATCTTCTGGTTTACTCTATTAGTAGCCATAACAACTAGGGTTAAGCCAGGCCAAAGCCAGGAGCCAGGAGTTTCATTCAGGCCTCCCACATGGCTAACAGGAGCCTGAGAATGTGGGCCAACCTCCACTGCTTTTTTTCAGGGTATTTTCAGGGAGCTGGATTGAAAGTGATGTAGCCAGAACTTGAACTGGCACCCACAGGTGATGTCAGCATTACAGGCAACAGCTTTACCTGCTATGCCACAATGCCGGCCTCTCAGAGCATATTTTAATCATATTTGCATTTCCCCAAGAGCCAGATCATGCCACAGTGGTCCCCCAATGCTTCAGACTCTTAGCATCACTTGCTTCTTAAACACTTCTAGGCAAAACTAAACTCATCTCAGTCTCCTATGCCCATTAATGCTTATTCTTCCTGGATTTTTACAATAGATCACAAGTCCCTCTCCATTGTCATTTAGAAACCACTCCAGGAATACTAAAACCTTCAAGAAGTAATAAGCCAGAAATTTATAACAATTACTGTACTTAGAGCTAGTTTAATAAAAGCTCACACCTAATACCAGTACTGAGAAAAGTATTATAAAGAAAATAGAGGCCAAAATTCTTACCTTGATAAATTGGCAGTTTTAGCTAGAAGAGGAAGAAACAACGTTAACCTTGTTATAATAATATATATATTAAGAAATACATGTCGTTCCTGATGAAAGTAAAAGTACTAATCTGGTGAAATAATAGTCATTTACCTTAAAGGAATTTTATAAGATTAAAAACAATGAAATATTATTTCCCATTTCATCATGATCTTTCATTAAACCATTTCTGATAGAGCAGAAAAGTAAACTGTAATTTTTGACCAAAAGACACATTCCCATTTTATTACAGGAAAAACCAATCTATTTAATTTTTATCCTAGAAATGGCAAATTTCATAATTAGAATGCAAATGCATTATTTGATTTTTGGGGGGGGCAATATCTCTAATGAAGTCTTAAACAAGAAAATCCTCCATGAAAACAGAATAAATTCTAAAACATTTGTACTGCAATACACCTCTTTGATTCACTAGAAAGCACCTTACAAATTTTAAAATACAGTTGGATCTTGATGAAGGATGGGATGGGAGACAGAGTAGGAGATGGGATGGTTGTGGGTGAGAGGGTGGTTATGGGGTGAGGGAAAGCCTCTATAATCCATAAGTTGTACTTTGGAAATTTATATTTATTAAATAAAAGTTAAAAAATATGCCATCTGGAAAAAAAAGAAAGGGAAAAGCAAGAGTGAGAGGGCAGGAGGGAGAGAATATTCTCAGAATTGTATCTACAAATTGCATTGAATCTTTTTGAAAACCAATTAAAATTTTTTAATGAAAAAGGAAAGATGACTCCGTGCGGAGGGAAGATGTTTCAGGCTTTGGTCTCTACAGTTTTATATATAACTGGTCCAACTCACACTAGGATGCTAAGGAAAAAGGTGAAGGAAACAACATTTCAATCATAATGGAAATGTTAAAAAAAATGATGTTAGTGAATGGTGTTAGAACTAAAGTAATGATAACCTTGGATAGGGAGTACCTGGGAAGGGCCAAAGAGTGGCTTTTGGGTGATGCCTATGTCTTCTTTCATGACCTGGGGTGTGTCCATGGGTGTTAGATGCATGTATCTGTATACATATTATTCGTACTTCTTTCTTTTTTTTTTTATTTGACAGGTAGAGTTAGACAGTGAGAGAGAGACAGAGAGAAAGGTTTTTCTTCCATTGGTTCACTCCCCAAATGGCCACTACAGCTAGCACTGTGCTGATGTGAAACCAGGAGCCAGGTGCTTCCTCCTGGTCTCCCATGCGGGTGCAGGGCCCAAGCACTTGGGGCATCCCCCATTGCCCTCCCAGGCCACAGCAGAGAGCTAGACTGGAAGAGGAGCAACCGGGACTAGAACTCGGTGCCCATATGGGATGCCAGTGCTGAAGGAGGAGGATTAACCAAGTGAGCCACAGCACCGGCCCCTCATACCTATTTCTGGATGTATATTACACCTCAATAAAAATATAAATTACAGAAAACACTGAACAATATGTGTGATGGTTGCATGCAAGGACACAAGCTCACTGAAAGACTGAGACCTGACCACAGTCCTATAAATTCATCCCTGCACATGTGACCAGCACAAGAGTAGGCTACTTATATAATAATCATGGATACAACTGAAAGTCCTGTGTGTATCAGACATTGTGTAATAAGAAGTCTCTAATAGCTGGTGCCGCAGCTCACTAGGCTAATCCTCCACCTTGTGGTGCCGGCACACCAGGTTCTAGTCCCAGTCGGGGTGCCAGATTCTGTCCTGGTTGCCCCTTTTCCAGGCCAGCTCCCTGCTATGGCCAGGGAGTGCAGTGGAGGATGGCTCAAGTGCTTGGGCCCTGCACCCCATGGGAGACCAGGATAAGTACCTGGCTCCTGCCATTGGATCAGCGCGGTGCACCAGCTGCAGCACGCCAGCCGCGGTGGCCATTGGAGGGTGAACCAATGGCAAAGGAAGACCTTTCTCTCTCTCTCTCTCTCACTGTCCACTCTGCCTGTAAAAAAAGTCTCTAATAAACCATAGGATGACATAGACATAAACTAGGGCAACAAAGAAAATTTCAGTCTCTGACACTTTCAGTAACTGTAAATTGTAATGCCAGCTAAACTTTTGCCAAGATACCCATAATATCTCACACAAAGGGTCTGTTGAAATCAGTTCCTTTCACTCAATGTAATGTCTGGATTTTGGCAAAGAATTAGAAGCCATATTAAAAGACAAAAAATCAATCACAGTTTGATTAGAGAAATCAAGCATTAGAATCACACTCAGATAAATTATCCTTCCAGAAGGGACACACACTTTCTAAGAAAAAAAAATCAAAGAACTCTCTCTTTAAAAAGCCACACTACAAAGATTTTTAAAAGAGGCTCTTCAGATAGAAGGAAGCGAATATATGTCAGCTACTTGGACCTACATAGTGCAAGGGCAATAGGCAAAGGAGTAAGTGAGGGCAAAGCTGTTATCTTACTGATTGGTTTATCAGACAACACTTTGCTTGATATAACAGAACAAATTAGTAGTATCAATACATATGGCAATTATAGCTTATGGATTATAGCAATGTCGTAAGAAATGGTAGGGAGTTTGTGGAGTCACATTTTACAACATAAATTTCATTTCCTGTGAATTGGATTACTTTTTAAAATGTGTATTTCCAATTCAGGGAGAACCACTTTTGAAAAAGATAACAAAAAAGATAAGTTCAAGCATAATTGGTGTGCTAAACACAATGAAATGAAACTTGTGAAATTCTAAGTTAGGCCCTGATAAGGCATAAAAAGAGTATAAGGCAAAAAGGGACAATGAATAAAAAATAGCAATAAAGGTGATAGATGTTAAACCAATTATATCATTAATAATTTTAAATGCTAATAAAGTAAATACACCAATTAAAAGACAGTGACTGTAGAGTGGATTAAAAAATAATTCCCAACTGATGAATGTATACCAGGAGCCCATTTTCAAATCCAAGCTATAAATGCATTAAAAGTGGGTTAGAGAAAAATGTACAGTTAGAACTAATCAAAAGAAAGCTGGAGTAGCTATTTCAATTTCATGCAAAACAAGCACAAAGCAAGGAGCATTCAAGGATCACGTGGTATTACAATAATGATAAAGGATCCATTTTTCAAAAAGACATGACAATCCTTAATGTATAAATACCTAACAACAGAGCTTCAATATTCATGCGGCAAAACTGCACTGCAACTAGAAATAGATGAATTCACCCACTCCTCCCTCAGTCACTGACAGATCCAGCAAAAGCCAATAAAAGTTTAGAATAACTGAATAGCACTGATAATCTGCTGAATCTGTCCACATTACAGAATAATTCATCCAGCAAAATGGAATACACTCACACAGGCTCACACAGCACATTTACTCCATTCACTCAAGACATAAGTTCACTTTACCAAATAGAAAGAAGTAGGAATCATAGAATATTTGCTCTCAGGACACAGTGAAATTAAGCTAGAAATCAATCAGAGAATTTGAAAACTACAAAGCATTTGGAGATTACACCACATATTTCAAAAGAACACATGGGTCAATCTTTCCAGACTTTTAAAAAATGTTTCAATCCAAATTATAATTAAAACAACCTTATTAAAATTTGTGGGTTATGGGGAAAACAATGAATGGAGGAGGACTGATTTTATCAGATGCAAATGCAATTACTATAAAAATTCCTCCTTATTTATCATATAAAACACTCCTAGTATACTCACAACAAGCATAGTTGTCCAGAAGAAAATGGCAAATGCTGAAATAGTCACGACTGTAGCAATAATGATAAGCTTCCGAAAAATCCCCCAAAAATCAGTACTGAGCTGAAAATGGCCAGGAAAGTTCTGAGATGGCTGCAATAAAACATTGGAAACAGTGAGAAGACACAGATATTGACTGTATTTTAGTTGCTAAGAACCCTAGGTCAGCCTGCAAGAAGTAATCATGTCCCTCAACTAACTCAAGGGGATTTCCTTTCTTCTAGGAAGACTGGGGTCCTGGTGTCTGGCACAATGGCTAAGACCCCACTGGTGATGCATGTGTCCCACATCAGAGTTCCTGGGTTTGAGTCCTGGCTTTACTTCCATTCTATCTTCCTGATAATGTGCACCCTGGGAGTTAGCAGATGACAGCTCAAGTATGTATATGGGTGTCTATTGTACAGGTGGAAAAACTGGACTGAATTCCAGGCTCCTGGCCTTGGGCTTGGCTCATCCTTGGCTATTGTAAAAATTGGGAGAGTGACCCAGCAGGTGAGGTGGAGAACATCTGTCCTTGTCTCTTTGCGCCTTTAAAATACATATAAAAATTAATGAATTAAAGTTTAAAAATAAGCATAAGTTTCCAGCCTCAAGTTTCTTGGGTGGTTGGTAGTGTTGTTAGATATTGGTGTGGGTGCCTTTGAGCACAGAGAGTATCCTGGTTCATTATGGGCCCTATACTCTCCTTTGTCTAATACTGGGTGAGAGTTCCTCTCCATTACATCTTCTCTTGTATTGATGTTTTCTTTTAAATACCAGTACCCATTAAAATATAAGTGAAAAGTTTATAAGGAGAAAATAAAATTTTAATGCTTAAATAGAATCAAAACTGGCAAGAACAATGGTAGCACCAAAAAACAAGATTTCATATAAATTCTATTGAACCACTATGTGAATTAAGACAAATGTTTCAGCTGAATAAGTTAATACTGTTTTATTTACAACATTTCTGCATAGGTTGATTTGGATTTAACTTTGTATTTGTTGAAATTTGGCACCTTAACCCTAAACAATTCCTATAGGATGGTGAATTAAACAGAGTTGCTCATTCAGTAGAAATAACTCAGATGAGTCGGCAATGAACAAAAATGAATTACTAATACATGCTGTAACATGAATTCTCTCAGACATATTGTCCTGAGCAGAATCAGGTGATACAAAATAGTCCATATGCCACACACACATCTATTTATATGAAATTCTAGAAGAAATGTAGTATGTTTTAATCTAAATTGATATACAATGTTTTAATCTAAATTGATATAACATTAACATTATAATTTATATGTATACATTTATGTTTATAATTTATATAATTATAAAACTAAAAAACAATGAAATCCGGGCATTTACAACAAAATGGAGGAATCTGGAAAATATCATGCTGAGTGAAATAAGCCAGTCCAAAGGGACAAATATCATATGTTCTCCTGGATCAATGGCAACTAAATGAGCATCTAAAATGATACCCATTGAAGTGAGATGGACACTGTGAGAGACATTGACAAGATTACCCTTTGTCTAGACTGTTGAGGAGCAACTTATTACTTTATTCTTTTTAGTTTTTGTTGTTGTTGTTGCTCTGTTTGTTCTACTTAATACCACTGGTTGAACTCTGTAATCAATATACAATAATTCTTAGGCATTTAAAATTAACAGAAAAGTGATCTCTGTTAAATTTAGGAGTGGGACTAAGAGAGAGGAGATATATAGGTCAGCACATGCTCACTCAGACTTACCTCCAATGGTGGAACTAGAAATGTGCCAGGGTATTTCAACTAAATCTTATAAAGGAGGCATGTACACACAGCTGAGAAAGAACTGCTAAGATCAATCCCATTCACAATAGCTACAAAAACAATCAAATACCTTGGAATAAACTTAAACAAGGACGTCAAAGATCTCTACAATGAGAATTACAAAATCTTAAAGAAAGAAATAGATGAGGATACCAAAAAATGGAAAAATCTTCCATGCTCATGGATTGGAAGAATCAATATCATCAAAATGTCCATTCTCCCAAAAGAATTTGTAGATTCAATGCGATACCAATCAAGATACCAAAGACATTCTTCACAGATCTAGAAAAAATGATGCTGAAATTCATATGGAGGCAAAAGAGACCTCGAATAGCTAAAGCAATATTGTACAACAAAAACAAAGCCAGAGGCATCACAATACCAGATTTCGGAACATACTTCATGGCAGTTGTAATCAAAACAGCATGGTACTGGTACAGAAACAGATGGATAGACCAATGGAACAGAACTGAAACACCAGAAATCAATCCAAACATCTACAGCCAACTTATATTTGATCAAGGATCTAAAACCAATTCCAGGAGTAAGGACAGTCTATTCAATAAATGGTGCTGGGAAAACTGAATTTCCACGTGCAGAATCATGCAGCAAGACCCCTACCTTTCACCTTACACAAAAATCCACTCAACACGGATTAAAGACCTAAATCTATGACCCAACACCATCAAATTATTAGAGAACATTGGAGAAACCCTGCAAGGTATCAGCACTGGCAAAGACTTCTTGGAAAAGACCCTGGAGGCGCAGGCAGCCAATGCCAAAATTAACTATTAGGATTGCATCAAATTGAGAAGTTTCTGTACTTCAAAAGAAACAGTCGGGAAAGTGAAGAGGCAACCGACAGAATGGGAAAAAATATTTGCAAACTATGCAACAGATAAAGGGTTGATAACCAGAATCTACAAAGAAATCAAGAAACTCCACAACATCAGAACAAACAACCCACTTAAGAGATGGGCCAAGGACCTCAATAGACATTTTTCAAAAGAGGAAATACAAATGGCCAATGGACACATGAAAAAATGTTCAAGATCACTAGCCATCAGGGAAATGCAAATCAAAACCACAATGAGGTTTCACCTCACCCCGGTTAGAATGGCTCACATGCAGAAATCTACCAACAACAGATGCTGTTGAGGATGTGGGGAAAAAGGGACACTAACCCACTGTTGGTGGGAATGCAAACTGGTCAAGCCACTATGGAAGTCAGTCTGGAGATTCCTCAGAAACCTGAAGATAACCCTACCGTTCGACCCAGCCATCCCACTCCTTGGAATTTACCCAAAGGAAATGAAATTGGCAAACAAAAAAGCTGTCTGCACCTTAATGTTTATTGCAGCTCAATTCACAAAGCTAAGACCTGGAATCAAACTAAATTCCCATCAAGAGTAGACTGGATAAAGAAATTATGGGATATGTACTCTATAGAATACTATAGAGCAGTAAAAAACAATGAAATCCGGTCATTTGCAACAAAATGGAGGAAGCTGGAAAAATGGGGAGTGAACTAGCAGATGGAAGACTTTTCTTTCTCTCTGTATCTTCTTCTCCCTGTGTATAACTCTGACTTTCAAATAAATAAATAAATCTTTAAAAAATATATAGTACACTCTGAAAAATGGAAGAGATGCCCCCATTGAATGGATCTAGTCATGTGCAATGCCTGTTCCTTCTCATGGGAAGAGCTTCCTAAGAATCTGATGCTTGCTAATTCATGCAAATTTACTTATATCTATGTGTTGTTCTCAGTCACTCTCTTTTCTCTCCTGGGTATAGGAGCAGTGTGATTTCTTAATGTAAGATTGAATACTTTCCAGCAGAAATCTGGCATTTAAGGACAGTATGGACTCTAATGGACAGTATGGACTCCTAACAGTATGGGCTCTTTCTCATTTGAAGTATCAGTCTGCACATGACACAGCTCTTACAAGGAAGGAGGGTAACTAATTCACCTCTTGTTCTTATCACTGTGAGTACCTCCCCTATTATGAGCATCCTGGCAGCATGCAGGTACTGATTTTCACATCTCATGTCTGTCTCTGGGCTCCCTTCAAATATAGTCCCTAGGGACAGCCTCCAAGAGCTGAGGAAAAGAATGACTCGAAAGTTACCGAAAGTCAACAAAGCAGATAATTGACAGCAGAAGTGAAAGTTCACTTCCAACAATCTAGTACTAATACCACCCACTCGGTACCACTGTTTCAACACTGCCAGGTGTCAACACACATGAGTCTTATCTCAGTGACACTGCTACATGTGTGATGGAACTAAAGGAGCAGCAGCTGAGGATCTCCCACAGACCCTGCAGGAACCAGGCTAACAATCATGACTCCTAAGAAATCAGTGTTTCCTGTGTTATTTTCACCACTAAAACATGTAATCCAGTGGCTTCTAGCATATCCACACCTCCTCTTTTGATACTATGAGGTTACAGTTTTCAGGATTCCACCCTGTCAGGCTTTCCTGCTTGTTGATCAAGCAGAAGTTGATGTCACAGGTGTGGCAGAGGTTTGTAAGCCTGGTCACAACACCTGTGATGAGGCCCTTCATCTTTGGAAAGGACTGGATTGCTGTGCAAGAGCCAGTGAAATGGTGTTATCTAAACCACAGTGGGACACAGCCAATAGAAGGAAAGAGACCAAAGTGAATCTGGTGTTTACTCACATTCTGTGCTGTGTGACTGGGCAACCCCAGCACAGGGAACCAGAAGATCCACCTCCATACCTTCATGTCTGGGTCCTCTCAGTGCATTGAGTTACCAGGAGTGAGAGACTAGGGTGGGGTATAGAGAAGGGTGTGACTTAGGGTGGGGCAATGACTGAGCTCACAATTGGCTTGGGAACAGGGCAGGGCAGTGATTGGCTATCCATTACATGGGGGAGGGGGTGTGGCAGTAATAGGTCACAATTAGGTTGGGAATGAGGAGCAGTGTGGTAGGAAGAGGAAAGCAGGGTGAAGAGAGTGTCAGGGTCAAAGTAGGTTTTGGGAGCAGGGTTCAGAGATCAGTGGGAGTTGATTTACAGACCAGTTGGGCACACATAAGGATGGGAGTCTCAGGAGCAAGTAGGGATGGCACAAACCAGGACTCTGGGTCTCTGTTCTCCTCTTTGGTGGTCACCTCTCCCACCTGAGATGTTCATACTCTCCTGACCAATTCCCTGCCATGTAACCCCACCTGATGTGAAGAACAATCCTGCCCCAGCTGACCAAGCACAAACCAAGAACAGAACCTCTGTAAACTTCTTTCTACTCTGACTCTGGTTCTTCCTGATTCAGCTCCTCAGTGGCCCCCCTTCTGGGTAGATCTTTTCTGTTGGAACTCCTCACATTTCCCACAGTCACTGATGGTGGCAAAATATACTAAATAACTGAGCACAGTACTTCAGGTAGAACCTAACATACAAGCATGGTGAGAGGTTTCACAAGTCTCGCTCATGAATGGATTTAAAGAGTAAATAAAACATTAGTTAAAAAGTATAAGGCCTTAGCAGCAAATCATCTTAACTCTAACTTTCTAACTTTATAGAAACTCAAACGAAAGTGGATATGTCATTTTTCTAAGTCATACAATACCTTGAGCTTTAAATTTGAATTCTAGTGGGTGGTGGAGGAAAACCAGTCTGTCATGATTGACCTTTCAGGTATCTCCAAGGGGATTGTGCACTTTAAGAGAGAAATCTCATCAGATTTCCATGTGGTTGATCAATGATATCGACAACCCTGGAGAACACAACTAAGGATTGGAGGCTGGGGGAGGTCCTGGACAAAGATGTTGTCTATGGAATGTCTTTATTAACTCGGCAAACCAGTAAAGGCTCTGCTTATGTTCGGGGATAGTCCCTGCCTTCTTTGTTCTTTGCCTGCACACATACAGATGTGAGGCCACATCCATTTATCCCTGTGACTTCCCTTCATTCCTCAGGATGCCAGGACCCAGTGAAAGAGGAAAGTTTTGTGACTCTGATGCTCCTTATTTGATATCAGGTGGAGAAGCTCCTATCCCTTCCTCTACTCTGGTTCAGCATTCATTGGTGTTGCTTGCATCGATCAGACTGATATATCTGCACCCATGAACTTGTGCTCTGCCCTTCAATAGGGATGTAGGACTAGCCTCTTCTTTCCTAAAATTCCCCTATCTGCCTGAGCCTGTAGGTATCCCCTCATCACCATTCATGGGCTACCAGTCACCTCCTACACTCTGGTGGGCTCTTAGACCTCATCCGGCACCTCCACCTCCAACGTCTGGTATGATGATCTTCACTGAAGGAACTGACTTATAAACTATACTGATCTTTTCTCTCATTGTAAATTATTACAAAAATGTCCCGGATGGTACCACAGGTGTCACTCCTCTTCATGGAGGAACGACACTAAGCCCTGCCTAGGCTTCATATCCGAGTCACGGCACCATTATGTCGCTCCCCCTCTTCGTGGAGGAACGACACAGGACCCTGCGCTGTTCTTTTGTCTGCTCGGCCCTCCCCGGGTTTGCTGCTGGTTCTTCCCAGGTTGGCTACCGTCCCTTCCACCTCGGTGGAAGGGCGGTTCCCCCTAGCCACTTTCCCCACTTCCGCGGGGGAGCGGCACACCGCCGGCCGGCTCTCTCAGGGGCTGCACAGGTGTTCCTTCAGATAGATGTTCCTGGTGCATGTTGTCTCTCTCCTCCTTTATAGTCCTCTTCCACCAATCCCAACTCTGCTACCCACACGCCGAGTACGCTGCTCTCCTCCAATCAGGAGCAGGTCCTACAGTTTATTGGTTGAACTGGAGGCAGCTGTGTAGAAGCTGTTTCCTCCTCTCCCAGCGCCATATTGTGGGAGAGCAGATGCATAGAATAAGTCTTAATTCCAGTAACTTAGTCTAGTCCAAGTTGCTCCCCACACACAGGGATTTACAATACAAGGGTGAGGCTGACTGGGGGCCCTGTAACTTGGATTTATATCCTGATTACTTATAGTGGGCTACATCACCACCCCAACAGCAGGTGACAGCAGGTGTCCATTTAGATGAGGAAAGAGATGGCCTACAAAAGCAAAAAGATGCAAATATGACATGGGAGAGGGGTAACATGCCTGGCTCTGGAAGGGGTAAGATCTATTCCTGACTTTGAATAATGAGAGCTTTACAGGGATGGGACACACAGCACACAGTACAGAGCTGGTGATGACAACAGAGGCACCAGTAAAGGGCATAAGAGTACAAAGGACAGAATGGAGCTCCTGGGTGTAAGTGGGAGGGGAGAAAATAGGAGGAGGAAGTGTAGAGGTACCACATGGGGATTTGCTGAATTCCTAAAAATGGAGCTAGAAGGGCATCCCAGCAGGGCAGGCAGCATGAGCAGGGCATGGGGAGGCTGGGTGGGTCCACATGACATAGTAGGGGCCATGGAACCTCCCTGCTCAGAGCCCCCTTATTGTCATTAGCCCTTCACCTTCAATTTGAAGGAAAAATCAGGGATTCTCATGGGTGGGACAGGGTCTGTAGCCATATTAAATGCATATACTGGAGGTCCAGGAGATTTAGCTTGTTCTTTTTTATTTATTTTTTTTTTGAGAGGCAGCGTTAGACAGTGAGAGAGAGACAGAGAGAAAAGTCTTCCTTCCATTGGTTCACTCCCCAAATGGCCACTACATCCAGCACACTGCTCTGATCTGAAGCCAGGAGCCAGGTGCTTCCTCCTGGTCTCCCATGCGGGTTCAGGGCCCAAGGACTTGGGCAATCCTCCACTGCCTTCCTGGGCCTCAGCAGAGAGCTGGACTGGAAGAGGAGCAACCGGGACAGAATCCAGTGTCCCAACCAGGACTAGAACCCAGTGTGCCAGTGCTGCAGGTGGAGGATTAGCCTAGTGAGCTGTGGCACTGGCTCAACTACACAGCTATTTTAAACTAAGTAAAGATTTGAATATTATAAAAATAACTTTTTAAATATTTCTCATTTGTTTATTTGAAAGGCAGAGTTACTGAGAGAGAGAGGAGGAGATACGGGAAGAGGGAGAGAGAGAGAGAGAGAGAGAGAGAGACAGAGAGAGAGATTTTCCATTTGCTGGTTTACTCACCAAATGGCTACAATGGCTGGGGCTGGGCCAGGCTGAAGCAGGGGCCTGGAGCCTTGTCCAGGTCTCCCGTGTAAGTGCAGAGGCCTAAGCACTTGGGCTATACTCCACTACTGTCCAAGAGCCATTGGCAGGGAGCTGAATTGGAAGTGCAGCAGTGAGGTTTCAAACCAGCGTCCATGTGGGATGTTGGCATTGCAGATGGAGGCTTAACCTGCCACAATGCCAGCTACAGAAAATAATTTTTACAGTGTTAATAGGAATTCAAGTTTTGTTAGAGTACAGTGCTATAGGATAAAAGCAATATTTCATTAAGTAATAAAAATGGAGCATAAACGATCTTATTGGTTGTCAAATTTTACACATGTGCATATTCATGATGCACGTATAACAAATGACATAAAACTTGTACACTATAGTTGATGGTGAATTAAAAATTATGCAATAAATAATCTGACATTATATGAGATTTTGTATGAAATATTTTGATTTCTACAATTCTTGTAAATTGAGGAAAACACTGAAAATCATTAACAAAGATTCATTCAAAAATTATATTTAGTTTACATGATTACATGAAATATAGCTATGAATAGTGATGTATCATAATATAAAAACTATTATAAGTGCACATGTTTTCCAACTAGCTTAATTTGTTCTGAGCTTATCCCATATCTCAACATCTAAAGAAAATATTTTCTGGAATCAAATATACCATGTTCTATAGAAAATGGTTAATGAATGATAAAATATATTCAAATGTATTAATTATAACTAGAAAATTTGTTACTAATAAAAACTTTAAAACAATAGAAACAATTTATAAAATTAAAAATAGAAATGATATAACCAGCCAGCACCACAGCTCAATAGGCTAATTCTCCACCTGCGGTGCCGGCACACCAGGTTCCAGTCCCAGTCGGGGTGCCGGATTCTGTCCCGGTTGCTCCATTTCCTGTCCAGCTCTCTGCTGTGGCCCGGGAGTGCAGTGGAGGATGGCCCAGGTCCTTGGGCCCTGCACCCCCATGGGAGACCAGGAGAAGCAGCTGGCTCCTGACTTTGGATCAGCACGGTGTGCCGGCTGCAGCGCGCCAGCCGCAGTGGCAACTGGGGGGTGAACCAATGGAAAAAAGGAAGATCTTTCTCTCTGTCTCTCTCTCTCTTTCACTGTCCACTCTGCCTGTCAAAAAAAAAAAAAAAGAAATGATATAACTGTATTTAAAAATAAAGTATCAGAGAAAGATACTCTGAGACATGTTATTAAAATGTGTACCAAAATAATTATCCTGCTTATGTTTAACATTTGTATAAAATATGAAGGTATTTTTGTTTTAAATACACAGGGATGCATTTTATTAATATGCCTCAGTAATTTAGAATTCTGCGTTAAACTATTTAGTAGTACATTTTATAAACTAGTCTATTTAATAAAACAATTACTTGTCAAAAAATAAATACTTCAAAATGTATTTATTTTAGTTATTACAACCTTCTCTTCCATTCTCAAAAATGCCATTCAGAATGACAAGATGTTTGTTTCACTGAGGCTGGAAGGACAATTCTTGTTTTGGGTGGAGTAGAGCAGGATGGCTCAAAGCTTCATCACACTATTTAGAATGGTACAAAATGTAAAGCATTCAATTGCTTACTTTGGGAAATTTTCATTTAAAGTTTTGGACCATGGTTGATTGCAAATAACTGAAATGGAGAAAATGAAACCATTGCCATTGTAAGTAGTGGACTACTTGTAGAAGTGCATGGTACATGTGATGTTCTAGTCCATTTTATGATTCTGTAATTGAATATTTCAGATTGGACAATTTATGTAGAATAGAAATTTATGTTCAGGAGGCTAGGAATCCAAAAACAAGGCATCAGTATCACATGGCAGATTTTAGAAGGACAAAACATGAGCAGTGTGCCCTCATGTGGCAGAAGTGTCAGTGAGAACATACTCCTTGGAGCCCTTTCTATGACGGCATAAACCTATATATGAGGGCAGAACACTCATGACTCAACCAGGTCCCAACCCTGTTGCTTCGGGAATAAGTTTCCAACACATGACTGGGGGACACTTACAGACTTTTGCATTGGGCACTATTGAAAGTCTACTATGATAGCATCAGTGGGATACTTCAGGATGTGCATGGTGAACTCACTGTGGTTAGTTTAATAACAAAAGCCCAGAAAATCATTGTCCAAAAACAGTTATTGGGCTTGGAATGCTCACTTGTGATAACATGCGCAAGAAGACATCGATGAACAAGTAACAAGTAACTAATGTTCCAGGCATTCGAAACAGCTGACTGTTGTACTCCATCTAAAAAGAAGGTTCAGAGGTGGTGTTTGGTATGCCACTCGAGATACCTGCATCTCTTGTTGGAGTGCCTGGGTTCCAGTCCCAGCTCCACTTCCAATTCCAGCTTGATGGTAATGTGTATATCCAGAGACAGCAGGTGATGGCTTAAGTATTTGTGTCTCTGTCACCCATGCAGAATACCCAGATTAAATTTTCAGCACTTGCTTCAGCTTGGCCCAGTTCCAGTTGCTGTATTTCAGAAGTCAATCAGTTATAGGGAAATCTCTGTCAGTCTTCCTCTCCCTCTCCCTCCCTCCCTCCCTCCCTCTCTCTGTGTATATCTCTTTGTCTCTCTTTCAAGGTAAAATAAAACAAACAACAAAAAGTAAAGGGAAGGTTCATAGGGACTCAGATTTTTACAAGAATGGTTTACCAGTGATAGTGTGAAAATAATTTTAGGAAAATCTCCTGGGTCTAGATCTTTTTTAGTCATAATATATGAAAAAAGGAAGATTCTGCATGGTCATAAGACTAAGTAGTAAACTAATAAAATCCTGACATTTGAAATGTAGAAAAAATATATTTTGTGTGTGGAGACATAAAAATGGCTTTACAATTTATTTAATTTAATAGGAATTTGGTACAAGTCAGGATATAGCTGCATTCCATTCTGTGGTAGAAATAAAATATGGCTCTAATATTCCATCTCTCCTCATATCCAAGTTGTATTAGAATTTGTACTTTGTGGGGCCAGTGCTGTGGTGCAGTGGGTTAAAGCCCTTGCCTGAGGTGCTGGCATCCCATATAGGTGCCAGTTCTAGTTCCAGCTGCTCCTCTTCCTGTCCAGCTCTTGGCTATGGCCTGGGATAGCAGTAGAAGATGGCCCAAGTCCTTGGGTCCCTGCACTCACATGGGAGACCTGGAAGAAGTCTTGGATCCTGGCTTTAGATCAGTGCAGCTCCAGCCATTGCTGCCATCTAGGGAGTGAACCAGTGGATGGAGGACCTCTCTCTCTGTCTCTACCTCTCTAACTCTGTCTTTTAAAAAAAATTGTGCTTTGCTTTGTTTTGAAATGCTATGTTGAACCAATTTGCTGACCCTTTCTGAAGTCCATACTTCAGTTCTCTTCCTTTTATAGCTCTCACACTCTTGGGCCACTAGAAACCAGCTGTAGTCAACCCTTCAGCCAAATGCCAGACAGCTAGAGATAGCATTCCCTAGTTCATGGAGCCCGAGAAAAATTAACTCCACAGGAAACCCATGCAAGCTGGCTAATCTTGTCCATTCCTGCTGGCTTTCTGTGAGCTGCCCTTCAGTGCCCCAGATCATTGTTACTCTATCTTGGGTGCAGCTCACCACATGGCCTTGCCTGTCAGCCTTCTGTCATTTGGGTCCATCAGTAACAAAGAAGTGTGCCTGTCATCTGTCCAAAGGTTGTTGTTCTGTTCTGCTACCATTCTTCAAATCTTCCAAAACACATACACATGGCCATCTGTCTTGGGTATTTTCCCAACTTCCCAACTGGATTTTGTGTGGCGACATGTGAATTACATCAGCACATAGGATGCCTTGAATGTGACATAGCAGATATGTGAACAGTACTTGCACAGAGAATGGCTCTTCCTCCTGCTTCTCCCTTTAACAGGAGCTGCCCATTGCAATCTCTTGGAAGATTAGACATGTGCAGCAGAGCTGATATGTCCCTAATAAAACCAGCTAAGACCCTCTGAGATGAGCTAATAACTCCCAACTCACAAATATGTGAGTGCACCCTATCAAAATTAGCAGAACCCATCTACAGGGCTTTTACAGAGCAAGTTGTACATGGGCACATAAGCAGTAACAGCCCTGGCAAGTTCTGATCAGCAAGTCACAGGACATGCCAGACATAAAGGTACATCATTGCATAGCTTTGCTTTGTTGTTTGTTTGTCATGCAATGCATTGTGTCAGTAGATAACCGTTACACAAAGCTTGTGAGCACAGAAGGAAATAATTGTTAGTTACTTTCTCCTCATAGACTGAAATGACAAAAATAAGATTTCTGTGTACCCAAAGCCACTACACTCTTGTTACTCATTAACTAAAGGCTTCTCCCCCACCTGGCCAGGGGGAAAAAAAAAGATCTAATGTTTTCAGGAAGAAGCAGCCAGCCAGGAGCATGTACTGCTAATTATTGGATTGCTGAAGCTTTGTTTTCTTTTGTTGTGGTTTCATTTTCTTCTTTTCAAGTACAAATGAAGGGAGGAAATAGAATTTTAGCCATGTCCCTATCAAATTTGAGGAAATGACAGAGAAAAAAGAATTCACATTTTAAAATATGGAATCAAAAAGTATGCTTTCTTCAAACACAGAAAATTATGGAGAGTATATTTACAAGAGTAAAAGGAATAAGAGAAAAAAACTTCTGTTAGGACATTATTAGGATGAATAGACCACTTGGAATATAGCTTGTCTATAGACAGTTGAAAGACATGTTTGATTTTTGAAATTACTTCTGTCTATCAGAGAATAAAGTTATTTCTGTTTTCACTTGAAGTTAATTGAATTTATTTTATTTGTATGTATATCATAAATATAACATTAGGAATACAGTAATTCTTCTGTACCTGTCCTCCCACCTATTCCTCCTCCCTCTCCTGTTTAGTCTGAGAAAGAAAAAGAAAGAAAGAAAAAGAAAAAATCGAATAAAAAACTAACAGAATTCTTCCTTAATAGTCTAGATAAGGGCTATTCTGTTATTGCTTTGCTAAGGTGTTTTCACTTTTTTCCCCCTTTCTCTTTTCCCTTCCTTCCTCTGCCTTCTTTCCTTTTCAGAACTTAATTGTCTTTAAAGAAGAACCTAAGGATGATACCTCTTTTGTGAGCTCTTAGATATAACTTATGAGACATAATAATATCCTACATTTAATACACTAAAAGGAAGTGATTCTTGGGGCTGGCGCTATGGCGCAGCTGGTTAACACCCTGGCCTGAAGTGCTGGCATCCCAAATGGGTGCCGGTTCAAGATCCAGCTGCTCTACTTCAGATCCAGCTCTCTGATATGGCCTGGGAAAGCAGTAGAAGATGGCCCAAGTCCATGGGCCCCTGCAACCATGTGGGAGACCTGGAGGAAACTCCTGGTTCCTGGCTTTGGATAGGCGCAGCTCCAGTCATTGTAGCCAGCTGGGGAGTGAACTATTGGAAGGAAGACCTCTCTCTCTCTGCCTCTCCTTCTCTCTCTCTGTAATTCTGACTTTCAAATAAAATAAAATAAATAAGTATTTTAAAAAATGGAAGTGATTATTGAGAACAAGTTTTACTATTAAGTCTCATGATACAACTTTTTGTGGATAGAGCTCCTGCATGGGAAGTTAGTGCACAGTGACTCTTGTTCACTTAACAAATAACAGTCTTAAGTACGACATCAGTAATCACTCAAGGCTCTTGACATGAGCTGCCTCAGTTTTGGAAGCCTTTCACATTCACTAGCTCAAGGCCATAAGCAAAGTGGAAGTTCTCTTCTCCCTTCAGAAAAAAAGTACACCCTTCTTTGGTGGCCACTTCTTTCCACTGGGGTCTTGCTCACAGGGGCCCTTTATGTAGGACATTTTTTTCCACAGTGTCTTGGCTTTCCATGCCTGAAATGCTCCCTCTGGGCTTTCCAGCCAGACTGGAATGCCTTAAGGGCTGATTCTAAGGTCCCAGTGCTACTTAAAGCAATTGTCATTCTATGAGTCTGCTGTATGGACTGCTTCTCATGTTGGGAGTCTTCACTCTTTTTTAATTCTGTCTATTCTTATTTCCAATCACTTAGTTCTACTTATATGATCTCTTTAACCATTTATTCCTATCTATTTGATCTTTATAACACTTAAGCTGCTATTTTTATCAGCTAGTTTAAGAGATTTGGGGGTCCTATGGCTAGTTGTTAAGCTGTACCATTAGAAGTCTGTAGGAATATATGGAGGACTACATTGTTTTACAGTTGTGAAATTCATACTTTTCTTTTTTTTGGATTCAAAATTTTAATGATAAATTGTGCTAGTAGAATCTTTTCAAGGGCAATGATATGTCAATAAATAATAGTTAAACTGAATTCCTGAGAAGAACCTACTACATGAAAGTAGGTCATAGTGCTATGAATAACAACATGGCATTGTGTAAAATAGCACTATGTAAAAATATTGACAGTCACAATACAAGCAGAGCAGATTTCAGAATATGCCACTCATATAAATGCAAACCAGTACACAGGATTTTTTTTAGTTTAGTCATTGATAAACTTATAAGTGTTGTTTCTTAGATACAAACTAAGTAATGGATACATTATGCCAAGAATTTCAAAGAAAAATATGGGGAATAATATAATGAAAACTATGATCAGATTTTTTAAAAAGCAAGAGATTTTAAATAAATCACTTTAAATAGGCACCATACTAATTTGAAATAAGGAATATTTTGTTTGTTTACCTATGTAGTTATACATACATCTATACACCTAAGAAAATATGTATGGTTTATTTTTTCATCCCAATATCACTAAGAATCTTTGATTATTTACAAAGGTTAGAAAAACCCATGCTGTTTAAACCAAGCTACAGTTCAACACTTCAAAGTGCACTAAAACCGTAAGATTACTCAAAAACCGTAGGATTACTCAATTTCATTGTGGTAACATCTCAGCTGTTACAATAGCGGGAGAAAGAAGCATTCAAGAGGTTAAGTAGCAGGGTTGGAGTTACTGAATTCCAGAAACAGCTACACCAAGGACCCAAGAGCATACTGACTACAGAAATGGACATGCGTAACTTCAAAGTTCTGGCATAGCTACGTTAATCCCTTTGTATGTGTGTAAGTTTAGTATATGACAAATGTTTCACTTTACCCCTCAAAGAACCCAATCATACCCAGGACACACACACACACACACACACACACAGATCACTTCCAGTTACACTTCTGCATGTCTTTAACAAAACAATAAGGGATACAATCATAGCGAAGAAGTCACCCACAGGATACCTTATCAGCACATTGTCTAAAATGAGTCATTTAAAAACACTTGGTAAAAACATATTCACAGCACCTGCTGTGAATGGCAAGATATGGTAATTTTATAATAGAAAAACCCTGCTCAAGTAGTACTTTCCCAGCAGACGTTTGAAATCACAGCACATCATCACCCTGCTCACTTCCTATTATACTATAATACACACAAAGCCAAAAAGAGCACCATTTAACATTATATCACGATTTTGAAATGTGGGAAAAAATACAAACAAAATCCACTGTGTGGATAAAATGGTCTCCATGACATCTGGGCAGAGTGCTTTTTTTTATATTATTGCACAGACATTTGTTCTCACATGGTTTTCAGTTTGTATGTCTTTTCTTGAATGTGAATAAGTGCTATGGATAAAATACAAATATAGAAAATAACAGCAGCATGATTTGCCAAAGTTAATCCCTATAATTTATTAAGAAAAATAGGATATAAACAAAATAAGTACTCTTTCTAAACTGTACTAAATGTTTAAAAATATTGTTATAATGCAGTGTAAGTCCTAAAAAGCCAATTCAAAGTCACGTCCACCCTCCCTGCGCAGCAAACGGAACTGAGAAAGGCAGCTCGGCTGGAAATGAGTCCCTTCAGCTTCTGTTTTGGGTGTTCGCAGTGAAGAATAGTCTCCAGAGAAGTAGCCCACCTGGGCTGCTCCCCGGTCCCTGGCTGCACTGGCTACACATAGACCAGCTGGCACCCTCGGTTGAATCCACCAGATGGTAGTTTTCCCAATCTGAGTTCTCAGACTGTGAAGCCTCTGCTCCTGAAGGCTTGGGACATCTAAAGGGGTAGCCACTGTCATCACAGGACCTTCGGAAAGTGAATTCACAGAAGGCAAGCTCGGGGTGCCTGTTTCCAGGGCAGATGAGCATGTCCCAGACCTTGGTACTCCCTTCACTGGCCTCATTCCACAAGCTTTCTTTATCTATGGGGTCAAAAATTTGAGGTGTCCATGGGGTGGCTGCTGGTGGGCATGTAGGGGGCCAGCTGCTTCCAGATGTTGCTGGAGAAGTCTATGGTGTGAAGAAGGGTGGGCCTTCAAGTCATCGGCCCATCCCTCCCCCAGGCAGACTAGAGCAGCTCAGCTCAGTGATAAGGCCCCTGGCCTTGGGCTTAGCTTGACCTGGGTGGGAATGTGGAGGTGTTCTCCCAGTTGATTAACTTCAGCTGGGTTTCTGTGAGTGTGAGCACCAGCCTGACTGGCATCTCAAAGAGAATCACACTGATGCTCCACAAGGGTGTACCCTTTGCAGAGGAGTGATGTAATGTGGCGACCCAACTGGGGGTGCACCAGACACCACTGGTGCTGCTTGCCACCTGCTGTTCCAGGATCTTCAGCCTGTCCTCACACCAACAGTTAGACACATCATCCCAGAGGTCACTGGGCTCCATGCTGTCCCATCAGATGTGGTTTCCTTTCTGGTAGTATTAGAAATTGTGAGTCCACCTGAACCCCATGCAGAAGCCAAAATCTGTCCCTTTGATATGACCATCCAGATCTATCCGAATGTTGTCAGGCTTAATGTCCCAGTGAATAAAGCCTATCTTGTGGACGCTCTCAATGGCCAACATCAACTCTATGATGTAGAACCAGGCCAGGTGCTCAGGGAAGAACTCCATGCAGATCAGCAGGCTCATCACATCCCCACCAGGGACCAGTCCCTCACAAAGTTCAGGCTGTCTTTGTCTTGGAAGGAGTAGTAGAGTTTCACCACCCACTCGTTGTCGGCTCAAGCCAGGATGTCCCTCTTGGCCGTGACATGGGCCACCTGATTCCGGCTCAGCACGTCCTCCTACCTCAGGGTCTTCATGGTGTACAGAGTGTGAGTGTCCACCTTACAAGTAAAGTCCATGTCTCCAAAGACACCGACCCCCAGGGTTTTGATTTTCACAAACATGGACTTGTCCACCTTGGCCCTCTTCAGCCTGCTGTAATTGGACTCCTCCTGGTAGAGGATCTCCCTCTGTTCCTGCTCAGCTTCGCATAGCCCAGTTTTGGCCATCTCTTGCTCCAGCTGCATCCTCCGGTTCACCTTCTGGTAGGTTTTTATGACATTTTCCATGTGTTGCTCCATCAATTACTTAAAGCGCGACTCTTGATTCTCCTCCTCCTTGCTATTTTTGCGGATAAGGACTTAGATGTCTTGATCTGCTTTTTGTCCTTCCCGCATCTGTGCCCCTTGGTGCCCTTGTGGCTCTTGTCTCCCCTTTTGGGGGGGCCGGCCGCTGGACCCCTTTGGAGGCTCTGCTCCATGCCTGCACACAGGCTGTCCAGGTCGTACTTGCTGGGCAGCAGCAGGTGATTCGGGTAGGGTGGGAGCAGGCACCTGCGGTGGGAGCCGCCCAACTCCAGGGCCAGCGGGAAGGGGCTGCCGAGAGTGTTGGGGGCCAGCAGGGAGGGCCGGCCTGGACAGGCGCACCGGCCTGCAGCTGCTGGCTGTTGAAGGATTTGGTCCTTCTGGGCGCAGGGCCGTCGGGCTGGCTGTTGGCTGTCAGAACCGGGTAGACTCCAGCCTTGGGCAGCACCTTGCTCTGGAACAAGAGGCTGCGCCGCACGCCTTAGGCCAGCGGCTCCCCGGGCACCAGCAAGCGCGCGGCCATAGTGCGCGCCAGGCAGCGGCACCACCAGAGCCCGGGAAGTGCACCCTTGCCCCCTCCAGGCCCGCTGCTGCATAGCCTTAGGACGGGGGGGGGGGGGGGGGGGGGGCTGGCACGCCATGGAAAACCGCCCCGGGGAAGAGAAAGTCCACTGAGGGCCGCGACACCTTCTCCAGCGCCGCCCAGCAGGTGGTAGGGTGGGAAGGCGTCGCCCTGGAAGCTGGGCCTCCGTGCGACACCGGGATTGGCGCCAGGCCCTTTCCTGGCAAGGTCTGCTTGTCGCACTGTCTGTTCGTTCCTGGGACCCAGGCAGCCCTTCTTACTGATGTATTCCAGGGCGATTTCTATACTCCTGCTGCCAGTGGGCTTGAGCACTCTGCCCGCCATCTCCTGGTCACACCCTGCATTCACCAGCCTCTGCAGCATCTAGACGTTCCCAGCAGTGCAAGTGCCGGATTCCTTAGCAAAGACAACAAGCAGTGTCAGATTTCCCGCAGGGCTTTCTTATAAAAGCGTTGGCCCTCTGCTGCCCAGGGAGGCATCACTGCTCTGTCCCTTGGGCAACCCCTGAGTGGAAGGCCTGGGCGGCTGTTTCAGCCCCTCGCGGGTCTCTTGCAGTCGCTGCCAGGTATTTCCAGAGTAAGTGGTGGCAGGAAAAATCTTTGGCCTCATTGTTAGGCCAGTTTCCTTTTACCATAAATCTTCTTAAAGTGTTAAATTATTTAAAAAAAAAATAAAAAGCTGTCAATATTGTAAATATATTTTCAAGACAACTTCCTTTTTGAAAATATGCTTCCCTTCAACTTTTGTAGTCCCTAGAGAATCTAAATGCAGAGCCTCCATGGTGAAGTCGTCATTCTCCTGCTGCGTGGTCTACACCCCCCACAGTGTCCTGGCCCAGGGCTCTGGGCCGGAGACCTGATGACAGTGGCTGGAGCTGCTGCGGGCCCCACAGGGACTGGGACGGCCCCGGAGGCAGCTGGTCCATCTTCCCAGGGAGCTGCGGTTCCAAAGCGCAGATCTCCATACATTTCACAATTACAACTTTATGATCTTGCTAATTCTTCCCACTGTGAGCGCTGCCCTTCCTCTTCCCTCTCTTATTCTCACTCTTATTCTTTAATAAGATCTATTTTAAATTAATTTTATACATATATAATTAACTGTTAAGTATAACATTCAATGAATTGTATTAAAGAGAAAAAGATAAGGAAAATATTATAAAGGAAAAGATAAAAAATATAGAATAAAAAGCTGTTCAACAGTCAAAAGAAGAGCTCCTGAAAATCGTTGCTTCCCAAAGTGTGAATTTAGTTTCTACATGTTGTCTTTTAGGTGCTTTATTAGTTATCACAGGTAGGGAGAACATACAGAGTTTGTCCCTTTGGAACTGGCTTATTTCACTAAGTATGGTGTTTTCCGGTTTCATCCATTTTGTTGCAAATGACCGGACTTCATTTTCTTTTCTTTCTTTTTTTCTTTCTCTTTTCTTTTTTTTTTTTTTTTCGGCTTGCCATGTTGTATTCCATGGTGTACATAGCCCATAATTTCTTTATCCAGTCTTCAGTTGATGAGCATTTGGGTTGATTCCATGTCTTTGCTATTGTGAATTGAGCTGCGATAAATATGGAGGTACAGATAGCTCTTTCATATGCTCCATCCTCCAGTTATAATGTCAAAAGGGAGAAATGTTGATTACCTTGTTTTGACCAGTACACACTTCATATATCTATTGAAATGTCACAATGTAGCACATAAATATGCACAATTGTTAATTTTTAAATTATAAAAAGAACTAAAGGAAATTCTTCATACTGAAAGCAAGAAACTTCTGTAGATGATTCAAATAAATATTTTTAAATAGTAATTGTAATTATATAATTATAAAATGATGGTTTAAATGTATATCCTCCTTATCCTTTTAATTTTTAAATAACATATAAAAATATTTATATAATGTTTCTGTAATCTAGAACACATAGAAAGGTATTACATTTGTGACACATTTGCTAATAGCCATGTAAAGACTGTAGGTAGCACCAAAGCTGAACTGGATTGAGGAAATTACTAATGTATTACTAAGTTTGAAATATAAAAATATGTGTATAACAATAATGCCACAGAAAATATGAAAATAGAATAGAGCTATATAATAGTAAAGTTTCTATACTATTTAAATCAAAAGTGGAATACATGTGAAGTCAGTTCTGGTAAGTTAAGGTGTATGTATATGGTGAATCCTGAGCAACTACTATAATCAAAGCTAAAATGTACAGTGAAAAGGCATTAAATAAAAGTCTAGATAAACATTTGCTTAATGCCAAAAAAAGAAGTAAAAAGAGAATAATAGAACAAATATAGCATGAGAAATTGCAAATATAGCATGAGAAATTTAGAGAACAAAACGTAAGATGGTAGTCACAAATCAAATTATAGAAGTAATAATATTACTTGTGAATGGATTAAACAAGTGAATAAAAGCACAAACTGCCAGACTGAACAGTTAAGCATGTCTCAGCTGTATATTTTCTACAGGAGACACAATTTGGTTCAAAGATACAAATATATTGAAAGTAAAAAGATTAAAAATGCACATCATGACAGCAGCAACTACAAGAAAGCTGTGGTGGCTCTTCTAATATTAGATAAAATATTTTAAACTTTTCTACTAAAGTTATGAAGAGTGTCTTACATATAATTTTACAAGAAAGGGCCCACCCAATCCTTGATTTATGAATCCATATGCACCTGTTCACAAAGCACCAAAATCACACACAAGAAATGAAAACAGAAATGAAGAGGTAAACAAGCAATTTAATAATACTTACAGACTTCAATACCTCAACATGAAAAATGGACAGAGCAAAGCGAAGCTCAACAAGCAGAAATTCAGACACCACTATAAACTAGAGTTAACACTCCAATGGATAAAAGAATATACATTCTTTTTAAGTGTACATGGAAAAATCTCTAGAATAAACCACATAATAGGCCACAAAAGCAAATATAAATACGTATTAAAGAATAGAAATAAGAAAAAAATGTCTTCTGGCCACAATGCAATTAATAGCAGAAGAATGGAGGCTGTGGTGCAGCAGGTTAAGCCACCACCTGGGAGGCCTCCATCCCATATCAGAGTGCTGGTTGCTGACCTAGCCACAATGCTTCTGCTGCTGACTCAGCTACTTCCCAATGTACCTGGGAAAGCAGTGAATGACAGTTTAAGTACTTGGTCGCTGACACTAATGTGGAAGACCTAGATGGAGTTTCAGGATCCTAGCTTCATCTTGGCCAATCTCCAGCTGCTGTGACCATTTGGTGACTGAATTAGTAAATGAAAAATCTCAACCTCTCTCTCTGTCTCCCTCCCTCCCTCCCTTTTTCCTCACTTGTTCCCTCTCCAATTCAAATAATTTTTTTAAAAAAGAAACCAACATCAGAAACCAACATTTACTGAAAATGAAAAGAGGCCCAATTTCAACTCATTGGGGAACAGGGGACGGCCAGCCCTGAAGCCCCCTTCCCAGGGAGGAACCAGCTCTGGGGGACAGGGCTGCCAGACCTCCAAGGCCTGGCTGGAGTCTCTGGTCCAGGAATGTGTGCCAAGATAGTGGGGGAGGAGAGGGCAGATGGCAGAGGAGGCTGCTGGGCACAGGGTGGGGGTGGGGGAGGCAGGGTTGGTCCAGGCTCAGGTGTTGACAGGGGGCAGGGAGCCGAGCTCAGGCAGCAGCTCGGGGTGAGGATCCATCCGGGCCAGGATGCTCTGCTCCAGGGCAATGGCCTCGGCTGAATGCTTGCACTTCTCAGAGCCACACTGGCACGTGAAATATTTGCTTTTGATGTCCCAGAAGTGGTCACCATAGTCAAATCCTAGCTCCTCTCCAGTCCTGATGTCACGGGAACTGAAGAAGGCGATGCGTGGAAATTGCAGGTCCTGGTGGAGCATGAAGACACGGATGGGGATGATGTTGGGGTTGCACAGATGGTTGATGAAGTGGCTTGTTGTCTAAGTCGAAGAGATAAGAATCATCCTCGCTCATGTCAGCCTCAGCGTTGGTGATCAACTCCGCAATGCCCTCTCAGATGAAGGTGCCCTGGGTGATGGTCTGCAGGGCATGGACCCCGCAGCCCATCTTGGCTGTCTGGTAGAGCTGCAGTCCCAATTTGATGCCACTCTGCACTACCTGGTTCTTGCAGTTACATTCGAAAATCAGGGGTGGCTCGATCTTGTTAAATTCCTGGAGCAGCCGCCCATCCTTATCACACCAGCATCAGATGCTGAGCTGGCCGCATAGGCAGTTGGAGCTGGCACAGCCATTCACACACGTGCAGTGCTGCAGGTGTGTGATGCTGGGGTCAGTGTTCATGGTGGACTTCTCACAGTTCTCTGAGATGTACTTGTAATTCTCAGGGCAGGGCTCCCTGTCCACACCGTTGACAAAGGGGATAGGCAGGTTCTCGTAGCCTCGAGCCACACCCCGGCAGATGATCTCCGTGCGGATGGCGCGATTGCCCACCCTGAGCCGGAGCTTGCAGCTGAGCTGTGGCGTGAACCCCACGTCAGAGCGCTCCGGGGTCAGATCCCACGCGGTCTGCCCCTCCTTGTTGCGCAGCTCGGGGTTGGCGCCGAACACAGTTGTGGTAGCTCTCCCGGGCAGTGACGTGCAGGGGCGTGTTCCCGTGGTGGTTCACGGCATGCAGGTCTCAGCAGGCATTCGGGAGGACCTCGGCGATGGCAGCGCTGCCGGTGAAGCAGGCCCAATGTAAGCAGATGTTTTCCTCGTTGTCAGTGAGGGTGATGTTGGCACCCCGCGTCAGCAGCATGCGAATCACCTCAATGTGCTTGTGCTCCGCGGCCCAGATGATGGGCGTCCAACCCTGGCTGTCCTGGGCACTGACATCCACCTGTCCTGTGCTGAGCAACAGACTGATCATCTCCAGGTTCCCGATTTTGGCTGCCTGGTGGAGGCAGGTGGCGCCATTCTCCTCCTTGCTGTACACACAGCCGCCTCGCTGCACCGTGTAGCACGCCACCTCCAGGTGGTGTCCAGCACGGCCTCCATCAGAGGTGTCCCCTTTGCTTGTCCACCGCCTCGATGTTGGCTGCAGCCTGCAGCAGCACGTGGCAGATCTCCACGGAGCCCTTCTGGGCGGCTGCGTGCAGGGGCGTGCGCTTGCTCTGCTGGTCGCTCTGGAAGTTGGGGTCCAGGCTGTCCAGAAGCATCAGAATCACCTTCTGCAGCTCCCCCTGCTTCACCAGCAGGTACAGCTGCCAGGGGTGGAACTGGAGCTTCTTCCTTCTCTCTGACTCTGGGATGACCAGGGCCTTTTCCAGGGCTTCCCAGCCTGGCCCTGGTGGCAGCCCCACGGCTGACAGGCAGCCTCCATAGGGCAGGGTCAGAGAGGGGCAGGAACTGCGGTGGTGTCAGCGAGGGGGTCGCAGGGTGGGCGCCATGGCTCCCCATGCCCACTCATCTGGGTGCTGGGCTGGGACGTGTCCGCGCTCCCAGGGGCATCCTGGGCCAAGGTTGGGGACAGGGGAACTGCAGTGCCAGCCGGGGAGGTCCCCCATCCCCCTGGCCCAAGTCGGCCCGGCCACCGGAGGACGCAGCCTGCGCGCGCAAGGACCCGGCCCGGCCCGCCTCCCGCACGGCCACGCCCAAGGCCGGACCCATGGCTGTCACCAAGAATAAGGGGCTGGCGGCCAGCAACAAGGGAGGCTGGGCGCCCCTGGCCAGGAAGTCCTCGGTCCGCAAGACGGCCACCGGCGCCCCGTCTGAACTCACAAATATGTGAAAATTAAACAGCAGTCTAAATATCTGAACCCCAGAAAACAGAGCGGAGAACATAAATACACCAAGATAAATAGAAATAAAGATAAGACACAAAAATCTAAAAGTATATATATATATATATAAAGCAATGCTTAAAGAAAAATTTATAGCTAAAAATGCTTGTATAAAGAAGAAACAAGATCTCAAGTAAGTAATCTAACCATTCACTTTAAGATAATACAAAAAGAAAATCAAACCAAACCTGAAAATAGTAGGAAGGGAATAATAAAGATTTAAGTAGAAGGTAATGAAATATAGAACAGATACAAACACTGGAATATCGAACTCTTTTTCAAAGCCTTTAAAAATCAATAAAACCGATAGGATAAAAAGAGAATTCTCAATTTAGTAGAATTTAAATGACAGGTAACATTATCAACTTTACATAAATAAAAGGGATTATACGGGAATATGCTCAAAAATCTTACTTCAAAAAATTATACAGCATAGAGGTAATGAAAAAAGTTTAGAAGATAAGGACTACCAATCTGAGTCAAAAAACACAGATAATAAACTGTAACATTTCATTAGAGTAAACTGATAAATTATGAATGATAAATCTTCATGACAAACTGCCCCAAAACCTAAGAACAGAAAGGAACTTCCTCAGGAGCAGGTGTTGTGACATTGTGGGCCACTGTTTCGAAGGCCTGTATCTCATCATATCACAGTTTATGTGGTGGCCACTCTGCTTCTGATCCAGCTTCCTGCTAATGTGCCTGAAATGCATTGGATGATAGCCCAAGTATTTGGGTTCCCACCAGCTCTGTGGCAGGAGTTCTGGGTTCCCAGCTTCAATCGGGGCCTGTCCCAGTTGTTGCAAGCATTTGAGGAATGAACCAGTGCATGGAAGACTCCTCTCTCTGTCTCTCCCTCTCTCTTTGTCACTCCTTTAAATAAACCTTAATTTTAAAAAGAAGATTACTTCCTAAAATTGATGATAGTGTCTATGAAAACACTACAGCTAGCATTATAATGCCATGTGTGAAAGACTTCATCATAAGATCAGGAAAAGCTAAGGATATCCAATCACCACCTCTAGTTAACATTCCATTAGAGACTAGGCAGAGGCATCTGGTTTGAAAGTAAGAGATTAAAATTATCCTTATTCACATAATGATATGATCTTATGAATAGAAAAGCCTAAGAAATCCACTAAAAACTATAAAATTAATTAATGAATTTGGCAAGATTGCAGAATGTAAGATCAATATACACAACTTAATTGTATTTTCATACATTCACAATAAAGGACCTAAAATGCAGTTAAAATAATTCTAGTTATGGGGTCAGTGCTGTGGCGCAACAGGTTAAAGCCCTGACCTGAAGCGCCAGCATCCCATGTGGATGCCAGTTAAAGTCCCAGTTGCTCCATTTCCGATTCAGCTCTCTGCTATGGCCTGAGAAGGAGTGGAAGATGGTCCAAGACCTTGGGCCCCTGCACCCATGTGGGAGACCAGGAAGAACCTCCTGGCTCCTGGATTCAGCTCCATCCATTGCAGCCAATCTGGAGAGTGAACCAGTGGCTGGAAGACCTCTCTGTCTCTACCTCTCTAACTCTTTCAAATAAATAAAAGTAATTCTTTAAAAAACAACAATAATAATTCTAGTTACAATAACATCAAAAATAAAATACATTTAAATATATTTAACAAAAGGTGTACAATACTTCTATTCACAATATCCAGGATAGAGAATCAACCTAAATGTCCTTTAGTACATGAATGAGTAAAGAAAACTTAGTACATATACACAAGGGAATATTATTCCATTTAAAAAATCTTAAAATCCTTAAGAGATGGGCCAATGACCTAAACAGACATCTTCAAAAGAAGAAATCCAAACGGCCAACAGACACATGAAAAAATTCAGGATCACTAGCCATCAGGGAAATGCAAATCAAAACCACAATGAGGTTTCACCTCACCCAGGTTTGAATGGCTCACATACAGAAATCAACTAACAATAGATGATGGTAAGCCGGCGCCACAGCTCACTAGGCTAATCCTCCACCTTGCGGGGCCGGCACACCGGGTTCTAGTCCCGGTTGGGGTGCCAGATTCTGTCCCGGTTGCCGCTCTTCCAGGCCAGCTCTCTGCTGTGGCCAGGGAGTGCAGTGGAGGATGGCCCAAGTACTTGGGTCCTGCACCCCATGGGAGACCAGGATAAGTACCTGGCTCCTGCCATAGGATCAGTGCGGTGCGCCGGCCGCAGCGCACCAGCCGTGGCGGCCATTGGAGGGTGAACCAAGGCAAAGGAAGACCTTTCTCTCTGTCTCTCTCTCTCTCATTGTCCACTCTGCCTGTCAAAAAAAATAATAAATAAAATAAAAAAAATAGATGATGGTGAGGATGTGGGGGAAAAGACACACTAATCCTAATCCATTGTTGGTGGGGACGCAAACTGGTAAAGCTACTGTGGAAGAAAATTTGGAGATTCCTCAGAAACCTGACTATAGCCCTACCACACGACCCAGCCATCCCACTCCTTGGAATTTACACAAGGGACATTAAAGTGGCAAATAAAATAGCTATCTGAACCTCAGTGTTTATTGCAGCTCAATTCAAAATAGCTAAGACATGGAATCAACCTAAATGCCCATCAACAGAAGACTAGATATATACTCTCTATAGAATATTATGCAGCGGTAAAAAAAAAAAATTCCAGTCATTTGCAACAAGATGGAGGACTCTGGAAAACATCATGCTGAGTGAAATAAGCCAATCCCAAAGGGACAAATATCATATGTTCTCCCCGATCGGTGACAACTAACTAAGCACCTAAAAGGAAGCCTGTAGAAGTGAAACGGATACTATGAGAAACAATGTCTTGATCAGCCCTTATCCTGACTGTCAAGGAACAGCTTACTATTTTATTCCTTTTAGTATTTTCTTTTTCTACTTAATACCATTGGTTGAACTCTTTAATTAACATACAATTATTCTTAGGTGTTTAAATTCAACTGAAAATTGATCCCTGTTAAAAATAAGATTGGGGGGTGGCGCGGTGGCATAGTGGGTAAAGCCGCCACCTGCAGTGCCTGCATCCCATATGGGTGCTGGTTCGAGATGTGGCTACTCCACTTCTGATCCAGCTCTCTGCTATGGCTTGGGAAAGCAGCAGATGATGTCCTAAGTCCCTGGGCCCCTGCACCCACATGGGAGACCAAGAAGCTCCTGGCTCCTGGCTTCAGATCAGTGCAGCTCCAGCCATTGCGGCCATCTGACGAGTGACCCAGCAGATGGAAGACCTCTCTCCCCCACTCCTCTCTCTCTCTATCTCTCTCTCTCTCTCTCTCTCTCTGTGTGTGTGTGTGTGTGACTCTCCTCTCTCTGTGTAACTGTGACTTTCAAGTAAAATAAATGAATCTTTTAAAAAAAACTAAGGGTGGGACTAAGAGAGGGAGGAGATGCACAGTTTGGCATATGCTGACTTGGACTTACCCCTAAGAGTAAAGCTAGTAACATGCCATGGGAATCTAAATCCCATATGGGCACTGGTTCAAGCCCAGGCTGCTCTACTTCCCATCCAGTTTCCTGCTAATGTGCCTGGGAAAAGTGTGGCACATGGACCAAGTGCTAGGACCCCTATCAGGCACATGAGAGACTCTGAGGGAGTTCTTGGCTCCTGGCTTTGACTTGGCCCAGTCCTGGATATTACAGGAAACTCCCACATGGATTTTTTTTTTAATTTCCTGGCACACTGCTCATTCAAGAAGATTTCTGGACTCATTCAATCTATAAAATTGAGTCATGAAGACACAGAAAACTTAAATAGACCAATAAATAAAACAGAGACTGAATCAGCAATAAGATGCTCACAAAAAAGAAAAGCCTTTGTACACACAAACGATGGCATGACTGAGAATTTGTAAGTTCAACACTATTCACAATATTTACAAAAAAATGTAAACACCAGGAATAAATTTAGTAATGGATGGGAAATATATCTACAATGAAAATTATGAAACATTAATGAAACAAATAGGACACCAAAAAAATGGAAAAAACTTCCATATTTGTGGATTAGAAGAATTAATATCATCAAAATTTCCATATTATCATATGATGGTTACATGTATCTGTGAATATGTGATTGATGACCCAAGTACTTGGGCCCTGCACCCCATGGGAGACCAGCATAAGTACCTGGCTCCTGCCATAGGATCAGCATGGTGCGCCGGCCACAGCGCGCCAGCCGTGGCGGCCATTGGAGGGTGAACCAAGGCAAAGGAAGACCTTTCTCTCTGTCTCTCTCATTGTCTACTCTGCCTGTCAAAAAAAAAAAAAAAAAAAAAAGACTAAATGAAGCCATAAAAAAGTACTGATTCTTGAAAAACATTTTTCAAGGTCAAGAAAATGTCTCCTCGCACTGAATTTTGGGGAAAACACATTGTTATTCTTCTTTTTGTCAGATACAAATGAAACATATGACTAATATTGCTACTTATAAATCGTATCTTCATTCTCACATGTAAAACAATTAAATAGAAGCTTACATTCAAGGAGGAGTTCCCCTGAGCTGTAGTTTCATCATCTGTTGGGGAGCAGTATATTTGGATGCCATTGCTGCTCAACTCACTCATAATCCTACTCTTAGAAATTGTATCTGTTTTGGCAATCTATGGTATAATGTTCACCTATTAAGAAGAAAGACAAACAAATTTCACCTCTAATGATTTGTTGTTTTGTAGTTTTCAAAAAGTCTCACAACCTCTGAGAATAAATTTGTGTAACTAGATGATCTCTGGTTATCATATCTTCCTTCCAAATATTTTTCAAAAATCATTAGTATCTTTTAATATTTGTTTTTTATAATTTTTTAGAAGTCTCAATGTTGTTTCCTCCTAAAAGTCTCATTCACTTCCAACACATTTTGAGTTAGTAAAATGTAAGCTATACTATGAAACAGATCATCTATTTCATTATCAATTTTATTTCTTATTAGACTGAGTGACAAAAGTCAGAATTGGAAACCTTTCAACACAATTGTGGAAAAGGTCTCATTTGCTGTGCATCTCGGTCATGCACAGCACCTTCTCCATAAAGACATCCTAATCAGGGTCTCATCTTCACCTATCTGTGCCTGACCTAAATGTCCTTGCAGACAGGGGCCAACATTGTAGTACAATGGGTTAAGCTGATGCAGACATCCCATACTGGAGCACCAGTCCAGGCTGCTCTGCCGGACAGTCTGCCTGGGAAAGCAGCAGAGAACGGTCCAAGTACCTGGACCCCTGCCACCTATTCAGGAGACCCAGGCTCCTGGCTTCTGCCTGGCTCAGCCCTGGTCATTGCAGCCATCTGGGGAGTGAACCAGTGGATAGAAGGGTTCTATTTCTTCCTGTCAAATAAATATAAATGTCCTTGAAGAGAGGCCAGCACTGTGGTGTAGCAGGTAGCCTCCACCTTTGGGGCCAGCATCCCATATAGGTGCTGGTGCTTGTTCTGGCTGTTCCACTTCAGATCCACCTCCCTGCTAATGCACCTGGAAAAGCAGCAGAAGATGGCCCAAGTCCTTGGGCCCCTGCACCCACACGGAAGACCTGGAAGAAGCTCCTGGCTCCTGGCCTTGGACAGGCCCAGATCTGGCAATTTGGAGAGTGAACCAGCAAATGAAAGACCTGTGTGTGTGTGCGTATGTGTCTATAACTGCCTTTCAAATAAATAAATAAATCTTTTTGGAAAATGTTCTTGAAGATGAATTTGCTTGTTTCCCAAAGACCACATAAACATAATAGACTTTTTTTGGTTACCATAGTTTAATGACTGAGTGTGAATGTGTGTGTATCTGTGTGTGTTTATGTATGAGTACGTGTGTGTGAATGTGCATGTGTGTGTGTGTATGTGTATGAGTATGTGCGTGCATTTATGTGTGTGTGTGTGTGAAGGGCACCTTTCTAACAAATATGTTAACTTAAATTTGTAAAAATGAATTATATTCATATGTAAAGTTGAATATTTACATATTTTATGTTGAAGCTTTACAAATAAGCTTTTTCCAAGTTCTACTATATGATCATTCTCACATCTGTGAGTTTATACTGATATAGCTAAACCTGTAGAAAATAAAAATATCCAAAATTCTAAAATATACTTTACTACTGTTATAATATTAAAATCATAGCTTCACAATGTAAAAATGTGACAAACAGACATCAGTTTTATTGGATAATTTTTGTTTTAGATTTCTCAAATTACTTTAAAAAAAAACACTGGGCAAATGCAAGGCTTCAAAATTAAAACTCAGCTGTTCAAAATTTTGTCAGAACGGACCATCAAAGGAGCTACCTTTCTCTGAAGGGAGGAGAGAACTTTCACTTTGATTATGGCCTTGTCTAAATAAGGTTGGAGTTTGTGAACTCAAGAGGCTTCCATAACCTTGGCAGCTCATGACAAGAGCCTCAGATGATTACTGAATCATAAACAAAAGTGTCAATTATTGCCAGCACCATGGCTCACTAGGCTAATCTTCTGCCTGTGGCTCCAGCTCCCTGGGTTCTAGTCCCAGTTGGGGCACTGGATTCTGTCCCAGTTGCTCCTCTTCCGGTCCAGCTCTCTGCTGTGGCCTGGGAAGGCAGTGGAGGATGGCCCAAGTGCTTGGACTCTGCACCCGCATAGGAGACCAGGAGGAAGCACCTGGCTCCTGGCTTTAGATTGGCACAGTGTGCCGGCTGTAGTGGCCATTTGGGGGGTGAACCAACAGAAGACCTTTCTCTCTGTCTCTCTCTCTCACTGTCTAACTGCCTGTCAAAAAAAAGTGTCAATTATTAGTCAATTATTAAATCAACAACAGGCATCATTGTGCACTTATACCCCATGTAGGATCTCTGTCCTTAATGTGTTGTATTATGTGAATTAACAGTAAAACTGGTCTTCAAACAGTACTTTATACTTTGTGTGTCTATGTGGGTGCAGTTGTTAAAATCTTTACTTAGTATATACTGAATTGATCTTCTGTATATAAAGATAATTAAAAATGACTCTTAATGAAGAATGGGATGGGAGAGGGAGTAGGAGATGGGATGGATTGTGGGTTGGAGGGTGGTTATGGGGGGAAAAACTGCTATAATCCAAAAGTTGTACTTCTGAAATTTATATTTATTAAATAAAAGTTTTCTAAAAATATTGACAAGTTTTGATATCTAAACCTAACATCTTCAATTGTAAAGGGCAGACAAATGCTAAGGTAGATTCAAGACTAAAGCAAACATTTAGTATTGTATTGATGAGAAACCTCAGTAAATACATCCCCCAATGCTGATAAATGGAAATTTCCTACAGTAACAATTCTTTAGATGTTCATTTTTGAGAGGGAAAGGCATTTATAGCAAGGATAACTAAACAGTCTGGAAAAGATGACAACAGACACATTGGCTAGCCCCTTTATATAATGATCCTTGTGAAAAGGAGAGCTTTCCTCTATCTGAAAAGTGGCTTGATGTTAGCAGACACTGCGTCCTCAACTATGAGTATACTACTAATTGGGAAATTGAGGCAGCTCTTAACTGAGCTAGAAATAGAATGTATTTCAACTTGATGTCATCTAAGATTACATACAAAGTTTTTTTTTTCAAGCTTGAACAATACGTAAAGGTATGGCTCTTATGATAAAGGGAATCTAGCTTTAGAACTTTTATTCTTGTCTAATGAATAAAGTTGAAGACAAATATTTTATCAGGAATGAGTGCAGAAAAGAATCTGATGATGTGACAGTTTTATTCATGTGTATGTTGACTCTATACTGCAAATATAATTACTTGTTTTGAGGGCCAACATTTTGGTGCAATAGGCTAAGCCTCCAACTGTGATGGCAGCATCCCATATCAGAGTGCTGGGTCAAGTCCTGGCTGCTCTGCTTCCCACTGAGCTCCTTATTAATGAGCCTGAAAAAACAGCAGCAGATGAGTCAAGTACTTGGGCCCCTGACACCCACAGGAGAGGCCAGAATGCAGTCCACGGCTCCTGGCTTCTGACTCCTAGCATCAGCTTGGCCCAGCCTCATCCACTGCAGACATTTTGTTCATGAACTGCGAACCACTAGCTGGAAGCTCACTCTCTTTCTTGCTCACTCTCCCTTTCTATCTTTTGAATAAATACAAAATCCTTATATTTATATATATGTGCACTTAAACTTTTTATGTGAAGTCATTCTAGATTTATAGAGAATTGTATAAACAGTTCAGAGAAAACAACTGAGACTTCATGGTCCCCCAGCTGTATAGCTTAGAAAGTTGCTGAGATCAGAGCCAGCACCGTGGTTCACTAGGCTAATCCTCTGCCTTGCGGCGCCGGCACACCGGGTTCTAGTCCCGGTCGGGGCGCTGGATTCTGTCCCGGTTGCCCCTCTTCCAGGCCAGCTCTCTGCTGTGGCCCGGGAGCGCAGTGGAGGATGGCCCAAGTGCTTGGGCCCTGCACCCCACAGGAGACCAGCATAAGTACCTGGCTCCTGCCATCCGATCAGCGCGGTGCGCTGGCTGCAGCGCTCCAGCCGCGGCGGCCATTGGAGGGTGAACCAAGGCAAAGGAAGACCTTTCTCTCTGTCTCTCTCTCTCACTGTCCACTCTGCCTGTCAAAAAAAAAAAAAAAAAAAAAGAAAGTTGCTGAAATCAGAAAGCTTAAACTCAATGCCCAAGCTTTAATCCCAGAAAGTTCAAGACATTTTTTCAAGGTCACAGAAGCATGTAATAATGCAAATATTCAAAAGCTACTTATAGTGATAGCAAATCCTATATATTTTATACATACAACATTATATTCCTTCTGTAGGGATAAGACTAAGTTGAATGGTCTAGTTTTTCTATACATTCCATAAAATGATTTTCTATGCATTCAACCTGAAACATGAAAAATTCATAATCTGAAAATTTAATCAAATGAATAGGTCTCATACATTTCCTCAAGAGTTTTCTAAAGCCATGAGAATAAGCATATCGGCAAAAAGAAGTCATCATGTGTCTCACACTTTTGCGAGAAGGAACCATGCTTCCCCTGGCTGCTTCTACTCAACAAGGAATAGCTCCTTCAATGTTATTCTATTCTGAATCCTTGATAGAACCTGCAGCCACAATCGGTAAAGTGTCATGTTTCACACTATCAGTGGCTTCAGATGAGCACAAACAGGATTCATCATAGTATCATGCAATGAATCTAATGTTTAAAATATTGGTAAATGATCATAACCTAAGTTCCCTTTTAGTGGATTTTTTACTTGAATTTTCATTTTCCCAGCTGATAACAATATTTACTTTGTCTACAAAGAAGCTAAAATTAAAATCAACCAAACACTGATGTTTTGCCACCACAAAATTCCAATGTTAAAGCCCTAGGCCTCCAGTACCTCAGAATGTGTCTATAACCGGAGAGTCTTTAAACAGGTTATTAAATTTACATGATGCTGCTACAGTGGCGACAAATCTAGTCTGACTGGTGTCCTTAGAAGAGGAAACTGGGATATACACAGAGATACAAGACAAAAAAGCCTATGATGATGAACAGAGAAGAGTCATCTGCCAGCCAAGAAAACAGGTTCCAGAAGATACAAAACCTAGTGACACACTGAGCTAGGACTTACAACTTCCAGAACCATGAGAAAATAATTTTTTATTGTTTAAACCATGCAGTTTATGATATTTCATTAATGCAGCCCTAGAATGAATACAAACACTTCAACAGGAAAAAATTACATACCCACATATTACAAAATAACAGGTATTTGTGTGCAAATGCTTCAAAATACCGTCTTATTCCAAAATAAATATTAAACTTTAAAAGCTGATGATTCATTGCACACACCTTACCGTCAATGTTCTTCATTGTTATTATGTCAAGGGACTTCAGAGAATGTCCCGCAGGTGAAATGAAGTAAAGGCACACATGGACACGAGAATCGTGGTACTGAAAGAAGGAACGTTTAATCTTCAGTTCTTCTTGAAGACAGACGTCAAATTGAGCATCTAGGTAGTTAATGAATGGTTGGTAGCTAAAAAAATAATGAGCGTAACAGATTAATAAAATTTGAAGTCTGTTTTTCACCATTTAATAAACAATATGTATGCTGAACAAGTTTCTATGGTGATTAAAAAGGTGAATAATATGTCCATAAAAAGGTAATTTCTGGATCTGAGATGGCTTAATAGGGAAAACATGTGCTGACTTTGACCATGGGAATATAACAGAAGAAAAGGGTGGAACTGCATTCTGCAGGGGACAGTTGGAGAGAAGTGTGCAGTGGAAATTCTACAGAAAGCAGAGAGACACCATGGAGCAGCAAGGATGGTACAATCACACAGCAGTGAGCAGGGCATCACCAGCAACTCACAAAGCTGCTGGCTGCAGGGGACACCATCTGTCTGCATCCAGGTGCCTGGTGACCAGCAGGGAAGAGGAGACACATCAGCAAAGCAGGTAGAGACTGCTGCAGGCTGCACATGACAGGGAGTTTACAGAGGGATAGATCCGTGGTCCACACTGACTTTGAGTCTGGCATGAACAATTAGCAGGGAGCAGGGTACCCACTTAGGCTTGTAAAGTGCTCCCCTCCCATCACTCTACCAAGGCACTCAGACTCATTTTGCTGAGGCAGAGCACAACCAACTTCTATCCAGCAAGCATCTGGCTCTGGGAATGCAGCAGCTCCCTCCACAGCCAGGGGAGGCTCACACTGTTAAGAGTAGACCCCACACACCCTGTGACTGTGGGAGCTATGTGGGCTGTGACTGTGGGAATTCTGTGACTATTAGATAGGGTGTGGGTGTGGTTGTGTAATCATGTGTCTGGCTTCAAAGGCTCCGAGTTCCCTGAGTGCCTTCGGTGGGTCATTGCAGAGGGTTCTTCATGCACCTGAGTGGGTGAGGTGCATACCAACTGTGGGCTCACATTGAACAATTGGTTCACTTGGTAAAGAGAAGCTGAGGCTGTGATCATGGCAGCCAAAGTGATCATACCCACCCTCTGCTGACAACAGAGGAGATCTACCGTGCCCAACATGGGTGTCACCGCAGACTCTTACTCCAGAGTGTTAACCAGGGCTCCATGGCCACACTCAGCACATGCTTCTGGATATCCACTGATGGCATAGACACTCCATTAAGCCACAGTGGTACATTTCAAAGGCAAAAGCCCTTAGAGGAGAAAACCAAGTGTTTCCACAAATGTATAAAAATAAACAAATACAACAAATACAACAAACATGAACATTTATCACCTCACCACAGTTAGCACAGCTATCATCCAAAAATCAAAAAAAAGGCCGGTGCCGCAGCTTACTTGGCTAATCCTCCACCTGCAGTGCCGGCACCCAGAGTTCTAGTCCTGGTTGGGGCGCTGGATTCTGTCCCGGTTGCTCCTCTTCCAGTCTAGCTCTCTGCTGTGGTCTGGGAGTGCAGTGGAGGATGGCCCAAGTCCTTGGGCCCTGCTCCCACATGGGAGACTAGGAGGAAGTACCTGGCTCCTGGCTTTGGATCGGCACAGTGCACCAGCCGTAGTGGCCATTTCAGGGGTGAACCAACGGAAGGAAGACCTTTCTCTCTCTCTCTCTAAAAAAAAAAAAAAAAAAAAAAAAAAAAAGAATGCTAGTGATGTTATGGAGAAAAAGGTACCCTAATCCAATATTGGTGGGAATGTAAACTAGTACAAACATAATGGAAGACAGTATGGAGATTCCTCAGAAATCTGAATATAGATCTACAATACAACCTAGTCATTCCACTTCTGGGAATTTACCGAAAGGAAATGAAATCATCATACAAAAGAGTTACATTTACTCCTATGATTCTAGCAGTTCAGCTGAGACTAGCTATGATATGGAATTAATCCTAGACTGAAGATTGGATTAAAAAAAATTTTGATATATATATATGATGGAATACCACTCGGCCATAAAACAGTATGAAATTCTGTCTTTTGCAACAAAATGGATGCAACTGGAGAACATTATGCTTACTGAAATACACAAAAACTCAAAATATTATATATTTTCCCTGACTTGTGGTAACTAGTATAAAAAATAATGTTTAAAATAACAGTATAAAAATAATGTTTTGAGTGAAACTGACATTTTAAGATTTGATTATTGTTTATAGCACTTGTCCATATTCCTAAGGGACAGTGGTTTTTCTTCTTACTACTTGTCTTCACTACAAAGCAACAATAATAGCATGTGTATTCATTCATTTCACTTGTAAACAATCAAACTGGGAGATTCCTGTGGCAATTGGTGAAAAGTACTGGTGGGAATACCTAATTCCAACAATCACTCTAGAATTATTGGATGAACTGACACATGAGTTTCCACAAATATGGGGGGAAATGCCTAGAAAGTTGAAAAGGATTTGAAACTGGAATGTTAACAAGGTAGATAAGAAGCCAAAAGTAAGATTGACAAGTATTAGAGGCACTGCTTCTGGGTTAATCTTTGGTCCAGAATTTCATTTTAATAGATGGTGTGATTGATGTGCCTAGAAACTGAAGTTTTAGAAAAGCACCTACATGATCCTTCCCTGAACAATACTTCTAAAATAAAGAAATATTTTTGCTCAGACAGCTACATATCTATTTCTTAATGTTTGTTTATTTGTATTTACCTGAAAAGCAGGGAAAGAGGTGGTGTAAAAATCATCCATCTGTTGGTTCACCCCACAAATTCCAGCAGCAGCTGGAGATGGGCCATGTGAACCCAAAACCCCATCTGAGTCTCCCATATGGGTGATAGGGGCCCAAGCACTTGAACCTTCATTTGCTGCCTCCCAGGATGCATTAGTAAGAAGTTAGGTAAGAAGCAGATTACCTGGAATTTGAACCAGAATCTGATATGGGCTGCAGGAGTTCAAGTGGCAGTTTAGCTTGCTGTGTCACAATACCTATCCAAGGTCATATCTTGTCATATCTTGTCAATGTTAGCAACAGGAAGACTAAGTGCCTCATATGATTTGTCACCACAATGAGAATGTAATCAACAGCTGGCGCCGCAGCTCACTAGGCTAATCCTCTGCCTTGTGGCGCCGGCACACCGGGTTCTAGTCCTGGTCAGGGCGCCGGATTCTGTCCCGGTTGCCCCTCTTCCAGGCCAGCTCTCTGCTGTGGCCAGGGAATGCAGTGGAGGATGGCCCAAGTGCTTGGGCCCTGCACCCCATGGGAGACCAGGAGAAGTACCTAGCTCCTGCCATCGGATCAGCGCGGTGTGCCGGCTGCAGCGGCCATTGGAGGGTGAACCAACGGCAAAGGAAGACCTTTCTCTCTGTCTCTCTCACTGTCCACTCTGCCTGTCAAAAAAATGTAATCAACAAGAATCATCATGGGTAGAACAGACATATTCACATAAACAAGAGAAACTTTGTCTGCAGCAAGTGTAACATTGACTTCTAACAGGGATCTGCTAAAACATCACAGACTTGAAACATTTTCTGACCATCTTCTGTTAAGCAAAATACACTCATGCAGCAGACAGCAGCAAACACCATGGCCCAATTTCTGCTATTCCTGGGATAATAAGTGTCTTTAGGTAAATACAAGAAATAGGAGAAAAGCAAGGTTTGGGCCAGCACTGTGGCGCAGTGGGTTAATGCCCTGGCATGAAGCACCGGCATGACACATGGGTGCCGGTTCGAGACCTGGCTGCTCCACTTTCAATCCAGCTCTCTGCTATGGCCTGGGAAAGCAGCAGTAGATGGCCCAAGTCCTTGGGCCCCTGCACCCACATGGGAGACCAGGAAGAACCTCCTGGCTCCTGCCTTCAGACTGGCGCAGCTCCAGACATTGCAGCCAACTGGGGTATGAATCATTAGATGGAAGACCTCTCTCCATCTCTGCTTCTTCTCCCTCTGTGTAACTCTGACTTTTCAATAAATAAATAAATTTTTTTTTTTTTAAAAAAAAGGTAGGCACTCTAGGCCTTGACATATGGGAACATTATATCACCAAAAAGTAGAAGAGCAAGACAGACACATATACAGTCATGGGCAGCCAGTCAGTAGCAATTCTGCAACTTCTTCTATTGAAATGAAAATTCCCGTCACAAATACAGAAAAATACATGACATATAAATGGAAGAGTGGATCACTGAAATTATTCCAAGTTCTGAAAGGAAAGTACTGCCAACCAAGGATAGTTTGTCAAGTGAAACTATCTTTCATAAGTGAAGGAGAAACAAAAGCATGCACAGACAGGAAAAATTTAAGGAATTCATCACCACCATGCCAAGCTTCCAAAAGATGCTTAAGGGACTCCTTCATAATAAATAAACCTACCATTTAGAAGGACAATGCCCACGAAAAAAAAAAAAAAAAAAACAAAGGATAATAAAAATAAGCAGAAGCAACTTTTAAATTATAGGACTAAGTCATTACTTATTATCAAAAACTTTAAATGTAAATGATCTAAATTCCCCAATTAAGAGAACCAGACTGGTTGGATAGATCAAAGAAAAAGGCTCAACAATATGCTGCCAACAAAAATTTGCTTCTTCAGAAAAGACACACGGAGACTGAAAGTAAAAGGATGAAAAAATAGACTCCATGCAGGTAGAAACCAAAAGCTTTTTGAACAGGGGTGGCTATAAGTATCCCAGAGAAATTGGACTTTAATGTAAAACCAGACACAAGTGGTGACCATATAATGATCAATAGGTCAACTCAACAAGAAAATACAATGGTTTTAGATGAACATATACTTAAAGCTAGATTGCCCAAACATTAATAGATCAAAAGAGACAAACAAGCTCCAGTACAACAATGGTAGCAGAATTCTACATTCCAGACAAACGTATCAACAAAAACATATTAGAGTTTAGCTATATAATGATATAGGACCAATGAACACATCAGATACTTAGAGAACATTGCATCAAACAGGTACAAAATGCACAATCTTTTCATCAGCATATGGAACATTCTGTAGTACAGACATATATTATGGCAAAAAGCCAGCCTCATCAGATTAAAAAAAAAAAAGGCAAAATAATATCATGTATCATTTCTTACCATAATGGAATAAAACTAGGAATCAACAACAAAAGAAACTCTAGTAATTTCACAAATATGTGGAAACTGACAATATGCTTCTCAATGAACAGCAGGGTCACTGAAGAAACCAAAAGGAACAATTTAAATTCCTTGAAACAAATAAAAATAGAAACACAACATACCAAAACTTCTGGGATACAGCAAAAGCAATACAAGAAGGGACATTTTTAACAAGTATATACGTAAAAAAATAGAATACCAATTAAACATACTAACTATGCATCTCAAACATCTAGAAAAACAGTAACAAAAATGAAAAGGAAAGAAATAAAAAAAAGAGCAGAATAAATGAAGTAGAAACTTAAAATGCAGTACAAAAGATCGATAAAATAAGAGTTTTTTTTTTTTTTTTTGACAGGTAGATTTATAGACAGTGAGAGAGAGAGAGACAGAGAAAGGCCTTCCTTCCATTGGTTCACTTTCCAAATCGACACTACAGCCGGCACTGTACCTATCTGAAGCCAGGAGCCAGGTGCTTCATTCTGGTCTCCTATGCAGGTGCAGGGGCCCAAGCACTTGGGCCATCCTCCACTGCCCTCCTGGGCCACAGCAGAGAGCTGGACAGGAAGAGGAGCAACCAGGACTAGAACTCAGTGCCCATATGGGGTGCCAGTGTTGCAGGCGGAAGATTAACCAAGTGAGCCACGGCGCCAGCCCCAAAAGTTGGTTCTTCCACATAAGTAAAACTGACAAACTTTAGCTGTGGTAAACAAAGGAAAAAAGACTGTACTAATAAGTAACACCAGATGTGAAAAAGTAGATTGGACAACTGATAGAACAGAAATACAAGGGTCATTCGAGATCACTATGAAGAACTATATACCAACAAATTGGAAAACATAGAAGAAATGCACATATCTCTGGATACAAATAACCTACCAATATTTAACCATGAAAACATAGAAAGCACAAACAGACAAATGAGTAATTAAATCAAGTCAGTAATTAAAAGTCTCTAATCTAAGGAAAGCAAAGACCACATGGGTTTCTTCATTGCTGAAATCTACCAAATTTTTAGGGAAAATTAACACCAATTCTTCTCAAACTGTTACCGGAGAAATTGCAGGGTTCTTGTCTTCGCGCAAGAAAGAATTCAGGCGTGAGACAGAGAAGTGGAAAGTAAAAGTAGCAAAGTTTATTAGGGTAGGGACATCCCCAAGAATGGATGGGCACCTCTCCAGACAGGACCTGAGAGAGAGTGCAGAGATTACACCTGGCCAAATCAGGGGGGGCGACTCAGCAGAGAGGCAGAGGGCTGAGCATGCAGTCCAATTGAGGCTGGGGGTTTTTAAGGAGATGGGTCTTGCTTCCCCCACCTCTGCTCCTCTTGGAACAAAGGCCTTTTTGGATGTAAATAGAAAAACTTCTCTCTTGAAGTTCTGAAACAAAGGACTTTATGGATGCAAATGTTATCAGACAGGAGGAACTGGAGCAGGGTGTTTGAGATGCAGATACTGGGCTGCACCTGGGAGATTGTAGAAGATTTGTCAGGCAGAAGGGGTGGGGACCCCCCCACCTGGCAGGTTATCAGGTGGAAGGGGGCAGGGCAGGGCAGGATGTGAATACCGGGCTGCCCCTGAAACACCATCAGGATGACCTTGAGATGCAGCATATTCTGGACATAGATGTCTTCTCTTTAGGCCTTTATGTCACATACACATAAGCTCATAACTGACTTCCTACCTAATAAAACCATCTCTCAAAACTGCATCAGATGAAACTCTCCAAACTCAGCCTACAAATTCAGCATTACCTTGATTCCCCAAGCAGAAAAGTACTCAACAAATACAATAGATAACAATATGCCCGATGAGCATAGATGCAAGAGTTTTCAACAAAATGCCTACAAATCAAATCCAACAAAACATCAAAAAGATCATGCATCATAATCAACTGGGATTTATCCCATGAAAACTGGGATGGTTCACATTCCAGTCAGTAAATGTACATTATAAAGGCTCTAATCAGAAAGACAGAAAATAACAAATGCTAGTAAGGATGTGGCCAACATGAAGCTTTCTTCTTGTTAATGGTCATTAACATTTGAAGTTTTCTGTATTAAAAATGACCCATCCCACTTTAAGCCACATTTATATTAATAAAGATGGGAGAAATAATACAAATGATTAACCATCCTAGAAACCCAATAGTAGTATTTTAATAAAACAAAACTTCACAAAGGCTCAGTAGAACTATGGAATTCATTTTATCCAGTGATTTGGATTGGAAACAGGGTCGGACATACTTCTAAGGAATTTTGTGACTTTATGGTTTCATGCATCGTGTAAGACTTCCAGCCTTACAGAAAACACAAGCCTAGAATAGGCCACTGTTCTGACTTGGCCAATAGGCAACTACACCCACTTCTTTCTGCATCATCAATGCTAGCACCTAGCATCTTGCTTGACAACAACAACAAAATGCCAATTTCAGCGACTAGTTTTAAAACAGCAAGCTAAAAGTCTCAAAGTACCTTTATCCTTCAAAGAAAAGATATTCTGACATAACCCTATTTCTTTCAGCCCCTGGATTTTTTTTTTTACTTTTTAATAATAGCTTTTTTTTTTTTTTTTTTTTTGCATTCCACAGGGGTTTTTAAAAACTTCTGGCGGGCATGCAATAATTTTATATATTTATGGGCTACACTGATATTTCAGGATATTGATCCTGCAAGTACGGGCCTCTTTTCTCTTTATCATTACCTTATGTTTGATCTTTTGAGCTCCTGTCCTGTAGTTCTCTGGCCTCCGCGTCAGCACCCAGCGACTTGCGGGCGGCCTCCTGTGCCCAGCATTGCCGCCGCCCGCCCTGCGGGTCGCCCTGGGCCAGCCGCCCGGGCTGCCCCTGCTGTGGCTCCGCGTCTTTGGGGCGCCCCGAGTGGGAGCAGGAGCCCGGGAGTACCAGGCGCCCCGCTTCCCAGCACCAACAGCGGGCGCCCCGCGAGGAGAGGGCGCAGGCGCCACCTGGAACGCCCGGGAGCGAAGGCGGGCGCCGTCTACCGAGGCCCTCACTCTGGGGACGCGCGGTGCAGCAGCTTCCCGGCCCGGGGTCCTGCTTCCATGTCCTTGACCTTTCTGCCTGGGCCACCGCCCAGGCCCCAGGGGTCCCGTGGCACTGCGGCCTGGGACCTTCTGCACGTTGGGACGCCGCGTGCTCCAGCGTTCCTACCGCGGGGCACAGGCGGTTGGCGCGCGGGGTGCGGGCCCCGGGCAGGCGTCACCCTTGAGGAGGGATGAGCCCCGCTTTTCCATGGGCCGCCGCCATCGCCCTCCAGCTGCGGGGCCCTGAGGGAACCGTTTCCGGTCCAGCTGTGCCTGGCTGAGGGGCTCCTGCGGGAGAAGTTTCTGTGCATGAGGGAGCTTCCGGGAACCCATTGGCTCTGAGGCAACTCCTGGCCTCACTGTCAGCCGCCAGCCCGTGTCCACCAGCAGCCAGGATATGGTCTCCACAAACAGACACGCAATAGGACTCACCCAGAGACCCTGGGGCTCACTGGTGTGTGGCCCCTCACCCTCCTTCTCAGCTGCCCGCTGGCACCGTGCTGCACGCCATGGGTGGCGCGCAGGCACATTCCAGCCCCGACAAGCCTTAACCTTACCCTGTTTCCTTTCTGGGATTCCCCCCCCCCCCTCGCATTTCTACAAAGCGGTGGGCAGCCCCTCCCAGGGCAGCTTCCTCCTTTGTTTCCTAAGGACATGGGAGGGCCCACAAAAGTGGACTGTTGTGTGTCTTTTCCTTAAATGGGAGAGAAAAGATTGTCACACCTGGGCACTGAGAGAGATTTGTTGCTGTAGACTCTGAAAACTAATACAAGATGCACTACCGATTGTAGATCTTATCCGTAATATAACCAACTGTGTACAAAGTATTAATATTTTTTAACACTTACTTATTTGAAAGGGAAAGAGTGAATCTTCCATTGCTGGTTCACTCCCTCAATATGGATAGAACATCCAAGGCTGGCCAGGCTGAAGCCAGGAGCCCAGAACTCCCACCTGAATCCCCATGTGGCTGGTAGAGAGGAACATATTTAAACTATCATCTGTTGCTTTCCAGGCAGGGCAGTAGAGAGGTGGATCAGCAGCAGAGTGGTCAGGGCTCCAACCTGCACTCAGATATGAGTGCAGGTATCTTAAGCCTCGACTTAACCCACTGTGACACAATGCTCACACTTATTAAGCCTATTGACCCTAGTCCTAACCCTGTATTTTAAAAACATTTTCTAACAAAGTGACTAAAGTACTAAGGTGATATTCATTTTCTTTGATATGATATTCATTTTCTTTTCTTAATAACTATTTAAAGAAATGCACCACTTGTGCCTGCCTTTGCTTCAAGCCTTTTCTACTATATGCTTATTCCTGTCATAAGTTTCACACAAATCGTTTCTATATTTAAGTTATAATGAATTTTTTTAAACACTTGTCTAACTGGTGAGGTGTTTGTGAATGTTTAAGAGGAAAAATGCTAACTTGTAGCATTTGCTCATGTACAGGTTAACACTGGCATGTTGTTGATTTCAAGCCACCTGCATAACGTCCTGGAATGCAGAGCTCTCACTAAGTGCTAAGTGCTAGGTGCCAGCCAGCTTAGGAGCACCACTGGAGCTAGGTCATCCCCCACAAAGCAATATGTGAACCACATTTTGATTCAAAAGCTAACTTTCAGTAGGAGACTCACATTCACACATTTCAAGAAAGAAAAGGAATCTGAAAATATTGCTATGCCATCATTTATTTCCCTCATTCACAGTTTAAATATGGCACATGGCTATAAAAAGTCTCCACAATAGCAAGAGAAACAAGGAAATAAACTAGAACATTAAAAACCACATTGAATTACTGCTATAATTGTTTAATTCAAAATATAAGGAGAGTCTGATGTCCTGGCAGGGTGGGTTAAACCACCACTGGGGATGCCTACATTCCATATTAGAGTGCCTGGTTCGAATCCGACACCTGAGAAGCAGCAGAAGGCAGCTCAAATACTTGAGTCCCTCCCACTCACACAGGGACTGGATGGAGCTCTTGGCCACTGCCTTTGGCCTGGTCTAGTCTCAGCTGTTGCAGCCATTTGAGGAGTGAATCAGGGGAATGGTGTCGCTCCCCCTCTTCATGGAGGAACGACACTAAACCCTGCCTAGACCTCATATCCGAGTCACGGCACCATTATGTCGCTCCCCCTCTTCATGGAGGAACGACACTAAACCCTGCCTAGGCTTCATATCCGAGTCACGACCATTATGTCGCTCCCCGTCTTCGTGGAGGAACGACACAGGACCCTGCGCTGTTCTTTCGTCTGCTCGGCCCTCCCCGGGTTTGCTGCTGGTTCTTCCCGGGTTGGCTACCGTCCCTTCCACCTCGGTGGAAGGGCGGTTCCCCCTGCCACATTCCCCACTTCCGCAGGGGAGCAGCACACTGCCGGCTGGCTCTCTCGGGGGCTGCACAGGTGTTCCTTCAGATAGATGTTCCTGGTGCATGTTGTCTCTCTCCTCCTTTATAGTCCTCTTCCACCAATCCCAACTCTGCTACCCACACGCCGAGTACGCTGCTCTCCTCCAATCAGGAGTAGGTCCTACAGTTTCTTGGTTGAACTGGAGGCAGCTGTGTAGAAGCTGTTTCCCTTCTCAGCGCCATATTGTGGGAGAGCAGATGCATAGAATAAGTCTTAATTCCAGTAACTTAGTCTAGTCCGAGTTGCTCCCCACAGAATGGAATCTCTCTCTCTCTCTCTCTCTCTCTTTGTCTTTCAAATAAATAAATCTTTTAAAAATTTATTGTAAGGAACCAGTACCATGGCTCACTTGATTAATCCTCTGCCTGCAGTGCCGGCATCCCATATGGATACTGGGTTCTAGTCCAGGGTGCTCCTCTTCCAGTCCAGCTCTCTGTTGTGGCCCGGGAAGGCAGTGGAGGATGGCCTAAGTGTTTGGGCCCCTGCACTTGCATGGGAGACCAGGAGGAGGCACCTTGCTCCTGGCTTCAGATCGGAGTAGCTCCGGCCATAGCGGTCATTTGGGGAGTGAACCAATGGAAGGAAGACCTTTCTCTCTCTCTCTTTCTCTCTCTCTCTCACTGTCTATAACTCTACCTGCCAAATAAATAAAATATATAATAAATAAAATACATATATATATACATATATATATAGTAAGGAAATCAGACAATGGGGTAGAAAACTATCAATTTCTTAAGAAGAGAATGTTACTTAATTAGGAAAGATTAAAACATGGAAGGAAATGCATCAATCACCTTAGAAGAATATTACAATTTCATCTATGGAGAAATAAGGAAAATCTGTTGAAATAAGAAAACTCTAAATTGAAATAAGAAAACACCAACCTGGCTTCTTTGTTTATTTGATCTCCATCTCCCACTGTTTTCACAACAGTCAATTTCAATTGAACATTGCTCTCCTGCAGCTCATGTGTCTGAATTTTAAGTCCAACATTTGGGTAAAAATGTAAGGATTGGTTATCTCTCTAATGGGTATTAAACAATGTTTCAATCAGCATTGATTTTCCAATTCCAGTCTCCCCTGTAATAAACATGGCTGGATCACCATAGGAGCAGAAGACAGCTGAGAAGTAACACTAGATCTCTACAGTGCTTTAAAAGGCCCCAAAATCTAAAAAAGTTTAACTCATAGATTAGTGTAGAATGATGGTTACCAGGTGCTAGAGAGTGGGGATGAAGTAGGGACATAGATTTCAAATAGAGAAGGAGAATAAGTTTACAACAGGAGCACCAGAATCAGTAATAATGAACTTTATATTGCAAAAGAACTAAAAGAGTAAAATCCAAATGTCTCACCATAAAAAAATGATAGGTAAAGGAGACAATGAGTATGCTAATTATCTTGATTTAATAAGTCTACATTGTATACACATATCAAAACATTGTTGTAGCCAATAAGTGTATACAATTAAGATTTGTTCATTGGAAAATATTATTTTAAAAAATAAGTAAATTTTGGGCCCCAAATACTTTAGAGACTGGGATGGCCTTGAAAACATGCTGACCAGGACTCCTTCAGACATTAATGAGGTGTAGAAAGAAAATGGACACTAAGCTGCAACAGACTTTGAACACCACTGAGGTGTTTAAATTCAAATGTATTTAGGCCAGCACTGCAGCTCACTAGGCTATTCCTCCACCTGCAGTGCTGGCACTCTGGGTTCTAGTCCCGGTTGGGGCGCTGGTTCTGTCCCGGTTGCTCCTCTTCTAGTCCAGCTCTCTGCTGTGGCCCAGGAAGGCAGTAGAGGATGGCCCAAGTACTTGGGCCCTGCACCCGCATGGAAGACCAGGAGGAAACACCTGGCTCCTGGCTTCAGATAGGCACATCGCACTGGCCATGGTGGCCATTCGGGGGGGGGTGAATCTACTGAAGGAAGAACTTTTGCTCTGTCTCTCACTATATATTTCTGTCAATAAATAAATAAATAAATAATTTTAAAAATTCAAATGTATTTAAATAATATAACTAAGAAGATGAAACCCAATAGGAGCATTAAGATATGGTCTTAAACTAAAAGCACCAATGCTACAGGGCTTCAGATAAATTTAAATGAGCATAGCATTGAGAAATTCAGATGAGGTGTTTGGCGCTTACCCACACAGAGAATATTAAAAGATAATCCTTGATGAGAGCCCTGTTTATCAACTGGTAGGGCAAACATTCAAAACCAAAATGGCCAAGTGTGGTTAAGCAATGGATATTCTCTTCTTTTTGCTTAAAGAAAAGAAAGGGAAAAGGTTTTATTAGAATAGGGGATGAAGTCATTTGAAAAGACAATGATAATATGCCAAAGAAATTAGAGTTATCATACCTCAGACAAGATGCAAATGTGATAAGTACATTTGTGCAAAAAGAAGTTTGGGACCAGATACATATATTATGTGATCATTGTTTATAAACAAAAATGAATTTATCTCATCACATTCAAAAAGATTATGTTACTAGCATGTTTTAAAATTATTTTTTAAGGAATACAAATTTCATAAGTACAACTTTAGGAATATAGTTATTCTTCCCACCATAACCACCCTCCCATCCACACTGACACCCTCCACCCACACTGACAACCCCCCGCCTCCTCCCAATTAATGTTGGTATATTCGCTCACACAATGGGAATATCTTAGGTCATGAAAGGTATTTGTGAAGAATGCTTTAAGGAATTGAGAAATACATACTAGAAATATAAAGTAAAATGAATCAAATACAAAGTTGTGAATATCTGCCTAACTTCTGATAATATCTGAGGAACTTGGAGCATCCCATGTCTTCTCACAGTAATGATAGAAACAAGTGTTTGAAGGCACTGGATGTAAAATAAAAGCAGGCAGAAACAGGAAGGGGGTCAAACCCTGTAAGTAAGATAAGTATACTGAGTGGAATAACATTTATCTACATAGTCTCCTGTGACCAGTCACTAGAGAATGACATGTTTGGGGCATAGGGCACAGAGAGAGACAATCATAGACCAGGGAGTAGAAGGTCAGAGATTGAAGTCTCAAAATTCTCTAAGACAATGCGATAGAAGGAAGTCTCAGATCTTCAAACTTAAAAACTCCTGGTTGACCTTTGAATTCTGTGTGTTCTCAGTGGCAATTTAGAGGAGAGCTAGCATTCTGAAGGTGTCAAACAAATATTTCAGCAGTAGTCCTGGGGAGATAGAGTTTGGAATTTAAGTTTATCCCACATTATGGTAAGTTTAATACAGTGGGTTTCCATTTAAACCCTATGCAATAGGAGTAAGGATGGTGAACCCAGTCAAAGGGTTACTCTCAATTTGAAAGTTCTAACTGGGGCTGGTGTTGTGGTGTAGTGGGTAAAGCCACCACCTGCAATACCAGCATCCCATATGGATGCCACCGGCTGCCCCACTTCTGATCCAGCTCTCTGCTAGTACCCTGGGAAAAATCAGCAGAAAATGGTCCAAGTGCTTGAGCCTCTGCAACCCATATAGGGGACCTGAGAGAAGCTCTTGGCTCCTGGCTTGGGCCTGGCCCAGTCTCAGCCATTGTGGACACCTGGGATGTGAGCCAGTGAATGGAAGATCTGACTTTCTATCTATCTTTTATTAAAGCTGAAGAAACTATAGGGAGACTATATTAAGGTGCCCAACTGGAACCAAAATCAACATAGCCTGCCAAACCAACACTTTATCACATATCTTTGAAATATTCCACTCAGATAAAAAGAAAAAGAAAAAAATATACAACCTCCAAGATTCTGGGAATGCCATTAAATTATCAAATATATGAGTTTGGGGATACTTGAAGAGTACAAAAGAAAGAAAGGAGTAGAAATAACCATGCAAAAAAAAAATAATCATAGCTGAAAACGGCCCCCATCTTGGGGAAGATACAAACATCCAGGTACGTGATGCCCTAATAGACATGGCCAGAAAAGATCCTCCTCTTGACATATTATAGTCAAATGACCAAAAATACAAAGCAAAGAGAATTCTAAAAACTACCTGAGAAAAGTGTCAACTCATATTTAAGGGATACTGTATTAGAATAAACAGAAGTTTCCTCAGCAGAAACCTTCCAGGCCATGAGGGAATGGAATGGCGCATTCCAAGTTCTGAAAGAAGAAAACTTCCAAACAAGAATAATATATCCAGCAGAGACGTCCTCCATAACTGAAAGAGAAAGACTTTGCAAGAAAGAACAGAACATTTATCACCACCAGACCACCCTTACAAAGGCTGCTTCAGGGAGTCCTGCAGACAGAAAGGGAAGAAAACTACCATCATGAAAACATGAACATGTAAACCCCACAAGAAGGAGAAAATAGTCAACAGAATAGGGATTACTGGGGGGGAGGGGGGTGTACCAAAATACAGTTAGATATGAGGAATAAATTCTAGTGTTCTATATTACTGTAGTATTTGAAATATTTAGAACCTCTTATAGGTCTTATAAAGAACTAGAAGAGAAGAATTTGTTGACTGCAAGGACAAAGAAATGATAAACGCATCAGGAGATAGAAATGCTGTTTATCCTGATTTTATCACTAAAATCATATAAATGCATTAGATTATCACATGATATCCCATAAGTGTATAAGATGCATGATTACTCAATTATAAATTTTTAAAAAGAATGTTCATCACTAAACTGAAAATACAACCAGTAAGAAATAAGTAAAAAGCATTCAGTTCCTTACTGATTGTTCCCTTAGAAGACGGAGTTTCATAACAATGGAAAATGCTGAGCTCTTCTCATTTATGAAAAGAACATGCTGGAGATTTCTGATATACTCTGGAGATTATGTTAATGAATCAACAAGAGATTCAAACACTCCTCTGTCCTCTCTGGCCTAGATTCCTTTCTCTTATTTTTGAAACTGTAGCCTAGGGAGGTACCTGATAAAGTGCTTCCTGTGCCCACTGTCTTATCAGGAAAGAGCAGAAACTTTGGCCTCATCAGCACTCAGTTCTCAACCACAGAGTGATTTTTAGAGCGAGCAGAAGTTTCAATAGTATCACTATAATTATTTGATAATATCTTCTGGTGGATCAAAATTCTTTCACATAAATGCCAGTGTCCATGTAGAAAGCATACGTATTTCAAATTCTAATGACTTGGAATTCAAATATTGCTCTTAAATTTGCCTTTGTAGCATCTACAAATAAAGCAATTTTTAAAGATTTATTTTTTATTTATTTGAAAGAGTTACAGAGAGAGAAAGGGAGCGAGAAAGAGAGAGAGAGAGATCGTCCAACCACTGGTTCGCTCCTCAAATGGCTTGCAATGGCCAGGGCTCAGCTAGGCCAAATCCAGGAGGCAGGAGCTTCCTCCAGGTCTCTTTCATGGGTGCAGGGGTCCAAAGATTTGGACCATCTTCTACTGCTTTCCCAAGGTGCATTAGCAGGGAGCAGGATTGGAAGTGGGGCAGCCAGGATTTGAACTGGCACCCATATAGGATGCCGTTATTGCCAGCGGCAGCTTAACCCTTCATGCCATGGCCCCAAATAAAGCAAATTAAGAAGGAAAGATGGATACATGTGAAAAATCAGTTTTAATCTACAATAATAAATTAAAGGATTATTTCATAAGTATTCACATGAAACCTGAGTGCTAATCATGGTTGATTTTAATATCTATGATACCAAGCACATGTAGACTGCACTAGAAAATGGAATAGTGTACATTATAAAGGCTGTAAATTATAAAGGACTTCACACCTGCTGATAAGCCCTGATGTGTAGTTTGCACTCATTTATGCCTATTTCCCAGTGGCACTGGGCAAAGGTAGGTGAAAAAGGCAAGATACCAGCCTTGGGAAGTCATAGGAACAGTTGCTGGTGCTTTTGTTTTCTCTTCTGTAGAGCATTTGGTCAGATGATCCTAAAAGTCTTTCATACTCTAATCTCTGTAAGTCAAGAACCTACAATTTCAAGGATAATATATACCATGTCAGAAAATGCTAACTATAGCTTACTATTGTACTAATTACCAAAATTGTAAGTAAACCCATACAGTGGAATGAATGCCCTGAAGACAGGGCAACATTTGCATGGAGGAGATGAGTATTGTCAATAAGAGGCAAATAGGACAGAGGGGTAACAAATATGATCTTGAGGATGGAAGGAAAAGGAGGCAATTTTTCTGGGAAATAATAAGTCAAAAAAACTTAACAGCCAACTAAATCTTGGGATCAGTAAGAAGGAGGGTATTTTTGGTGTGAGAGAAAAATCAGTTTGAGTTTCAAATTTTAAGGAAATTACAGAAACAAAAAAACTTAACAGCCAACTAAATGTTGGGGTCAGAAGAAGGAGGGTATTTTTGGTATGAGAGAAAAATCAGTTTGAGTTTCAAATTTTAAGGAAATTACAGAAACACCCTAAAGACGACTGAGCACAGTGAAGGCTTGAGTGCCTATTCAAATCCTGCCTGCTCTGCTTCCCATCCAGCTCCCTGTTATGCTCCTGGGAAAGCAGCAGAAGGCAGCCTGAGTGCTTGCCCCCCACCCAACACCAACATGGGAAACCCAGTTTGGCCCAGCCCTGGCCATCTGGGGAGTAAACCAGTGGATGGAAGATTCTTCCCCACTTCCTTCCTTCACTCTGCCTTCCAAATAATTTTTTTAAATATATTATAACAAATGAGAAAACTAGGTGAAATACAAAAGAATTAAACATAGCATGTTGCATATATAGCCTGTAGCTTAATGGCAAATTAAATCTAATAAAAGCATAAAGGGAGGAGGCAAGAAACTAAAATGACTACAAGTACAAGAAAGAGTTAATAGTGTAATATAATTTCAAAGAAAAAAAACTATGATAGTCCATGTGGCAAGATAAAAGGATGTAGCCAGCTGAACTTGTCTCTGCTGGTCAAAATTTTAGGAAATTCATGTTCAACTCTAAGGGGCACACTGGAACACTGCATGTCATCCCATGTTTTGCAGAGTTCCTGACACATCAAGAAAAATAACCAAGGGGTAAACTTTTGGCCCAGTGGTTAAGATGCCAGTTAGTGTCAGAGTACCTGAGTTCTATACCCAGTTCTGGCTCCTGACTCCAGCTTCCTGCTAGTGAGGACCCTGAAATGACTGAAATAATTAGCTTCCTGCCATCCACATGAGGGACTCGGATCTGAATTCCTGGCTCATGGCTTTGGACCAGTCTAGCTTCAGCCTACTCTCTCTCTCTTTCTTTCTCTCTCTAAATCTCTCTCTGATCCTCTGACCCTCAAATACATTTTTAAAATGTAATAAAATAACTGAAAATATATTCTGCAACTGATTAAATTTGAGCTTTAAAGCTAAAGTTTGAATTTTTTGGAGAATTTTTATCCATCTTTTTTAGAAATTTATTTGACAGGTAGAGTTATAGACAGTGAGAGAGAGACAGACAGAGAGAAAGGTCTCCCTTCTGTTGGTTCACTCCCCAAATGGCTGCTACAACCGGCACTGCGTGGATCCGAAGCCAGGAGCCAGGTGCTTCCTCCTGGTCTCCCATGCGGGTTCAGGGCCCAAGCACTGGGGCCATCCTTCACTGCCCTCCAGGGCCAGAGCAGAGAGCTGGACTGGAAGAGGAGCAACCAGGACAGAATCCGGTGCCCATATGGGATGTGGGCACCGCAGATGGAGGATTAACCAATTGAGCCACAGCGCCAGTGTTATATCTTAATGTTAGCTGTCGCAAAGCACACTGGACACTGGAGTAAGGGAAAGGGTTTATTGGGGAACACCTACAGACCGGAGTGAAGGGGCGGCGAAGGAAAAAGAGGGAGACTGTGTGAGAGAGAGACAGAGAGGAGAGTAGCTAGCAAGGCGAGAAGATAGAGCAGAGAAGAGGAGAGAGGAGAGCAGAGCCAAGAGACCAGAGGAGGAGGCTAGAGAGAAGAACCCAGAGAGAGCAGGAGAGAAGAGGCAAGAGAGAGCACTTGTTCAGGAACAGGCCCTTTTAAAACTTTGCCTGAGGGCGGGCAGGGAAGCAGCAGCAGCCAATCCCATTAGGATGGGGGTGGAGCCTGGTTCAGGTAGCTGGGCCATTTGGCCCACTGTGCCAGTTTCCTAACAGCCAGCCCCTATCCATCATTATAATCTTGACAGCTTCCCAATACTTAAAAACTTTTCCAAAGATATTGGTGATTATGACAAATATAAACTTTTTAAAGGTTTATTTATCTATTTAATGAGATAGCGAGAGAGGGAGGGAAAGAGAGAGGGACCAGGATGGGGCAAGGCTGCACCCAGGAGCCAGGAGCTCCATCCGGGTCCCCCAAGCAGGCTCAGGGCCCAGGGGCGCAGAGGCGGGGACACAGGCGAAGCCCTCCCCTAGAGAATTCCTAGCAGGAGTCCTGGTCACTGAGGAAGGGGAACTGGGAATAAAGGCTCAGGAAGCTCAAGGGAGAAACGCAGGAGGGAGAGGGCGTTGGTTCCGGCCCCCTGGGCCCCCTGACCATCCCACCGGGGCCTCCAGGACCCTAGCCTCAGGGACGACTGGGAAGGCCCCCCAGCAGTTCCGGGAAGGCTCAGAGGAGCCCTTTCCTGCCACTCCCCTTGGTCAACTCTGAGGACTGCAGGCTTGCTCCCACCCGCGCCGCCCCTCCCCTGGCCCCCGCCCCGCCCTCCTCATCCCTTGCTTCCCGCCCAGCTCCCCCAGCCCTGGTCGGGCCCAGTGGGTTCCTGACGTTGCTTCCACTCATGGAAACTCTGTTGGGAGATCCTGTGAGCGAGTGTCCGCACACATACACGCACACACACAGGTACACACGCACGCACACGGGTGCACACACAGGGATGCACACGGGTGCACACAGGTACACGCAGGCACACACGGATGCACACACGGGTGCACACGTGCAGCCTGCAGGACCAGCCCAGCTTCCTCTCCCCTAGGGTCCCCCGCCCCCCCAGGGAACACCAGACCCCCGGGCAGTGGCACCAGGTAGGCCATGGGACCCCCGGGAGTGGCTCAGCCCTTACTCCCAAAGGCTTGGGCCCCGGGAACGTCCCCGTGACGCCCCTCCCAGCGGGGGGGCGGTGTTGGGGGCGACGGGCAGGCCCTTGACTGGGGAGGGGGAGGTGGCCAAGGACGGAAGGGACCTGGCAGGGCGGGCTTAGGGCACAGACCCTGGGGTCCCACAGGGCGGGTCGGGGGCGGTTTCGGGCTGGAGTTGCCCCGCCCTCGGGGAGACTCGCGGGGGGCGGAGCTCCCAGCTGAGGCCGGCGGCTGGGTAGTGAGCAGCCGACACGCGAGGGTCCTGGGGTTCCTCGCGGCCCAGCGGCGTCCCCGTCCTGCGCAGGCATCTAGTCGCCCGTGAAGAAGACGGAGATGGACAAGTCGCCATTCAATAGCCCCTCGCCCCAGGACTCGCCGCGCCTGTCCAGCTTCACGCAGCACCACCGGCCTGTGATCGTGGTGCACAGCGGTGAGCGCGGGGCGGAGCGGGGCGGGGGCTGGGCGGGGGAGCCAGGGGCAGAGCGCACATACAGGCGCGGGGGGACCGGGGCCAGGGCCGAGCGCTGGGCCCAAGCCCAGCGCTGACCGTCCCGCCCCGCAGGCATCGCCTGGAGCCCGCACCCGTCCTCCGCCCTGCACTTCCCCACCACGTACATCCTGCAGCAGATGGCGTCCACTTACTTCCCGCACATGGCCATCCGCTACCCGCTGCATCTCAATCCTCAGGACCCCCTCAAAGATCTGCGACCCGGCCAGCCAGCAGCCCGGACCCGGGAGTGCGGGTGGCAGGCGGGCGGGGGAGGGGGCGGGGCGCCGCGGGCAGGGGTCCTCGGGCGGCCGCAGATTCCTCCTCCTTGGCTCCTGCCAGGCCCCCGGGGCGATGCGCTTCCCACCCTCGGGGTTTCGCATTTGGGAGCGGCGGGTGAAGTGGCACCTTGGACTGACAGGGAGGCGGGGTGCAGGAGTCCCAGCCCCCTGGACCTCCAGCCAGTCTCGGGCCTGCCCAACCCCGGTGGCCTTGCCGGCGCCTGGGTCCCTCCGCGGCCGACCCTCCCTGCCACTAGGCCAGGGCACCCAGCGCTCCTCCCTTCCCCTCAGGCTCTGGCCCCAGTACAGTGGAACCTCTGTCCTCCCCCCCCCCCCACCCCGCACATACCAGGCGCCTCCCCCCCACCGCCTTGGGGAGCTGCCTCCCCCGAAGCCGGAGGGAATCGGGGCTCCCTTGTGGGACCCGCGGTTAGCCCTCCAGAGAAACCCTGGCCGCGTGGTCAGGGCTAGAGGGGCCGCGGGGCAGCACCGGGGGTGCAGGGGTCTCAGGCCCCAGGAGTCCGAGGGCTACAGGAATGAGGATCCAGATGTCACAGCTCTGGGAGCTCAGGGGGACGGAGCCCCGGGCCGGCCTGGGCCATTCTGAGTGTTTTCAGGATACAGTTATGATTTATCTGAAAGGGGGGGTGCTGGGGAGAGAGGAGAGAGAGAGGGGTAGAGGTGTTCTGTCCACTGGTCACTCCCAGAATGGCTGGGGCAGGGCCAGGCCAAAGCCAGGAGCTCCATCCATGGCTCCCACGCAGGTGCAGTGGCCCAGGCACCTGGGCCATCAGCTGGGGCCCGGATGGGAAGTGGAGCATGGAATCACGGAGCCAGAGCTGTGGGTGCTGGCATTATGCACAGCCTGCCATGGGGCACATCTCGCCATGCGAGGGTCCCGCCTGGCCCTGGAAGCCCCTCACCCCCCTTCTATACTTTTCCAGCTGGGAACCCTGATCACAGCTTGGTGGCCCCTGCCTGCCCTGCCCTGCCCCCTCTCACACCCAGGCCAGGAACCAGCTTCCCTTGAACTGCCAGGAAGCTGGCCCCAGATTCAAATCCCGCCATAGCCACAGCGGGCTTGAAGGAACTGGCTTTCCTTGCCTACTCACCTGTGAGGTAGGGGAGGGCAACTGTATCCTGTGAAGACTCCCCTGGGGGTGAACGGGCCATGCCCAGGGCCTGGCATACAGTAGGCACTTAATCCCCTCCCTGGAAGCCATAAGGGGCTCAGACCACAAACCAAGGCTTCTGCCCCCAGGCCTGGACAGGCCCCTGCTCCCCTCCCCCTCCGTAGCCCCAGACCAAGTGCCCTGGGCGAGATTAGAGCTAGGGAGCAAGGCCTACACAGACCTACAGCAGCCCGCCCTGCCCTGCCCCGCACAACAGTTTGGAAGTTACCAAACACCCTCATGACAGGCGGCCCCCAGGACGGCGGGGCGCAGATGCCACAAGAGTGTGTGCAAAGGGCCAGCTGTGTGACCCTGGGCAGCGGACACCCTCTCAGGGCCTGGCCTAGAGGCTGGCCGGAGAGGGGCGGAGAGCTGGGCAGAGAGGCCAGCCTGGGGGGCACAGGGAGAGGAGAGGCGAGCCTGCCTGCCTCCACCGCCGGCCACCGCCAGGGCTCCGGGGACTTACAGCCCAGGCTGGCTTCTCCTGGACTCACACAGCCTTTGGCTGGAACTTGCCTTACCCCTACCCTGTGCCCCAGGCCCAGTGGCCTGGGGGGAAACCCTGCTCCATGGAGGGGCTCAGAGCAGGGAAGTGAGTGACTCCAGGGCCCACGTGTCCCCCAACCTGTCTGCCTTTGGGTACCCTGGGCCTGAGACCGTAGGAGGGGACCCCAGAGCTTTTGCCCCTGCTGTGTTGTTGGGGAGGGGGTCTCAGATGCACAGAGAAGCCAGCCCAGAAGCTCCAGGTCATGTGAGGGGGGTCCCTGAGGCCGTGGCCAGACCCTGCTGCACCCCTCTGGGCCTCGGGTGCGGGAGATGGGCCCAAGCCGCCTCCGGCCAGCCATGGGGTCTAGGGAGACAGGCCCAGGCTGCCCTAGCCAGTCCTGGAGAAGAGGGAGACAGGCCCAAGCTGCCCCTGGCAGGCCCTGGAGTCAAGACACGGGCTCAAGCTGTCCCAGGCTGGCACTGGAGTCTAGGGAGATGGCCCGGGCCACCCACCCATAGCCCTGGAAAAGAGAGAGACAGGCCTAAGCAGCCTCTGGCCAGCCCTGGGGTCTAGGGAGATAGACTCAAGCTGCCCCCGGCAAGCCATGGGGTTGAGACTCGGGCTGCCCCGGCCGGCCCTGATGTCTAGGGAGATGGGCCTAGCTGCCCCCAAACAACCCTGGAGTCAAGACACGGGCCAGAGCTGTCCCTGGCTGGTCCTGGGGTCTAGGGAGACGGGCCTGAGCTGCCCCTAGCCAGCCCTGGTGTCTAGGGAGACTGGACAGAGCTGTCCCCAGCCAGCCCTGGTGTCTAGGAAGACGGGACAGAGCTGCCCCAGCCAGCCCTGGTGTCTAGGAAGACGGGACAGAGCTGCCCCAGCCAGACCTGTAGTTGAGACAAGGGCCTGAGCTGCCCCCAGCAGGCCCTGGAGTTGAGACACGGGCCCAAGCTTCCCCTGACTGGCTCTTTAGTCTAGGGAGACAGTCCCAAAAGAAGAGGGAGACAGGCCCGAGCTGCTCCCGGCCAGCCTTGGGTTCAAGGGAGACGGGCCTGGGCTACACCTCCCTGTCCCCGGGCACTGGAGAAGAGGGAGACAGGCCCAAGCTGACTCTGGTCAGCCCTGGAGTAGAGACACGGGCCCAAGTGACCCCTGCTGGCCCTGGAGTTCAGACACAGGACTGAGCTGCCCCCCCGCAGGCCCTAAGATGAGACAGGGGCCAGAGCTGCCCCCAGCCAGCCCTTTAGTCTAGGGAGACGGGCCTGGGCCTCCCCCGGTGGGATCTGGCATTGATAACAGGCCAGATCTGTCCCCTGCTGGCCCTGGAGTCTAGGGAAAAGGGGCCGGGCTGCACCCGGCTGGCCCTGGGTCCGATACACAGGCCCAAGCTGACTCCGGTCAGCCCTGGAGTAGAGACAGGGGCCCAAGCTGACCCCTGCTGGCCCTGAAATCAGGACACGGGCCTGAGCTGCCCTTGGCTGGCCCTGGGGACTAGAGAGATGGGGCCAAGCTGCCCCCGGCCAGCCCTGGGGTCTAGGGAGATGGGCCCGGGCCACCCCCGCCTGGCCCTGGAGAAGAGGCAGACAGGCCCAAGCTGTCCCTGGCTGTCCCTGGGGTCTAGGGAGACAGGCTCGGGCCACCTTGCCCAGCCCTGGACAAGAGGGAGACAGGCCCAACCTGCCCCTGGCCAGCCCTGGGGTCTATGGAATCGGGCCCAGCCACCCCCGCCCCGGCCCTGTAGAAGAGGGAGACAGGACCAAGCTCTCTGGCCAGCCCTGGGACCTAGGGAGTAGGGACCAGGCTGCCTCTGTCCAGCCCTGGGGTCAGGAGACAGGCCTAAGCCCAATCCAGCCAGCCCTGGAGTCTAAGGAGACGGGCCCGATCTGGCCCCGGCTGGCCATGGGGTCTAGGAAGCTGGGCCTGGGCCACCCCTGCCGGCCTTGGAGTCAAGACACTGGCCCAAGCTGCCCTTGGCCAGCCCTGATGTCTATGGAGTCGGGCCCCAGCCATCCTCCAGGCCCTGCAGAAGAGTGAGACATGCCCAAGCTCTCTGGCCAGCCCTGGGGTCAGGAGACAGGCCGAAGCCCCTCAGCGGCCAGCCCTGGTGTCTAGGGAGATGGGCCGGATCAGGCCCCGGAGGCCCTGGGGTCTAGGGAGACTGGCCCAGGGCGCCCCTGCTGGCCCTCGTGTCAGGACACAGGCCTGAGCCACCCCATCCAGCCCTGAGGTCTAGGGAGATGGCCTGGGCAGCCCCCCGGCTCGGCCCTGGAAAAGAGGGAGACAGTCGCAAGCTGTCTCCTGCCAGCACTGGGGTCTAGGGTGACTGGCCCGAGCTGCCCCCAGCCAGACCTGGGGACGAGACTCAGGCCGGCGCTGCCCCTGGCAGGCCTTGGGGTTTGGGAGACAGGTCTGAGCTGCCCCTAGCCAACTGTGGAGTCAAGATACGGGCCTGAGCTGCACCTGGCTGGCCCTGGGTTCTAGGGAGACGAGACTATGCTGCCCCCAGCCAGCCGTGAGGTCTAGGGAGATGGGACAGAGCTGCCCCCAGCCAGCCCTGGAGTCAAGACACAGGCCCAAGTTGCCCCTGGCTGGCCCTGGGGTCTAGAGTAAAGGGACTGCTCTGCAACCATCCAGCCCTGGAGTCGAGACAAGGGCTCAAGTTGCCCCTGGCTGGCGCTGGGGTCTAGGGAGACGGGCTGGGCAACCCCCTCCCGCCACCCCGGCCATGGAGAAGTGGGAGACACGCCCAACCTGCCTCTGCCTCTGGCCAGTCCTGGGGTCTAGGGAGACAGGCCTCAGCTGCCCCGGGCCAGCCCTGGGGTTGAGACATAGGCCCAAGCTGTCCACTTCCTGACCTGGGGTCTATAGAGACTGGCCTGAGCTGACCCCAGCCAGCTCTGGAGTCGAGACACGGGACGGAGCTGCTACCTGGCCGGCCCTGGAATCAAGACATGGGCCTGAGCTGCCCTTGGTTGGCCCTGGGGTCTAGAGAGATGGGGCCAAGCTGCCCCCGGCAAGCCCTGGGGTCTAGGGAGATGGGCCCGGGCCACCCCCGCCTGGCCCTGGAGAAGAGGCAGACAGGCCCAAGCTGCTCCTGGCTGTCCCTGGGGTCTAGGGAGACAGGCTCAGGCCACCCTGCCCAGCCCTGGACAAGAGGGAGACAGGCCCAAACTGCCTCTGGCCAGCCCTGGGGTCTATGGAATCGGGCCCAGCCACCCCACCCCCAGGCCCTGTAGAAGAGGGAGACAGGACCAAGCTCTCTGGCCAGCCCTGGGGTCTAGGGAGACGGGCCTGGGCCGTTCCCCTGGCCCTGGAGAAGAGGGAGACATTCCTAAGTAGCCTATGGCTGGCCCTGGGGTCTAGGGAGATGGGCCCAAGCTGCCCCTGGCCAGCCCTGGATTCTAGTGCGACTGGCCCGGGCCGCACCCCCTCCAGCCTTGGAGAAGAGGAAGACAGGCCCATGTTGCCCCTGGTGGCTTTGGGGTCTAGGGAGCTTGGCCCCAGCTATACCCTGCCAGCCCTGAGTTCGAGACACGGGCCCGAGCTGCCCCCTTCTGGCCCTGTGGTCTAGACAGATGGGCCTGGGCTGCCCCGCTCTGGCCCTGGAGAAGAGGGAGACAGGCACAAGCTGCCCACGAACCGCTCTGGAGTCAGGAGACAGACCTCAACCCCCCACCGGCCATCCCAGGAGTCTAGGTAGATGGGCATGAGCTGTCCTTGGCCGGCCCTGGGGTCTAGGGAGATGGGCCCAAGCTGCCCCCAGCAGCCCTGTGGTCTAGGGAGACAGGCCATGGACAGCCACCCCCCAGCCCTGGAAAAGAGGCAGACAGGCCCAAGCCCACTGCCAGCCCTGGGGTCTAGGGAGATGGGCCCCCAGCAGCCCTGTGGTCTAGGGAGACAGGCCATGGACAGCCACCCCCCAGCCCTGGAAAAGAGGCAGACAGGCCCAAGCCCACTGCCAGCCCTGGGGTCTAGGGAGCTGGGCACGCGCTGCCCCTGGCTGGCCCTGGGATCTGGGGAGACTGGTCCAGGCCGCCCCTCCAAGTCCTGGAAAAGCGGCAAACAGGACCGAACTGGCCCCGGCCAACCCTGGGGTCTAGGGAGCTGGGCCTGGGCCATCCCCAGCTGACCCTGGAATCAAGAAGTGGGTCCTGAGCCACCCCCAGCCAGCCCTGGGGTCTAGTGAGACAGGCCCGGGACACCCCCACCCCCAGCCCTGTAGAAGACGGAGACAGGCCCGAGCTGCCCCTTGTGGTCCTGGCGTAAAGGGAGACTGGCCTGAGCTGCCCATGGGCAACCCTAGGGTTGAGACATGAGCCCGAGCTGCGCCCAGTCAGCCCTGGAGTCTAGGGAGACGTTGACGGGCCTCCCCCGGCTGGCCCTGGAGTCAGGAGACGGGCCCGAGCCACCCCCGGCCAGCCCTGGAGTGTAGGGATTTTGGACCGAGCTGCCCCTGGCCGGCCCTGGGGTCTAGTGAGACGGGTCTGGACCGCCCTACCCTGGCCCTGGAGAAGAGGGAGACAGGCCCAAGCTGCCCACAGCCAGCCCTGGTGTAAGGAGATAGGCCTAAACCCCCCTCTATCAGCACAGGAGTCTAGGGAGACAGGCACGAGCTGCCCCCAGCCAGCCCAGGGATCTAGGCAGACAGGCCCGAGTTGCCCCCGGCAGCCCTGTTGTCCAGGGAGAAGGGCCCAGGCCGCCCACCCCCCTGGGCCCTGGAAAAGAGGCAGACAGGTCTGAGCTGTACCTGGCCAGCCCTGGGGTCTAGGGAGTGGGCCTGGGCCGGCCCCAGCCAACCTTGGTGTCCAGACACAGGCCCGAGCTGCACCCTGGCCAGACCTGGAGTCGAGACACAGGCCCGAGCTTCCAATGGTCAGCCCTGGGGCCTATGGAGTCGGGTCCAAGCCACTGCCCCAAGCCCTGTAGAAAAGGGAGATAGGCCCAAGCTCTCTGGCCAGCCCTGGGGTCTAGGGAGTCAGGCCAAAGCTGCCCCCGGCAGGCCCTGGGGTCAGGAGACAGGCCTAAGCCCCCACAGGCCAGGCCAGGAGTCTAGGGAGATGGACATGAGCTGCCCCCAGCTGGCGCTGGGGTCTAGGGAGACTGGTCCAGGCTGCCACCCACTAAGTCTTGGAAAAGCGGCAGACAGGACAGAACTGCCCCCGGCTAACCCTGGGGTCTAGGGAGCCAGGCCTGGGCTGTCCCCAGCCGACCCTGGGGTCAAGACAGGGGTTTTGAGCTGCCCCCAGCTAGCCCTAGGGTCTAGTGAGACACGCCCGGGCTCCCCCTGCCCTCAGCCCCATAGAAGATGGAGACAGGTTCGAGCTGCCCCTGGGCAGCCCTGGGTTCTAGTTAGAGGCTAGGGCCTCTCCCTCCTCTGGCGCTGGAGAAGTAGAAGACAGGCCCAATCTGCCCCTTGTGGCCCTGGTGTCTAGGGAGCTTGGCCTGAGCCTCCCCCATCCAGCCCTGTGGTTTAGGGAGACGGGCCCGGGCAACCCCCCCAAGGCCATGGAGAAGAGGAAGACAGGCCCAACCTACCCCTGGCCGGCCCTGGGGTCTAAGGATATAGGCCTGAGCTGCCCCTGGGCAACCCTGGGGTAGAGCCACGAACCCGAGCTGCCCCCAGCCAGCCCTGGAGTCTAGGGAGACGTGACGGGCCTCCCCTGGCTGGCCCTGGAGTCAGGAGACGGGCCCGAGCCGCCCCCAGCCAGCCCTGGGTTCTACACACGGGCCTGAACTGCCCTGGCAAGCCTTCGGGTCTAGTGAGATGGGTCTGGTCTGCCACAACCCAGCCCTGGAGAAGAGGGAGACAGGCCCAAGCTGCCCCTGGCCGGCTCTGGGGTCTAGGGAGACAGGTCCGAGTGTCCCTGGCAGCCCTGTGGTCTAGGGAGAAAGGCCCGTGCCGCCCCCCCGCACCCAGCCCTGAAAAAGAGGCAGAGAGGCCCATGCTGCCATTAGCCTGCCCTGGGGTCTAGGGAGACTGGCCTGAGTTGCCTCCCGCCGGCCCTGGCGTTCACACACGGGCCCTAGCTGCCCCTGCAGGCCCTGGAGTCCAGAAACAGGCCTGAGCTGCCTCCGGCCGGCTCTTTAGTTTAGGGAGATGGGCCCGGGCCTCCCCGGGTGGTATGTGGAGTTGATCACGGGCCCGAACTGCCCCTGGCCAGCCCTGGGGTCTATGGAATTGGGCCACAGCCATACCCCGCAGTCCTGTAGAAAAGGGAGACCAGCCCAAGGTCTCTGGCTGGCCCTGAGGTAAGAGAGACGGGACCAAGCTGCCCCTGTCAAGCCCTGGGGTCAGGAGACAGGCCTAAACCCCCTACCGGCCAGCCCTAAGTGTAGGGATTTTGGACAGAGCCTCCCCCGGCCAGCCATGAGGACTAGGGAGATGGGCCTGAGCTGCCCCGGCAGACCTGAGTTCTAGGGAGATGGGCCCAGGCCACTCCCCGCAGCCCTGGAAAAGAGGCAGACAGGCCACAGCTGCCCCTTGCTGGCCCTGGACTGCAGACATGGGCCCGAGCTGCCCCCAGTCAGTCCTGGAGTCTAGGGAGTTGGGCCCAAGCCACCACCCCCTGCCCAGTAGAAGAGGGAGACAGGCCCAAGCTCTGGCCGGCCCTGGGGTCTAGAAGAGGTGCCAAGCTGCTCCTATCCAGCCCTGGGGTCAGGAGACAGACCTAAACACCCCACCGACCAGCACAGGAGTCTAGGGAGCTGGGCTGTCCCCAGCCGGCCCTGGGATCTAGGGAGATGGGCCTGAGTTGCCCCCGGCAGCCCTGTTGACTATGGAGAAGGGTCCAGGCCGCCCCCACCAGCCCTGGAAAAGAGGCAGACAGGCCTGAGCTGTCCCTGGCCAGTCCTGGGGTCTAGGGAGTGGGCCTGGGCCGGCCCCAGCCAACCTTGGTGTCCAGACACAGGCCTGAGCTGCACCCTGGCCGGACCTGGAGTCGAGACATGGGCCAGAGCTCCAACGGCCAGCCCTGGGGTCTATGGAGTCGGGCCACAACCACCGCCCCAAGCCCTGTAGAAAAGGGAGACCAGCCCAAGTTATCTGTCTGGCCCTGAGATTTAGGGAGACGGGCCCAAGCTGCCCCTGCCCCTGTCAAGCCCTAGGGTAGGAGACAGGCCTAAGCCCTCTACCGGCCAGCCCTAAGTGTAGGGATTTTGGACAGACCCTCCCCCGGCAGGCTCTGTGGTCTAGGGAGATGGGCCTGAGCTGCCCTGGCAGACTTGAGTTCTAGGGAGATGGGCCCGCGCTTCCCCCCCACAGTCCTGGAAAAGAGGCAGACAGGCCCGAGCTGCCCCCGGACAGCCATGGGGTCTAGGGAGCCACTCATGTGCTGTCCCCAGCTGACCCTGGAGTCCAGACACGGGCCTGAGCTGCACCTCGGCTGGCCTTGGAGTCGATACTCCGACCTGAGCTGCCCCCAGCTGGCCCTTTTATCTAGGGAGCCGGGCCAGGAACTCCCCTGGTGGGACATGGAATTGATCACAGGCCCAAGCTGCCCCCTGCCGGCCCTGGAGTCTAAGGAAATGGGCCCTGGGATTGAGACATGGACCCGAGCTGTCCCCAACCAGAAATGGGGTCTATGGAGTCCGGCCGCAGCAGCGTCCTGCCCCGGCCCTGTAAATTAGGCACAGGCCCAAGCTCTCTGGCCGGCGTTGGGGTCTAAGGATATGGTCCCAAGCTACCCCTGTCCAGCACCGGGGTCAGCAGACAGGCCTATGCCCTCCACCGGCCAGCCCTGGTGTCTAGGGAGATGGGCTCAAAGTAACCCGGCCAGCCATGGGGTCTAGGAAGCCGGGCCCGGGCCACCCCTGACAGTCTTGGAGTCACGACACGGGCCCAAGCTGCCCCCGGTAAGCCCTGGGGTCTATGGAGTCGGGACCCAGCCATCCTCCAGTCCCTGCAGAAGAGGGAGACAGGCCCAAGCTCTCTGGCCAGCCCTGGGGTCTGGGGAGTCAGGCCCAAGCTGCCCAGGGCAGGCCCTGGTGTCAGGAGACAGGCCTAAGCCCAGCACCGGCCAGCCCTGGAGTCCAGGGAGACGGGCCGGATCTGCCCTTGGCTGGCCCTTCAGTCAAGATATGGACCCGAGCCACCCCCAGCAATCCTGGGGTCTAGGGAGACAGGCCCAGCCGCCCCCTGCCCCCCCAGCCCTGGAGAAGAGGGAGACAGCCACTAGCTCTCTGGCTGGCACTGGGGTCTAGGGAAACAGCCCCAAGCTGCCCTCGGCCAGCACTGGGGTCAGGGTACTCGCCAAAGTCCCCCACCGACCAGCCCAGGAGTCTAGGAAGAAAGGCACGAGCTGCCCCCAGCTGGCCCTGGGGTCTAGGGAGATGGGCCCGAGCTGCCCCCGCCAGCCATGGGGTCTAGGGAGCCGGGCCAGGGCTGTCCACAGCCGACCCTGGAGTCTAAACACGGGCTGCAGCTGCCCTCAGTAGGCCCTTTTGTCTAGGGAGCCGGGCCAGGGCCTCCCCCAGAGGCATCTGGAATTGATCACGGGCCCAAGCTGCCCCCGGCAGGCCCTGGAGTCTAAGGAAATGGGCCTGGGCCACACCCGGCCGGCACTGGGATTGAGACATGGACCTGAGCTGTCCCCGGCCAGCACTGGGATCCATGGAGTCCGGCCCAAGGCATCCCCCACCCTGGCCCTGTAGAAGAGGGAGACAGGCCCAAGCTCTCTGGCCGGCCCTGGGGTCTGGGGAGTCAGTCCCAAGCTGCCCCCAGCAGGCCCTGGGGTCAGGAGACGGGCCTAAGCACCCACCGGCCAGCCCTGGAGTTTAGGCATTTTGGACCGAGCTGCTCCTGGCCGGCCCTGGGGTCTAAGGAGAAAGACCCAAGCTGCCCACGGCCAGCCCTGGTGTCAGGAGACAGACCTAAACACCCCACCCACCAGCACAGAAATCTTGGGAGACGGGCAAGAGCCGCCCCAAGCCGGCCCTGGGAACTAAGGAGATGAGCCCGAGTTGCCCCCGGCAGCCATGTTGTCTAGGAAAAGGGCCCGGGCCGCCCCCTCACCCCCCAGCCCTGGAATAGAGGCAAACAGGCCTGAGCTGTCCCCGGCCAGTCTGGTGTCTAGGGAGTGGACCTGGTCCAGCCCCAGCCAACCTTGGTGTCCAGACACAGGCCTGAGCTGCACCCCGGCCAGACATGGAGTCGAGCACCAGCCCGGGCTTCCAACAGCCAGCCCTGGGGTCTATGGAGTCGGGCCTAAACTACTGCCCCAAGCCCTGTAGAAAAGGCAGACAGGCCTAAGCCCCCTACCGGCAAGCCCTAAGTGTAGGGATTTTGGACACAGCCTCCCACTGCCGGCCCTGCGGTCTAGGGAGATGGGCCTGAAATGCCCCGGCAGACCTGAGGTCTAAGGAGTCGGGCCCGGGCCTCTCCCCGCAGCCCTGGAAAAGAGGCAGACAGGCCCGAGCTGCCCCCGGACAGCCATGGGGTCTAGGGAGCCGGGCCAGGGCTGCCCCCAGCCAATTCTGGAGTCCTGACATGGGCCTGAGCTGCACCACGGCTGGCCCTGGCATCAATGCTCGGGCCGGAGCTGTCCCTGGGTGGCCCTTTTGTCTAGGGAGTGGGGCCAGGGCCTTACCAAGCAGGATCTGGAATTGATCATGGGCCCAAGTTGCCCCCTGCTGGCTCTGGAGTCTAAGGAAATGGGTCTGGGCCCTGGGATTGAGACATGGACCTGAGCTGTCCCCGGCCAGCACTGGCGTCCATGGAGTCCGACCCCAGCCACACCCCTCCCCCGGCCCATTGAAGAGGGAGACAGTCCCAAGCTCTCTGGCTGGCGCTGGGGTCTAAGAATATGGTCCCAAGCTACCCCTGTCCAGCACTGGGGTCAGCAGACAGGCCTAAGCCCTCCACTGGCCAGCCCTGGTGTCTAGGTAGATGGGCTCAAAGTAACCCGGCCAGCCATGGGGTCTAGGAAGCCGGGCCCAGGCCACCGCTGACAGCCTTGGAGTCACAACACGGGCCCAAGCTGCACCCGGCCAGCCCTGATGTCTATGGAGTTGGGCCCCAGCCGTCCTCCAGTCCCTGTAGAAGAGGGAGACAGGCCCAAGCTCTCTGGCCGGCCCTGGGGTCTAGTGAGTCAGGCCCAAGCTGCCCAGGGCAGGCCCTGGGGTCAGGAGACAGGCCTAAGTCCAGCACCAATGAGCCCTGGAGTCTAGGGAGATGGGCTGGATCTGCCCTTGGCCGGCCCTGGCGTTAAGACATGGGCCCTTGAAACCCCCAGGAATCCTGGGGTCTAGGAAGACAGACCAGCACCCCCGCCCCTGGCCTGGAGAAGTGGGAGACAGGCCCTAGCTCTCTGGCTGGCCCTGGGGTCTAGGGAGACAGCCCCGCGCTGCCCCTAGCCAGCCCTGGGGTCAGGATACTCGCCTAAGTCCCCCACCGGCCAGCTCAGGAGTCTAGGAAGAAGGGCACGAGCTGCCCCCAGCTGGCCCTGTGGTCCAGGGAGATGGGCCCTAGCTGTCCTCGGCCAGCGCTGGGTTCTAGTGAGACAGGCCCGGGCCGCCCGCCTCCCCCCGCCCCACCCCGGGCCTGGAGAAGAGGGTGATAGGCCCAACCTGCCTCTGGCCAGCCCTGGGATCTATGGATTCGAGTCCAGCCACCCCACCCCCCTGCACTGTAGAAGAGGGAGACAGGCCCAAGCCCTCTGGCCGGCCCTGGGGTTTAGGGAGACTGGCCTGAGATGTTCCTGGCAGCCCTGGGTTCTAGTGAGATGGGCTCGGGCCACCCCTCACACTCGGAAAAGAGGCAGACAGGACCGTGCTGCCCCTAATCGGCCCTGGGGTCTAGGGATACTGGCCTGAGTGGCCCTTGTCCGGCCCTAGAGTCCAGACGGGGGCCCTAGCTGCCCCCTGCAGTCCTAGTTGTCCAGACACAGGCCTGAGCTGCCCCGAGCCGGCCCTTTAGTTTAGGGAGATGGGCCCGGGCCTCCCCTGGTGGGATGTGGAGTTGATCATGGGCTCTAGCTGCCCCCTGCTGGCTCAGGAGTCTACAGAAAAGGTCCCAGTCCGCATCCAGCCGTCCTGGGATTGAGACATGGGCACAAGCTGCCCCCGGCCAGCCCTGGGGTCTATGGAGTTGGGCTGCAGCCACCCCCCCAGGCCCTGTAGAAAAGGGAGACAGGCCCAAGCTCTCTGGGCGGCCCTGGGGCTAGGGTTATGGGCCCAAGCTGCCCCTGTCAAGCCCTGGGGTCAGGAGACAGGCCTAAGCACTAAGTGTAGGGATTTTGGACCCAGCTGTGCCCGGCTGCCCTGGGCTCCAGGGAGAAGGGCCTGGGCCAGCACCCTGCCCCGGCCTTGGAGAAGAGGGAGAGAGGCCCAATCTGCCCCTAGCCCGCCCTGGGGCCTAGGGAGACAGGCACGAGCTACCCCTGGCCAGCCCTGAGTTTGAGACAGGGGCCCAAGTAGCCCCCTTCCGGCCCTGGGGTCTAGGAAGACGGGCCCAGGCTGCCGCTCGACCGGGCTCTGAAGAAGAGGAATTCAGGCCTGAGCTGCCCCCAGCCAGCCCTGGGGTCTAGTGAAACGGACCCTGGCCATTCCCCCTGGCCCTGGAGAAGAGGAAGACAGGCCCAATCTGCCCCCAGCTGGCCCTGGAGTTGAGAGATGGGCCCGAGCTACCCCCAGCCAGCACTGGGGTATAGGGAGACTGGACCAAGCTACCCCCAGGCAGCCCTGGATTCTGGGGAGACAGGCCCGGGTGTCCCAAGTCAACCTGGAGTCCAGACACGGGCCCGAGCTGCCCCTGGTGAACCCTGGGGTCTATGGAGTCGGGTCGAAGCCACCGCTCCCAGGCTAGTAGAAGAGGGAGACAGGCCCAAGCTCTCTGGCCAGCCCTGGGGTCTAGGGAGTCAGGCCCAAGTTGCCTCAGCAGGCCCTGGTGTCAGGAGACAGGCCTAAGCCCAGCACTGGCCAGCCCTGGAGTCTAGGGAGACAGGCTGGATCTGCCCTTGGGTGGCCCTGGAGTCAAGACACGGACCCGAGCCGTCCACAGCAACCCTGGGATCTAGGGAGACAGGCCAAGGCCCCTCCACCCCCAGGCCCTGGAGAAGAGGGAGACAGGCCCTGGCTCTCTGGCTGGCCCTGGGGTCTAGGGAGACAGGCCCGAGCTGCCCCCGCCCAGCCCTGGGGTGAGGAGACAGGCCTAAGCACCCACCGGCCAGACCAGGAGTCTACGGAAACGGGCATGAGCTGCCCCCAGCTGGCCCTGGGGTCTAGGGAGACCAGTCCGGGCCGTCCCCCCCAAGTCCTGGAAAAGTGGCAGACAGGACCGAGCTGCCCCGGCCAACCCTGGGGTCTAGGGAACCGGGCCTGGGTGGTCCCCAGCCGACCCTGGAGTCAAGATGCGGGTCCTGGACCATCCCCAGCCAGCCCTGGGTGCTAGTGAGACAGGCTTGGGCTGCCCCCCCTCTGGCCTTGGAGAAGAGGAAGACAGGCCCAAGCTACCCCTGGTGGCCCTGGGGTCTGGGGAGCTTGGTCTGAGCTACCCTGGCCAGTCCTGAGTTTGAGACACGGGCCCGAGCAGCCCCCTTCCGGTCCTGGGGTCTAGGAAGACGGGCCCAGGCTGCCCCTCGCTCGGGCCCTGAGGAAGAGGAAGACAGGTCTGAGCTGCCCCTGGCCAGCCCTGGGGTCTAGTGAGACGGGCCCGGGCAACCCCCGATACCCCTAGCCCTGGAGAAGAGGGAGATGGGCCCAATCTGCCCCCAGCTGGCCCTGGAGTTGAGAGATGGGCCCGAGCTACCCCCAGCCAGCACTGGGGTATAGGGAGACTGGGCCAAGCTGCCCCGGTCAGCCCTGGAGTCTGGGGAGACATGCCCAGGTGTCCCGGATCAAACTGGAGTCCAGACACGGGCACGAGCTGCCCCCGGTCAGCCCTGGGGTCTATGGAGTTGGTCCAAACCACCAACCCAGGCAAGTAGAAGAGGGATAAAGGCCCAAGTTCTCTGGCCGGCCCTGGGGTTAGAAAGACATGCCCAAGCTTCCCCCTGCAGGCCCTGGGGTCAGGAGATAGGCCTAAGCCCCCACCGGCCAACCTTGGAGTGTAGGGATTTTCGACCGAGCTGCTCCTGGCCAGCCCTGGGGTCTAGGGAGACTGGCCCGAGCTGCCCACGGCCAGCCCTGGTGTCAGGAGACAGGCCTAAGCCCCCATCGACCAGCACAGGAGTCTTGGAAGACGGGCACGAGCTGCCCCCAGCCAGCACTGGGGTACAGGGAAACTGGCCCAAGCTGCCCTCGGTCAGCCCTGGAGTCTGGGGAGACAGGCCTGGGTGTCCTCGGTCAACCTGTAGTAGACATGGGCCCGAGTTGCCCCCGGTGAGCCCTGGGGTCAGGAGACAGGCCTAAGCCCAGCACCGGCCAGCCCTGGAGTCTAGGGAGACTGGCTGGATCTGCCCTTGGGTGGCCCTGGAGTCAAGACACGGACCCGAGCCGTCCACAGCAACCCTGGGATCTAGGGAGACAGGCCAAGGCCCCCCCTCCCGGCCCTGGAGAAGAGGGAGACAGGCCCTGGCTCTCTGGCTGGCCCTGGGGTCTAGGGAGACAGGCCCGAGCTGCCCCCGCCCAGCCCTGGGGTGAGGAGACAGGCCTAAGCACCCACCGGCCAGACCAGGAGTCTACGGAGACGGGCATGAGCTGCCCCCAGCTGGCCCTGGGGTCTAGGGAGACCAGTCCGGGCCGTCCCCCCGAAGTCCTGGAAAAGTGGCAGACAGGACCGAGCTGCCCCCAGCCAACCCTGGGGTCTAGGGAACCGGGCCTGGGTGGTCCCCAGCCGACCCTGGAGTCAAGACGCGGGTCCTGAGCCACCCCCAGCCAGCCCTGGGTGCTATTGAGACAGGCTTGGACTCCCCCATCTCTGGCCTTGGAGAAGAGGAAGACAGGCCCAAGCTACCCCTGGCGGCCCTGGGGTCTAGGGAGCTTGGTCTGAGCTACCCCTGGCCAGTCCTGAGTTTGAGACACGGGCCCGAGCAGCCCCCTTCCGGTCCTGGGGTCTAGGAAGACGGGCCCAGGCTGCCCCTCGCTCGGGCCCTGAGGAAGAGGAAGACAGGTCTGAGCTGCCCCTGGCCAGCCCTGGGGATCTAGTGAGATGGGCCCAGGTAACCGCCGCCCATCCCGGCCCTGGAGAAGTGGAATACAGGCCCAATCTGCCCCCAGCTGGCCCTGGAGTCGCGAGACGGACCCGAGCTACCCCCAGCCAGCACTGGGGTATAGGGAGACTGGCCCGAGCTGCCCCCGGTCAGCCCTGGGGTCTATGGAGTCAGGCCCAAGCCACTGCCATCAGCCCAGTAGAAGAGGGATACAGGCCCAAGTTCTCTGGCCGGCCCTGGGGTCTAGAAAGACATGCCCAAGCTTCCCCCGGTAGGCCCTGGGGTCAGGAGATAGGCCTAAGCCCCCCACCGGCCAACCCTGGAGTGTAGGGATTTTCGACCGAGCTGCTCCTGGCTGGCTCTGGGGTCTAGGGAGACTGGCCCGAGCTGCCCACGGCCAGCCCTGGTGTCAGGAGACAGGCCTAAGCCCAGCACTGGCCATCCCTGGAGTCTAGGGAGACGGGCCGGATCTGCCCTTGGCCGCCCCTGGAGTCAAGACACGGGCCCGAGCCAACCTCAGCAATCCTGGGGTCTAGGGAGACAGGTCCAGCCCCCTCCCCCCTGGCCCTGGAGAAGGGGAGGACAGGCTCTAGCTCTCTGGCTGGCCCTGGGGTCTAGAAAGACGAGCCCAAGCTGCTCCTATCCAGCCCTGGGGTCAGGAGACAGACCTAAACACCCCACCGACCAGCACAGAAGTCTAGAGAGACAGGCACAAGCTGCCCCCAGCCGGCCCTGGGATCTAGGGAGATGGGCCTGAGTTGCCCCCGGCAGCCCTGTTGACTATGGAGAAGGGTCCAGGCCGCCCCCACCAGCCCTGGAAAAGAGGCAGACAGGTCTGAGCTGTACCTGGCCAGCCCTGGGGTCTAGGGAGTGGGCCTGGGCCGGCCCCAGCCAACCTTGGTGTCCAGACACAGGCCCGAGCTGCACCCGGCCCAAGCTTCCAACAGCCAGCCCTGGGGCCTATGGAGTTGGGCCACAACCACCGCCCCAAGCTCAGTAGAAAAGGGAGACCAGCCCAAGTTCTCTGGCCAGCCCTGAGGTCTAGAGAGATGGGCCCAAGCTGCTCCTGCTCCTGTCAAGCCCTGGGGTCAGGAGACAGGCCTAAGCCCCCTACCGGTCAGCCCTAAGTGTAGGGATTTTGAACCTAGCCTCCCCTGCCGGCCTTGTGGTCTAGGGAGATGGGCCTGAAATGCCCCAGCAGACCTGAGGTCTAGGGAGATGGGCCTGGGCCCCCCGCAGTCCTGGAAAAGAGGCAGACAGGCCCGAGCTGCCACCGGCCAGCCATGGGGTCTAAGAAGTTGGGCCAGGGCCTCCCTCGGCAGGATCTGGATTTGATCATGGGCCCTAGCTGCCCCTTGCCGGTCCTGGAGTCTAAGGAAATGGGCCCAGATCACCCCCGGGCAGCACTGGGATTGAGACATGGACCCGAGCTGTCCCCGGCCAGCACTGGGGTCCATGGAGTCCGAACCAAGACACCCCCCATCCTGGCCCTGTAGAAGAGGGAGACAGGCCCAAGCTCTCTGGCTGGCCCTGGGGTCTAGGGAGCTTGGTCTGCTCCCTGCAGTCTAGAAAGACATGCCCAAGCTGCTCCTGTCCAGCCCTGGGGTCAGGAGACAGGCCTAAGGCCCCCACTGGGCAGCCCTGGAGTGTAGGGATTTTGGACCGAGCTGTCCTTGGCCGGCCCTGGGGTCTAGGGAGACAGGCCCGAGCTTCCCACAGCCAGCCCTGGTGTCAGGACACAGGCTTAAACCCCACACTGACCAGCACAGGAGTCTTGGGAGACGGGCAAGAGCCGCCCCAAGCCGTCCCTGGGATCTAGGGAGACGGGCCCGAGTTGCCCCCAGCAGCCCTGTTGTCTAGGGAGAAGGGCCAGGCCACCCCCGCTGACCCCCCAGCCCTGGAATAGAGGCAAACAGGCCTGGGCTGTCCCCGGCCAGCCCTGGGTTACAGGGAGTGGGCCTGGGCCGGCCCAGGCAAACCTGGTGTCCAGACACAGGCCCGAACTGCATCCCGGCTGGACCTGGAGTTGAGACACGGGCCCGAGCTTCCAACAGCCAGCCCTGGGGTCTATGGAGTCGGGCCCAAACCACTGCCCCAAGCCCTGTAGAAAAGGGAGACAGGCCTAAGCCCCCTACCAGCCAGCCCAAAGTGTAGGGATTTTGGACAGTGCCTCGCCCTGCCGGCCCTCCGGACTAGGGAGATGGACCTGAGCTGCCCCGGCAGACCTGAGGTCTAGGGAGTCAGGCCTAGGCCTCCCCCCGCAGCCCTGGAAAAGAGGCAGACAGGCCAGAGCTGCCCCTGGCCAGCCATGGGTCTAGGGAGCTGGGCCAGGGCTGTCCCCAGCTGACCCTGGAGTCCTGACATGGGCCCGAGTTACACCCCGGCTGGCCCTGGATTCGATACTTGGGCCTGAGCTGTCCCCTGGCTAGCCCTTTTTTCTAGGGAGCCGGGCCAAGGCCTCCCCCAGAGGCATCTGGAATTGATCATGGGCCCAAGTTGCCCCCTGCTGGCCCTGGAGTCTAAGGAAATAGGCCCGGGCCGCACCTGGCTGGCACTGGGATTGAGACATAGACCCGAACTGTCCCCGGCCAGCATTGGGGTCCATGGAGTCCGGCCCAAGACACCCCACCCCGGCCCTGTAGAAGAGGGAGACAGGCCCAATCTGCCTCTGACCGGCCCTGGGGTCTAGGAAGACAGGCCCGAGATGTCCCCGGCCAGCCCTGGGTTCTAGTGAGATGGGCTCAGGCCATCCCCCCCAGCCTTGGAAAAGAGGCAGACAGGCCCGTGCTGCCCCTAACCAGCCCTGGGGTCTAGGGGGACTGGGTTGAGTAGCCCTCGTCTGGCGCTGGAGTCTAGACACGGGCCCTAGCTCCCCTGCAGTCCCACGAGTGCAGACACAGGCCTGAGCTGCCGCTGGCCGGCCCTTTAGTTTAGGGAGACGGGCCCGGGCCTCCCTTGGTGGGATGTGGAGTTGATCACGGGCTCGAGCTGCCCCCTGCCGGCTCAGGAGTCTATGGAAAATGTACCGGGCCACACTCTGCCGGCCCTGGAGTCCAGACACAGTCCCGAACTGCCCCCGGCCAGCCCTGGGGTCTATGGAGTTCGGCCACAGCCACCCCCCCCCCCCAGGCCCTGTAGAAAAGGGAGACAGGCCCAAGCTCTCTGGCCAGCCCTGGGGTCTAGAAAGATGTGCCCAAGCTGCTCCTGTCCATCCCTGGGGTCAGGAGACAGGCCTAAGGCCCCCACTGGGCAGCCCTGGAGTGTAGGGATTTTGGACCGAGCTGCCCCTGGCCTGCCCTGGGGTCTTGGGAGACAGGCCTGAGCTTCCCACAGCCAGCCCTGGTGTCAGGAGACAGGCCTAAACCCCCCACCGACCAGGTCAGGAGTCTAGGGAGCCGGGCCTTGGCTGTCCCCAGCTGGCCCTGGGATCTAGGGAGACGAGCCTAAGCTGCCCCTGCCCCTGTCAAGCTCTGGGGTCAGGAGACAGGCCTAAGCCCTCTACCGGCCAGCCCTAAGTGTAGGGTTTTGGACAGAGCCTCCCCCTGCCGGCCCTGCGGTCTAGGGAGATGGGCTTGAAATGCCCCGGCAGACCTGAGGTCTAGGGAGTCTTGCCTGGGCCTCACCCGGCAGTCCTTGAGAAGAGGCAGACAGGCCAGAGCTGCCCCTGGCCAGCCATGGGGTCTAGGGAGCCGGGCATGGGCTTGTCCCCAGCCGACCTTGGAGTCCAGACATGGACCCAAGCAGCACCACGGCTGGCCCTGGAGTCGATACTCGGGCTCAAGCTGCCCCTGGCTGGCCCTTTTGTCTAGGGAGCCGGGCTAAGGCCTCCCACAGTGCGATCTGGAATTGATCACGAGACCAAGTTGCACCCTGCTGGCCCTGGAGTCTAAGGAAATGGGCCCGGGCCCTGGGATTGAGACATGGACCCGAGCTGTCCCGGGCCAGCACTTGGTCCATGGAGTCTGGCCCCAGCCACCCCCCTGGCCCTTTAGTGCTGTAGAAGAGGGAGACAGGCCCAAGCTCTCTGGCTGGCGCTGGGGTCTACGAATATGGTCCCAAGCTACCCCTGTCCAGCTCTGGGGTCAGGAGACAGGCCTAAGCCCTTAACCAGCCAGCCCTGCTCTAGGGAGATGGGCTCGAAGTAACCCGCAGGCCATGGGTTCTAGGGAGCCGGCCCAGGTCACCCCTGATAGCCTTGGAGTCAAGATATGGGCCCAAGCTGCCCCCGGCCAGCCCTGATGTCTATGGAGTTGGGCCCCAGCCGTCCTCCAGTCCCTGTAGAAGAGGGAGACAGGCCCAAGCTCTCTGGCCGGCCCTGGGGTCTAGGGATATGGGCCCAAGCTGCCCCTGTCCAGCCCTGGGGTCAGGAGACAGGCCTAAGCCCCTACTGGCTAGCCCTGGAGTCTAGGGAGACAGGCCCGATCTGGCCCCAGCCATCCCTTGGGTCTTGGCAGACTGGCCCGGGAGCCCCTGCCGGCCCTGGAATCGACATGGGCCCGAACTGCCCCCAGTCAGCCTTGGGGTCTATGGAGTCTGGCTCCAGCCACACCCCCGGCCCTGTAGAAGAGGGAGACAGGCACAAGCTCTCTCGCCAGCCCTGGGGTCTAGGGAGACAGGTCCGAGTTGCCCCCTGTGGGCCCTTGGCTCTAGTGAGATGGGCCCGGGTCACATATGCCAGCCCTGGAGTCAAGACACAGGCCTGAGCCGACCCCAGCATGCCCTGGGGTCTAGGGAGACTGGCCCAGGCTCCCCTCCCCTTGCCCTGGAGAAGAGGGAGAAAGGCCCAAGCTGCTCCTAGCCGGCCCTGGGTTCCAGGGAGACAGGCCAGAGCTGCCTCCGGCTGGCCCTTGGGTCTAGGGAGATGGGCCCGAGCTGCCCCTAGCCAGCGCAGGGTTCTAGTGAGACAGGCCCAGTCCCCCCCCCCCCCCCCCCCCCGGGAGTAGAGTGTGACAGGCCTGAGCTGCTCCCGGCTAGTACTTGGGTCTAGGGAGATGGGCCCAGGCAACCCCCTGCCCCGGCTCTGGAGAAGATGGAGACAGGCCCAACCTGCCTCTTGCCAGCCCTGGGGTCTAAGGAGACAGGCCCGAGTTGCCCCCTGATGGCATTGGGTCTAGGGAGATGGGCCCAGGTCGTCCCTGCCTGCCGTGGTGTCAAGACATGGGCCCGAACCAACCCTGGCAAGCCCTGCGGACTAGGGAAAAGAGCCCAGGCCACCCCCCTTCCCCCGCCATGGAGAAGAAGGAGACAGGCCCGAGCTGCCCCTGTCCAGCCCTGGGGTCGAGACACGAGTCCAAGCTTACCCCTTCCAGCCCTGGGGTCGATACACGAGTCCAAGCTTCCCCCTTCCGGCCCTGGGGTCTAGAGAGACTGGCCTGAGCTGACTCTAGCCAGCCCTGGAGTCGAGACACGGGCCCGAGCTGCCCCTGGCTGGCCCTGCGATCTAGGGAGATGGCCAGGGCCATCCCTCACCTCAGCCCTGGAGAAGAGGGAGACAGTCCCAAGCTGCCCCCTGCCAGCCCTGGGGTCTAGGGAGATTGGCTCGAGCTGCCCCCAGCCAGACCTGGGGACGAGACTTGGGCCCGCGCTGCCCCTGGCTGGCCTTGGGGTTTAGGAGATGGGCCTCAGCTGCCCCCAGCTGCTCCCAGCTGGCCCTGGGATCTAGGGAGAAGGGCCCAGACCAGCACCCCACCCTGGTCCTGGAGAAGAGGGAGACAGGCAGGCCCAATCTGCCCCTGGCTGGCCCTGGGGCCTAGGGATATGGGACAGAGCTGCCTCCAGCCAGCCCTAGAGTCAAGACACAGGCCCAAGCTGCCCCTGGCCAGCACTGGGGTCTAGGAAGACAGGCCTGAGCTGCCCCGGGCTAGCTTGGGGTTGAGACATGGGCCCGAGCTGCCCCCTTCCGGCCCTGGGGTCTAGAGAGACTGTCCTGAGCTGACCCCAGCCAGCCCTGGAGTCGAGTCATGGGCCCAAGTTGCCCCTGGCTGGTGCTGGGGTCTAGAGAGATGGGCCCACGTCGCCCCCAGCCAGCTCTGGGGTCTAGGGACACGGGCCCAGCCACACCATCAGCCCTGTAGAAGAGGGAGACAGGCCTAAGCTCTCTGACCGGCCCTGGGGTCTAAGGATATGGTCCCAAGCTACCCCTGTCCAGCCCTGGGGTCAGGAGACAGGCCTAAGCCCTGGAGTCAAAACATAGGCCCGAGCTGCCCTGCCGGCCCTGGTGTCAAGACACGAGCCCGAGCCACCCCCGATTAGCCCTAGGGTCTAGGGAGATGGGCCCAGGCTATACCACCTGGCCCTGGAGAAGAGGGAGACAGGCCCAAGGCCCAAGCTGCCCCTGGCCAGCCCTGGGGTCTAGGCACATAGGCCTGAGCTGCCCCGGGCTAGCTTGGGGTCGAGACAGGGGCCCAAGCTGCCCCTTTCTGGCCCTGGGGTCTAGAGAGACTGGCTTGAGCTGACCCCAGCCAGCCCTGGAGTCAAGTCATGGGCCAAGCTGCTGCCTGGCAGGCCCTGGAATTGAGACACAGGTCCGAGCTGCCCCGACTGGCCCTGGGGTCTAGAGAGATGGGCCAAGCCGCCCCCGGCCAACCCTGGGGTCTAGGCCCACGGGCCCCAGTCACACCCCTGGCCGTGTAGAAGAGGGAGACAGGCCCAAGCTCTCTGGCCAGTCCTGGGGTCTAGGGAGACAGGCCTGAGCTGCCCTCTGCCGGCCCTTGGGTCTAGGGAGATGGGCCCGGGCCACACTTCCCCTGGTCCTGGAGAAGAGGGAGACAGGCCCAACCTGCCCCTGGCCAGCCCTGGGGTCTAGGGAGACAGGCCTCAGCTGCCCCGGGCCGGCCCTGGGGTCAAGTCACAGGCCCGAGCTGCCCCTGGCCGGCCCTGGTGTCTAGAGAGACTGGCCTGAGCTGACCCCAGCCAGCCCTGGAATCGAGTCACAGGCCCAAGCTGCCCATGGCTGGTCCTGGGCTCTAGGGAGATTGGCCTAAGCTGCCCCTGGCCAACCCTGGAGTCCAGGCCACCCTCCCCGGCCCTGGAGAAGAGGGAGATAGGCCCAAGCTGCCCCATGCCATCCCTGAGGTCGAGGGAGACGGGCTCGGGCCACCCTCCCTGGCCCTGGAAAAGAGGGAGACAGGCCCAAGCTGCCCCTATCTGGCTTGGAGTTGAGACATGGGCCTGAGCTGCCCCCTGCTAGCCCTGGGGTCTAGGGAGACTGGCCTGAGCTGCCCCCAGCCAGACCTGGGGATGAGAAATGGGCCCAAGCTGCCCCTGGCCGGCCCTGTGGTCAAGGGAGACAGGCCCGAGCCACCCTGGGCCAACCCTGGGGCCGCGACACGGGCACGAGCTGCCCCCAGCCAGCCTCGGGGTCTAGGGAGATGGTCACGAGCTGCCCCTGGCCAGCACTGGGGTCTAAGGAGTCGGGCCTAAGCCACCCCCCCCCCAGCCCTGGAGTAGAGGGAGACAGGCCCAAGCTCCCTGTCCGGCCTTGGGGTCTAGAGAGATGGGCCCGAGCTGTCCCCATGCAGCCCTGCAGTTTAGTGAGATGGGCCCAGGCTGTTGCCCCTCTCGGCCCTTGAGCAGAAGGAGACAGTCCCAAGCTGCCCCTAGCAGGTGCTGGGGTCTAGGGAGACTGGCCCGACCTGCCCCCGTCCAACCCTGGGGTTGAGACAGGGGCCCGAGCTGTCCCCGTTCATTCCTGGGGTCTAGGGAAATGGGCCTGAGCTGCCCCCGCCAAGCCCTGGGGTTGAGACATGGGCCTGCTCTTCCTCTGGCCGGTCTTGGGTCTAAGGAGATGGGCCTGAGCTGCCGCCTGGCCGGTCCTGGAGTCGAGACAGGGTCCCGAGTTGCCCCTGGCCAGCCCTGGGGTCTATGGAGACGGGCCCTGGGCCGCCCCCAGCCAGCCCTGGAGTTGAGACATGGGGCCAAGATGCCTCTGGCTTGCCCTTGAGTCTTGACAGGGTCCCGAGCTGCCCCCGGCTGGCCCTGGGGTCTAGGGATACGGGTCCGGGCCGCCCCTGGCTGGCCCTGGATTGGAGACATGGGCCCAAGCTGCCTCTGGCCGGCCCTGGAGTCGAGACAGGGTCTCAAGCTGCCTCCGACTTGGCCTTAGGGTCTAGGGAGAGGGGCCTGAGCTTCCCCCAGGTCTCCTGTGCCCCTGCTGGGCAGCCCCAGGCTCATCAGCTCTTCTGTGATACCAAGCTAAGTTGTCTGCCCTCCTCTGGGCTTGGAGGGGGGTCTCGCCATCTGCACGCTGGTTGCCTTGGGCAAGTCTGCTGCCTGCTCAGAGCCTCTCTCTTCACAAAATGGGGGGCGGGAACCCTGGTCCAGGGCTCCCTGGGAGCCCCTTCTCCCTGGAAACGTGTCCACGAGGGTTAGCAAGTGAACACACACCCTGCCCGGCCCACGTATCTCTGTCTGTCTCTCCTGAGCCGCACTGGCTCCTGAGCCCGTCCTGCTCTGTGGCTTCCGCTCAGCCCCAGGACTGCCCGTCGGACATCCTGATGGGATGTTTCTGGCAGCCTCACCCGCCGGGTTGGGGGTGCCAAAGCCTGACCACGCTGACCACGCGTCTCTCTGTCTCCCTCCGCCGGCCAGTCCTGGTACCTGGGGTAGCAAGGGTCCTTGCCCCCTGCCCCTCTTCCATCATCAATAATCCCAGGGGGCAGCACAGCTGGCCCCTCTGAGCAAGCCCAGCCCGGCAGAGAAGACAAAACAACCCATGCAGGCGGAAGAGGAAAAACCGAACTGAGACACGTGTGGGGGAGGGGCCAGGAAGACCCCCCACCCACCCACACCTCCCAGCCAAGCAGACAGAAAGCCAAGGCGCTGGACTGCAGTGCTGCCCTGCGAGAGCCGGCGCCTGCCTCATCTCTGCACCTGCTGCTCCAACAGGGCCAGGATGGAAGCACGCACGAGCACCTGCCCCTCCCCCGGCCCTGACTGCCCAGGTCCAGGTGAGCACTGCCCAGCGCCGGCGCCCAAGGACTGGGCCATCGGGACACCCAGTGAGGCTGCCTCTCCTGGGCCATGGGGACATCGGCCGCCCCCATCCACACCTTGTCTCCCCGTGGATGGCCTCGGCGAGAGGGGAGGCAGGCACTTGAGGCGGGGCGCGGCAAGGACCCCAGTCGAGGGCAGCCGAGACCTTGGTGGAGGGCAGGGGTTGGGCAGAAGGGGTGCATGGAGACCGCAGGCGGTGCGGGCCCAGTGCTGGGTGCCAGCGCAGAGGCACCTGTCCCTCTCCCCCTTCCGGGGACTCGCTCCTGCTCGCTCCCTTGTTCTCCCCGTCTCTGGGGACGGGGTCTTCCCACCCTGCCCATCTTGCTTGGAGGAGAAGTCTATGCAATTGACACCCCAGCCCGGCTGGGCGCCCCAGGAAGGGAACCACGTTGCACACACTAAGAAATGCAGTTTCCCAGGGCGGGGCGGGCCGGGCCGGGCCGTGGGTAGAGGGAGGTGCCCTGTGAGGGGAGTGCTGCCCCCTCCAGGTAGCCCCTGGGGGAGGAGCGCCAGAGCCAGCGGTTTAAGTGCCTGACCTCAACCTTTGTCCCCCTGGACACTGAGTGGCCACGGCGCGGCCCCGCCCATCTAACCCCCCCCCCCGCCACCTCCAATCATCTCTGTGTCCCCCCAAAGCTAGAGATTTGACCCCAGGGCTGGTGCTAGGTGCCCGGCCCACCCTGCTGGGGCGCCTGGGTAGGTTCAGGGGCAGCCAGCATGCACCCCAGCCTCCTCCGCCAGTGCTTTACATCCTGGAGCGTCAAACCCCCGGGGGCCCCCAAGCCCGATGGGGGCCACCGTTTCCACTTTCACCCTTCCACCCAGCGGGGCGCAGCCGGGGTTCCCTGGGAGCTGGGGCGGGGCGGGCGGACCCCCGCTCAGAGGGTGACCCCAGGGCTCTGGCGGGAGGGGGCGGGGCGGTGCTGGCGGGAGTGAGGGGGTGGAATGCGTTTTTCAGTTGAGCTGCACCTAAAACACTAAGTGAGGGACCCGGACCCCTTCCTCACCCCCACCCCTCCTGGCGAGGGAGGGGAGGCCGGTGAAGGACGCGAGGTGTCCTAGGGCCTGGGAGCCTGGACGCGGGGGCCCCTTCTGGCCTCCGCAGACTTCTTCCCGTGTGGCAGCGCTGTGGGGGCGTGCCCCGCCCCTCCTCCCCCAGCGGCCCCCAGCCTGGCCTGGGCGAACCCCCTCCTCTCCAGAAAGGCCCGAGACCCCGGCCTGGCTGGTGCGGCCCTTCCCCTAGCGGTGCATGGTGCTTGGCGCGGGAGAGTGCAGCCTGGCTCCTGGCACAGGACTCCTGCATGGCAAACTGGGCTTACCCTCCCCGCCCAGCTCCTCTTACAAAACAAAAACAAAAAAAGATACACACACACACACACACACACACACACACACAAAAAAAAAAAAACAACAACAACAAAAACAAAAAACCCAGCCCCAAACCTTCGTGTTTCCCGATTTGCAGCGATTTCTACCGCTTGAGGTGCCTTGTCTTGGAGAGGGTGTCCACGCCTGGGCGCACAAAGCTGCATGCCTGCTCTAGTCCCAGCGCTGACGTGACAGACTCCGGCCGTGCAATGGATGTATTTATGTATGTAGAAGCGCACGTACGCATTCTGGAAGCTTCTTTCTCATAGGTCCCACGCGGCCACATTTGATTCCCGCTTGCACGTTGCCCTCTGGGTTCCCCCCGCCCCCGTCCCTTCAGCCTGTCAGGGAGAAGCCCCTCCCCCACCCGTCCATCTCCCTGCGGAGGGGGGGGGGGTTGGCGCCAAGCGTTGTCGCCAGCAGGAGTTGCTGCCATACCAAAACCGACTCTTGCTAAGCAGTGCCTCACTCTCTGCTGGCGTGGCTTGGCCTTCCTTCCCCCCCACCCCATATGTCTATATAGTCGATCCAATACAAATGCCAGTTTAAGTAATGGCTGCTGTGCTTCCAATTCACCTTCCTGCTAATGCATCTGGGGAGACAGTGGAAGATGGTCCAAGTACTTGGGTGCTGGCACCCTTGGTGACCTAGATGGAGTTTCCGACTCCTGGCTTTGGCCTGGCCCAGACCTGGCTGTTGCCATTTGAAAAGTGAACCAGAGATAGAAGATTCTATCTCTCCTCCCCCTTCCTCTCTCTCTCGCTCGCTCGCTCGCTCCCTCGCTCTCTGTGTGTGTTTCTTCCTCTCTGTCACTTGCCTTTTAAATAAATAAATCTTAAAAAAATAAGCTCTATAGCCACTAGCAGACATTCCCACTTTCTCTTGCTCTCTCAGCTAACTGTTCCCTCTCCACTTCCCAACCCTGACTCCCAGTCCCAAGAAGTCGCTTTTCTAGTTTGTGTCTCTAGATTTCTCTCTGCTGGGCTTTTTACCTCTCCTACCTAACTGTAATTATATTTTCTTTGACCCACATCCCACCTTTCCCCTCCCCACTGGCCACACAAGCCTCTGGTAACCACCATGCTATTCTGTCCTCTACAAGATCGGATGTCTTAGATTTTACACCTTAGTGAAATCATGAAGTATTTGTCTTACCGTGTCTGCCATATTTTATTTAATGTACTATTTCCTAGGTTCATCCGTGCTGTCACAAAACTGGATTTCATTCATTTTATAGCTGAATAATGTTCTATTGTGTATATGTATGACATTTTAATGATCTCTTCATCTGCTGATGGACAGTTAACAGCATGTCTTGGTTATTGTGAATAGTACAGCAATAAACACAGAGTGCAGCTGTCTCTTTAACCTACTGGTTTCATTTCCTGGGCATATGTACACAGAAGTACAATAGCTGGACCATGTGGAGGTTCCATTTTTAATATTTTGAAGAACCTCCATACTGTTCATAAAGGCTTTTTTAATTTCCGATTTCACTAACAGTGTACAGGGTTCTCTTTTCTCCACATCCTTGCCAGCACTTGCCATCTTTCATCTTCTTGGTAATAGCCACTCCAATAGGAGTGAAATAATATTTCATTGCGGTTTTGATTTGCATTTCCATTATGATTAGTGAAGTTGAGCATTTTCTCAGTATGTTTTGGCATTTTCTATGTCTTCCCTTAGTAAATGTTGGTTTAGGACTTTTGTCCATTTTTAAATTGGGTTATTTGTTTTCTTGCTATTGAACTGTTGGAGTAACTTGTGTAGTTTGTATGCTAACTCACTTGCAGAAGCATAAGTCACAAATATTTATTCATATTTGGTAAATTCTGTCTTCATTCTGTAGATTGTTTCTTTTGCTGTGCAGTAGCTTTTTATCTTGATGAAATCATTTTTGTCTTTTTTTTGCTTTAGTTGTCTTGCTTATGAGGTCATATCTAAAACAATCAATGACCAGACCAATGGTATAGAACTCTTCCATATGTTTTCTTCTACTAGTTTTATCATTTCTGGACTTAGATTAAAGTCTTCCATTCATTTTGGCTTAATGTCTGCAGTACTGGGAGCTAAGGATCTAATCTCATTCTTTGGAATGTGAATGTCCATTTTTCGCATGATATTTGATTAAAGAGAACATCTTTTCTCCAAGGTGAATCTTATGACATCACATAGCTGAGCTGTGTGGACGTATCTCCAGGATCTCCATTCTGCTACACATATCCATTTTTATGCCAATACTGTGCTGTTTTAGTCAGTATAGTATGCTTTGAGATCAGGCATTGTGATGCTCCCGCCTTGTTCTTTTGGCTCAATAGTGCTTTTGTTGCTCGGGGTCACTTTTGCTTCTGTGACTATTAGGATTGTTTATTTTGGATCCAGAGCTGTGGTGCAGCAGGTTAAAGCCCTGGCCTGCAGTGCTAGCATCCCCTATGGTACTGCTTCAAGCCTGAGCTGCTCCACTTCCAATCCAGCTCCCTGCTAATACACCTGGGAAAACAGAGGAGGATGGCTCAAGTGTGTGGGCCCCTGCACCCACATGGGAGACCCAGAAGAAGCTCCTGGCTCCTGGCTTCTGGCTTAAGCCTAGCCCAGCCCTGGTCGTTGCAGCCATTTGGGGAGTGAACCTATGGATGTAAGACCTCTCTCTCTGTCTCTACCTCTGTCTGTTACTTTGCCTTTCAAATAAATCTTTTTAAAAAAGGATTACTTATTCTATTTTCATTAAGAGTGCCATCCATATTTTGATGGTGACGGTATTAAATCTGTAAGCAGCTTTTTGTAGTATGGATATTTTAACAATATTTTTCTCTCAATCCATGAAAAGAGGAGAATGTTCTTCTGGGCTGGGGGTGTGGGGTCCTCTTCAGTTTCTTTCAGTAGTGTTTTGTAATTTTTTATTATAGAGGTCATTCACCTTCCTGGTTAAATTTGGTCCTATGCATTTGATTGCTTTGGTAGCTATTGTAGGTGGAAACACTCTTATAGTTTCTTCCTTCCTCAATAAGTTTGTTATTGATGTATAAAAATGTTGTTTATGTTTGTATGATGATTTCGAATCCTGCATGTTTCCTGCATGAATTCATTTGTTAGTTCTAATAGTCTTTTGGCTGCTTTTTTCTATGTGTCAAATCATCTGCAAGTGAGGGTAATTTTATTTCCTCCAGGCATATTTCTATGCCTTTTATTTCTTTCTATAGCTTAATTGCTTTGGCTAACACTTCTGTTATTGTGCTGGATAAGAATGGTGAGTGCAGACATTCATTTTTTGTTCCAGATTTTAGAAGAAAGGTTTTCATCTTTTTGTTTTTAAGATTATTTATTTATTTGAAGCAGAGAGAGAGAGAGAGAGAGAGAGAGAGAAATGTTCCATCTGCTAGTTTACTCCCAAATGGCCACAATGGCTGGAGCTATGTCAATCTGAAACCAGAAGCCAGGAGATTCTTCCAGGTCTCCCACATTGGTACAAGGTCCCAAGTATTGGGCTGCCTTCTGCTGCTTTCCCAAGCACATTAGCAGGGAGCTGAACCCAAAGTGGAGCAGCTGGGACTTGAACCAGCACCAATATGGGATACTAGGGTTGCAGGTGGCTGTTTTACCTGCTATGCCACAGTGCCAGCTCCAGAAGTTTTCATCTTTTCCCCATTCAGGGTGATGTTGGTTCTTTGTCTTACTCAGAAAACTTCTATGATGTTGAACTATGTACCCGCTATCCATACAGATGGCTATGACTGCCCTGGACATGGGATTCCCCAAAGCCAGATTCATCAAGTAATACTGGCCATCAAGGTTTTATCTGGTAGAGAGGCAAATGACCTTGTGAATCAAGTCACTGTGGGGCCAGCTGTCCCACTCTCTCAAGTCAGAGTTAATTTTAATGCTTTCAAAAGGCAAAGGATACTTGAAGCTAAGGGAGGCAGGCTAGGAGACTAGGGCCTGAGGGCATCTAGTCTGCATTCAAGGCACTGATTAGGGGCTTGATTTCACTTTCTTTTTTTTCCCCTTAATCTGTAACTGTAGTAAATACATTTTAATTCCTCTTTACACATTCTGCTTACCAAAAGCTAATTTTCTGATCTTGTGGCTAATTAAAACTATGTTTAATTCAACAGAAAAAAAAAAAATAAAAAACTTTCCTAAGAATTTTGGGACTGGGGCTGGTGCTATGGTGCAGCAGGTTAAGCAGCCACCTGTGATGTCAGCATCCCACATGGGAGCACCAGTTTAAGTCCCAGTGCTCTGCTTCCAATCCATTTCCCTACTGATGCACCTGGGAAAGAACCAGATGGCCCAACTTCTTGAGCACCTGTTAACCATGTGGGAGACCCAGATGGAGTTCCAGGCTCCTGGCTTCAGCCTAGCCCAGCTCCAGCTATTGCCACCATTTGGGGAGTGAACCAGTAGATGGAAGATCTTTCCTTCTTCCTCTCTCCCTACCTCTCTCCCTCGGTATCTCTCTGTCATTGTTTTTTAAATAAATAAAAATTTAAAACAAAAAGAATTTGAGGACTGACTACTGGAAAATGGCTAGAACCACAAGACTTCAGCTAAGGAAGGAAACACACCATCCCCTTGTAAACAATCAAGCCCTACATTGAAGGAACCACCCCCAACTGCTTTCAAGCTGGCCTTCCCAGTTTGCCCATTATCCCCTCTCACTTCCTCCAACTCCTTTTCTCCTTTAAATGTGCTCTTGTTAACTGGCAAGACAAGAAAAGCATTGACACAAAGCTGTCTGCTTCTCCCCCATGACTGCTAGTCTCATGCATAAGCCTCTTTCTTTCTTTCTTTCTTTCTTTCTTTCTTTCTTTCTTTCTTTCAGGCAGAATTAGACAGTGAGAGAGAGAGAGAGAGAAACAGAGAGATAGAGAGAAAGAAAGGTCCTCCATTTTCCATTGGTTCACCCCCAAAGTGGCCGCCATGGCCGGCGTGCTGTGCCAATCTGAAGCCAGGAGCCAGGTGCCTCCCCCTGGTCTCCCATGCAGGTGTAGGGCCCAAGGACCAGGCCATCCTCCACTGTATCAGCTCTTCTCGATGGCAGACTGCTGTCCAGTGACCAACAGCCCAGCCCTAGTTTCTCTGGTATCAAGTCCAGCCAAATTTACCTTTCCAGAACCATTTATTTCATTGATCTTTTGTGTGCCTTTTAATTTCTGTTTCATTGATTTCTGCTCTGATCTTTCTTTCCTTTACTGATTTTGGGGTTTTTGTTGTGTTTTGCTTTTCTTGGTCCTTGGGATATATTGTTATTTTTTAATTTAGGCATCCATTCCTATAAACTTTCCTTTGAGTACTTATTTTGTACCATAAGTTTTGGTATATTGTTTTCATTTTTCTTTGTTTCAAGATATTTTTAAATTTTTTTGTTTAATTTCTTTAATGACCCACTGTTCTTTCAATGCCATGTGGTTCAATCTCTGTGTATGTGTATAATATCTACTGTTTCTATTGTTGATTCTCAGTTTTTCCATTGTGGTCAGAAAAGATTGATGTTATGATTTTGATTCTTTTGAGTTGGTTGAGCCTTGTTTTGTCATTTATTCTTGGGACTATTCCATGTTCTGATGGAAATTATGTATATTCTGCAGCTGTTGAATGAAATGTTCTGTAATTGTTAGCTCCACTTGGGCTATAGTGTACTTTATCACTAATGTTTCCTCATTGAGTTTTTTCTGGATGACCTGTCCATCAATGAAGGTGAGATGTTGAAATGTCTCACTATTGTTGTGTTAGATTCTATCTCTGCCTTTAGATCTAGTAATGTTCTTTTAAAACTACTAGGTGCTCCAGTATTAGGTACATTTTATATTTACCATTATAATAGCTTCCTGTTGAATTGACCCCTTGATATGCTGGCTACCTTTGTCTCTTTTTAAAGCTTTTGTCTTAAAAACTGTTCTCAGTGATAGGATGGCTGATTCTACTTGATTTTTATTTCCATTGCATGAAATGTCTTTCTTCAACCCTTCAGTTTTAGTCTGAGTCTTTACTGGTAATGTGAGTTTTTTATTCATGGAATATCTATGGATTCTATTTTTATATCCATTCACTCAGTCTGTATCAAGGTTGTAGTTATGTAAAGACCCCTATCTTTTTCCTAAATTTCTTCCATTTTAAAATATATTTTGTTCTAGTCTTGTTTTCTTGTTGTTTATCTTCATGGTTTAGTCACTTACTGTATTGAAAAGGATTTATTCTTTTCTGTTTCTCTTCTGTGCATCTGTTCTTGTGGATTTAATATTTACATAAATTTTTATGATGGTAGTTATCTTTCACTTCTAGAATTAGTACCTTTTGTAAGGTTGGCTTTTGATTATGAATTCTCTCAGTGGTTGTCTGCCTTGGGAAGTCTTTTTTTCTCCTTATTTCTAAAGGATAGCTTTGCAGAAAATTTTCAAGAATATGTAATATGTCATTGCTGAGAAATCTGCTATTAATATAATGGAAGTTCCCTTAAATGTGACTTAGTATTTTTTTTCTTGCTCCTTTTATAATTCTACCTTTGCCTTGCACTTTTGACAGGTTGATTGTCATATGCTATGGTGAGTATCTTTTCTTCTCATGTCTATTTTGGTTCCTGTGGGACTCCTATACTTTAATAAGAGTATCTTCTCCATGATTAGGGAATTGATAACACTCTTTCATTGAATAGATTTAATATACCTTCTCCATTTTCTTCCCTTTCATGGACCTCAAAATTAGAATATTTGTTCATGTAATGCTGTCCCAATGATCTCTGAGGCTATTTTTATTCTTTAGTTCTGAGTATCTGAGTAGAACATTTCATGAGACCTGTCTTCAAGATAAATATTTTTTCTTCTCTTGAACCAAGCTATTGTTAAGGGTTTCACATGTATTTTTTATTTAGGTTATTGAATCCTTCACTTATGAGTTTTCTATTTTGTTCTTCTTTACCATTGCCGTGCTTTTGTTGAGCTTATTACTCATACCATGTATGATTTTGTTGCACTGTCTGCACTCTCTTTTTTAAAATTATTTATTTATTTCAAAGAAGGAGAGAGACAGAGACAGAGGGAGGGAAGGAGAGAGGGAGAATGAGAGAGAAAGGAGATTGCGAGGAAGAGAGAGATCTTCCATCCACTGGTTCACTTCCGAAATGGCCAAAACAGCCCGGTCTGGGCCAGGCCAAAGCCAGGATTCGTGAACTCCATTCTGATCTCCCACATGGGTTGCAGGGACCCAAGCACTTTGGCCGTCCTCCACTGTCTTCCCAAGTGCATCAGCAGGGAGCTGGATCAGAAGCAGAGCAGCTGGGACTCAAATTGGCACATTAATATTGCAAGCAACAGCCTAACCTACTGCACCACAATGCTAGCCCCTGTCTGTACTCTCTTGAATATCACTGCTTCCTTGAAACATTCTTTTGAATGTATTATCAGGCATTTCATCAATGTTGTTTGGGGATGGCGATTCCGTTTTTAGAAAGTTGTTGTATTCCTTTGGAGGCATAATATTTCATTGTTTCTTTCATTTGTCTTGTGGTTACATTGAGATTTTCACATCTGGTGGACTGGCTGTTTCAATCAGTTTTATACATTGGTTTTAATAGAAAATAGCTAATCCCTGGAGGTGCTTTGAGGTGTCAGTTTGATGAGGTACATTCAATTTCCTTCCAGTTGGGTGCCATATTGTAGTCTATCTGTATCTCCTTGGGCTGCAATCTATGGTCAAGTCAGGAAGACCCATTGTCTCTGGAGACCATATAGTGGGGACAACATTGTAGCAGTCCAGGCCAATGTAATGCACACAACAGTGGATCTGGGAGCCCGCTGTGTGGCCACTCTAGCAGTAATAGCGGGTATACCACAAGAATGGTATGTGCTTCCTCAGGCAGCGTAAGTCAACTGTACTGTTGGCAAGGACCTTCAGCATTATTCTGAGTCCCAGTATTTGTGTGGTTCCATGAGAATCTTGCCATGGAAGACACAGCAGCTGGGGAGTGCAGTGCCCACTCTCAGTCCCAGTGGTTTGGGCCAATGAGCAGCAGCTGGCTACAGGGGGAGGTGGTGACCAGGGGAGGTGGGTGTTTAAATAGCTTCAGTTAGTCTCGGAAGTGGTGGTGTGGGTCTGCTAGTAGCTGGCCATGGGAGGAGGTAGTGGCCAAGGAGTGCACCATCTACCCTAAGTTCAAGTAGTAGTGAGGCATTGGGTCACACCTGTTCTTCTGGACCAAGTTGCATTTGAAGGCTGCTGTCCCCCATGCTTGTGTGGTAGAATGTCTCGGATCTGGGGATTCTCAGGAATGGGATATTCACAGGTTTCTGACCCCTAGAACAGTATGAATTCAAACAATGGCTTTTTTCTTAAGATGCTGTTGGGCTGTCATCCTGGGCTCTGGAGCTTGGGAGGTGTAGGAGACAGCCTTCTCTAAAGGAAAGCTATTGTGAAGGTTCTCAGTAGCTCTCCAACTGAGCTACAGCTGTGATGATTTGGAAAATCTTGGATAGCTAGAATCGATGGCATGGCAATGGAGTCTCCTGAGATTCTCCTGCCCACCCATTCTCCTGCCCACCCTTTCTTCTGCAATGGGAGTGGAATGAATATATTTTATGTTGTGAGATGGACATGAATCTTTGTGGGCTGATACAATGTTTTATTTTGGATAGTAGTTTGCATGTCTTTGAAAGGCCCATTTATTAAAGATATTTTTCCCCAATATCTTAATGGTTAATAGATTAAAGATAGAACTTTATTATATCTACAAGTTGGGCCATGGAAAGTGATTAGATCAAATTACTGTGATTTTGCATGTGATTGAATCATGCTGGCTTTATAAGGGAAGAACATGTAGACAATGGTAGGTGAAGGGCATGTTCCCTGTCTGTCTTCTTTCTGCTTCATCATGTGATCATCCATCCACCACCCTCCAGCCTCACTAGCTCCCTAAACCAATGAGGCAATTTGATGTTAGACTGTAAACTTCCAAAACTGTAAGCTGAAATAAACCTTCCTTCTTATGTAGCTCCTCTCAGGTAGTTTAGTTAAGGTAACAACAAAAGCTTTCTAATGCACAATTACTACAATGAAATAGCTGTGCAGCTAATGTTATAAAGGAAATAGTTTATTTAGCTCACAATTGTGGAGGTTCAAGTCTAAATCAGGTGGTCCTTTTGGCTGGGCATCTGGTAGGGGTAGCAAATGTCAATCTAGAGTGTATGCAGACAAAACAGTCACATGTTAAGTCAGGAAGCAGTGGCTATCTATGGCCAATACAGCTTTTATAATCAACTTTCTTGTGAGAACTGCCTTCTGAGGGCATATCCCCAATTTTCTAAGAACCTCCAGCTAGGCCTACCTCCTAAACACCATAATTGGATTAAGTTTTCACTTTGTAGCAGCATTAACTTATGATTTTTGTCATTAAAAATCATGTAGGAACTTGGAAGCCAAATTATGTTTTTTTTTTTTTTAATTTTTGACAGGCAGAATGGACAGTGAGAGAGAGACAGAGAGGAAAGTCTTCCTTTTGCCATTGGTTCACCCTCCAATGGCCGCCGCGGCTGGCGCGCTGCGGCCGGCACACCGCGCTGATCTGAAGGCAGGAGCCAGGAGCTTCTCCTGTCTCCCATGGGGTGCAGGGCCCAAGGACCCACGCCATCCTCCACTGCACTCCCAGGCCATAGCAGAGGGCTGGCCTGGAAGAGGGGCAACCGGGACAGAATCTGACGCCCCGACTGGGACTAGAACCCAGTGTGCCGGCGCCGCAAGGTGGAGGATTAGCCTATTGAGCCGTGGCTCCGGCTCAAATTATGTTTTAATAATAAGATCTATGTTTCCTCTTCTGTTAAATTTTATGAAGAAATGCTTCAGGTTCTTGATCCCACAAAAGATTATTAGGCATTACTATGAACAAGTAAATGCCAACAAATTGGAAAACCTAGAAGAAATGGATAGATTTCTTTTTTTTTTTATGACAGGCAGAGTGGACAATGAGAGAGAGAGACCGAGAGAAAGGTCTTCCTTTTGCCGTTGGTTCACCCTCCAATGGCCGCCGCGGCCGGCGCACTGTGGCCAGCGCACCGCGCTGATCTGAAGGCAGGAGCCAGGAGCTTCTCCTGGTCTCCCATGGGGCCCAAGGGCTTGGGCCCAAGGGCTTGGGCCATCCTCCACTGCACTCCCTGGCCACAGCAGAGAGCTGACCTGGAAGAGGGGCAACTGGGACAGAATCCAGCGCCCTGACCGGGACTAGAACCCGGTGTGCCGGTGCCACAAGGCGGAGGATTAGCCCAGTGAGCCATGGCACCAGCCAAGATTTCTAAACCTATATAATCTGCTAAAATTTAACCATAAAAACAAACAAACAAAAAAACCAGATAAATAACAAGTTATGAGATTGAATCAGTTATACAAGTCTTCCAAAGAAAGAAAAAAACAGAACCAGATGGTCCTCACTGCTAAACTATAACAAATTTTTCAAGAAGAACTAACACCGATTCTTCTGAAACTACTCCAAAATATTCAAAGGGATGGAACCCTTCCAAACTTACTCTACAAAAACAACATTATCTTAACACCAAAACCAGACAAGGACATGACAAGTAAACAAGTAAACAAAACTGCATACCAGCAGTTCCCTGATGAACGTAGATAGAAAATTTCTCAACAAAATATTATCAAATTGAATCTAACAAGACATCACAAAGATCATTTACCACCATCAAGTGATATTTGTCCCAGGGATAGTTCAACACACAAAATCAGTCAATATAATTCCATCAACAAAATGAAGGATTAAAAATTATATTCCAATATGTGTTGATGAAGCATTCAAATTATCCCCATTTCAAATGGTATGATTCTACATACAGAAAAAAAACAAAAGACTGACAGCATTGATAAACCAATTTAGTAATATTTCAGGAACCAAAATCAACTTTCAGAAATCAGTAGCACTTATACAAACCAATAATGAACTTGCTGAGAAAGAAATTATAGGGGCCAGCACTGTGGCGCAGTGGGCTAAAGCCCTGGTCTGAAGTGCCAGCATCCCATATGGGCACCGATTCTAGTCTCGGTTGCTCCTCTTCTGATCTGGCTCTCTGCTATGGCCTGAGAAAGCAGTGGAGGATGGTCCAAGTCCTTGGACCTCTGCACCCACATGGGAGACTCAGAAGAAGTGCAAGCTTTGGATTGGCACAGCTCTGGCCATTGTGATCATCTGGGGAGTGAACCAGCAGATGGAAGACCTCTCTCTGTCTCTACCTCTCTCTGTAGCTCTTTCAAATAAATAAAGTAGATCTTGAAAGAAAGGAAGAAAGGAAGAAAGGAAGGAAGGAAGGAAGGAAGGAAGGAACAAACAAACAAAGAGGGAGGGAAGGAAAGAAGTTATAAAAGCAATTCTATCAAAATAACTTTTAAAATTCACAATAGCTAAGATATGGAATCAACCCAGATGTCCTTCAACTGATGATTGGATAAAGAAATTATGTTATGTAAACACCATGGAATACTACTCAGTGTTGAAAAACATGAGATCCTGATTTTTTGGAACAAAATGGATGCAACTGGAAACCATTATACTTAGTGAAATAAGCCAATCCCAAAAAGACAAGTACCATATGTTTTTCCTGACCTATGTTAACTAATGAAGTAATGAAGTACCTAAAGGGTACTTAAAATGCAATGTATAGGAGTGAAGTCAACATTTTGAGATGAGGAACAGTGTGTTTTTTAGAAATAGTGTTGTTGTCCTTTTTTTCTTCATGTTATTTGTTGAATTCTTATTTATTTATTTGACAGGTAGAGTTTACAGAGAGTGAGAGAGAGAGACAGAGAGAAAAGTCTTCCTTCTGTTGTTCACTCTCCAAATGGCCACAACTGCTGGAGCTGTGCTGATCTGAAGCCAGGAGCCAGGTGCTTCTTCCTGGTGTCCCATGCAGGTGCAGGGGACAAGCACTTGGGCTTTCCCAGGCCTTAGCAGAGAGCTGGACTGGGAGAGGAGCAACCAGGACTAGAACCCGGTGCCCATATGGGATGCCGGCGCCACAGGCAGTGGATTAACCTAGTGCACTATGGTGCCAGCTCCACATTTGTTGAATTATTTACTTAGTGTAGGGTTAGTACTATGAATATAAACTGAAAATATATCTTCATAAAAATTAAAAGTGGGAATAGGAGAGGGAGGAGGAAGAGTGGGAGCAGGGTTGAGAGGGAGGGTACAGTGGGAAGTGTCACTATGTTCCTAAATCTATATATCTCTCTCTATATATATGAAATTTGTGTACCTTAAATAAAAGTTTTTTAAAAATCTTGGAATAAATTCAATCAAGCACAAAAAGACTTCTAGAATGAAAATTACAAAAACAATGAAAAATTGAAGAAGCAAAAAAGTCCAACGACCACCCCGTGCATTTGATTGGAAGAATAAAATTCTGTATTACCCAGAGCAATTTACCAATTCAACAAAATCCCCACCAAAATACCAGTAATAGTCTTCACAGAACTAGAAAAAAAATAATACTGGAATTCATGTGAAAGCATGAAATACCCCAATAGCCACAGCAATCTTGAACAAAGAGAACCTGGGTTTCAAGACACACTGCAGAACTGTAGTAATCATGTTTAAAAGCAGACACACAGATCAATAGAACATAATAGATATCCAAGAAATAAATACACACATCTACAGTCAACTGATCCTTGGCAAAGACACCACAAACACAAATTACAGAGAGGACAATATCTTCAATAAATGGTGCTGGTGAAATTGTATATCCATCTGCAGAAGATTGCAACTAGATCCTACCTCTCAGTCTTTACAAAAATCAGTTCAGAAACAGATCAAAGACCTGTATGCAAGACATGAAACTACTAGAAGGAAATGCTTCCAAACGTTGGTATAGGCAAGAGTTTTTTGGCTAACATTCCAAAAGCACAGGCAACAGAAGCAAAACTAAACAAATGAGATTGTATCAACTAAGAAGCTTCTGCACAGTAGAGGAAACAATGAAGAGATAAGCAACAGGGTAGGAAATAATGTTTGCACACTATTCCTTGATGAACAATTTGCAGATTATATAAGGAACTCAAAAAATACAGCAATAATAACAAATAAACATTAAAAAGGAACAAAGGATCTGAACAGGCATTTCTCAAAAGAAGTCATACAAATGGGCAACAAATGAGTGAAAAATGTTCCATATCACTAGCCACCAGTGAAATACAATGATTTATCACAGTGAGAGATTACCTCACTCCAGTTAGAATAGCTATTATCAGAAGGAAAAAAAATAGGTGAAATAGCAGCAGATATTATCAAGAATATATCTGCTCAATAAAAATCATTAGACTTTCATGCCCAGGTAGTCTGAGATAATAGAATTTCTCTAGGTTGCTTACTAGCAGAACAAAGAGAAATATGTGTGACATCAAATACATCTGTATCAACACTTCTGGGGCAGTGCAGACTGGTAGAGTGAGCCAGAAGCTTGCTAGTTATAAGAAGTAACAAAGCATGAACGCGGACATTATTTAGCTGCTTACTCACAGAGAAAGCTTCCTTATTCAGAAAAAAAAGCAAGGATTCTGACAGTTTCACTTTGTATCTTTCTACTTTTTGTTGTCATTATACCTTGTACTCCCTGTCTTTCTGACTTGTCTATCTAGGAACAAAATCTCTGCCTATATTATAATTGTCTACTATGCTATAATTGACTACTATGCTTTCCAGAAAAATAAAACAAAACTGAAGCGTGGTATTTTACTCCTATGCCTAAACCAAGACATTCCTCTGCAGAGTGGACATGCCCCCAGTAAAATAAATTTCTTCGTTGTTCCTTGGCGTGTTTTCTCAAGACCTTTTTCTGCACACCTCTTAGAATCACCAAATCTTTCTTCCATGGGACATAACTTTCTGGAAATGACCAGTTCCTGGGATTCTCCTGAGCAGTGGGCAACACTGACTCCTGACATAACTTCATCTGCATGGTCTTCTATGAAGACCTTTGAGGAAAAGTGAGAAATGGAAAAAGAAAAAAGTCTGTCAGCATGAGTGCAGAATGCTGAAGAGGAAAGCCAAAGTCCGTTTGTGGGCCTTTACAGATGTGTTAGGGGGAACAAGTTGCTGCTTCTATAGTGTGTTGAGAACGTAAACGGCAACAGTTCTACAGATTTTGTCAATACTCAGCAGACCTTGGGAGATTCCAAAGAGAACAGACCGTTCCTTTCCCGGATGTTTGAGCGGACTTGCAACTTTTGTAACGGCTTGATTGGAGCCGGTTTCCAAACAGCAGGCTCACTCCATCTTGTTCATATCCAAAGGCGGCTCAGCTGCCCAGTCCCCCGTCCCATTTTCTTAAACAAAACCTGTTTTTCTTCCCCTCAGCTAAATGGAACCCGAGTCTCCCTGTTGGCAAAATTGTTCTTCAGGAACAAAATTGCCTTTGGTTTTAAAGTCGTGTATAGTTTTTGGTTCCAGATGAACCTCTGCGATCCATTTTGGTGAGCAGGGTGCAGTAGTTTTGAATCCCAATTAAAGGAAATGTTATCCCCTTTTACAAAAATTCAATTCTCACTGTAGACAGGCAAAGATGTGTATCATTCAATCATGGTTTGAGTTTCATCACTAAAAGGCGAGGAAAGAGGGGCGTGGAGAGTCCGGTCCAGCACTGAGGCGGGAGCCCAGCTGGTTGCCAGGGGCAGTGGGACGGGTCCTCCGGACAGGTCCTGACCTCTCCAGGAACTCTGAGGACCCGGGACACAGACCCAGGTCTCCAGGGGTCAAGGCGGGCCTAGCGAGGCGCAAACGCCAAGCGCGGTGGGAGTGCGGAGCCCCAGCCTCCTTAGCTGCAGCCGGGTTCCGCCGGCGCATGCGTAACAGGCAACCTCAGTCCAAGCCGCCAAGTCGCCATTGTGGGAAGGCTGTCCTCAAGACTCAGCCAGGTGCCAGCTGCTGGTCCAGCCCCCTGGGTCCAGTCAGCAGGTGTCATTGGCTCAGGCTGTGGAGCCCTCAGTGCCTTCTCCCGCCCCAGCCAGGGCAGGCAACAGCGGTGTCAGGGGGCGGAGCCGCCCGGAGCGCCCTTTGTGGAGCTGGTGAGTGCAGCAAGGCAGCGGCCCAGGGGGAGGGGACGGGTGAGCGCCCTGGGCAGCGGACATTTGTGGGACCCCTGGCCTGCCTCGAGGCGTCCCTGTCCCCCGCTGCCATGTGCCTCTTCTGCATTTTGATCTTTTTTAGAAAGAGCTTCCCCACCGGCGCCAAAGTTCAATAGGCTAATCCTCTGCCTGCGGCGCTGGCACACCGGGTTCTAGTCCCGGTCGGGGCACCGGATTCTGTCCCGGTTGCCCCTCTTCCAGTCCAGCTCTGTGCTCTGGCCCTGGGAATGCAGTGAAGGATGGCCCAAGTGCTTGGGCCCTGCACCCCATGGGAGACCAGGAGAAACACCTGGCTCCTGGCTTCAGATCAGCACGGTGCGCCGACCGCAGTGGCCATTGGAGGGTGAACCAACGGAAAAGAAGACCTTTCTCTCTGTCTCTCACTGTCCACTCTGCCTGTCCAAAAAAAAAAAAAAAACCAAACCAAAACAAAAAAAGAGCTTCCCCATCCTTGTAGCAAGACCCTAGTCTCCTGGTGTGTGCCTACAGAGGGCACAGAAGCCACTCCCCCACGCCCTGCCCTTTGTCTGTCTTTCCCGCTTGGCGGTCCTGAGTGAAGTGATCGCGGCGGGTGTAACCTTTACTAAATAGATCCATGCACCAGGATCTGCCAGCAGATGCAGTGCATTCAGCTTCCTGTTAGCCCAGCACGCCAGCACACAATGCAGCCCTTGCACCCGACTTTAAGATTTTCTGCATCAAGCAAAATGAAAGAACAGGAAACCCATAGTTTTGTTTTGGTTTTGCTGAAAGATAATTCAAGTATAAAGCGCAATAAAACTATTGCACTGGAAATGATGAACTCTAAATCATTGGTAAGTATACAAGTGGAACCGAAGCCATTTACTAGATAAAGTAATGTGACAGTGTTAATGGCTCGTGCATTGCCATGGTCATAACTTACTTCATCACCTTGCTATTTGATACATAGCCTGGCAGTCTCTGTTGCTTCAGCTATGGAGTGACAGGTTTTCAAAATGCTGTGGAAGGAATTAACCCAAGAGACTGGGAGGTGGTGACTCAGGCCTGCTGCTCAGTCCTTTGACCTGTACCTTTCAACTCTTGCCCTGTCAACTATCAGACGTATTCAACAAGTTCATGGAAAAAGTGTTTCATAAAAAACTGTGTACAGATTTCAAAAAGTTTATGTACTAACCAAACTAAACAGCTTTTAATTCCATTTTCCATGAACTCTGAAGCTCCTTCATTTATGTTGTCTCATCAAATGCTTTTAAATTAAAAAAAAAAGTATCAAGTTCATGAAAAACAGAAAACCTGAAGAACTGTTACAGATTGGAGGCAACTATAGAATCAAGTAAATGTGATGTAGGATGCTGGATCCGAGAAAGAACATTAATGAAGAAAGTGGTGAAATGTGTGAATAGCTTGAGTTAATTGTTCTGTACTGATGTTAGCTTCTTGGTTTTGATCAGCACCATGGATATATAAAATGTTAACATTAGGGTAAGCAGGTGAGTGGGATACAGAAACATGATATGCATGTACTACTTTTGCAGCCTTATGAGTCTAAATTGGTTCAAACTTAAAAGTCTTTTTAAAAACAGGAAGGCAAACACCAGCACCCACTCATTCAGTAAATATTTATTGAGTACCTGTTATGTGTTGGTACTGGGCAATTTGAAAATAGAATAGTTAACAAGACTGGCATCCTGGAGATTAGTGTTATACAATGGGGAGATATAAAGATGAGTTGCTAGGCAAATAACACAGTGATAAAAAGTGCTGTCCAAATTAAACAGGTGATCATGTGGGCTGTCCCCTGGTCTGTGATGTCAGAGTCTTCCCTAATTCAAGCTGAGACTTTGCCTGTTTAAGAGTAGGTGTTGTTATAAGGGAGGGAAGGTCATGGGCACATCAGGGCAGTGCAGATGAAGGTTGGGAGTAACCGCGAAGAGTGACCTGAGAATAGGAAGCAGGCAGGTCATAGGAGTCCTCATGGCTTTGGACTCCAGACTGCATGTGGAATCCCTGGAGGATTTGAGTGGGAGGCTAAACATGATCTGTTTCCTATCTTTGAAAGATCCCTTTACCCCAACTGCAGAGGGAACAAGAGTAGATTCTGGGAAATCCTAAGGAACAACAACCCATAAATGTAGGTAGAGCATAGCCCACTGGGAGAGACTGTGGAAGCAAAGCAAGAGGCAACTGCCAGAGTGTCAAATACCCATCAAGTTTAAATAAGTGGGAAGTCATGAGGTCCATGGCATAAACCATATACCCAAGTGAGGACCTAGAATAAGTGTAGACAATCCTTTTCAAGAATTGTGGCCTTGAAAAAAGAGAAAGATGGTTACCGAGGAGTGCATAGGCAGGGAGAGTTTTGAACATTGAGAGGGGCGTTGAATGTTTTTTAAATGATGACTCAATGGGTTCAAAAGTGAAATGTCTTTATCTATTTGGAGGTAGAGTAGGAGGAATGGGGTGGGGAGGCTGAAGGGAATGCAGGGATTGAGGAAGAATTACTTTCCGATGCAAATTCATTCCTGGGCCTCCCAAGGTACTATTCCATCAGGTCTGGGTAAGAGTGTGTGACTCGTCTTTTCAACAGATAACCATGACTCAAGTGGGCTTCAGACCAACTTTGATAAATTCTGATCTATTTTCCCTCCTACTAAGCCCCACCCCCGTCTTCCCTTTGTTCGCTACCCAGTCCAGGTTCCACTGTATTGAACTTCCCGAGGTGAGAAAGATTTATGGGGTGGTGTGGCCTGGAAGTGGATGGCTTGTATAGAATGATAGGGAAACTCAGGGATTGAGGCAGTGAAGGAAATGAAAGACTCACACAGTTGTGAACTCTTCTCTTGCCTCAAAATCACTCATGTGGCATTTTTTGAACTATGTAGATGTCCAGCTCCACCTCTGAAGGTTCTGATGCAGTAGCCTGAACATCTATACCTTTATATCTGTATACTTCAAAATCACTGCAAGTGTGTCTACTGCACAATCCAGGCTGAGAACCACTGCATGCCTTTGCTACACAGCGGAGATCACTGGGATTGTTGGAAGAGCTCGGAGTGAATGGGAAACTGTTGATCCAAGAATCTTAGTCTGAGTTAATTGTCATTTGGACCTTCTTTAGGTAGTCAAGGGGAATTTTTTACTTTCCAGGCCATTCTGTTTAGTTTGTTGCACTGTAGTTAATTTAACCTGTGAAGTGCCATCTTTCTATATATAGGACACCCAGAAAGACTTAAATTGAGCAGTAAACATACCACTTAGGATAACTTTGAAATGAATGTCATTGAAATGTTTGCAGAATTAAAAACTTGGGACTTAATGGGTTAATATACCTAAGAATGTGTGTGGCTGTGCCTTTCTAACATACACCTTAAATAGATATATATTTTTTTTATGAGAACATAGACTGCAGCAATCCCACAGGGCTGCTCAAGAAAGGTCCACATGTGTGTTGTATGAAGAATTAGACATTGAATTGAGGGGATGTCTTTATTTTGTTCTTTACAATAGAGAAATCAAAAGGAAATTATGAAAAGAAAGAGGAGATAAAAGGAAAGGAGTCCAGCGCTGTGGTGTAGCAGCTAAACCCACCATCTGCAGTGCTGGCATCCTAAATGGGGTGCTGGTTCGATTCCCAGCTGCTCCACTTCCGATCCAGCTCTCTGCTATGGCCTGGGAAAGCAGTAGAAGATGGCCCAAGTCCTTGGGCCTCTGCACCTATGTAGGAGACCTGGAAAAAGCTCCTGGCTCCTGGCCTCAAATTGGCCCAGCTCTGAGTGTTGCAGCCATTCGAAGAGTCTCTCTCTCTCTCTCCCCATCTCTCTAATGCTTCCTTTCAAATAAATAAATCTTTAAAAAAAAGAAAGAAAGAATAGGGGGGCAGAATAAGTACTAAGGAGGACTTCATGAGATCTACATTCTAGAACCAGCTCTTTCACTCAGCCTGAATCATCTTCAACTTAAGATACTTCCTTAAACCAAATAACTAGGAACTAAATCAGCTCTCTAAAACAGAACTGGAGGTGTGTTCTGTGGAACCCTAATCCCATTCGATGCCATATAAAATATTTTCAAGTTAAATATATTTGAGCAACATTGCATAAAACATATTCAGCATGCTCTCCATCCTTTGAGCTTTTGCTGGGACTCATGTACACAATGTACATTACCGTATGAAAATCTACGATTTGTGGCAAGGAAACATTTAACTTTGGAAACCAGAATCTTTGTAGACTTGATTTGGTCCCTTTGTGTAACAGCAGACAGTAAGATGTTATTAAGCACGTTTGGGAAAACCTAAACTGGGCAATCTCAGGATTTCAGTACGTGTGTTGGAGAAACTTTGTTCTGCCTAATGTGGTAAATGCTCTGTTTGCTGTTGTGAGATACCTGGCTTTTGAGGTGATTGGGCTTCAAACCTCATCATTCTCAGAACCTCTGTCTGCCTCTTCTGACAGCGGGACTTTCTCAGAGCTTACACTTGGCAAAAAAATAACCTGCCATTATTATTATTATTATTATTATTATTAATTTGAAATAGTTACAGAGAGAGAGAAGGAGAGGCAGAAGGAGAGATTTTCTATCTGCTGGTTCACTCCCCAATTGGCTGCAATGACTGGAGCTGTGCTGATCTGAAGCCAGGAGCCAGAAGCTTCCTTGGGTTCCCCATGCAGGTGCAGAGGCCCAGGGACTTACGCCATCTTCCACTGCTTTTCCATGCCATAGAAGAGAGCTGGATAGGAAGAGGAGCAGCCAGGACTCAAACTGGCACCCATATGGGATGCCAGTACTCTGATGGCGACTTTACCTGCTATGCCACGGCGGTGGTCCCAAGAACCTAGTTCTTAAAGTGTTTTCAAATTACTCTCAAGGGACTAACGCTGTGGCACAGTAGGTTAAGCATCCACCTGCGGTGCTGGCATCCTATATGGGTGACCAGTTCAACTCCCAGGTTCTCCACTTCTCGTCCAGATCCCTGTTGATATCCTGGGAAAGCAGTGGAAGATGGTCCAAGTGCTTGGGACCCTGCACCCATGTAGGAGACCCAGAAAAAGCTCCTGGCTCCTGGCTTTGGATCGGCACAGCTCCGACCATTGTGGCCATTTGGGGAGTGAACCAGCAGATAGAAAAACCTCTCTCTCTCCCTCTCTATCTGTAACTCTGCCTCTCAAGTAAATAAATCTTTAAAAAAATAAATTTACTTCAGAAAGGCCTGCCTCTTAGTGAATTGGCTGTTAAGTGTTAAATTAGTGGCCCCAAATGGTGAATTCCTTCATTATCTCGAAAGGCCAGTCTGTTGGAATTGGCAGCTTCTGTCTCCACAACACATTGCTTCTCAGAAATGGCTTCCGTATTTCTGTCACTCGCTTTTTGAGAGAGATTTTTCAGGTCAAATTTTGTGAACAGAAAATGTATTCTTTCATGATTATTAACAAATTAATATGCTTCCACTTATTTGTTTATTGTTGAAATGTCTGCTTTTCCACCTTTCTCTGAAAAAAAAAAATGCCACTCTTTCTGAAGATGTTTCAGAGGCCACGGCTGCTGTGTTTGCTGTTCTGGGAAGAGAATGGGGAAGGAGTGAGGCTAAATGTTTTGTAGTTGTTATGGCTATACATCTCTTTCTGCACTATGTGAATCTCAGAAATTCTTGGCGTGCATTTTCATTGTTTTAAAGAACGCCACACCTTAGTGCCCTGTCTGTATGAATGAGTAGTTTGTAGATCCCTAGGTGGCTGAGACTGCTGATGTCTTCTGCTGACTGTGGTGCATCTCATTGCAGGTACTCGGCCTGAAACTGCATCTCACAAGATCCCCACCAAGAGACAGATTTGTGTACCATAGAGAAGTTTCTACATGAGGATTGATGCCTTGAGGGGGAAAAAGTAATAAGTACCTTCAAGAGCTCCTGCTTCTCAACTCTGCTCCAACAAGGCAAGATTCTGAGAGTGGCTGTCCCTGGGAAGCAGACTCCATTCTTGTGGCTCTCCCATTGGCTCCTGAGACTTTCATCAGAGATGGGGCCCCTTTAACTGCTGGGAGCATCCACTGTTGCTCAGGCACTGAAGCCGCTGTCATGAGTGTGTGTCCTGACCAGAGAAGCTGAGCTTTGGTGAGATGACAGTGCAAGAACTACAAACACGTGTGGTCATCCTGGTGGAGAACTGAATGCAGATACTCAAAAAGGAAGGTAAATTAAAGGGAGAAGAATGAAATCTCCTTTTTCTATTTAAAGGACCTCCTGAGAGGAGAAGAGAGGCAGAGCTCTGGGATTTTAGGTTTGGAAGTGAATTTCTCCCTCATGAACATATGTAGAGTGAGAAGAGACCCTCAACACATGTTCTATGTACCATTTCACCTCAGCAGTGCACATTTATGTTTAGAATCACTCGGAGACTTTAGAATATAAAACATTGTCCTGGCCCTCTGCAGACCAGTTCAATCCAAATACCTGGGAGTAGAGGCATCTTCTAATTTCCCTGGGAAAGTCAGGGCTGAAAAGTACTGAGCTGCCCATATGCCCAAGTGGAGTTGTATCACAGCTGAGAGAAGGTTGTCCACTGAATTCCTTCCCCAGAGTAACAGGGGTGCAACAGCTAGGTCATGCAGCTTGAAGCTCATATAAGCCATCCACCATAGCAACATAAGGCAGAAGCTCTAAGATTTAAATTTAGCCTTCATTTCATGTATGAACAAGATACCACTTTTCTCTGTTTCGTAGGTATGCCTTCTCAGAATGCTGCGCTTTCCCAAGAGGTGACTGTGGAAGAGAAAGAAATGAATAAGGGATTGCAGCTGGCCAGATCCCAGGTGAGTTGTGTTTTCCTCTCTACACTGCTATCATTGTTCTCAGAATGTAGGCACTTTTCATTTTTCAAGTCTCAAAATCCAGAACCAAGAGACTCTAGGTCTTTTCTACTTCCAGCACTTTCACCAGACTCATTTTCATGAACTGCTGTGCTAAATGTTGTGACTGTCTTTTAGTCACCCTTCACTTACATAGCTGGCCAGAATTTAAACACTTGCTGTTCTCTCTGTATGTCCAGTGAGCAAATGATGCCCCATTCACTGTGAGTATTCGGAGCTAATGGGATTATTAAATATGCTTGATGATATTTGCTGCCACACGCTATTGTCTGTCAACACACTATTGCATTTCTTCGGAAACCTTTGTAAGCCTATTGTTATAATTCTGTAATTTGAGTAAGTATTATCTAAATTGATAGGATATGGATGTGATAAGCAGTTGTTGCTAAGAAAGCCAATTGAATGCTTTGGAAAGACTCAGTAAAATAATTCCAGTCACTTTCCAAAAAAATGCTATCAAAAAAAAAATGTGAGCAAAATTGTAAACTGAAGACATAAAAACTCTCAGAGGATTCTATGCATTTTTTTATTTATTTAACAGGTAGAGTTATAGACAGTGAGAGAGACAGAGAGAAAGGTCTTCTTTCCATTGGTTCACTCCCCAAATGGCCACTATAGCCAGTACTGTGCGATCTGAAGCTAGGAGCCAGGTGCTTCTTCCCAGTCTCTCATGCGGGTGCAGGGCCCAAGCACTTGGGCCATCCTCCACTGCCCTCCCGGGCCACAGCAGAGAGCTGGACTGGAAGAGGAGCTACCGGGGCTAGAACCCGGTGCCCATATGGGATGCCGGGGCTGCAGGCGGAGGATTAGCCAAGTGAGCCATGGCGCTGGCATGGCTATGCATTTTTTATTTCAGAGTCATTTGCTCATTCTACTTTAACAAAGCAAACACACATTATGGGGATGACCAGTCATTAAAGCCACTCTCACAGAAAAGTCAGTTTTTTTTCAGAAGATGAGAGAATGAATATACATTTATGTTTTAAATTGAAATTTCAGATATCTTTTATGAATCTCTACTTTATTATTTTTTTTTTATCTTTTATTTAATGAATATAAATTTCCAAAGTACGTCTCATGGGTTACAATGGCTTTCCCCCCCATACCGTCCCTCCCACCCACCACCCTCCCCTTTCCCACTCCCTCTCCCCTTCCATTCACATCAAGATTCATTTTCGATTATCTTAGTATAAAGAAGATCAGCTTATTATACCTTAAGTAAGGATTTCAACAGTTTGTTCCCACACAGAAACATAAAGTGAAAAATAATAGATGATTTTTTTTTAAATGATGATGAAATCAGATCAGACCTATTGTCATGTTTAATCCTAGTGAGAGTCAAGTTGGGAATTGATAGTTTCTTTTTTTTTTTTTTTTAACAGAAGATCAGTTTAGTGTACATTAAGTAAAGATTTCAACAGTTTGCACCCCCATAGAAACACAAAGTGAAATATACTGTTTGAGTACTCGTTATAGCATTAAGCCTCAGTGTACAGCACATTAAGGACAGAGATCCTACATGAGGAGTAAGTGCACAGTGACTCCTGTTGTTGACTTTACCAATTGACACTCCTGTTTATGGCATCAGTAATCTCCCTATGCACCAGTCATGAGTTTCCAAGGCTATGGAAGCCCCTTGAGTTCTCCGACTCTTATCTTGTTTAGACAAGGTCATAGTCAAAGTGGAGGTTCTCTCCTCCCTTCAGAGAAAGGCACCTCCCTCTTTGAAGACCTGTTCTTTCCACTGGGATCTCACTCACAGAGATCTTTTTGCCAGAGTGACTTGGCTTTCCATGCCTGAAATACTCTCATGGGCTTTTCAGCCAGATCCGAGTGCCTTTAGGGCTGATTCTGAGGCCAGAGTGCTATTTAGGACATCCGCCATTCTATGAGTCTGCTGAGTATCTCACTTCCCATGTTGGATCACTCTCCCCTTTATTTATGAATCTCTACTTTAAATAGCTGTTTAGCTTAACAAAAAATATGCCAGTGTCAATTGCTTCAACTTACTGTTCTTCAGATATACATCAGTGAGTAAAACATACATGGTCCTAAACCCTAAGGAACTCACTGACAGACATTTGAAAATATTCTAATAAACTGAAAATTAGATGTTTCTTTCCCTTAAAGTGTTTTATTTTAAAGGCAGAGTTAGAGAGAGGGAGAGACAGAGAGAGAGGTCTTTCAACCACTGGTTCACTGCCCTGAGTGGGCCTGGAACTCCATCCAAGTATCCCAAGTGGGTGTCAAGGTCTGGAGTACTTCAACCACCTTCCTCTGCATTTCCATGCCATTAGCAGGGACCTGGATCGGAAGTGGAGCTTCCAGGACATGAACCTGTGCCGATATGGAGTGGCAGCATCACAGGTAGCGGCTTAACACACTACGTACACCACAATATCAGCCCCATAAGATTAGTTGTTTTTCACACAAAGTAAGAATAATGTGCTGGGGCTGGCACTGTGGCGTAGCAGGTTAAGCCTCCATCTGCAGCACCAGCATCCCATATGGGTGCCAGTTCAAGTCCCTGCTGCTCCACTTCTGATGCAGCTCCCTGCTAATGTGCCTGGGAAAGCAGTGGAAGATGGCCTAGGTGTTTGGGCCCTTGCACCCACATAGAAGACCTGGAGGAAACTCCTGGCTCCTAGCTTTGGATTAGTCCAGCTCTGGCTGTTGCAACCATTTGCAGAGTGAACCAGCGAATGGAAGACTTCTCCTCTCTGCCTTTGTCTCTTCCTCTCTGTAACTCCACCTTTCAAGTAAAATAAATAAATCTTTAAAAAGAGAGAAGGAGAAGAAGGTGCTAATAATGCTTCTTAAAGGAATTGTCAAAACTCAGCGGAAACAAAATGTAAAGTGAGATATGAAGGCAATATAAGTAGAAAAGAGCATTTTCGGCATGTGCTAAATACTATATACAACAGCCATGGGTACTGAGAAAATGAAAAAAGGCCACCATGATCAGGGTGCAGGAAGGGAGAGAGTGAGGTAAGGTGAGCTGAGAGAAGTGAGCAGGAGCTAAATCCTGAGGCCTTGTGGCCATGAATAAAAGTTTGAGTTTTACTCTTTTTTTAAAAGATTTATTTATTTATTTGAAAGTCAGAGTTACACAAAGAGAGGAGAGGCGGAGAGAGAGGTCTTCCATTGATGGTTCACTCCCCAGTTGGCTGCAACTGCTGGAGCTGCACCGACTTGAAGCCAGGAGCCAGGAGCTTCTTCAGGTCTCCCACGCGGGTGCAGGTGTCCAAGGCCTTGGGCCATCCTATACTGCTGAGTTTTACTCTTAAGTGCAGTGGAAAACCTTTGGGAGAATTTAAGGTGCCACAAGCTTCATCCAGGTCTCCTACTTGGGTGCAGTGGCATTTTCAGCATGTGCTAAATACTATTTGCAACAGCCATGGATATTTGAGAAAATGAAAAAAAGGCCACTGTGATCAGGATGCAGGAAGGGAGAGAGTGAGGTAAGGTGAGCTGAGAGAAATGAGCAGGAGCTAAATCCCGAGGCCTTGTGGCCATGAATAAAAGTTTGAGTTTTACTCTTTTTTTAAAGATTTATTTATTTGAAAGTCAGAGTTACACAGAGAGAGGAGAGGCAGAGAGAACTTCTCATCCCAAGTACTTGGGCCATCTTCTGATACTTTCCCAGGCTCATTAGCAGGGAGCTGGATGGGAAGTGGAACAGCCGGGACTTGAACCAGTGCTCACATGGGATGCTGGCACTGCAGGTGGTGGCTTAACCCAGTATGCCACAGCACTGGTCCTTGTTTGTATACTTTTCTACTGGATTCCTAACCTCTCACTGATTTAGGGAAGTGTTTTACATATTAGAAAGATTTGGGGCTGACCCATGGCACAACCGGTAAAGCTGACACCTGCAGTGCTGGCATCCCATATGGCACAGATTCTAGTCCTGGCTGCTCCATTTCCCATCTGCTGTGGCCTGGGAAAGCAGTAGAAAATGCCCCAAGTGCTTGGGACCCAGAACCTGTGTGGGAGAAACTCCTGGCTCCTGTCTTCCATCAGCCCAGCTGTGGTCATTGCAGCCGTTTGGGGAGTGAATCAGCAGATGGAAGACATTTCTGTCTTTTCCTCTCAGTCTGTAATTCTACCTCTCAAATAAATGAAATCTTAAGAAAAAAAAAAAAGACTGAGCTCTTTTAGGGCATCCCATATGGGTTCCAGTACAAGTCTCGGCTGCTCCACTTCTGATCCAGCTCCCTGTAATGAGCCTGGGAAAGCATTGGAAGATGGCCCAAGTACTTGGGCCCCTGCACCCAAATGGGAGACCCAGAAGAAACTCCTGGCTCCTGGCTTCTGACTGAGCTCTGGCTGTTGTGGACATTTTGAGAGTGAATCAATGGATGGAAGATTGATTTCTCGCTCTCTCTCTCTCTCCCCCCTCCATCTCTGTAACTCTGCCTTTCAAATAAATAAATCTTTTAACAAATATATACAAACAACTTATAAAGACAATTAACAGGAAAGAAGATTCATGTAGATCTTAAACACATGAAAATGTACATCTATACTCATAACAAGAAGAAAAAATTTTAAAAATTTATTTCATATATTTGAAAGTAAGAGTTACACAGAGAGAGGAGAGGCAGAGAAAAAGAATCTTCCATCTATTGGTTCACTCCCCAGATGGCTGCAATGGCTGGAGCTGTGCCAATCTGAAGCCAGGAGCTAGAGGCTTCTTTCGGGTCTCCCACATGGGTGCAGGGGGCCCAAAGACTTGGGCCATCTTCTACTGCTTTCCCAGGCCATAGCAGAGAGCTGGATAGGAAGAGGAGCAGCAGGGATTAGAACTGGTGCCCATATGGAATGCCAGTGCTTCAAGGCAGGGCTTTAACCCACTGTGCCACAGTGCTAGCCCCAACAAGAAAAAATTTACATTAAAACTAGAGTGGGCAGGTGTTTTGCCTGGCAGTTAAGATACCAGTTAGGACACCTGCATCCCATAATTGGAGTACCTGGGTTCAGTTCTTGGCTCCAGTTTCCTACTGGTGTAAACCCTGGGAGTCAGTGGTGATGGTTCAGGTGCTTAAACTCCTGCCACTCATGGGGAGGACCTGGACTGAGTCCCCAGTTCCTGACTTCAGCCCAGCCCAGCCCAGCTCCAGCCCCAGCCCTGTGGGGGCATTTGAGGAGTAGGCCAGTGGGTGGGAGCTCACTCGCTTTTGTTTTAAAATTGATTTGTCTCAAATCAATTTTCTAAAAAAAGTAGAAAAAGCTTGATGTTTTATCACCGAATTTGTTATTGCCCACAAGCTTGATATTTTCTACAAGCTCAGTAACATACTATCTCAGCAGAGCTGTGAGAAAACAGGTACTCTCTTGCTGCTATTGTGAGTGGGTGGCTGATGGCACATTCAGAAAAAATGACCAAGATATCAGCCACCCCAAAGGCTTTGTTTACAGTGTGACTTAGACTCCTCCATTGTGGTCATGGAAGTCTGTGTACCCTGTTGAGTACAGTCAATCCTGTAACTGTGGTGGAAGCCAAGCCATATGACTCTAAAGACAGATCATAAAAGACAGGGAGAAGTCTTCATTCTCTTGGGGATGCTTGCTCTAAACTCAGCCACTTTGCCTTGAAGAAACCCAGACAGCCCATGGAGAAGCCCACATGGCGAGGAGCCAAGGCCCAGAGCCCCAGCAGAGTCCTTGCCAGCCCTGTGAGTGAGCCATCGTGGCCATTCCTCAGGCAGGCCTTTCCTGCTCATGCTACCTAGACCGGAGGCCAACTGCCCACTAAGTCCTGCCCAAATGGCAGATTATTTTAACAAAATAAATGGTGGTTGCTGCCAATACAAGAACCTAAGCCATATAGCATGGGCTGTAGAAACTGAGCAGTGGGAAGAAGTTAGAAGGGAAAAGATTGATACTGAAATTATAAAGGGCCTCATGGAGACAAGGTGGAAATCTAAAGGGTCTTTGTCAAGAGCTTTAGGGATGGTAAGGACAATAGTATTAGATGCTGGAGGAAAGAGGACCCTTAAAGAAGAAATGCTGGGTGACATTGTCCTCTTCAGTAACAGAAAATAGGGGGTGTGCTTAATGAACTTGATCTAGCTAAGCAGACTTTTCAGGTGTAAGACTGGAATTACCAACTGAGAGCTTCTGGCTGACCAAAATGAAATGTGAGAGGAAAAAGAGAAGCTAAATAAAGACCTGATAAATATAAAAAATCCAGGAATTACTGAATGTCTCATACTAACCCAAGCAGCAGACAACAATCAATTTCAGAAAGGGCTTCACAGCAAAACTCAAACCCTTTGTGACAACTTGAGAAAGATCCAGGGCTGTGCCTCATAGGCCAACCCACTGTGTGAAACACGAGGCTTCTGAGGATGGTGAAGGTGGCATGCCCTGAGTCACAGGAAATACAAAGGAGAGACTGACTTGTCTCAGAGAGATTTGTGGGTGTGATCTTTATTATGAATTGGTACACAGTTACATTTTATCAGCTTCCATTGTAAGGAATGGAGAGTGCTTTTGAACCATCAAACTTCAATGGGCAGAAAGCAGTCTGTGAAAACTACACAGCCTCAAGCACAGGCTACTTTTAATGGTGGGAGGACCATGACTCAGGGCAGAACTAAAGCACAGAGGGTGGAACCAAGAATGACAGAGAACAACTCTCAGAGAATAGAACTAAACCCTAATTAACAACCTGGCAACTGGTGCTCAGCTCAGCTACTTTTCACAATTGCTGCAGCCTCTGCTGACTCAAACAAGATTATCTAGTGGTTATTCCTAGGCCTTTCCCACATTGTATGTTGGTTAAGGGAGGGAGGTGGGGCCAAATAACTGTTTAATCCACAGGACAAGAGAGAGAGAGAGAGAGAGAGAGAGAGAGAGAGAGAGAGAGAGAGAGAGAATATGAATGAGAATTCAAGGAAGCACACCCAAAGAACTGAACTCCAAGATCTTCATCTGCATGTGAACCTGACTGAGATGACAAGATCTTGACTTAATGGCTGATGTAATAAGGGACAAAATTTGGGAGTCTCAGGGAAGAAGATGGGTGTGCTTTGTGTGTGAGAGGGTTGTGACTTTTTTGGGCCAAAGGGTCAGCTGTGGCAGATTGTATTTTCCCAAAACAGAAACAGTTTCCCCCATCCCACGGGCTTCTCCCACAACATGGGTTAAATGTGGTTTAAATACACTTCCCATCAGGAGGCAAGGATCTGTGCCCCTTCCCCTTGGGTCTGAGGATGCCTGTTGACTATGGAGGAAGTGAAACTGTGTGACTTCCAAAGCCAGGTCATAAAAGGTGATTCTCTAGGGATGCTTGCTCTTGGGATCCAGCCAGCACACCACGAGGAAGCCCACACTGCCTATGGAGAGGTCCATCTGGACAGAAACTGAGGACCCTTGGCTGAGCATGAGACTGACCACAAGCACCAGTTTGCAAGTCTTGTGAGTGAGCCATCTTGAAAAACGAATCCAGCCCCAAATTGAGCCACTCCATCAGGAACCACATGGAACAAAGATGGACTATTTCCACTGAGTGCTGCCCACATTAATGGATTTTGTGAACAAAATAAATGAGTATTCTTATTTTGAGCCATTAAATTTGAGGGGGAGTTTGTTACATAGAAATAGAGAAATGCTGCAGAATGTATGTTGATACAGCCCATATAGATGTCAGTTTGACAACATGGATTGAAATTACAGATTCATGCACTGCTTCACCAAACACCATGTTGCTGCAATTAGATGTGTACAGAGTTACAGCATATTAGACAAGCATGATCATTCACCACAGCATTGTTTGTCATAGCAAAAAGAGTGGAAAGCAGCCAAAACATCTGTCAATAGCCTAAATAAATGATTGAATACAATAAATCACCATGTAGCTCTAAAATAGTAATGAGAAAATTATATATAAACTGATGTGAAGGGATTTCCAGGATAAATTGTTAAATGAAAAAAAGCAAAATGCACAAAGAATGTCTGTTATGTGCTACTTTTTGTGTAAAGAAGGGTGAAATAAAATTATATGCAAAAAACAAAAGACTACAGAAGGATAATCCTGAGTCCAATGATACTGGTTACCTTCAGGGTTTGTATAGGAGTAGGGTAGATAAGATAGAAGGAATGGGAAGGCAGGTAGAAGGAGTAATACTTCACCAAATATACCTTTTTGTATAGTTCTGATTTCTGAAGCAATGATAATTCTTCATATACAGTAAGGAATTACAATGATAGGAAGAGAACCTAAAATTGAATACAAACAGAAAAAACAATCAAACTGTATTTCAATAATTGACTAAACCACATTGAAGGAGGCCAAATGAAAAAGGAATTAATGCAAATACCATTTGAATCTAAGCCTTTAGACTGTATACCCTCAGGCTAATAGTAGAACAACTCTAAAAACTGAACTCTGATCTTTAGGCTCCTTTTGTGTACAGGCTTATAGTAGTAACACCAAAATCATTTTGTTTACATCATATGATTAAGCAAGTAAGTAAATCAGTGTGAATAATGCGAGCCAAGTATCTCATGGACAAAGAAATATGAGAAGAGAGTGTAGAATGACTCTTGCTTGCCATGTTGAATTAGAATTAGAGGCATTGATATGAACTCATGTATACATATAAAATATATATACATATATAGGTATACATCTATATTCATATAGAAATGGATATGAAGTTAGGAATGCACATGGGTGTGTATTCTGTGCATTCATTGGTCATGTATCCATCATTATATGTGTGTGTTTATATACACACATACCTTTATTCTCCAGATACAACTGCTAAAATAACATAGAAGCAGGGGCACTCCAGTAACATTGAATGTTAGCACTCGGATCTTGATTTCTAAATGCAATTATTTTTTCATTGAGAGGAACCAAAGATCCTTGGAGGAATGGCTGATTGCAGACTTGAGACAAAGTGCAAGATGAACCTTGAAAGAACACCTTTCTGTCTTAAAACGTAAACTGCTGAGAGAATGATAGGATGTGTCAAAAGGACACAGAAGTCAGTTTGATGATGCTTCTCCTGGGTGACTCTAGAGCAATCAGTGTTAAAATACCTGCTCATAATACAGGATTATAACTCACTGGATGAAATAATCATAAACCCAAGCCAATATAAATTAACAAGAAGAGAAACAGCAGAAAGCCAACCAATAATGTATAAAGAATAATGGAATTAGAGAAACAGCATCAGGCAAGAATTACCAGTGAGTACAAAAACTAGGGGGTAAAAGTATGGAGGTGAACAAAATATTTACACAGGTTCAAAATACCTCCCCAGATACACATTATAGGATAAAATAATAACTCTCCAATGGAAATTAGCTAAATTATCGAAGTTAACATTGCCAACTCATGGGACTTACCAGCAGTCTGTGCCTTTCTGTTTCTGTATGAGTGTGTACTGTGAATCTAGTCAGGAGGAGATCCCAGATTGTAAAATAGCCTGTTGCAGTTCAAAATGTCAGTGTCATGAGATAGAAAGGCTTGGGAGCTGTTGTGAATTAAAGGAGACAACCAAATGGAGCTCAGGACCTTAGATTTTCTTTGTTTCAGGACATTTTTAATTGATGAAATCCTATCAGGAATTGAGTTTAGAAAACAGTACCTTATTGAAGTTAACTTCCTGATTTTGACCATTGAACTATCATAATAGAATTCCTTGTTTTTAGGAAATATACACCAAGTGTTCCTGGTGTTTAAGGGCATCATGTATGCAAACTACTCTCTTTTTTATATTCGATTTACTTATTTATTTGAAAGTCAGAGTTACAGGGAGAGAGGAGGAGACAGAGAGATTCTTCCATCTGTTGGTTCACTCCCCAAATGGCCACAATAACCAAGGCTGGACTAAACCAAAGCCAGGAGCCTGGAGCTTCATCCTGGTCTCCCGCATTGATGTCAGGGCCCCAAGCTCTTGGGCCATCCTCCACTGCTTTCCCAGGCTACTAGCAGGGAGCTGGATGTGGAGTAGAGCAGCTGGGACACAAATTGATGCCCATATGGGATGCTGGTGTGGCAGGCAGCAGCTTTACTCACTATGCCTAAGGCTGGTCCCTGCAAATTACTCTTAACCAGTTTAGAAAAAAGTATAGAGAGAAGAAAAAAGGATGGGGGTTTCTTTTATTCTTACAACATTTTAAAGTCTGAAATTATGTCTAAAAGGTTTGTTTTTTAAAAATGAGAACACTAAAAATGCTATTTTCTAGCTTTTTTGAAGTGAAAATTATAGGACTGTTTACTGTTCAATCTGTCACCAGGATTTATTTTTCTTATTTATTGGGAAAATCACTGGGAGACACGCACTAGAAAGAAAAATCTGATTGGGCTCCTGGGAGTGTCACCTCTGACTTCTCACCATGCCTCTTCAACCTCCTCTGACAACCTCCTCCCCCTTCAAGCATGAAGCTTTACCTGGGCCTACCTCCAGGGATGAAAACAGACTCCTCTACTCCCTGGGGAGACCATCAGGCTTCCCTTTCTCCCATGACCAGAAACTGTCTGGATTGCAGCCAGGTCCAGGATGCCCCAGCTTTTCTGCAAACAACCTTGCCCCAAAAGAGGGTTGGACATGAAGCAAACCAGTGTTCTCCCATCAAAAGCATCATAACTCATTTAACATTGACAGTATATGTGCTTTTAAATCCTTTTTCCTAGATTAGAAAAACAACAGTTGTTTCTTTTACCTTTTATTTCAGCTGCATTCCAGATAATAAAATCACTTATAATTAAGCCAATATATTTACTTTTTTAAAAGATTTATTTATTTATTTGAAAGTCAGAGTTACTCAGAGAGAGAAAGAGAGAGAGAGAGAGAGAGAGATGTTTTCCATCCACTGTTGCACTCTCCAATTGGCCACAATGGCTGGAGCTATGCCAATCTGAAGCCAGGAGCCTCTTCCAGGTCTTCCATGTGTGTGCAGGGGCTCAAGGACTTGGGCCATCTTCTTCTGTTTTCCCAGGCCATAGCAGAGAGCTGGATCGGAAGTGGAGTAGCCAGGGCCCGAACAAGTGCCATATGGAATGCCGGCATTGAAGGTGGCAGCTTTACCCACTACACCACAGCACTAGCCCTTAGATTTACTTTTGCTGTGTTGCCCCAGATTTTAGATTTACTTTTGCTATGTTGCCCCAGATTATGAAAAAGTATAATTACATATAATTAAAAATGAGCAGTATATCTTACCCGAGTGAAGCTTTGAGCTGATCAGGATGAGCTTTGTTGAGAAATCCATGTTTGGATAGCAAGCGAGCCCTTCAGGGGCCTGGGGCACAGAGCATGGCAGGCTTGGGCAGAGTGAGATGAAGACAGGCACGTGGCAGGGCCTTGTGGCCACATGAGAACTTTGCCGTGTTCTCTGAGAGATTTGGGGAGCCATGGTGGGGACGTGAGCACAAACATGACATGCCGAGATTGACATTTTCAAAGGATCATCTGGCAGCTAGGTTGGGGCTAGATAGCACCAAGGGTGGGGGTGGGATGGAGGGAGTGGGTCTGCTGTCTGTGTCCGTGGGTTGTGGCCATGGATGGTGGCTGTAGAGGTGGTGGAAAATCATCAGAGCAGGTCCTCGGTGTGTTTGAGGATGGAGCCAGGAGTCCTCCTGAAAGACTGTGTGGAGATGAGAGAGGCTCACAGCCTTAACATATAGAAGCATGGACTTGCTGCCCACTGTAGGGATGTTACCGATGGAGCAGGTGTTTATTTGTCTATTTAAAAAGAAAAAGGTTTATGTATTTATTTGAAAGGCTGAGTGACACAGAGAGAGGGAATGGGTGATGGAGAGAGAGAGGAGAGAGAGAGAGAAGTGAAAGGGATCCTTCATCTATTGGTTCATTTTCTAAATGTCTACAACAACCAGGACAAAGGCAGGAAGGAGGTCCATGCCAGTCTCCAGCATGGGAAGCAGGGACTCAAGCACTTGAGCCATTAGCCACCGCCTCTCAGAATGTACATCAGTAGGGAGCTTGGTCAGCAGAGGAGTGGGGACTTGAACAAGGCACTTGATGCAGGATGTGGGCATCCCCAGTGGCAGCTTAGCTTGCCACACCATGATGCCTTCCCTGGAGCAGGTTTTGCAGGAGAACATCAGGAATCAGTTTGGGACACCTTCAGCTTAAAATGTTTGAAGGGAGGTGGTGGAAGTAGTGGTGGTGGTGGTAGAGGTAGTGGTGGTGGTGCTGGTGGTCGTGTTGCTGCTGCTGTTGGTGGTGGTGGTTGTGGTGGTTGTGGAGGTGGTAGTGGAGGTGGTTGTGGTGGTGGTGGTGGAGGTGGTTGTGGTGGAGGAGGTGATGGTGTTGTTGGTTGTGGTGGTGCTGGTGGAGGTAGATGTAGTTGTGATGGAGGCAGTGGTGGTGGAGGTGGTTGTGGTGAAGGTGGTTGTGGTAGAGGTGGTTGTGATGGAGGAGGTAGTGGTGGTGCTGGTTTTAGTGGTAGTGGTGGAGGTGGTAGTGGTAGAGGAGGTGGTGGTGGTGCTGGTTGTAGTGGTTGTGGTGGAGGTGGTAGTGGTGCTGCTGGTGGTGGTAGTGGTGGAGGTGGTTGTGGTGGAGGAGGTGGTGGTGGTGGAGGTGGTGCTGGTGGTGGTAGAGGTGGTTGTGGTGGAGGAGGTGGTGGTGGTGTTGGTGGTGGTGGTGCTGGTGGAGGTAGATGTGGTTGTGGTGGAGGAAGTGGTGGTGCTGCTGGTGGTGGTGGTGGAGGTGGTTGTGGTGGAGGAGGTGGTGGTGGTGGTGGAGGTAGATGTGGTTGTGGTGGAGGTGGTGGTGGTGGAGGTGGTTGTGAAGGTGGTGGTGGTGGAGGTGGTAGTGGTGGAGGAAGTGGTGGTGGTGCTGGTTGTAGTGGTTGTGCTGGAGGTGGTAGTGGTGCTGTTGGTGGTGGTAGTGGTGGAGGTGGTTGTGGTGGAGGAGGTGGTGGTGGTGGAGGTGTTGCTGGTGGAGGTAGATGTGGTTGTGGTGGAGGAGGTGGTGGTGATGGTGGTGGTGGTGGAGGTGGTTGTGGTGGAGGAGGTGCAGGTGGTGCTGGTGGAGATGGTGCTGGTGGAGTTAGATGTGGTTGTGGTGGAGGTGATGGTGGTGCTGGTGGAGGTGGTGCTGGTGGAGGGGGAGGTGGTCGTGGTTGTGGTGGAGGTGGTGGTGGTGCTGCTGGTGGTGGTGGTGGTGCTGCTGGTGGTGGTGGGGGAGCTGATGCATATGTGAGTCTGAAGCTGGGAGATTTGGGAATTTCTGGTGGGAGAGTGTGATTGGTGTTTTCATGTCTTCAAATGCTATCGGCTACAAAGAAACTGAAATGCAACCTTGTGCATGGGGCAGTCTGTAGAGACTTCAGATGAGTGCTATTGAAAGTGCTGCCCTTAGCCTGTTGGTACTTGTTATTACTTTTTAAAGATGGGTTTATTTGAAAGGCAGTTACAACGAGAGAGAGAGAGAGAGAGAGAGAGAGAGAGAGAGAGAGATCTTCCATCTGCTGGTTCATTCCCCAGGTGACCAAAGCCAGGAGCCTGAACTCTATCTAGGTCTCCCACATGGGTGCAGGGACCCAAGCACCTGGGCCACATGCCACTGTTTTCTCAGGCACATTAGCACAGAGCTGGATTGGAAGGGAAGCAACCGGGGCTTGATCCGGCTCTCCTGTGGGATGCTGGTGTCTCAGGTGGTGGCTGAATCCACTGCGCTGGCTCTGGGCAATAGCTGCTGATGTTGTGAGGGAAGCTGTGCTCTTTGCTTTTGGAGTAACAAGGGCATTTCCCATCACATTGTGTAGTCCTCCGTCTGTCCTGACTCAGGATTTTTTTTAAAAGCTAAGTCTTAGGAAAAGCTCTGCTTTCTCAGAAAAACTGACCTGCTTCCCCTTTCCTGAAGATGAAAATTAAGAAAAGATTGTGTGGCTCTTTTTTCTTAAGCTGCTAGGGAGCTCAGGGCCAAATTGGAAACTTTTTTTTTTTTTTTTTTTTTACCTTTTAAGTACTCTATTTGTTATCACAGATCTGGGAAAATATATGGTAATTTTCTTTTGGGGACTGTAAGTAAATGTTTTCCAGTTGCATCCATTTTGTTGCAAATGACAGTATTTCATTTTTTTGCCACTGTGTAGTATTCCATTGTGTACATAATTTCTTTCTCCAGTCATCAGTTGATGGACATCTGGATTGACTGCATATCTTAGCTATTGTGAATTGAGCTCTAGTAAGCATGAGGGCACAGATAACTCTTTCATATGCTGATTTCATTTCCTTTGGGTAAATTCACAGGAGTGGGACGGCTGGGTCATATAGTAGGTCTATATTCAGATTTCCGAGGTATCTACATATTGTCTTCCACAGTGACTATACAAGTTTGCATTATCACCAACAGTGGATTAGGGTATCTGGCTATCTAAAAGAAATGTTAATGGATGTGAAAGAAGAAACAGACTCCAACACAGTAATAATGGAGGACCCCAACAACTCACTTTCAGAAAGGGACAGACCAACAAGACAGGAAATTGACAAAGAAACAACAGGTGTATTGACATTATATGCCAAATGGACCTAACTTATATCTACAGAGCTTTTCATCCTACAATTGGAAACTTTATTTTAAGATTTGTTTGTTGATTTGAGAGGTTGAGTTACAGACAGAGAGAGGTCTTCTATCTGCTGCTTCACTCCCCAAATGGCTGCAACAGCAGAAGCTGAGCTGATCTGAAGACAAGAGCTTCTTCCAGGTCTCCCAAGTGGGTGCAGGGTCCTTGGGCCATCTTCTACTGCTTTCCCAGGACATAGCAGAGAGCTGGATCAGAAGTGGAGCAGCCAGAACACGAAAGGGTCCCATATGGAATGCTGGCACTGCAGGCAGCAGCTTTAGCTGCTACATCACAGCTGTGTTAACCACTTGGCTCCACAGAGTCTGCATATTTCCTTCTGCTTTCCCAATTGTAGTGTTTTATTTTGTAATATGTCTTCTCTCTATAAGTTGTCTTGGTTCTATATAGAACAGAGCAGAATGTAAAATAAAGAATTAAACATAATTGAATAAGGTTGCTTTTTAATAACAACACAACTCATTTATAAGAGATATTGGAAATTTTTCTCTAAAGTAACTTTTTTATACAGAATCTTCTATTCTGGCTGACTTTTATTATAAAATTGAAAATGAATCCCTCAACGAAAAAGAAGTCTAGTCTGGAAACGTTATAAAAATCACACTTTAAAATTGCAGCGTATTGGCCGGCGCCGCGGCTCAGTAGGCTAATCCTCTGCCTAGCGGCGCCGGCACACCGGGTTCTAGTCCCGGTCGGGGCGCCGGATTCTGTCCCGGTTGCCCCTCTTCCAGGCCAGCCCTCTGCTATGGCCAGGGAGTGCAGTGGAGGATGGCCCAGGTGCTTGGGCCCTGCACCCCATGGGAGACCAGGAAAAGCACCTGGCTCCTGGCTCCTGCCATCGGATCAGCGTGGTGCACCGGCTGCAGCGCGCCCGGCCACGGCGGCCATTGGAGGGTGAACCAACGGCAAAGGAAGACCTTTCTCTCTGTCTCTCTCTCTCACTGTCCACTCTGCCTGTCAAAAAAAAAAAATTGCAGCGTATTTGCAAATTCCCGTATTTTAAGGGAAATAAGCATGCTCTTATACTGAAAGTAATATGCAAAATAAGTCACAAAATACAAATAAAAAATAATAGCATTTTTTGCCTTGGAGCCATGATTTAAAGCTTCTGGGAAAAAAAACCCTGAATTTTCCTAATGGGAACTGGTGCCCTTTTCCGGAAGCCACGGATGTGATGCTTCTTAGCCCCCTGCAGCGTTGCCACTCCCCACCCACCCCCTGCACATTGCCACATCCCTGTCAGCCCCTGTGGTAATCATCTTTCAGCATCGGTTCTTCAGATCAGTCCCTCTTTTACATTTATTTAAAGAGAAAGCTTACATGATAGAGAGTGTGTGAATTCAAGGGTTTTTTACTTCCCTAATGTACATAGAAATAATATGATAAAGAGTGGTAGGGTAGGCAGCTTAGCAGTGGAGGCACCAAGTTGGATACTCGCATCCAAGCTGGACCGTCTGAATTCCCTGCCCAGCCCTCAGACCCTGGGGGACGGTGCTGATGGCTCGAATGATGGGGTCTCTGGGTCCCCTTTGGCGCAGCTCAGCCTCAGCCATTGCAGTCACTTGAGGAGCAAACCAGCAGATGGGAGATCTCTTTATGTTTTCAAATAAATAAATAAAATTTATATATATATATATATGTAAAAAATGCAAGCACAGCATGGTATATACTCTTAAATACCTCTTTCACCCCCAAGCTGAACATCCAGAATGGGGAAGTGGCCTCTGTCCTGGACGTGATGGCAGAGCCAATGCTCCCAGCCCTTGGCAGTGGGTTACCTGGGCCCAGGTACCCTCGAAAGACATGCATCAGTGAGTTGGCAGAAGGAGAAAGACCCCCTTCTCCCCTGGCCACCATGAGATGGGATTCCTTGCTGAAACATCAAGGAAATCCCATGCAGTAACCCCTGGGAGAAGAGAAGCCGCTTAGGGTGAAGACTCCCGCCCTCCCATGGTCCCTACGATCATGGAGCTCACTTGCAGGTCCTGTGCAGGAAGCTGCAAGGAGAGAGTGACAATCAGTCATCTTGCAGTGGGATTCTAGGACAGGAATGCTCAGCTATGAGCCCCGGTCCTGTGGCACCTGACTCCTGCCAGCCACACAGCTCGGACCTATGGGACCTTATTCCCCCAGCTGCTGAGGCTTGAAGACCACTGTTCTAGAAGAATCCCTGCTGTTGTCCAGTACAGAGGGTGAGCAGAAAGGGGCCTGTATCCTGGTCACAGACGTGCTTGCTGTGACCTCCGGCAAAGGCCTGAGGGCCCCTGGGCTTGTTGGCCAGCCCTGGGTGAGGCTCTGAAACACCTGGACAGCTTTCTGGTTTCCAGTGTGGCTACATCCAAGAGTCGCTCCATGGTGATTCCATTTGTGTGGAGTCCTAGAACAGCCAGAGTGTTCATCTGTGATGGGAACAGTCAGAGGGGTGGTTGCTGAGATGATGGGGTAGGACAGAATGTTCTGGTCCCACGTGCTTACGTCACTGCTCATTTTGAAAGACATCAAAATGGTTTGCTGGCATGGGGGAGGAGGCAGTGATTGGATCAACAGGTGAGTGGCTGACAAAGTGGATCTAATCTACCACTGAAGGTAGGTAGCATCAAAGTGGTGGTTTATGGGTGATCTGTTACAAGATTCTGTGAACTCCGTATGAAGTAGGGACCCTACTCCCTCCTCTAGTAATGGGCTATTTCTTAAGCTTCAGCATCTGCCTTTGGGATCGAGGTGCAGCAGGTTGAGCCGCCACTGGAAACGCCTGCATCTGCATTGGGAGCAACTGGGCTCAAGTAGCAGCTCCTCTGCTTGGGATTCCACTTCCTGTTAATGCACACCCTGGAAGGCAGCAGCTGATGGCTCAAGTACTTGGGTCCCTGCCACCTGCCATGAGTTCCAGGTTCTTGGTTCTGATCTGGCCCTGCCTTGGCTGTTGTTGGCACTTTGGGGGCAGTGTGTTAACCCAGAATGGAAGAACTCTCTCTCTCTCCCTTTCAAATAAAAAAACTTGAAAAGTCTGACTTTGGAAGGAGATACATTTCTTTATTGAGGATTACACACAGGTGTGTCCCTGGGAGAAGGGGTGCAGGAGAGGATTTTGGCCCCGACCGTGGACTCTGTGCCCAGGTCACAGCAATGGTAAGGACTGGGTCATGTTCCTGGCATTGCCGAGCCACAGGTGCACCTGCCCCGCCTCCAACACACTGCCTTGGGGACCACCTCTGGGTAATGTCTACTTGCTGCAGCCACTCCACCACAACCACCAGGGATATAGTCACCCTACTGTTGCCTGAGGCTCCCCAGGATTCAACCCCACAGCCTGAAATGTGTCTGAGTGACCCCTCTCCCCCAGAGTGCCTCTCCTGCCCTGTTGATTCAGTCACCTCAAACGACCACACCTCTTCAGGTCAGACCCTCCCTCCAGATCCCAACGTTCCCCAGTGGTTCCCTTTTCAGACCCCTGAGATAGCACCCCAGCTTCTCACCCCACTTTGCCTGGCATCCTCTTGTGTGTGGGGGCTTTCTCCTCTGGTCCCCCTTCACTCCAGAATTAGGGGTGGGGTCTGGTACCCCTCAGGCTTCTCACAGCTGCTCCTAAGACATCTTCTTGGTCTCTTGCCCAAAGCCTACCCTGTGCTCTGCTGTCTCTTACTGCTGCCAGCAGGTCCTCCTCTTTCCATGCCCTGGGAGCTTTCTCTAGCCTCACTGTGGTTTTACTCCACCTGAGATCTCCACCCACATCAGGGAGCCACACCCACCCCTTCCTGGCCTCTCGGTGCCTGGTGTTCTGTAGTCCAGGATCCATGTGTCATTCAGTCTGCCGCACAGCAAGGAGTAGATGGAGCACAGCCTCACAGAAGACCCATGGTTACTGGGCAGTGCCTGGTCTGCTTGAGTGATGTCCTGGAATTTCCAGCCTCTTGCGTATAACTGCATTTTTTTTAACTTTTATTTAATGAATATAAATTTCCAAAGTACAGCTTATGGATTACAATGGCTTCCCCCCCATAATGTCCCTCCTACCCGCAACCTTCCCCTTTCTCACTCCCTCTCCCCTTCCATTAACATCAAGATTCATTTTCGATTTTCTTTATATACAGAAGATCAGTTTAGCATACATTAAGTAAAGATTCCAACAGTTTGCTCCCACACAGAAACATAAAGTGAAAAATACTGTTTGAGTACTAGTTATAGCATTAGATCTCAATGTACAGCACACTAATGACAAAGATCCCACATGAGGAGTAAGTGCACAGTGACTCCTGTTGTTAACTTAACAAATTGACACTCTCTGTTTATGGCCTCAGTAGTCACACTAGGCTCTTGTCATGAGCTGCCAAGGCTATGGAAGCCCCTTGAGTTCACTGACTCTGATCATTTTTAGACAAGGCCATGGTCAAAGTGGAAGTTCTCTCCTCCCTTCAGAGAAAGGTACCTCCTTTGATGACCCGTTCTTTCCACTGGGATCTCACTTGCTGGGATTTTTCATTTAGGTTTTTTTTTTTCCCCAGAGTGTCTTGGCTTTCCATGCCTGAAATACTCTCATGGGCTTTTCAGCCGGATCCGCATGCCTTAAGGGCTGATACTGAGGCCAGAGTGCTGTTTAGGACATCTGCCATTCTATGAGTCTGCTGTGTATCTCACTTCCCACGTTGGATTGTTCTCTCCCTTTTTTATTCTATCAGCTAGTATTTGCAGACACTAGTCTTGTTTATGTGCTCCCTTTGGCTCTTAGTCCTATCATTATGATCAATTGTGAACAGAAATTGATCATTGGGACTAGTGAGATGGCATTGGTACATGCCACTTTGATGGGATTGAATTGGAATCCCCTGGTATGTTTCTAACTCTACCGTTTGAGGTAAGTCAGCTTGAGCATATCCGGAATTGCACATCTCTTCCCTCTCTTATTCCCACTCTTATATTTAATAGCGATCACTTTTCAGTTAAGTTTCAGCACTTAAGAATAATTGTGTATTGATTACAGTATTCAACCAAAAGTATTAAGTAGAACAAACAAACAAACAAATACTAAGAGGGATAACATATTATGTTGCTCATCAACAGTCAGGGTGAGGGCTGACCAAGTCACCGTTTCTCATAGTGTTCATTTCACTTTAGCAGGTTTCCTTTTTGTTGCTCAGTTAGTTGTCACCGATCAGGGAGAACACATGGTATTTGTCCCTTTGGGATTGGCTTATTTCACTCAGCATAATGTTTTCCAAATTCCTAACAGGGATCACTTTTCAGTTAAAATTTAAACACCTAAGAATAATTGTGTGTTAATTACAGAGTTCAACCAATGGTACTATAACAAAAAAATACTAAAATGGATAAAGTATTATATTGTACATCAACCGTCAGGAGAAGAGCTGATCAAGTCACTGTTTCTCATAGTGTCCATTTCACTTCAACAAGTTTCCCCTTTGGTGCTCAGTTAGTTGCCGCCAATCAGGGAGAACATGATATTTGTCCCGTTGGGACTGGCTAAATTCACTCAGCATGATGTTTTCGAAATTCCTCCATCTTCTTGCAAATGTCCGGGTTTCATTGTTTTTGACTTCTATAGAGTACATGTCCCATAATTTCTTTATCCAATCTACTGTTGATGGGCATTTGGGTTGGTTCCAGGTCTTAGCTATTGTGAATTGAGCTGCAATAAACATTAATGTGCAGACAGCTTGTTTGTTTGCCAATTTAATTTCCTTTGGGTAAATTCCAAGGAGTGGGATGGCTGGGTTGAATGGTAGGGTTATATTCAGGTTTCTGAGGAATATCCAGACTGACTTCCATAGTGGCTTAACCAATTTGCATTCCCACCAACAGTGGGTTAGTGTCCCTTTTCCCCCACATCCTCGCCAGCATCTATTGTTGGTAGATTTCTGAATGTGAGCCATTCTAACTGGGGTGAGGTGAAACCTCATTGTGGTTTTGATTTGCATTTCCCTGATTGCTAGTGATCTTGAACATTTTTTCATGTGTCTGTTGGCCATTTGGATTTCCTCTTTTGAAAAATGTCTATTGAGGTCCTTGGCCCATCTCTTAAGTGGGTTGTTTGTTTTGATGTTATGGAGTTTCTTGATTTCTTTGTAGATTCTGGTTATCAAACCTTTATCAGTTGCATAGTTTTCACATATATTTTCCCATTCTGTTGGTTGCCTCTTCACTTTATTGACTGTTTGTTTTGCAGTACAGAAACTTCTCAATTTGATGCAATCCCAAATGTTAATTTTGGCTTTGACTGCCTGTGCTTTCGGGGTGTTTTCCAAGAAGTCATTGCCGGTACCTATAACTTGCAGGGTTTTTCCAATGCTCTCTAGTAATTTGATGGTGTCAGGTCGTAGATTTAAGTCTTTAATCCATGTTGAGTGAATTTTTGTGTAAGGTGAAAGGTAGAGGTCTTGCTTCATGATTCTGCATGTGGAAGTCCAGTTTTCCCAGCACCATTTCTTGAATAGACTGTCCTTACTCCAGGGATTGGTTTTGGATCCTTGATCAAATAAGAGTTGACTGTAGATGTTTGGATTGATTTCTGGTGTTTCAATTCTGTTCCATTGGTCTATCCACCTGTTTCTGTACCAGTACCATGCTGTTTTGATAACAACTGCCCTGTAGTATGTATTATGTATTATGTAGTATGTAGTATGTAGTATTTCTTCTATGACCCATTGTTCATTCAGGAGCATATTGTTCAATCTCCATGTGTTTTCGTATGCTCTAGGGATTCCTGAGTTGCTAATTTCCAGCTTCATTCCTTTATGGTCTGAGAAGCTGCATGGTATGATTCTAATTCTTTTGAATTTGCTGAGACTTGTTTTATGGCCTAGTATGTAGTCAGTCCTAGAGAAGGTTCCATGTACTGCTGAGAAGAATGTAAATGCTTTCTGTGTAGGATGAAAAGTTCTGTATATATCTGTTAGATCCATTTGGGCTATAGTGTCGTTTACATCTGCTGTCTGCTTGTTGATCTTCTGTCCTGTTGATCTGTCTATTTCTGAGAGTGGAGTATTGAAGTCCCCCAGTACTATTGTATTGGGTTTAAGTCTCCCTTTAAGTCCCATAACAAATCTTTTAAATAAACCGGTGCCCTGTAATTAGGTGTATATACATTGATAATCATTATATAGTGTCCCTCTTTGTCTCTCCTAACAGTTTTTGTGTAAAGTTTATGTTGTCCAATAATAAGATGGCTACGCCCGCTCTTTTTTCATTTCTGTTGGCATGGTATATCTTTTTCCAGCCTTTCACTTTCAGTCTGTATGGATCTTCGTTGGAAAGATGAGTTTCTTGTAAGCAGCAAATAGATGGGTTTTGTTCCGTAACCCAGTCAGCCAATCAGTGTCTTTTAACTGGACAGTTCAGGCCATTCACGTTCAATGTGACTAATGAAAAGTGGTAACTTTGCCCTGCCATTTGCCAAAGATAAGTTCTAATATATGCTTTGAATTCCCTGTGATCTTTTGCTGTGAGGTTTCCTTCCTTTACCTTTTTCATATTGATGACCATATTTCTGTGTTTCTGTGTGCAACACATCTTTAAGCATCTTTTGCAGGGCTGGAGGAGTGGCGACAAATTCTTTCAATTTCTGTTTGCTGTGAAAAGTCTTTATTTCACCTTCATTCACAAATGAGAGCTTTGCAGGATATAATATTGTGGGCTGGCAGTTTTTCTGTCTTAGTACCTGGCCTATATCTCACCATTCCCTCCTTGCTTGTAGGGTTTCTGATGAGAAGTCAGCTGTGAGTCTGATTGGAGATCCTCTGAGAGTAATCTGACGTTTCTCTCTTGCACATTTTAGGATCTTTTCTTTATGTTTCACTGTGGAGAGTTTAATTACAACGTGTCGTGGTGAGGATCTCTTTTGGTCGTGCTTATTAGGGATTCTATGAGCTTCCTGTACTAGGATTTCTCTGTCCTTCTCCAAACCTGGGAAGTTCTCTGCTAATATCTCACTAAAAAGGCCTTCTAATCCTTTTTCCCTCTCCATGCCTTCAGGAACTCCTAGAACCCGAATGTTGGGTTTTTTAATAGTATCCTGAAGATTCCTGACAATATGTTTTAGATTTCTAATTTCCTCTTCTTTTCTTTGGTCTGACTGTATCCTTTCTTGTTCTCTGTCTTCTATGTCTGATATTCTCTCTTCTGCTTCACCCATTCTGTTTTTAAGGCTCTCTAATGTGTTTGTCATTTGATCTATTGAATTCTTCACTTCATTGTGATTTCTCATCACTATCACAGTTTCCTGTTGTACTAGTTGTTTAATTTCATTGTGATTCCTCCTTAATATTTCATTTTCGTGAGAGAGATTTTCTATCTTGTCCATTAAGGATTTCTGTAGTTCAAGAATTTGTTTTTGAGAACTTCTTAATGTTCTTATCAATTTTTTGAGATCTGCTTCTTGCATTTCTTCTATCTCATCATCTTCATAATCTTGAATTGGGGTGTCTTTTTCATTTGAGGGCGTCATAGTGACTTCCTTGTTTTTATTACCTCGGTTTTTGCGTTTGTTATTTGGCATATTGGAGATATTTGCTTTCTTCACTGTGGTGCTTTTTCTTGTTATACTATGACTCTAGATTAAGTGGACTGTCTGTTTTTGATGGAGCTAGGCGTGGGATCTCTCTCTCTTCCTTCTTTTCTTTTTTTGATTCAAAAGGGAAGTAATTCCGCACAGCTGAACGAGGTTGGAGGTAGTTAGCAGGCAAATGATATACCCACAGGATCCAGAGATCGGAAGCTCTTTCCCAAGGACCACACAGGGAATCTGTTCTGCCCTCAGAGTGGGCTCAAATTCTCCTTCAGTCTCCCACTGGGTTGCCAAGTTACGGAATTGTAGTGTCTCTGGAGAGTACTCATGTGAATTCCATGAGTTCTCTCCCCCACTGTCTCTTTTTTCACAGTCTCAGTTCAGTAGCACCACAAATTCACTAGGTCCTAATCTCCTGTTAATTCACCCCGCCCAGAGTCAGGTTTTTCTGCCAGGCTCAGGGCTGGTGCAGACCTGAGGTGGCCCTGCTTATGACGTATTTCCAAGATGGTGCCTGCTCTTTGTCTTGCTCGCCTTTGAGAGGTGAGTGGAGAGAGAGAAACCCGTGTCTGTATCGGTCACTTTTTTTTTCTCTCTCTCTCTCTCTCTTCTAGTTAGCCTGGTGAACTTTTCCCCCCAGGGTCGTTCCCTCTAGTCTCCTCTTTCCGCTTGCCTGCCGGTGTCTCAGGCTATTGCGGTTCGGCTCACCTCGCGTTCTAGCGCTGGTGTGTTGATTCTGCCGCTGGTGTCCCGAACTGTGGGCTCCCACGCTCTCCACGCAGGTCCACTGTGAATCACTAGTTCCGGCAGAGTTTCTTCTGCTGTTTCTTCCCCTACTCTTCCTTGAACCTGCAGTATCTCCACTTTTATTAAACTGTTTCTCCCCGGACTATGAGTGTGCTCCCTTCCTATTCCGGCATCTTGCTTCATAACTGCATCTTGAAGTTCTCTTAGTCACACTCCCGCCCACCGTTCCTCCCTGGTCCGAGCACTCCCTGCCCTCTGGACAGGGGAGGAAGGGTGCTGCCTGTGTCCTGGGAGGAGACACAAAAGCAACTCATCCAGGGCAACATGTTTCCAAGGCACCGCCCCATCCAGGGCTTTGTTCATGAGCCAGGCAGTTGCAGGTGTCCCGTGTCCCTCCCCAGGGGCCTGGGTCATGGTCAAGGCCTGAACCCACAACCAGAGCACGGATGTCAAAGTACATGCTTAAATCTGCGTGTTCACAGTTAACCCGTCAGATTGGCTCTGTGGGGAAGTGGGGGGCAATTGGGGATCAGACAGCAGACAGAAGACGGCCTTGCCTGGACAGCACTGCTGTGGGCTGTGAGCCCAGGCAGCAGAAGTAGGAAGCCCTGGGCATCTCAGCTGAGGCCCCAGCATCCCGACCTGGAACTCTGGGCCCACTGCTCCCCCTGCCAAGGACCCCCGTGGGTGCCGCTTACATATACTTTCTCCCCAGGGACTCATGGTTCCCTTGGAAACAAGTGCATTCTGGGAAACTGTGTTGGGACCACTCCTGAGGTTTCAATGACGACAAAGAAAAAAGAAAAGAAGGCTCCAGGGGCGTTGTGGTGTATCGAGTAAAGCCACTGCCTGCAATGCTGGCATTCCATATGGACTCAAGTTCGAATCCCAGCTGTTCCTCTTCCGATCCAGCTCCCTGCTGATGTTCCTGGGAAAGCTGTGGAAGATGACCTATGTGCTGGGCCCCTGCATCCACGTGGGAGACCTCTCTCTGCTTTCTCCTGCCTTCCTCTCCTGCCCTCCCACAAGGTCCCACTTCTCACAGGAGTCATGGCAGCACCTGGGTGTCTGGGGGGTGAGCTGATTTGCAGAGATGGATGGAACAGTTCAGAATCCATAAAATTCCTGCTCACTGGGAGTCTCCATTTCCCAGAAGCCCCCTCCCCCTACATCTCTGTGGGTCCACAGGCTGGTTGTGTCAGCACAGTTTCTGGTCGAGACTGCTCTTCTCAATCTCCCATCCAGAGGTGGGATCTAGGGATGGGCACTTGGTGCAGTGGTGAAGTCACTGCTCAGGCTGCCAGTGTTTGAGTCCCGGCTCCTGTGCTTTGGACCCTGCTTCCTGCTGATGCATACCTGTGAGGAATCTGATGATGACTCAGGTGCTGGAGTCCCTGCGACACATGTGGGACACTGTGCCTCCCAAGTGGCATCCCAGCGGCTGCACCAGATGCCTGCCCCGAGAGGAAGGTAACTTTGAAGGAGATGCGAGGAAAATCCGAATCCTAACTCCAGTCAGGGCTCTGTGTCCTGTGCTGCTGACCTCTTGGGCAGGGTGCTAATTAGGAAGTATGGACAAAAATTCCATTCAAAAGGAAAATGAGGTGGGACAGATTCTCCCAGGGTGTGTTTCTAGGCACCCAGCACACAGAATTGTTTGTCCAGAAGCTTCTCCTATTATCTAATGAGCTACATTGGGTGCCCTGAGAGACAGGGGCCTACGGGAGGCTGGAGAGCTCACCTTCCAGGTTACCTAGCAACCTCCAGGAAGCACCACACCCAAAGACCTCAAAAAGAACCCTTCCTTTGGCCCTCAGCATTCCAGGGGCTTTGAGAAGTGTGGAGAAAAGGGAGGTTGCCAAAGAAACCAGAGTTCTTTTTAACTTGAAGATAAAAAAATCACCACTGAGTAGGAATCAGAAAAGCCATTACTGACCACGAGGCCCCAGCCGGAGGAAGGCAGGGGTCGGGGGAGGGGGCCCCAGGCACTCATCCTCTCAGGAGCACAGTTTCCTTCCAGTTTTATTTTCTTGTCTCAGATTTCCTTTTCTCACTCATTTTCCACTGGCCTGCTTCTCGTTTGCTCCCGGGGGGCCCCGCTCTTGTTCTGGCTTGATTATAGTGCACAATCATCATTCCCTTTCCTCTTTAGCAAGTGTATTTCTTGATCACCCCACTTCATTTCTGTTCCCCAGGGCTGTTTGCCAATGTGGCAAGATGTTAATGTTCCACACAACATGCCAGAAAATGCTAGAAAACCAGGAAAGAGCCCCCCCTCCTGCCCCGGGCGGAGCAGCCCAGGACAGGTGGGCTTCAGAAGGTGGCTGCAGTCCACGTGAGTGCTCCAGTACTGATGGCAGCTCAGGCCATGGGAAGAAGAATCTCCCACCAGCAGGGGTCAGAGGGCACCAAGGGTGCCAGCAGGCAGGAGCCACTGCTTCACACTGAACTCTCTCTTCTGGGAGCTGAGGCCCAGGTGGAGTGAGGGGTGGGCAAACACAGTTGCAGGGTGGGACAAGAGTGAGGGCCATCGGAACAGAGGGAGAGGTGGCCCATTCCAGGGCATTCAGAGTTCTTCCAGAATTTTCCTCGGTGCTTCTGTGGCTACTTGGATGCTCTGTTCTCCCTCATTCGTCCCCAGCCAGGCCTTGCCAAGAAGTGGTGGGGTGGCCCAGTTGGGAGGGGCATAGATGTGGGAGAGACTTCTCAGGATCCTTTTCCCTCCAGCCTGATGGAGGGACAGGCTAGAGCTCGCGCTTCCAGGAAAACCCACACAGTTGGCCGAAACATGTTGTCATACTTCTGTGGGTCAAGCAGAGCATACCAGCCCGCTGCCCATCGACCCCGGGTGCCCACTGCCCACTGACTCTGAGGCCTGCTGCTTGGGTTTGCAGCCTGGCTGTACCACTTCCGATCTGGGTGACTCCAGGCAGGTTACTTAAAGTCTTTGTGTCTCAGACTCCTCTGCAAAGTGAAAACACAAATTCCTGAAGATTAAATAAGAGGAGAACGTAAAGTATTCAGCAGGGAACTTGGTGCATGGCAGATACAATCTGTGCGTTTATGCCACAAAAGTAAGCTGCTCTGGGCAGGAGCTCAGCCTGGTGGTTAAGGAACCAGCATCACACACTGGAGTCCCTGGGTTCAAGTCCTGGCTCTGGCTCCTTCCTCCAGCTTCCTGCTAATGTGGATCCTGGGAGGCAGCTGTGATGGCTCAGCTGACTGGGTCTCAGCCACCCATGAGGGAGTCCTGGATTGAGTTCCTGGCTTGGACACGCTCAGCCCCAGCCATTGCAGGCATCTGGGGGATGACCCAGCAGCAGATGGGAACTTCTCTGTCTCTTTGCCTCTAAAATAAGTAAGAGTTTTTACGAAGGTGTTCTAAGACTATGGAAAACAAGGCAGTTGACCCCGCCCCCACCCCCCAGAGCCTTCTATGTGGGAGACACAATAGGTCAACAAAGAAATGACAGACACCAGGAAGGGTCTCTCTGAGGGGGAGACTTTGGCACAGGGACCTGTGTGACGGAGAGTCCGATAGCAGCAGGAACAGTGGGCGAAGGGCAGGGTGTGGAGGACAGGAAAGGTGGGCATGGCTGGAGCATGGCTTGGGGGTGGGTAGAAGTTGGAGGGGAGCAGGGTGGAGAGCTGGAGAGAAGCAGCCCAGGGCTTGGGGCTGGTGGGGCCAGGATAGAGGGAGATTCTGGTCTGATGAGGAGTGGAAGATTGTGATCATCTCTCAGCTCAGTGACAAATGACATGGTAGCTCCCACAACAGAAATGTATTGTGCCCCTAGGTCTTTTTTTTCTTTTTATTTCTTTATTTGTATGGCACAGTGGCAGAGAGAGAGAGAGAGAGAGAGAGAGAGAGAGAGAGAGAGAGAGGTGGCAAGGGAGAGAAAGAGAAAGAGAGATAATTTTCTTCTACTGATTCACTCCCCAAGTGGCTACATTTAGTTCTAGGCCAGGCTGAGGCCAGGAGCTCCATCCAAGTCCCCCACGTGGATATAGAGGCCCAAGCACTTGGGCTGTCTTCTGCTGCCTTCCCAGGCGCATTAGCAAGGAGCTGGATGGGAGGTGGAGCAGCCAGGTCTTGAACCAGCGCTCTGATATGGGCTGTGGGCATTGAAAGCAGTGGCTCCCCTGTCTGTGCCACAGCACCAGCCCCAGGTCCCTGTTTCAGAGGCCAGAAGTGGGATGTCATGGAACGGGCAGCGCCATGGTCCCTCTGAAGGTTCTGAGGGAGAACGTGGTCCTGGCTGCTCCCAACTTCTGGGGCTCCAAACAACCCTTGGCTGTGGCCATGTCGCTCGGATCCCTGCCTCTGTGTGCACATGGCTTCCTCTCTGTGTCTGGCTCCTAGCCCCTTCTTGCAGGGACATGGTCAATGCACCTGACCTAGAAGTCTAGCATAGTCTCATCTCGAGATCCTTGGCCCATGATATCTGCATCCTCAAAGGCTGGCGGTTAGCACGTGGATGTATATTCTGGTGGGCACAATTGAACCCACCATGGGGGAGCTGGCAGTTTGAGCAGAGGACTGGTACAGTCTGGTTTAGCATTTACCAGGTCCTGCTGTCTGTGGATGGACACCAGTTGGAAGTGGGGAGGGGAGTTGCAGCAGGAAGCTGGGCTGTCATGGACACTCCTGGCTAAGTCTGGGCATCCTCCTGTTGAACACAATTTCTCAGGTCACCAACCTGACTGTGATGGGCCAAGACAGCAGCAAGAGCCCCCTGAAATCCAGTGTGAACACAGACAACCATAGCCCTCATACAAACCACGGCATCCTGGCTGGCCCAAGTGCCTACTCCTTTGAATTTCTTTTTTTTCCTTTTTTTTTAAGATTCATTTATTTATTTGAAAGACATTTACAGTGAGAGAGAGAGAGAGAGAGAGAGAGAGAGAGAGAGAGAGAGATATTTTCCATCTGCTGGTCCATTCCACAAATGGCTGTAATGGCTGAGATTGGGCCGGGCCAGGCCAAAGCCACCAGGAGTCTGGAGCTCCATCTGGGTCTCACATATGGGCTGCAGGGCCTGAGCATCCTCCAATGCCTTCCCAGGTGCACTAGGAGGGAGCTGGATCAAAAGTGGAGCAGCCTGGGCTCAAAGCAGCGCCCAGACAGGATGCTGGAATTGCAGACAGCAGCTTAACCTTTTGTGCCTAGATGCTAGCCCCTGAATTTCCCTTCTTAAAAAAATCCCAGATTTTGCTTTGTTGCATACTTCTCGCCTTCCAGATGGGAATTATTTCTGTGTACAGTTGTAGAATTGCCCGATTCCTGACAGCACCTGGTCCCAAGCCACGTCTTGCTGCCTTAAGCCTCCCCAAGGCTCACAACAGAGCCTGAATCCCAAGTCCTTGCAAAGAGGACCCAGGGCTCCCCATAGTCCGAGTTCTCCCAGCTTTGTTCAACCCCAAGGGAGCTCTCACTGGTCTTGGCAGAAGACAGAACTGGCTCTGCAAGTGTGGGGCCCTGCAGCCCAGAGGATCCCCACCCCGTGCCCCACAATGTAGACAGGCCCATGCTCAGTTCCAAGCTCTGTTGCTGCTGTATTGAACTCCTTCACACTTTCCTCATGTTCATTTTCTCTGGGCTCCCAGACCTCACAGGTCCTTCTGCTGGAGGGCGCTGACCAGGGCTCATGCCAGGGTCGCTGTGGGAGAGGAAGGACGGAGCAGGTGCATCAGGGTTCTTCAGCTGGGCTCTGCAGGACCCGTGGGTGTTTTGGATGTGGGTGGGATCAGGCAGGAGAGGGATTTGGGAGTTCAAAATGGGGGACTGGGCACTTCATCAAGACAGGAAACACTGTGTGGACAAGCAAAGCAGATTTAGGAACAGCTGGGTGGGAGTCAAGGATTCCAGCTTGGTAAAAATAGGCTTTCCATAAAACACTATGAAAGAGGGATTGGACACTAGCGTTTTAAATATCAGTGGTGAGGCCAGTGCTGTGGTGTAGGACGTTTAGCCACTGCCTACCATGCCGGCATCCCATATGGGCGCCGGTTCGAGTACGGCTGCTCCACTTCCAATCCAGCTCTCTGCTATGGCCTGGGAAAGCAGTGGAAGATGGCCCAAGTCCTTGGGCCCCTGTATGCACGTGGGAGACCTGGAAGCAGCTCCTGGATCCTGGCTTCAGATTGGCCCAGCTCCTACCGTTGCAGCCATTTGGGGAGTAAACAAGCAGATGGAAGATCTCTCTTTCTCTTTCTCTTTCTCTCTCTCTCTCTCTCTCTCTCTCTCTCTCTCTCTGCCTCTGCCTCTCTGTAACTATGCCTTTCAATTATATAAATAAATATTTTTTTAAAAAAATCAGTGGCCTGGGGCTGGGGTTGCAGCACAGTTGGTTAAGCCACTGCTTGGGACACTGGCATTGCATATGACCACCAGTTCACAAGTCCCAGCTGCTCGGCTTCTGATCAAGCTCCCTGCTAGCACAATTGGAAAAGCAGTGGAAGATGACCCAAGTGCCTGGGCCCCAGCACCCAAGAGGGAGACCTGAATGAAGTTCCAGCTCCTGGCTTCAGCCCTACTCAGCCCTGGCTATTGGGACCATATGGAGAGTGAACCAGTAAACAGACATGCTCTCTCTCTCTCTCTCTCTCTCTCTCTCTCTCTCTCTCTGTCAGTGGCCCAATATCGTGCTGTCATTTGCCAGACATCAGCATGGAAGGAACTTAGGAGGTCTCTGTCACTTCTCACCGCTGCATGTTATCATCATCTCAAAATGAAAACTTCTAATAAAGATGGTTACCCAGAAAATCAGGATGTGAAACGGGTGACAGGCTTCTTGGACGGGTGGCTCTGCTCCCCCTTCTTCAGCTCTTGAATCTGCCATGGGCTCCAGCTTAACTCACCCAGGCAGCTGGTGAAGGGGTGCAGCTCACGTCTGCAGCTTTATTCATGGAATTCCTAGCACATCTGGAGGAGAATGTGCAGCCCACCCCTGGAGGAAGCGGTGAAATGAATCGTTAAAGCACAAAACATCCCTTGAATTTTAGTAGACATAGATGAGCACGGATGTGATGGGGAGACCTGGGTGGGTTGTGGCTTTAGGAAGGGACCTGGAAGAGCTCACCTGCTTCTTCATCTGCTCAGCCATCCGACACTTACCTGGCCCCAGGTGATGCAGCCTGAATGACAGCCGCAGGTTTCTGTTCTTGTGGAGCTGCCTCCCAACGACACTGCGGCAGGTGCAAGGTGTGTCTGAAATGCACCTTTGTGGGGGGACACCTTTGGGGGACGGGTTTCCTCTGAGCACCACTGTCTTACAAATGCTATTCCTGCCACGGTTGGAAGCACTTATTAACATTTAAGTCTTCTTTCTCACAATGTCCTCGTTTGCACGTCAAGGTGTAACATTTCTTGGGGGAGAACAGATACAGTTGGGCAAGCTAGCTTTTCATGATGTGGACCCCAGCTGGGCAGCCATGGGTCCAGCTTCTGCCCAGAATCCTTGGTCCAGGGTGGAGGGGCAGGGGTGGCAAGAGGACACACAGCCCCTAGTTCTCATTGCTACTGGGGGGCTGGGTCACTGGACATGGAGTGACTGGGCTCTTTCCCACGGTGCCACCACAGTTGTGGAGGGGGTGAGCGAGGGTGGGAAGAGTGGCCTGTGTCAGCCTTGAGGTTGGGGCTGGTGTCTGAAGTGAGGGTGGTCTTGCTGGAGACTGAGCCCTTAGATCTACCTCTGGATAGTAGGCGCCAGGATTGCATGGCCATAGTCGTGCAGCCACAAGAAAACCACTCCTCATTTCATTGTTAAGCCCAGAGATCTCTCTTGAGTGAGTCCTGGTGGGGGGCACAACCCATGCTGCCTAACCATCAAAGGTCCTGGTGCTCCAGGAATCATGAAGCCCAGAAAGCCACTGGGCTCACAGGGAGGACATCATGAAAAACACCCCGAGAACGGAATGACTATTTTGGGGAGGATGCACAGATTTGGAGGATCAGATTTTCACACAGATTCATTAAACCAAGGTAGTTGAGATGCCTCGTGAAGGGCCTGAAAGTCATTTTTAGCATTACCTTAAGATGTGCCCCATTTTTTTACAAAAAGATTTATTTATTTGAAAGGCAGATTGACAGAGAGAGGGAGAGATAGAGAGATCTTTCATTCCTTGGTTCACTTCCCGAATGGCTGCAACAGCCAGGGCTGGGCCAGGCTGAAGCCAGGAGCCTGGAAACCCCTGCTTCCCACGTGAGTGTAGGGGCCCAAGCACTTGGGCCATCCTCCACTGCTTTTCCAGATTGTTAGCAGGAAGCTGGATCAGAAGTGCAGCAGCTGGGACTCCAACTGCTGCACGTAGGGGATGCTGGGGACAAAGGCAGGTTAACCCACTGTGCCACAAGACCAGCTCCAGGAGGTGCCCCATTTCTCAAGAACTTGGAGATGGAGCAGCTGGACTCAAACCTATGCTCATATGGGATTGAGAGACTCCATTTCAGTTAGAAACCCAAGAAAGGTTCTGGTAACCTAGGGGCAGAGAGAAAGGGCTTTTAGAACAAGGAGAGGGAGAGTGAGCATGAGAAGTACAGCATTCTGTGGAGAGAAGCAAGACCTAGCAGGTCCTGGTGGCGGGAAATCAATCAGGGTGCCAGTCTGGGTGCTCAACGTTTTCTAAGTCTGCTGACACAGGCCAGCAGTGAACAGGTCCCTCTGGAGTCTCTCGGGGTCCGTGTTGTTCAGATCTGGAACACACTTTCATCTGGCAGCTTCCTGTTCTGACCTGACATCTGCGTGCCCACCGGCCTACCCCAGCCAGCCATCCTCCCTGGCTCAGAAGGGGCTTTGGCTCTCCCCAGCCACTCTGCCGAAGTTTCTGGCTTTCCTGCAGTCCCCTTTAAGGAAGAAAGGATGGGGACACAGGCACTCTGGGAGGAATGGCCCTGTGTGGGCATGGGCGCCTGCCAAGGATAGGCCACAGAAGGGACCAGCCCCTGTGGCACCTTGATCTGGATCCTGAGCTTCCAAAAGGGTTTCCGGTTTCTGGGGCTGAACAGAGAAGATCTGGCTGGTCCAGTGTCATCTGTTCACCTGGTCCCTGGGTGGTGAGGGCTCTGGTCTCCTGGCAGCATCAATCCTTGTCCACCGCCCCTAACAGGAAAGCAGTGATCACTTGCTGGCCATAATGGGGATGGGGGAGGAGGGAGGGGCTGGGTGCTCCCCAGGAGAGGCAGTTGTTACTCTACAGAACATGGTGGGCACAAAGGAGCTAAGCTTCCTCCTGGGGTGGAGGTGGCATGGGTGGGCTTCCCTTGGGGGCCAGCAAGGGTCAGCCAGTACAGAGCCATGTTGATGGCTGAGGGTCAGGGCAGCGCTGCACTGTGGGGGTCTGGCTGGGCATGTGGAGGATATTAGCCATGGCCATGCCTCTCCCAGAAGGCCCCAGTGCAGAGCCTCTGAGCTGTGGGTCAGGGTGCAGGATGAGTGGGGAGTGGAGCTAAGTGTGGATAGTGGGCAGCCCGGCTTTTGTAGTCCAAGTCGGGAGCACACAGGGCATCTGGTTTTGCTGCCAGACGTCCTAAGTCCTGTCCCACACACTCATCCAGCTGCTCTGGGAGAGTCATGGAGGGCAGCGGGGTCACCTCCCACCACATGCCCCCCGAGAGCACTAGGCCCTCCCTCCTTTCCCAGCATGCCTTGCAGCCTGAGCATGCAGCCCAAGCCTGGCCGGTCAGATACAGCTGCTCTGGATGGAGCTCCTGCTGGAGGCTGCATCGCCTTAACCGGGGGCCCTCTCCTCCCCAGGCACGGCTGCATGAGCTCCCTGAAGTCCTTCTCCATAATGGCTCCTCTGAGCACAGTGAGCAGTGTCCATCTCTGCTGCCTGCAACTCAGAGGGTGGCTCTCAGAGAGGGTGTGGAGCAAGGTCTGCCCAGTTGGGATACAGACAGGGCCTGGGTCAGGGTGTGGGGGCCACCCATGAGAGCAGACCTAGCCCCAGCCCCAGCACACCCAGCATCCCTGACTACTTGCCCTGTGTGTGCCTGTAGGTTGTGGCCTCATCTCTGTCATGTGCAAGGGGGCTGGCATTGACCATCTGTGGGGCCCCTTCTCACCTTGGCCTCTGCATTTCTGGGTTTGGGCCCAAGAGCTCTGGGCTGTCTGTGCTACCTGCCCATGTCCAGGAGCTTGCCTAGAGGCTGCAGACTAAAGCAGCAAGATTCAGCCTGTTTCTGTAGTTTGCAAAAAAAGAGACAGTATCTCGATTTTGTGGGGGAGGTACAAAGATTTGTGATTCAACTCTGAAAGCGATTTTCAGTTTTTTTTTTTCTTAAGCTCAAAAATGTCCCTGGAAAGGAACATGCAGACATGTGTTATTCAAAGAGGAGAGTCTCTCCCTTCAATGAAATGAAGGAGAAACATGACTTCACCAGCCAAGTGGATGTTCCCAGAGCAGTGGCTGCCTTGCGGAGGGCCAGAGGAGCCATGGGTGTTCTCACCACCTGTGGCATGCTGATGATGCACATGCTGAAGGCTCCAGGTTCCTTCTCCAGTCCATCATGTCGGACTGCCTCCCAGAGATTTGGGGCTCCCTGTCTTTGAAAGGAGCCTCCCCTAGCACCATGGCTCAGCACCTACTAAAATGAAGACTCGGGGAACCAGCAGGAGAATGTGTGAGGCTTGCAGCTCAAGCAGTTTACAGCATTCTCTTTGGGAAAAAGAAGACATAAATACATCATAAACTTAGGTTTTGTATGAGTCAGCTTTGTTGTGTGTATGGGGTAGGGGGCAGGAGAGAGCTTACGTCTGCTGGGTTCTTGCCCCAAGAAGCCTTCAAGTACCAGAACCAGGAGCTGGGGACTCAGTCCAGGTCTCCAACATGAGTGGCAGGAGCCCAGTTGGCACAGCCATCTCTGCTGCCTCCTGGAGTGTGCATTAGCAGGAAGCTGGAGTTGGGAGCCAGTGCTGGGGATCTAAACCCAGGAGCTCTGATACGGGAGGGAGGCATCAAAGCTTTGAGGCTGAGCACCTGCTCAAAATTAGTGAGCTTGTACTGCTGGAAGAAGAGGGGTCTATTTAGCTCATGGTTTGGGAGTTTTAAGGACAGGATGGCTGCATCGTCTCAGTTCTGGCAAGGGCCCCGCAGCAGGTGGTGATGGCGCTGGCAATGGTTTGAGGATGCATCGAGGCCGGTATTTGCATCTTGAACCAGGAGGGTGGGAGTGGTATGGGGAAGAGTAGGGGCCAAGTTCACCTCTTTCAAAGCAGTCATTATGTCAGGGCATTTGGGGAATGTCTGGCCTCAAATGTGAAACCACTGGGTCTGCCAATGCACCAGCAGGCAGGACTTGAACTTCAATACAGCTACAGCAGGCTATTTTTTTTAAAGATTATGCATTATTTATTTGAAAGACAAAGTTAACACAGAGAGAGAAAGATCTTCCATCCACTGGTTCACTCTCCAAAAGGGCTCAACAGCCTGAGCTCGGCCTATCCAAGCCAGGAGCCAGGAGCTTCTTCCAGGTCTCACACATGGGTGCAGGGGCCCATGCACTTGGACCATCATCTGCTGCTTTCCCAGGCCATTAGCAGGGAGCTGGTTCATAAGTGGAGCAGCCAGGACACAATTGGCACCCATAAAGGTTGCCGGCCATGCAGGTGGAGGCTTAACCTATTATGTTGCAATACTGGCTCCAGGCTGGCTAATTTTTAAGTTGATAATTTTGTATAGCCTGTAAATGATAAAAAAAAATCAAAGTGGCCCTTGGCAGAAAAGATTCCCCGCCCCTGTGAGCAGAGCTGTTCAAGGGGTTGGGGCACACCCCCAGTAACCTAAGGCTTCCCCACAGGCCTGGCCTCTGGGAGCTCCCAGTCCCTCCCAATAGCCCCACCCTGAGGATCATGCCTCCAACTGCAATGGGCCCTGTGACATGGCATTCGATCCACAGCAGGTAGGAGAATGAACGTTGATTCAGAAGGAGGAAAGATTAAAAAATAAATAAATAAATAAAAGAGGGAAAAGAAAAGAAACTGCCATGCTGTGGTCTTTCAGGGGCCTGCCCTCTGGAGTTTACTGGTCCTGCATGCCAATTCCAGCTTGGCTTCTCACCCTTTGTAGAAGGTTCCACGCCAGTGCTCGATAAATAGCACCCAAGTGAATGAAAATTAGATTTCTGAGCAGGCTGGTGAGAGCCGGAGCCAGACAGAAGCACATTTCCAAGGAAATGGTCATCTTGCTCGGGCAGGCTGGAGAGCAGATGGCCTCACCTGGGCTCTCACCAACGTGTCCCAGGGTGCACTGGCTTCCTGTGCAAACTGCGGCAGAGGCATGAGTGACCATGCCCTTTCACCCCCTGCTGACCTCCAAGGGGTCCCGCTGAGGTGATGACCAAGCAATGGCTCCCCATCATCCCTGACCTTCACAGCTCACCCAGTTGTCCAGACAAGCCTCCTTCACTCTTAAGCTCTGGACCAACCACCTTGAGGCCTCCCTGCTGACCAATGGCCAATCTCAAAGCCCTGACTTTGGCACTCCCAGTCCCCTTCTCTTCTTTTTTTTTTTCCCTATAATTTCTTTTTTTTTTTTTATCTTTTATTTAATGAATATAAATTTCCAAAGTACGACTCATGGGTTACAATGGCTTCCCCCCCCATACCGTCCCTCCCACCAACAACCCTCCCCTTTCCCACTCCCTCTCCCCTTCCATTCACATCAAGATTCATTTTCGATTATCTTAATATACAGAAGATCAGCTTAGTATACCTTAAGTAAGTATTTCAACAGTTTGCTCCCACACAGAAACATAAAGTGAAAAATAATAGATGATTTTTTTTTAAATGATGATGAAATCAGATCAGACCTATTGTCATGTTTAATCCCAGTGAGAGTCAAGTTGGGAATTGAAAATTTCTTTTTTTTTTTTTTTTTTTTTTTTACAGAAGATCAGTTTAGTATACATTAAGTAAAGATTTCAGTCGTTTGCACCCCCATAGAAACACAAAGTGAAATATACTGTTTGAGTACTCGTTATAGCATTAAGCCTCAGTGTACAGCACGTTAAGGACAGAGATCCTACATGAGGAGTAAGTGCACAGTGACTCCTGTTGTTGACTTTACCAATTGACACTCCTGTTTATGGCATCAGTAATCTCCCCATGCACCAGTTATGAGTTTCCAAGGCTATGGAAGCCCCTTGAGTTCTCCGACTCTTATCTTGTTTAGACACGGTCATAGTCAAAGTGGAGGTTCTCTCCTCCCTTCAGAGAAAGGCACCTCCCTCTTTGAAGACCTGTTCTTTCCACTGGGATCTCACTCACAGAGATCTTTTTGCCAGAGTGTCTTGGCTTTCCATGCCTGAAATACTCTCATGGGCTTTTCAGCCAGATCCGAGTGCCTTTAGGGCTGATTCTGAGGCCAGAGTGCTATTTAGGACATCCGCCATTCTATGAGTCTGCTGAGTATCTCACTTCCCATGTTGGATCACTCTCCCCTTTATTTATTCTATCGGTTGGTGTTAGCAGATACTAGACTTGTTTATGTGCTCCCTTTGACTCTTAGTCCTTTCATTATGATCAATTGTGAACTGAAATTGATCACTTGGAGTAGTGAGATGGCATTGGCACATGCCACCTTGATGGGATTGAATTGGAATCCCCTGGTATGTTTCCAACTCTACCAATTGGGGCAAGTCAGCCCGAGCATGTCCCAAATTATACATCTCTTCCCTCTCTTATTCCCACTCTTATGTTTAACAGGGATCACATTTCAGTTAATTTTCAACACTTAAGAATAACTGTGTGATAATTACAGAATTAAACCAGTCATATTAAGTAGAACAGACAAAAAAAAATACTATGAGGGATAATGTATTAAGTTGTCCATTAGCAGTCAGAGCTATGCTGATCAAGTCACCATTTCTCATAGTGTCCATTTCACTTCAGGAGGTTTCCTTTTTGGTGTTGAGTCAGTTGTCACCGATCAGGGAGAACATATGGTATTTGTCCCTTTGGGACTGGCTTACTTCACTCAGCATGATGTGTTCCAGATTCCTCCATTTTGTTGCAAATGACTGGATTTCGTTGTTTCTTACTGCGGTATAGTACTCTAAAGAATACATATCCCATAATTTCTTTATCCAGTCTACCGTTGATGGGCATTTAGGTTGGTTCCAGGTCTTGGCTATTGTGAATTGTGCTGCAATAAACATTAGGGTGCAGACCGCTTTTTTGTTTATCAATTTAAACTCCTTTGGGTAAATTCCAAGGAGTGGGATGGCTGGGTCGAATGGTAGGGTTATATTCAGGTTTCTGAGGAATCTCCAGACTGATTTCCATAGTGGCTTGACCAGTTTGCATTCCCACCAACAGTGGGTTAGTGTCCCTTTTTCCCCACATCCTCGCCAGCATCTGTTGTTGGTAGATTTCTGTATGTGAGCCATTCTAACCGGGGTGAGGTGAAACCTCATTGTGGTTTTGATTTGCATTTCCCTGATTGCTAGTGACCTTGAACATTTTTTCATGTGCCTGTTGGCCATTTGGATTTCCTCTTTTGAAAAATGTCTATTGAAGTCCTTGGCCCATCTCTTAAGTGGGTTGTTGGTTTTGTTTTTGTGGAGTTTCTTGATCTCGTTGTAGATTCTGGTTATTAACCCTTTATCTGTTGCATAGTTTGCAAATATTTTTTCCCATTCTGTCGGTTGTCTCTTCACTCTCCTGACTGTTTCTTTTGCAGTACAGAAACTTCTCAATTTGATGCAATCCCAATAGTTGATTTTGGCTTTGACTGTCTGTGCCTCCCGGGTCTTTTCCAGAAATTCTTTGCCTGTGCCAATATCTTGAAGGGTTTCTCCAATGTTCTCTAATAACTTAATGGTGTCAGGACGAAGATTTAGGTCTTTAATCCACGTTGAGTGGATTTTTGTGTAAGGTGTAAGGTAGGGGTCTTGCTTCATGATTCTGCACGTGGAAATCCAGTTTTCCCAGCACCATTTATTGAATAGACTGTCCTTGCTCCAGGAATTAGTTTTAGATCCTTGATCAAATATAAGTTGGCTGTAGATGTTTGGGTTGATTTCTGGTGTTTCAATTCTGTTCCATTGGTCTATCCATCTGTTTCTGTACCAGTACCATGCTGTTTTGATTACAACTGCCCTGTAGTATGTCCTGAAGTCTGGTATTGTGATGCCTCCGGCTTTGTTTTTGTTGTACAAGATTGCTTTAGCTATTCGAGGTCTCTTGTGCCTCCATATGAATTTCAGCATCATTTTTTCTAGATCTGCGAAGAATGTCTTTGGTATCTTGATTGGGATTGCATTGAATCTATAAATTGCTTTTGGGAGAATGGACATTTTGATGATGTTGATTCTTCCAATCCATGAGCATGGAAGATTTTTCCATTTTTTGGTATCCTCTTCTATTTCTTTCTTTAAGGTTTTGTAATTTTCATCGTAGAGATCTTTAACGTCCTTGGTTAAGTTTATTCCAAGGTATTTGATTGTTTTTGTAGCTATTGTGAATGGGATTGACCTTAGCAGCTCTTTCTCAGTCATGGCATTGCTTGTGTATACAAAGGCTGTTGATTTTTGTGCATTGATTTTATATCCTGCCACTTTGCCAAACTCCTCTATGAGTTCCAATAGTCTCTTAGTAGAGTTCTTTGGATCCTCTAAGTACAGAATCATATCGTCTGCAAAGAGGGATAGTTTGACTTCTTCCTTCTTGATTTGTATTGCTTTGATTTCTTTTTCTTGTCTGATGGCTCTGGCTAAAACTTCCAGAACTATGTTAAATAGCAGTGGTGAGAGTGGGCATCCCTGCCTGGTGCCAGATTTCAGTGGAAATGCTTCCAACTTTTCCCCATTCAATAGGATGCTGGCTGTGGGTTTTTTATAAATTGCTTTGATTATATTGAGGAATGTTCCTTCTATACCCAATTTGCTTAGAGTTTTCATCATGAAAGGGTGTTGAATTTTATCAAATGCTTTCTCTGCATCAATTGAGATAATCATATGGTTTTTCTTCTGCAGTCTGTTAATGTGGTGAATCACATTGATTGATTTGCGAATGTTGAACCATCCCTGCATACCAGGGATGAATCCCACTTGGTCTGGGTGGATGATTTTCCTGATGTGTTGTTGTATTCTATTGGCCAGAATTTTATTGAGGATTTTTGCGTCTATGTTCATCAGGGATATTGGTCTGTAATTTTCTTTCAGTGCTGCATCTTTCTCTGGCTTAGGGATTAAGGTGATGCTGGCTTCATAGAAAGAATTTGGGAGGATTCCCTCTTTTTCGATTGTTCTGAATAGTTTGAGAAGAAATGGGATTAGTTCTTCTTTAAATGTCTGGTAGAATTCAGCGGTGAATCCATCTGGTCCTGGGCTTTTCTTTGTTGGGAGGGCCTTTATTACTGTTTCAATTTCTGTTTCAGTTATGGGTCTATTTAGGTTTTCGATGTCTTCATGGTTCAATTTAGGTAGGTTGCATGTGTCCAGGAATCTATCCATTTCTGATAGGTTTTCCTGTTTGCTGGCGTACAGGTCCTTGTAGTAATTTCTGATGATTCTTTTTATTTCTGTGGTGTCTGTTGTTACGTTTCCTTTTTCATCTCTGATTTTATTGATTTGGGTCTTTTCTCTTCTTTTTTTAGTTAGTTGGGCCAATGGGGTGTCAATTTTGTTTATTTTTTCAAAAAACCAGCTCCTCGTTTGGCTGATTTTTTGTAATGTTTTTCTTGATTCAATCCTGTTGATTTCTTCTCTGGTTTTAATTATTTCTCTTCTCCTACTAGATTTGGGTTTGGTTTGCTGCAGTTTTTCTAGGTCCTTGAGGTGCGCTGAAAGCTCATTTATTTGGTACCTTTCCAATTTCTTGGTATAGGCACCTATTGCTATAAATTTGCCTCTCAATACTGCTTTTGCTGTATCCCATAAGTTTTGATATGTTGTGTTGTTGTCTTCATTTACTTCCAGAAAGTTTTTGATTTCTCTTTTGATTTCTTGAATGACCCAGTGTTCATTCAGGAGCATGTTGTTCAGTCTCCATGTGTTTGCATACTTTCTGGGGTTTCCTGAGTTGCTAATTTCCAGCTTCATCCCGCTGTGGTCTGAGAAGCTGCATGGTATGATTCTAATTCTTTTAAATTTGCTGAGACTTGCTTTATGGCCTAGTATGTGGTCAATCCTAGAGAAGGTTCCATGCGCTGCTGAGAAGAATGTGAAGTCTGTAGATGTAGGGTTGAAAGTTCTGTATATATCTGTTAGATCCATTTGGGTTATAGTGTCATTTAAATCTGCTGTTTCCTTGTTGATCTTCTGTCTGGATGATCTGTCTATTTCTGAGAGTGGAGTATTGAAGTCCCCCAGTACTATTGTATTGGAATCTAAATCTCCCTTTAAGTCCCTTAACATATCTTTTAAATAGACCGGTGCCCTGTAATTAGGTGCATATACATTTATAATAGTTACATCTTCCTGTTGAATTGAACCCTTAATCATTATATAGTGTCCCTCTTTGTCTCTCTTAACAGTTTTTGTATTAAAGTTTATTTTGTCTGATATTAATATGGCTACACCTGCTTTTTTTTGGTTTCTGTTGGCATGGAATATCTTTTTCCAACCTTTCACTTTCAGTCTGCATGCCTCTTTGTTAGAGAGATGTGTTTCTTGTAGGCAACAAATAGTTGGGTTGTGTTCTGTGAGCCAGTCAGCTAAACGGTGTCTTTTAACTGAAGAATTCAGACCATTAATGTTCAATGTGACTATTGATACGTAGTGACTTTGCCCTGCCATTTTCCCGGAAATATTTTCTAGTATATGCTTTGAGCTTCCCATGCTCTTTTACTGGTAGGTGTTCTTCCTTTCCCTTCTTTCATATTGATGGCCGTGTTTCTGTGTTTCTGAGTGTAGCACATCTTTAAGTATCTTTTGCAGGGCCGGACGAGTGGCCACAAAGTCTTTCAATTTCTGTTTGCTATGAAAGGTCTTTATTTCACGTTCATTCACAAATGAGAGCTTGGCAGGATATAATATTCTGGGCTGGCAATTTTTCTCTCTTAGCACCTGTGCTATGTCTCGCCATTCCCTCCTAGCTTGTAGGGTTTCTGATGAGAAGTCAGCTGTGAGTCTGATTGGAGATCCTCTGAGAGTAATCTGACGTTTCTCTCTTGCACATTTTAGGATCTTTTCTTTATGTTTCACTGTGGAGAGTTTAATTACCACGTGTCGTGGTGAGGATCTCTTTTGGTCATGTTTATTGGGGGTTCTATGAGCTTCCTGTACTAGGATATCTCTGTCCTTCTCCAAACCTGGAAAGTTCTCTGCTAGTATCTCACTAAAAAGGCCTTCCAATCCTTTCTCTCTCTCCATGCCTTCAGGAACTCCTAGAACTCGAATGTTGGTTTTTTTGATAGTATCCTGTAGATTCCCAACAATATTTTTTAGGTTTCTAATTTCCTCTTCTTTTCTTTGGTTTGACTGTATGTTTTCCTGTGCTCTATCTTCTAAGTCCGATATTCTTTCTTCTGCTTCACCCATTCTGTTTTTAAGGCTTTCTAATGTGTTTGTCATTTGATCTATTGAGCTCTTCATTTCATTTTGATTTCTCTTCACTATAACACTTTCCTGTTCTACTAGTTTCTGAGTTTCATTTTGACTCTTCCTTAAAATTTCGTTTTCACGAGAGAGATTTTCAATCTTGTCCATTAAGGATTTCTGTAGTTCAAGGATTTGCTTTTGAAAACTTCTAAATGTTCTTATCATAAATTTTTTGAAATCCGTATCTTGCATTTCTTCTATCTCATCATCTTCATACTCTTGGCTTGGGGTGTTTTGCTTATTTGGAGGCATCATAGTGTCATCGTTGATCTTGCTCCCTCTATTTCTGTGTTTGTTACTCGGCATAGTTAATTCTTCTTGCGTCACTGTGCGTTTTTTTTTCTTTCTTTTTTTTTTTTTTATTTATACTGTGTCCGTGTTAAGTGGACTGCCTGCTGTTGGAGGAGCCTTGGAGGCTTGAGATGGGTGCGGCCTGAGAGCTCTGCCTGGTTCTTCCAGGGTAAGGGTGTGCAAAGGTAACACCCTCAGGTTATGCGTGGTAAATCTCTCTCTTTTTATTTATTTATTTATTTTATTTATTCAGGGGGTAAGTAACACCGCAGGGCAAGGCTGTGCAGAATTGATGGTATTTAGCTTCCAGTCTTTGGCTCCTCTGGACTCCCACTGGGTTGCCTAGGCTACTGAATTGTAGTGACTCAGTTGCTTAGCTCTCCCCCATTGATATGTAAATCCAGAGCGCAGGCCTGCTCTTTGTCTCTTGGGAATTCTAGCCTTGCAGCCTTGTAACCTTTGCAAGGTTAGGGGGAAGAGAAACCCCGAAGCTTTTTTTTTTCCTTCTTTCCGGTAGTGAGTTTGCTGCACTTTCCGGCCCCCCTCTAGATTCTGACCCCCGTTTCCCCACCAATGTCTCGGGTTATTGAGCTCACCTCCCCTTCCAGCGCCGATGTGTGGAGCGTCCCAAGTCTCCCTGCTGTTGTCTGTGTGGCATGCACTCCCCTTGGAGCACTGGGGCTTCTGCGGCTCCGTCCCCTTCTCTTCTGCCTCATCAGCAGCACTGCCCCTTCTGATCCTCTACAGGCCCCCCATGTCCCCACACAGCCACAGACCCCGGGGACCCAGTATGTGACCTTGCTAGGGCTGCTGTGACAAAGGAGCACTCGGTGGGTGATTTGCAGAAGCAGCAGAAGCCTACTTTCCCACGGTCCAGGAGAGCAAGGGTTCAAATTCAAGGTGCTGGTTGGGTTGCTTCTGAGGACTGTGAGCATCCGGTCCAGGCCTCTCTCCCTGGCTTGTAAATGAACATCTGTCTCTCCCTCTCTTTCCATCTCCCCCCACCTCTCAATATGAGTGGCAGAGATGTACAGGAACACAGCTCCCATCTGCTGCTTCACTTCCCAAATGCCTACAAAGGCAAGGGCTGGGCCCGGGTGCAGCCAGGAGCTGGGAATACAGTCCACATCTTCCACAGGGGTGGAGGGAACCCAGTTACTGCAGCAGTCACTGCTGCCTTCCAGGGTCTGCGATAGCAGGAAGCTGGAGTCAGGATCCAGTGCCAGGCCCTGATCCCAGACATTCCAATACAGGGTTCCTCCATCTTAATCAGGGCTTTAGCCACTAAACCCACTCCAACCTGTCTCTTTCTGTAGTGTTCTATGTGTGCATCTCTGTCTACATTTCTATTTTTTCAGATGTATTATTTATTTGAAAGGCAGAGAGAGAGGTCTCTAACTGCTGGTTCACTCCCCAAATGCGCACAATGGCCAGGGCTGAGTGAGGCCGAAGCCAGGAGCTAGGAACTCCATCCTGGTCTCCCATGTGGGTGGCTGGGTCCCAAATACTTGGACCATCACCTGTTCCCTCCCTGGGTGCATTAGCAGGGAGCTGGATCAGAAGTGGAAGATTCTGGCCTTGTACGGCACAGCTTAATCTGCGGCACCACAGCACCAGCCCCTATGCTTATGTTCTCCCTTTTAAAGGGATACCTGTAATACAGGACTCGCCCCCGTCCCAATGATCTCATTTTAACTAATTACATTTGCAATGTCCCTATTTCCAAATAAGGTCACATTCTGGGCACTGGGGGCAGAATTTCAATATATGCATTTTTGGAGACACAGTTCAACCTGTGACACTTGACATGCACACATACACACACTCAGTGTGTTCTTTGGGCCTTTTCTGCATCATTCTGTAAGGGAGCAGCTCCGCCCTACACTGTCATCCACCAGCCTAGGATGCTCACTTTGGATCAGGAGTCTCCTGAGCCCAGGACGAGAGCTCAGTCTGGAGCCAAGGACATCGAGGGCTGCATCAGCTAACGTAAGGCAGGCTGCTCCCACACCTGTGCCTCTCAGCCTCCATTGCCAGACCCAGCAGAAGTTGGGGTGGTCCAGGCTGCCAGGATTCTGCCAGCTTCACCAGAGGGCTCCAAGGTCGCTGTGGGTATGGGCAGACATCACACCAGCACACCACAGGCAGAGAGAGGGGAGGATAAAGGGTGGCTTGTATGGACCAGGTCTTCTCATTCCACTGGCCCAAACTCAGCCATAGATCTTGCCTCCTGCAGGCTAGCTGGGAGTTGCTGTCCTGGGCTGGAGTCTGCCCTGTAGGTGGGGAGCACAGGTCTTACCTGGGTAAGAGCCCACATTCAGAGCATGTGCGCCTGAAACCCTGAGCTCCGTAGCCTGATAATGGAGGGGGCTTCTGAAATACAAGAGCTTCCTTATTATGTATTCCAAAACAGAACCACTGGAGTTACCACCTCTCAGGTACTCCCCCCCACCCATCTTTTCCATTATTTTAGGTTGTCATCTTCCTTCTCCCTCAGCACTTGGTTGTTTCCAGAATGAGTGAGACTAAAATTATTTTTTGAGAAGGTTTGGGGAATTTGCAAATGGCCCTTTAGGAAGCAGGTGGTGCCCTGGGTTGGGGGGAGGGGTCATCAGCAGAGCCCAAAGCAAGTTCACTCCACTGTTCACTTCTGATTTGATTCTTACTAAGACAAAAACAACTCTGCCCTGGTATTTTCCCATATACATTTTAAAGACAGAGGAACTGAGGCCCAGGGAGGCCAGCTGGCACCGACCAAGTTGCCTCATTCGAACAAAGGGAAGAGAAAGCAAAGGTGGCTTGGAGTCTTGGAGGGGTGGAGACAGAGGGGAGTGGGTGGAGGCCCTGGCACCTGTCTTGGTGGTCAGACATCTGCCCCTCTCTCAGCACTTGTGGCTGCCCACCAACTCCCTTCTCCCGAGAGGAGCTCTGCGGACCCCAGTCTCCTGGCTGAAATGTCCAGGGAGGCGCCGCCTCCCACACTCACCCTGCCATGGCTGTCAGCTGAGCCCGCCCCTGATGACCCCAGAAAAAACCTGTGTTGTGTCTAAGGTTCTGCTGAGAGGGACATTCCCTCAGAGCTCTGGAAGTTTCCCCTTGTGTCTCCCCAACATCTGATCTGCAGCACTGTTCCTCTGGTTTGAGGGGTGTGTGTGTATGTGTGTGTGTGTGTATGAGAGAGAGAGAGAGAGAGAGAGAGAGGAAAGCAAGGCCTCAGGTCTCAGGCTGGCCATCCTGTCTGAGGGGGAGTGTCACACATTATAGCTAACCAGATTCCTGGCCACCCAGAGGTGGAGGAGAGGGCAGTGAGCAGGCCCTGGACAGGCCTGGGACATCTTTCTTGGGAGATACAGAGAGGAAAGCTGGTGGAGCTCACCCATCACATAGATCCCTTTGGGGCTGAGAAGGATTGTACTGTTTTTTCCTGGGCCCCCAGGATCTGAATCCTTTCTTAGCAACCCGATGTATCTTCCTCAAGCTTCAGTCTTGTCATCTGTAAAATGGGATAATATCTCATGTGATGTGACCATGAAATGAAATAATGAATAGAGTGCATGTGACACAGTCTGAGCACATGCCGAGGACTTGGTAAGTATTCACTATGATTTTCCTGGTGGGGTTGACAAGCACCCCGTGGACATGCCTCTCTGATGGGTAGCCCCAGCCCCAGATGACTACCTGTCTTTAATTTAATCATTATCAAATAAGACCAATGGTGCAGTTGCTGGTTGCACCAGCCACTTGTGGCTGGAGGCTACCATACTGGATGCACAGAGAATTTCCAGAATGGTTTATTGGACAACATTGTCTTCAAGCAGATAGAAGCCAATCCGTCAGGAACAGGACACAAGGCAGTTTTTTAATTAATTAATTAATTAATTAATTTATTTAAAAGGCTGAATGACAGAGTGCATGGGAGACAGACATACAGAGATCTTCACCCACTGGTTCACTCTTCTCAAATTCCTGCAACGGCCAATGCTGGGCCAGGAGCCTGGAATCCCATCTGGGTCTTCCACATGGGTTGCAGAGACTCAAGTACCAGAACCATCACCTGCCGCCTTCCCAGGCACATTAGCAGGGAGCTGGATTGGAAGCCGTGCCTCAGGGACAGGATGCCAGTGTCAGAAATGGTGGCTTAACCATCTGTGCCAGTTCTGGCTCTGGGCAAGCAGTTTTGATGGCGGGAAAGTCAGGGTCCAGGCAGGGGTTCATCTGGGCATGAGTAGGAGGTATCATATGGGTGGGAGCTGGGACTGCTGACATTGGGGGCAGCAGGTGGAATGGGGGCCCCTCCCTACCTGACAGCTGTCAGTGGGAAAACGATGTCTGGGCAGCTGGTGGACTCAGCGCTCAGGGCAGTCACTTGTAAGCCTCCCTGGATTCTGGGGTGACTGCAGGGATGGCAGCCTTTGTGCCCATGCATTCCTCGCTGCGAGCTGAGTGATCAGTGACATGGGAGGACCCCGACCGCTTTTGGAGAGATTTCCAGCAAGGTCTGCAGGAGGAGAACAGCGGTGTGGGGCTAGGGGTTTGCCAGCAGCAGCTCACATCAGGTGAGCATTTAAGGGATGAGATGAAGTCAGCTCAGGGAGCCCATGAGGGAGAAGGCTGGATGTGTCACTGTAGTAATGATGAATAATAAAGGACCAAGACACTGCTGTAACTCACAGAATGGGAGAGGAGGTGAGAAAATCTATGGCTTTGGCGTGCCCCAGGAGAGAGTGTCTCAGATGTGCTTGGATCTTTATTTGATGAAGAACCTTCTGGAAGATGTGCTCTTGTCAAGAGGAGCCCATGTTTCCGTGAGGCTGAGGATCTAATGATGCAAGAAGCCCCCTCCTTCATCATCCTGCCAGCCCCACGTATGAGTATCTGCTGGATCAGGCCAGGGCCCCACCCTCTGCCACCTCTGCCTGTGCAAACCAGAGCAGTCCATGACCTGGGTGTCCCTGGGCCTTTGCAAGGGCAGGGGGAGGCAGCCCCTGGCAAAGGAGGCCTGGGAAGTGCAGGGAGCCGGCCTCCAGGTCAGGTGCAGGGCTGGCAACTCAATGTCCACTCTTAGCAACCCTGGGGAAAGACCTGGGTCAGAGGTAAAATGAGCTCAGGGCTGCGGATTGGTGTGGGCTTTAATCATTTATTCATGGGAAGCAGCAGCACAGCGTGTGTGAGAAGACACCAGAGGGGACATGGCAGCCTTGCCCTTTCCTGGGTGACCCTCCCCGCTCTGCCCCAGGGCTGGGCTGTCCGTCCTCCACCAAGTTGCCACCAGGATCCCCGGGCTGGCAGCCGAATGTGCTCAGCCTCCTTCCTTTCCTGGCTTCTGTGGCCCTGCCTTTCCCTGGGATCATGGTCCATGCTCGGTGGCACTGAGAGGTCAGCACCACTGAAATCGAAGCTGGGGTTACGGTTGTCCTGCCACGCGGGCCTGGGCACCCCATGGGCATGTGGAAGAGAGCAGGAAGCCTTTGCTGTGGATATTCTATGGGGGACAGAGTGGGGCCCGGTGGAGTTGGGGGAGGGGCTCTGGGCTACTGGGGTCCCTGGTTGCCTGGCCCCGGGGTCCCTGGGTGACTCTGGGCAGGAAGACTGTTTGACTGTTTTGTCCATGTGTGAGTTAGATAATCAAAGCCTTCCTCAGGTTTCATACATTTGGCTCTGCAACTTGTAGATCCAGCTATGTTTTCGGTTTATTAGGCTGGATATCACCGACCGCAGTCTGAGAGGTGCATGGGCGAGGATCCCAGCGGTGGGAGCCTCTGTTTCTAGGCACTCCCCGAGCCCTGTGGGTCAGCACATTTCTGTGGGGGCTTCTTCCTCACCCAGGAGTGATTGTTGACTCCCTCCCCCAGTGGTTTACCTCTTCCTGAGATCAAAAGATACTCCCAGGGCCCAGCTGATACCAAGAAGCAGGAGCGCTAGGTCAAGAGTTTGACTCAGATGCAGTATTAGGGCCTGAGACACCAGCGGATCTTGCATCATTAGATCCAGTTCCCTGCTAATGCACTTGGGAAAGCAGCAGAAGATGGCCTGAGTACTTGGGCCCCTGTCATCCACCTGGGATGGAGTTCAGGGATCCTGGCTTCAGCCCAGCCCACCCAGCCACAGCTGTTGTTGGCATTTGGGGAGTGGACTAGCATATGGAAGATCTCTCTGTCTTCCCCTTTCTCTCTGTTACTCTGCCTTTCAAATAAATAAGTCGGTAGTCGTTAGAAGATGAAGCATGGGAACAGAAGATGCTCCTGGCACTGCCATTGCTCAGAACAGCACAAGACTTTTGGATTCTGGGCAAGGGAGGCTGAAAGCAGGGCCCCAGTAGGTACTTCCTCCCCTGATTCTCACCTGCCTGCAAAATGGGGGCACAGGGGAGACACAAAGGGCTCTGGTGGCTGTTTGGGTCATGCTGGGATGAATGGATGCAGAATCTCAGCCAACCCTCCGGCAGCTCTCCTGCCTTGCAATGTTGGCTTCTCTCAGATCTGGGTCCTCTGCATACACTCTTCCTGGAGAAGTCTCCTAGCACCAGGGACCTGGGGCTTCCTCTGTTCTGAGATAGCCCCACACTTGTTCTCCTCTGAAGGACCTCTGCTCCAGGCACCCACACCCTTCTGGTCACCTCTTAGGGCTCTGGGGAAGGCCCTGCCAGGAGCAGGTGCTGATATTCCCATCCAAAAGGGAGCCCCGAGGGAGCGCTCCCTGTGCCTCCACAAGGTTCGTTAAGGTAGCAGGCTCCAAAGAGTGTGTGAGACCAAGCTAGGAGGGCCATCCCATCCGAGGCTAGGGCAGTGTTTTGAGCTGATGGACCAAGCACTGGGGCTGCTACACCAACAGCACACACGCTCTATGGCTCATGACAACAGGGTTTATTCTCTTGCATCTCTGAGGACCAGAGGCCCAGGTTTCAGCAGGGCCTGGGGTTTGCCCCCTGAAAACTCAGGTTGAATCTTCACAGCCACTGTAACAGGGTTAAGAGGATGGGGGCCCTTAACTGGTGATGGAGCTACGGGAGTTCTGTGGGATTTTTAAGTGTACAGTGACAACCATGGGTGCATCTGAAGCCGCTAGGTGTGGGAGCTCTGGCTGCTGACGTCCATTTCTGTGTTGTTGCAAACACAAGTCAGCCGGGCTGCACTGTGGCATAGAGGGTAAAGCTACCCCTTACAGTGCCGGCATCTTAGGTGGGTGTTGGTTCAAATCCCGGCTGCTCCTTTTCGAATCAAGATTTTTGCTAATGGCCTGGGAAAGCAGTAGAAGATGGCCCAAGTCCTTGGGACCCTGTGCCCATGTGGGAGACCTGGAAGAAGATCCTGGGTCCTGGCTGTGGATTGGCCTAGCTCTGGCCATTGTGGCCATTTGGGGAGTGAACCAGTGGATGGAAGACTTTCTCTCTGCCTCTCTAACTCTGCCTTTAAATTAAATGTTTAAAATAGGGCCAGTGCCGTGGCTTACTAGACTAATCCTCCGCCTGTGGCACCAGCACTCTGGGTTGCTCCTCTTCCAGTCCAGCTCTCTGCTGGGGTCCGGGAGTGCAGTGGAGGATGGCCCAAGTGCTTGGGCCCTGCACCCGCATGGGAGACCAGGAGGAAGCACCTGGCTCCTGGGTTCAGATCGGCACAGCATGCCAGCTGTAGCGGCCATTTGGGGGGGTGAACCAAGAGAAGGAAGACTTTTCTCTCTGTCTCTCTCTATCATTCTCTAACTCTGCCAGTCAAAAAAAAATAACACAAGTCAGTTACATGTCACAAACTTATTTTTATTTAAAAAAATACAGCAACTGTGATGAGTCCATTTTTTGCTTGAAAAATGAAGATACCAAATGTCTATGGGGACAAAAAGGCAATTATTTATTTTTAAATACTTATTTAATTTGAAAGGCAGAGTTAGAGAGAGGCAGACACAGACAGACAGACACACACACACACACACACACACACAGAGAGAGAGAGAGTTTGACCCACTGGTTTACTCCCCAAGTAGTTGCAACGGCCGAAGTTGTGCCAGACTAAAGCCAGGAGACAGGAGCTTCTTGCAGGTCTCCCATGTGGGTGCAGGGGCCCAAGGACTTGGGCCATTTTCCGCTGCTTTCCCAGGTCTATTAACATGGAGTTGGATCTGAAGTGGGGCAGCTTGACTAGAACCTGCACCCATATGGGATGCTGGCATGGCAGATGGTGGCTTAACCCACTGTGCCACGGTGCCAGCCCCTGAAGAAGGCCATTCTTAGCCCATTGGCTGGAACCTTAAATGCAGGAATCAAAGTTGACATCACCGTACAGCTCTCTGATTCTCATGGCAACCTCTGGGTGTGATGCTGCAGCAAGGGCAGGGCAAGGTGGGTCTGTTTATGCTGACAGCTCTGGGCATCTCTGGCCTGAGCTCCTGGTCCTGCTGTGCAGAGAGCTTCTCTGAACACAGACCCAGCCTCTGTGGGATTGGGGGTAGCCCGGGGTCTGGGCTCCATGACATCTAGGTTGGGACCCTTTCCTGTACTTCCAGCTCTGCCTTTCTGAGCTACAGGGCTGTTTCCACCTCTAATCCTGCAGTAAAAATCAAATGCCTCCTTCAGGGGAAGGTTTAGCACACTGTGGGCCCATGTAGCCAGTGGTCTTAGCCCATCTTCTGCTGCTGTAACAAAATGCCCGAGGCCAGGTAACTCTGAAGGTATAGAAGCTGGGGCTGGCATGGTGGCACATCTGGGTAAGCCACCACCTGCAGTGCCAGCATCCTGCATCAGATCACGTCTTTGAGTCCTGGCTTCTCTGCTTCTGCGCCAGCTCCCTATTAATTCACACCTGGAAAGGCTGCAGAAGATGGCCCAAGTCTTTGGGCCCTGTCATCTGGATGTGGGTGACCTGGATGGAATTCCAGGCTCCCGACTTTGGCCTGTACCAACCCTGGGCTGTTGGGGCCATCTGGGGAGTGGAACAGCAGGTGGAAGATCGATTTCCCTTCTCTCTGCCTCTCCGATAAGTAAATAAATCTAAAAACAATCAAGCAAAAAGAATAGAGGATGATTTGGTTCATCACAGAAGGCAGGGAAATTCAAGAAGCTGGTGCAGGTGCTGTGTGCTGATGTGGCTGAGGGCAGGAGTGTGGGCAGAGAGGAGGATCGAGAGATCTCAGGGAAACAGGATACAACCCTCTCCTGTGAGAGTGAACTCACTGCCTTGAGGAGCACATTGATCCATTTCTGTCCCGTTGCTTTCCGCAGTGCCCCCCTCCTGACACTGCCACCTTCGGACCTAAGAACCCAAGGTGTAGGTTTTTGAGGGTCACACAGCACCAGCCAGAGTGCTACTGTTCAGTGGACATCAGTGCCCATTGTCCACACTCGTGGGATGAATGTGTGGACAAGTGGGTTAATTTGAAATTATCGGTTGTGGGGAATATGCATCTAGCCTTGGCCTTCTCCCACCCTGCAGGGTCCCCTGGGCTGATTCTCAGCATGGAAGCAGAAGGCTCTGCAGTTGGTCAGGGTCTGGCCCTTGGAGCAGTTCAGCAGTGACTCTGATCCTTTGTGAGGGTTCTGTCCTGTAATAAGTCAGCAGTCCGTGCACACTCTGAGCACTTCCTGTTTATTCTTGGCTGCTGGAGTGGGAAGGGCCTCTTTTAGCAGGGGGAAGGATTGACTCATGCTCCTGGGGTGTGTGGTTGGCTCGGCTGCTCAGAGGGATCAGGTGTAATTTTAGGGTAGAGTGAGTGTGATTCGTGATAGAGCTGTTACAGTCAGTGAAAGGAAAAAATACGAAGCTGCTGTGGCTTTTATTTTAATCCTAAGTGAGGATTACGGCTCTTTTTATGGAAGGACTCCTCCTGGGAATGAAGATGCACTTTTGGAGGAAGAGGTTTGGGAAAGTTGGCAGGGGCTGGAAACTGCCTGTCTCTGTCGAGAAGGACTTTGCTCCAAGCAGCCGAGATCTGTCTCATGATACCCTAGGGAGGGTGGGGGTCTGATGGGGGCTGGGCTGCTGCCCTAAGGGCCACCTCCCACCCCATGCCATGGATTCACGAGCCCCTGAGGTCCAGTGGGCTTCCTCACTGTTTCTGTGGTGCGTGTGCAGGAGTGGACTGCAGAGGGAGTGGTGAGGACCAGCTGACTGACGGGAAGTGCTGGAGGGAGACCCTAGCCCAGACAGGTGGGAAGGGATTTAAAGCCACAAGGACCTTTTAGACAAGGATGAAGGAGGAATGCCATGCAAAGACCTTCACTCTGGAGGCAAGGAGGATGAGGATGTGGAACAGAGGTGAGGTTTGGTTCTTCAAAGAGCTCTGGCCTTGGAAACAGCTGCCTCTAGCTCTTCTGTGGGTCTGGGGTAGGCAAAGACTTGAGAGGTTCCAGAACATTCTCAAAAGTTTTCTCCTTACTTTCTTTGAAAGGCAGAGTTATAAGGAGAGACACAGAAAGAAAGATCTTCTATATGTTGATTTGCTTCCCAAATGGCTGCAATAGCCAGGGCTGGGCCAGATGGAAACCAGGAGGCTGGAACTCTGTCTGGGTCTCCCATGTGGGTGCAGGGTGCTGGGCCATCATCCTCTGCTTTGCCCTGCCTACCTGAACCCATGCGAGTGCCTGGGGAAGCTGCAAAAGAATTCTAAAAATTTTGATAGCTCCAGACCCAGAATACTGGTGTTCAATGCTAGCCTGGGGACTGAGGTTTTTCTTGATCATATAAAATGTGGAAATCTCGGCATCAGCTCCAACAGCTCCTGGGGTCTTTGGGAAGAATGTGGATGTGCTGGAATTGGAAGGCCCATGTAGGTCCATGTGGGCTCTTCGAGCAAGGGTGGAGGGCATGATCTGGGCACGTGGGACAGCAGGATTACCCCATAGGACCCGGGTGTGCTGAACACAGCTATGGGGCAGACAGCTTCAGTTTCCTGTGAGTCAGACGTTCCCATGGACACTTAAGGGTATGTGTCCCTCTTCCTCTCTCACGCATTGTCCAGCAACACTGTGGAATGCAGGTTTCACATCCCTGGCAGTTAGGCTACCTGCCTGCTCCCCACTGAATTATCTCCTTACCTCCGCACCTACTGCCTACCTACCTACTCATCTGCCTATGTAGCAAGTTACCTAGTTACCTGAGTTATTCCTTACCTGCTTCCTCACTTATCTACCTACTGAGTTATGTTCTTATCTAGTTAACTACCCACCTATTGAGTTATTTTTTAATTAATTAATTAATTAATTGGAAAGGCAGAGTGATAGAGAGGTTTTTCATTTGCAGGTTCACTCCCCGGATGGCTGTAACAGCCAGGATTGGGCTTGACCAAAGCCAGGAACCATAAAATTCTTTGAGGTCTCCTATGTGTGTGCAGGGGCCCAAGCACCTGGGCCATCTTCTGCTGCTATTCCCAGGCCACCAGCAGGGAGCTGGATTGGAAGTGGAGTAGTTGGGATGTGGACTAGTACTCATATGGGATGCCAGCATTGCAGGCGGTGGCTTACCCACCAAGCCACAGCAGCGGCCTGCTGAGTTATCTTCTTATCTAGTTGCCTTCCTCCCTCCCAAGTTACTAACTTACCTAGTAACCTGCTACCTACTTCCCTACTTTTCTCCAAGTGGCGGCAGTCTTTCTGTGCCTGGGTCTTAACCAGGGACCTTGCATGAGGACTGAGACAAGACTGGGATGGGGGAGGAGGGCTCCTGCTGAATTGGGGGAGCCACCATCCCTTACAATAGAGGCCCTGTGATAGGGCCAGCCTCACCCACAATCAAACTCATCACTTGGGATGGGCCAGCCAGAAAGGCCCCCACTGGCACCACAGCCGGTAGGCTTGGGCTTCCCCCAGCAGGGCTAGACACCCATGCTGGTTGCACATGGCTCCAGCCCGGCTCTGTGCCTGGGGCCACGATTTTCTCCGTGCCAAACTGAGAGCACATCAGGCATCCTCATCCAACACAGGAAGTTCCTCGGGGGCACGTGGGTTCAGGGCAAAAGCTCCAGCCCAGTGGCCAATGCCCTCTGTATCTGAAGGTGTCTTCCCTGTGTCCTTGTCCCTGCAGCACCTCCCGCCTGGCCTCTGTGTCTACTGCAATAGACAAGTCACTTCTTCCTGGCACCTAGGCTGCAGCAGTCCAACTGTGTGCCTGTGCACCTGCTCTTCCAGCTCCTCTGGCACCCTGCCCCACTCTGTCAAATTTTTAGCCATTCTGGGGCCAGTGTCATGGTGCAATGGGTTAAACCGCCACTTGTGACACCAGTATCCCATTTTGGAGAGACGGTTCAAGTCCCTGCTCACCCCAGGGGGCTAGTGGCAGAGCTGCATGGCTGTGTATGCCAGGTGCACTGCTCCGCTCCCAACACCCAGCATGGAACAATCCTCAGGAATCAAATTCCATGCTGTGTCCACTCTCAGGTTGAGGAAAGACCAACTGCCCACTTTAAAAAAAGGTTATTTATTGGAAAGGCAGACACACATGCACCCAGAAAGAGAGCTCTCGTTGACTGGTTCACTCCCAAAATTCCTGCCTTGGCCGGGACTGGGTGCTGAAGCCAGGAGCAGAAACCCAATCTAAGTTTTTCACGGGGCTGGCGGGCACATGATTCCTTGAGCCATGTGGAAAGCCGGAGTCTGCAGCCTGAGCCAGGAATCAAACCTGGGCACTCTGATGTGGGGTGTGGACAGCATAGCTGCCAGCTGATGCCTGCCCTATCACCTACTTTCTGTGTTCTATGGTGCTTGAAAGCCACACAGACCCCTAGAAATCAAAGGCATGGAGGAACATGTTCCAGCCAATCTGACTCTGTTTCTATGAGATGAGCTTTTTTGTGCTTCCACTTGCGAATGAGAATGTGCCATCTCTTTCCACGCCTGGCTTATTTCACTTAACTAATGTCCTCCAGTTCTAGAAGGAGGAGGGGCAGAGGAGGGATAGAAAGCAGTTGGTTTTTGTGGCACAAAATGCAGTCAGGTAACTGGAGTGTGTTGTGGTGTCATGTTGCACAGTCGAGTAACCACGTGAGCAACAGGGGCTTGTATATTTTTCTTTTTTTAACTTTTATTTAATGAATATAAATTTCCAAAGTACAGCTATGGATTACAATGGCTCCCCCCAATAACTTGCCTCCCACCCGCAACCCTCCCCTTTCCCTCTCCCTTCCCCCTTCTATTCACATCAAGATTCATTTTCAATTCTCTTTATATACAGAAGATCAGTTTAGCATATATTAAGTAAAGATTTCAACAGTTTGCACCCACATAGAAACACAAAGTGAAAAATACTGTTTGAGTACTAGTTATAGCATTAAATCACAATGTATAGCACATTAAGGACAGAGATCCTACATGAAGAGTAAATGCACAGTGACTCCTGTTGTTGACTTAACAAATTGACACTCTTGTTTATGTCATCAGTAATCACCCTAGGCTCTTGTCATGAGTTGGCGAGGCTATGGAAGCCTTTTGAGTTCACCAACTCTGATCATATTTAGACAAGGTCGTAGTCAAAGTGGAAGTTCTCTCCTCCCTTCAGAGAAAAGTACCTCCTTCTTTGATGACCTGTTCTTTTCACTGGATCTCACTCACAGAGATATTTCATTTAGGTCTTTTTTTTTTTGCCAGAGTGTTTTGGCTTTCCATGCCTGTAATACTCTCATGGGCTTTTCAGCCAGATCTGCATGCCTTAAGGGCTGATTCTGAGGCCAGAGTGCTGTTTAGGACATCTGCCATTCTATGGGTCTGCTGTGTATCTCGCTTCCCATATTGAATTGTTCTCTCCCTTTTTTATTCTATCAACTAGTATTTGCAGACACTAGTCTTGTTTATGTGCTCCCTTTGGCTCTTAGTCCTATCATTATGATCAATTGTGAACAGAAATTGATCACCGGGACTAGTGAGATGGCATTGGTACATGCCACCTTGATGGGATTGAATTGGAATCCCTTGGTATGTTTCTAACTCTACCGTTTGAGGTAAGTCAGCTTGAGCATGTCCCAAATTGCACATCTCTTCCCTCTCTTATTCCCACTCTTATATTTAACAGCGATCAATTTTAAGTTTCAACACTTGAGAATAACCGTGTATTGATTATAGTATTCAACGAAAAGTATTAAGTAGAACAATCAAAAAAATACTAAGAGGGATAACGTATTAAGCTGTTCATCAACAGTTGGGGCAAGGGCTGACCAAGTCACCGTTTCTCATAGTGTTCATTTCACTTTAGCAGGTTTCCTTTTTGGTGCTCAGTTAGTTGTCCCTGATCAGGGAGAACATATGGTATTTGCCCCTTTGGGACTGGGTTATTTCACTCAGCATAATGCTTTCCAAATTCCTAAAAGGGATCACTTTTCAGTTAAAATTTAAACACCTAAGAATAATTGTGTGTTAATGACAGAGTTCAACCAATAGTACTAGAACAAAACAACGAGAACATACTAAAATGGATAAAGTATTACATTGTACATCAACAGTCAGGACAAGAGCTGATCAAGTCACTGTTTCTCATAGTGTCCATTTCACTTCAACAAGTTTCCCCTTTGGTGCTCAGTTAGTTGTCACCGATCAGGGAGAACATATGATATTTGTCCCTTTGGGAATGGCTTAATTCGCTCAGCATGATGTTTTCCAGATTCCTCCATCTTGTTGCAAATGACTGGGTTTCATTGTTTTTGACTGCTGTATAGTATTCTATAGAGTACATGTCCCATAATTTCTTTATCCAGTCTACTGTTGATGGGCATTTTGGGTTGGTTCCAGGTCTTGGCTATTGTGAATTGAGCTGCAATAAACATTAATGTGCAGACAGCTTTTTTGTTTGCCAATTTAATTTCCTTTGGTAAATTCCAAGGAGTGGGATGGCTGGGTCGAATGGTAGGGTTATATTCAGGTTTCTGAGGAATCTCCAGACTGACTTCCATAGTGGCTTAACCAGTTTGCATTTCCTTTTCCCCCACATCCTCTCCGGCATCTATTGTTGGTAGATTTCTGAATGTGAGCCATTGTCACCGGGGTGAGGTGAAACCTCATTGTGGTTTTGATTTGCATTTCCCTGATTGCTAGTGATCTTGAACATTTTTTCATGTGCCTGTTGGCCATTTGGATTTCCTCTTTTGAAAAATGCTACCGAGGTCCTTGGCCCATCTCTTAAGTGGGTTGTTTGTTTTGATGTTGTGGAGTTTCTTGATTTCTTTGTAGGTTCTGGTTATCAACCCTTTATCTGTTGCGTAGTTTGCAAATATTTTTTTCCCATTCTGTCGGTTGCCTCTTCACTTTCCTGACTGTTTCTTTTGCAGTACAGAAACTTCTCAATTTGATGCAATCCCAAATGTTAATTTTGGTTTTGATGCCTGTGTTTCTGGGGTGTTTTCCAAGAAGTCATTGCCGGTACCTATATCTTGCAGGGTTTTTCCAATGCTCTCTAGTAATTTGATGGTGTCGAGTTGTAGATTTAAGTCTTTAATCCATGTTGAGTGAATTTTTGTGTAAGTTGAAAGGTAGGGGTCTTGCTTCATGATTCTGCACGTGGAAATCCAATTTTCCCAGCACCATTTATTGAATAGACTGTCCTTGATTCAGGGATTGGTTTTGGATCCTTGATCAAATATGAGTTGACTGTAGATGTTTGGATTGATTTCTGGTGTTTCAATTCTGTTCCATTGGTCTATCCATCTGTTTCTGTACCATTACCATGCTGTTTTGATAACAATTGACATGTAGTATGTCCTAAAATCTGGTACTGTGATGCCTCCAGCTTTGTTTTTGTTGTACAAGATTGCTTTAGCTATTTGAGGTCTCCTGTGTCTCCATATGAATTTCAGCATCATTTTTTCCATATCTGAGAAGAAGGTCTTCAGTATCTTGTTTGGTATTGCATTGATTTTATAAATTGCTTTTGGGAGAATGGACATTTTGATGATATTGATTCTTCCAATCCATGAGCATGGAAGATTTTTCCATTTTTTGGTATCCTCTTCTATTTCTTTCTTTTAGGTTTTGTAATTTTCATCGTAGAGATCTTTAACCTCCTTGGTTAAGTTTATTCCAAGGTATTTGATTGTTTTTGTAGCTATTGTGAATGGGATTGATCTTAGCAGTTCTTTCTCAGCCATGGCATTGCTTGTGTATACAAAGGCTGTTGATTTTTGTGCATTGATTTTATACCCTGCTACTTTGCCAAACTCTTCTATGAGTTCTAATAGTCTCTTAGTAGAGTTCTTTGGGTCCCCTAAATAAAGAATCATGTCATCTGCAAAGAGGGATAGTTTGAGTTCTTCCTTCCCAATTTGTATCCCTTTAATTTCTTTTTCTTGCCTAATGGCTCTGGCTAGAAGTTCCAGAACTATATTGAATAGCAGTGATGAGAGTGTTCATCCCTATCTGGTGCCAGATCTCAGTGGAAATGCTTCAAACTTTTCCCCATTCAATAGGATGTTGGCCGTGGGTTTTTCAAAAATTGCTTTGATTGTATTGAGGAATGTTCCTTCTATACCCAATTTGCTTAGAGTTTTCATCATGAAAGTGTGTTGAATTTTATCGAATGCTTTCTATGCATCTATTGAGATAATCATATGGTTTTTCTTCTGCAGTCTGTTAATGTGGTGTATCACATTTATTCGGGAATGTTGAACCATCCCTGTATACCAAGGATAAATCCCATCTGGTCTGGATGGATCATCTTTCTGATGTGTTGTTGCATTCTATTGGTGAAAATTTTATTGAGGATTTTTGCATCTATGTTCATCATGGATATTGGTCTGTAATTCTCTTTCAATGCTGCATCTTTTTCCAGCTTAGGAACTAAGGTGATGCTGGCTTCATAGAAAGAATTTGGGGGATTCCCTCTTTTTCGATTGTTCTGAAAAGTTTGAGAAGAATTGGAGTTAGTTCTTTAAATGTCAGGTAGAATTCAGCAGTGAATCCATCTGGTCCTGGGCTTTTCTTTGTTGTGAGGGCCTTTATTACTGTATCAATTTCTGTTTCACTTATGGGTATATTTAGGTTTTCTATGTCTTCATGGTTCAATTTAGGTAGGTTGCATTTGTCCCGGAATCTATCCATTTCTGATAGGTTTCCCTGTTTGCTGGCATACAAGTCCTTGTAGTAATTTCTGATGATTATTTTTATTTCTGTGGTGTCTGTTGTTACGTTTCCTTTTTCATCTCTGATTTTATTGATTTGGGTCTTTTCTTTTTTTAGTTAGTTGGGCCTATGGGGTGTCAATTTTGTTTATTTTTTCAATAAACCAGCTCCTTGTTTGGCTGATTTTTTGTAATGTTTTTTTGGATTCAAACCTGTTGATTTCTTCTCTGATTTTAATTATTTCTCTTCTCCTACTAGATTTGAGTCTGGTTTGCTGCAGATTTTCTAGATCCTTGAGATGCAGTGAAAGCTCTTCTATTTTGTACCTTTCCAATTTCTTGTTGTAGGCACCTATTGCTATAAAGTTTCCTCTTAACACTGCTTTTGCTGCGTCCCATAAGTTTTGGTATGTTGTGCTGTTATCCTCATTTACTTCCAGAAAGTTTCTGATTTCTCTTTTGATTTCTTCTATGACCCATTGTTCATTCAGGAGCATGTTGTTCAATCTCCATGTGTTTGCGTATGCTCTACGGATTCCTGAATTGCCAATTTCCAGCTTCATTCCTTTATGGTCTGAGAAGCTGCATGGTATGATTCTAATTCTTTTGAATTTGCTGAGACTTGCTTTATGGCCTAGTATGTGATCAATCCTAGAGAAGGTTCCATGTACTGCTGAGAAGAATGTAAATGCTTTCTGTGTAGGATGAAAAGTTCTGTATATATCTGTTAGATCCATTTGGGCTATAGTGTCGTTTACATCTGCTGTCTGCTTGTTGATCTTCTGTCCTGTTGATCTGTCTATTTCTGAGAGTGGAGTATTGAAGTCCCCCAGTACTATTGTATTGGGGTTTAAGTCTCCCTTTAAGTCCCTTAACAAATATTTTAAATAAACTGGTGCCCTGTAATTAGGTGCATATACATTGATAATCGTTATATATTCCTGTTGAATTGATCCCTAAATCATTATATAGTGCCCCTCTTTGTCTCTCCTAACAGTTTTTGTGTAAAGTTTATGTTGTCCGATATTAAGATGGCTATGCCCACTCTTTTTTCATTTCTGTTGGCATGGTATATCTTTTTCCAGCCTTTCACTTTCAGTCTGTATGGATCTTTATTGGAAAAATGTGTTTCTTGTAAGCAGCAAATAGATAGGTTTTGTTCCTTTACCCAATCAGCCAATCGGTGTCTTTTAACTGGACAGTTCAGGCCATTAACGTTCAATGTGACTATTGATAAGTAGTAGCTTTGTCCTGCAATTTGCCAAAGATATTTTCTGATATATGTTTTGAACTTCCTGTTTATCTTTTGGTGTGAGATTTCCTTCATTTACCTTCTTTCATATTGATGACCGTGTTTCTGTGTTTCTGTGTGCAACACATTTAAGCATCTTTTGCAGGGCTGGACGAGTGGCCACAAAGTCTTTCAATTTCTGTTGTGCAAGGTCTTTATTTCACCTTAACTCACAAATGAGAGCTTAGCAGAATATAATATTGTGGGCTGGCAGTTTTTCTGTCTTAGTACCTGGGCTATGTCTCGCCATTCCCTCCTAGCTTGTAGGGTTTCTGATGAGAAGTCAGCTGTGAGTCTGATTGGAGATCCTCTGAGAGTAATCTGACGTTTCTCTCTTGCACATGTTAGGATCTTTTCTTTATGTTTCACTGTGGTGAGTTTAATTACCACATATCATGGTGAGGATCTCTTTTGGTCATGTTTATTATGGGTTCTATGAGCTTCCTGTACTAGGATGTCTCTGTCCTTCTCCAAACCTGGGAAGTTTTCTGCTAATATCTCACTAAAAAGGCCTTCTAATCCTTTCTCCCTCTCCATGCCTTCAGGATCTCCTAGAACCCAAATGTTGTTTTTTTTTAATAGTATCCTGAAGATTCCTGACAGTATTTTTTAGATTTCTAATTTCCCCTTCTTTTCTTTGGTTTGTTTGTATATTTTCCTGTGCTCTATATTCTTTTTTTGTTTTTTGGATTTAGTCGATATTTTTTACAGCTTTTTTTGTTTTTTACATTTCAGATCATTCACAATTACATTTTCTCATTTTCTGACCTGCAAACAGATACCTTAAAAGAAATATTTTTTTTAAAATATTATCAAATTAGGTGCATCCAAAATGCAACAATTACACATAATGACAATTAATTCACAAAGTGTAATTCACTAGGATGTATCCTAAGAATTTAGGAACAGCCAGTCAGGAGAAATCTGACCAAATTTAGCTATCAACCATTTACATATCCAGAAATCAAATGTATCTAAACTCCCAAACTAAAAGCTTGAAAGTTTTGTCAAATTCCCACAGGACAAAAGATAAAGATTCAAACCTATCCATTTTTTGACAGTGTTGATCCCAAATAGTAGCCTATTTCCCCAGTCTAACTGAATAGCAAGCATCTGTTTGTGAAACACCCAAGTATCAAACTTTTACACCAATATGCACATAAAAAGGCTGTTCATTAATTTAAAAACTAGTAGTCATTAAATATCCACACTATCCTCCCAGCTCACTAGCCCTTACTACAATCCCAAATATTCAACCCATGTCACATAGTGACAGGCCATATTTTATATAGGTGTGTGTGTGTGTCTGCATATACACACACATACAGATTTAGGTACAAATGGCAATTAACAGTCCCTGCAAAAATTCAATTTCACTTGAGGCTATGGCTCCTATGCCTTGGGATGGTTTTAGATTTCAGAACTGAAAAATACTGCTAAAATCTCACTTCCTTAAGACAAAATTTGATTGCATGTTCAGTTTAAGCTTCTCAGTCTAAAAATGGCTATAAGTTAAGTATAAAAATGTCAGCCAACTGAGTGCAATTTCTCTCTCCAATTTGGCCAAGCTACCTCATAGAAATTATTCCTGACTAGACTAGAATATCTATGGCGCCTTCCAATGGTCCTTGCCTACCTTACTGTCCGTGTTCACGTTTCAAACTGTGTCAAAAGAGCCCGCACTTCAGGGGTCAGCTGCTTGGCTGCCTTGGCTGCCTCTGTGATGGCCTTGCGATACAGGCCCTTTCTCTTATTAAAGCGTGACTGGAAGTTTTCTAGAAAGGGAGAGAGTTGCGAAAGAGCAAGGAAAGATGTTGTTGGAGACCCAAACCATGAAATACGGGCCTCCTGTCGGATCAATAGGCCATTATCTTTCCGGCTCACGGTTATAGTAAGAATACGGGCTGGCCACCAAGGAAAGCCATATATCTTAGCCCAAACAATGTCCCCTACACATATGGTCCTGCCATCTGGTGTGATGCATTGAGAGACGTTTTTGGAAAAGATTTTCATTTTCGAAGAATTACTGAGCTTTTTCTCTTCCTTTGAAGAGGAGGAAGTGGAGGAGGTGGAAGGTGCATGCATACTGCTTGGAGGAAAATCAAAGCTTTCAGAAGAGCTACACTCAGAGTTGGAAGATTTCAAATCATCTGTGCTATCAATGCTACACACTGAAGCACTGGAAGAGTCAGATTTCTTTTGATTTAGGGTCATGTAAACAGAGATATTGCTTTTGCTGCCCTTTTTGCCCAATGTCTGTGGTTCATCCTGCTCACCAGGCACATGCACTTCATTTGTGTCCTGAACCTCACTGCTGGCCTCTTCAGGGCCTTTTGAGGGACTCTGAGTTTCTGAAGGGGCCTCACCTGCTGAGCGGGTAGAGGTGCAGTGGGACTGGGGTTTGGACGCCATCTTGCCACTCCTTATTTTCTCAAGTCCCGTCTTCAGAGAAGAGTCATTTTCTTCATTCCTGTACCTCTGCGGTTTTAAACGAACCCAGGGAGGAAGGGAACCTGAGCTAGGATTCTGATAGCGACGTGTGAAATGGACTTTTGAATGCACATTTTTGGAAGTAGAGGTTTCACTTTGCTTCTTTTGTGCCTTTTCTTTGGCAATTTTCAACACATCCCGAGCTTTCGCATGATCCATATTCTTACTCTGGAGCACTTTTTTAGTATTTAACTGAGCTTTTGATGTATTTGCCTGAGCAGAAACTTTAACTACTCTGCCTCTGCTGTGAGCAATATTTGAAACTTTAACCACGACATTTCTTTTCTGGCTTTCATTTTGGTTTTTCCCATCCACTTTATGGTCAGTTTTCAGTTTTTTGTTCACAGTAGTTACACTTTCATTTCTCCGCTTTTTGTCTTCATATTTAGTAGAGTCACTTACACTACTACCTTTTCTAATTTCCTTTTTTTCAGCAACAACACTGTTTTTACATTTATCACATAGGACTTGCCTGGGGCGTAGTTTAATAGCATTCATTATTGATGTGGGTTCTTCCCTGTACATTTTTCGTTTGGGTCGCTTAATTTTCCGAGGAGGTGGCTGAGGTATTGATTGGTTATATGTGTCCCTGATAAACAAAGGGAGAGGATAAGGTGCTCCTTCGTGGAAGAGAGGTGGTGGTTTGGAAGTCCACAAGCTTTCAGCCAAGTTCAGCTCAGGCGGTGGGACAGGAGAAGGGTCCTCAGGAGCAGCACCATTCACTTCGTGCTTGACCTCTATCCCTTCTTGGAATGTGTTACTTTGCAGCTGCATGGCTTCCGGTTTATCCTTATATTCCCTTTTGGGAAATACTGTCACAGGGATCCCATGAGGCCCAAACCTTTTGGACAGATTCATGAGGACTCCTGAGAAGACCTTCTCCCCGAGGCGGAACGACACGACGAGCGCGTCCTCAATGATGTGGTCCAGCGTGACCCGCACCTCTGAGCCCGGGATCAGTTGCGACCCCGCGGAGTCCCCGCCCGCCCGCGGCACGAGCGCCGGGGCTGCGGGCTGGGGCAGCGGCGTCTCCTCGCGCTCCTCCGGAGCCGGGGGCTGCTTGGGCGGCGGTGCAGGGGAGGGAGGAAGGTCGGGTCCTTCCTGAGGAGCAACTGCCGCCGGCTCCTCCGGGCAGCTTCTCCTCAGCCTCGAGCTCCGGCCCCGCTGCCTCCGGGCTGCGGGCGAGCTCCCCTGGCGGCGGCGGCGGTGGCGGTGGCGTCGGCGTCGGCGGCGGCGGGTCGTCGGCCTGAGGAGCTGACTGTTGCCCGTCTGCCTCGCCGTCCGGCACAGACGCTTCAGTGGCCATGACCTGGAGGGGGTCAGTGCCGGCCTCGCTGCCGGGGATGGGCTCCATCTCCGGCTTGGCCTCGCCGGCGCCCCCCTCCCCGGGGGACGCTGCAGTCGCTGCCGCCTCTGCAGCCACAGCCGCCATTTTCATCCTGGCTTCTCCCTCCTCCAACTCCGGTTGCAGCTGAGGCGGCGGCAGCGGCGGCAGCAGCAACGCTGCTTGGTTCCCTTTGTGCTCTATCTTCTTAGTCTGATATTCTCTCTTCTGCTTCACCCATTCTGTTTTTAAGGCTCTCTAATGTGTTTGCCATTTGATCTATTGAATTCTTCATTTCATTATGATTTCTCGTCACTATCACAGTTTCATTTTCTACTAGTTTCATTTCATTTTGATTCCTCCTTAATATTTCATTTTCATGAGAGAGATTTCCTATCTTGTCCATTAAGGATTTCTGTAGTTCGAGAATTTGTTTTTGAGAACTTCTTAATGTTCTTATCATAAATTTTTTGAGATCTGCTTCTTGCATTTCTTCTATCTCATCATCTTCATAATCTTGAATTGGGGTGTCTATTTCGTTTGGGGCCTCATAATGTCTCCCTTGTTCTTGTTTCATCGGCTTTTGCGTTTGTTTGGCATATTGGAGATATTCTTTTTTTTTTCTCGTTATGCTGTGACTCTAGATTAAGAAGACTGTCTGCTTTTGATGGATCCTTAGAGGCTGTGATGGGTGTGGCCAGAGAGCTCTGGTTCTACAGGGTTAAGGGTGTGCCAAAGGTGATTCACCCTGATTGTTTCCTTGTTTGCTCTCACGCTCTCTCTTTTTTTTTTGACTCAGTTGGGAAGTAATTCCACACAGCTGAGTGGAACTGAGAGTAGTTGATGTATGAAATCTGGCCCCTGTGGGTATTCATTTGCTCATCAGAGTCATGTTTTTCTGCTTGGCTAATGAGGGGCACCCACTTTACATATGCAAAATGGCATGCACCACTTTACTTACATAAAATGGCTTCTGCCCTTTGTCTTGCTCGGCTTTGTAAGGTGAGTGGAGAGAGAGGCTAAATGTCCGTGCTGATTCCCCTTATTTATTCGATTTTTTCTCTCCTCCAGCCAGCCTGGTGAACTTTCCCCAATGGGGTTTCAGGTCTCGTTCTCTGCAGGCTCTTTCTGCCTTTCCCCGCCAATGTCTCGGGTTACCGAGAGGTTTTTTCTCACCTCCCCTCCAGTGCTGGCACGCAGATTCTGCAGCTCCGGTGGGTCCGGCGGGTCCAGCAGGTCCGGCGGCTCCCGCGGCTTGGGTTCCACACGGTGGGCGACCTTGCTCTCCCCGTAGGTCCTCTGAGTCACAGCCACTAGATCCGGAAGAGTTTCCTCTGCAATTTTTCCCTGATCCTTTTCCTGAGGCTACCGTAACTCCACTTTTATTAAACTATCTTTCCCCGGACTATCGGTGCGCTCTCACTATTCTGCCATCTTGGCGCCGCCCCCGCTTGTATATTTTTCAACAGAGAAAGGATGTAGAATGTTCCTGACACAGAGAGGGAGGAAATGTTTGTAGGGGTGAAATACGCCCACTGCCCTGATCTGATCACTCTGCATTGTGACCTTGTGTCAAAGTATCACATTGCAACTGAGAAACATGTGCACTTATTATGTGTCACTTAAAACAACAATAATAATTGAAAAAGTAAAATGAGGGGCTGGTTCTGTGGCATAGCAGGTTAAGCCACCATCTGCAGTGTCAGCTGGCATCCCACATGGGTACCAATTCAAGTCCTGGCTGCTCCACTTCCCATCAAGCTCCCTAGGAAAATCATTGGAAGATGACCCAGATGCTTGGGCCCTGTACCCATATGGGAGACCCAGATGAAGCTCCTGGCTCCCAGCTTTGGCCTGGCCCAACCTTGGCCACTGGGGCCATGTTGGGAATGAGCCAGTGGATAGAAAGATCTTTCTCTCTCTCTCAATAAATATCTTTGAAATAAATTAATTTTTTAAAAAAGTAAAATGAGCCCAAAGGTAACAGCTACAGGTGCCTGTGCTGAAATGCCTTCCAAGAATGACAGAGGAGACCTGTCCTTGCTATAGTGAGTAAAGCTGGCATGCCATATCGGCACATGTTTGAGTCTCGGATGCTCCACTTCCAATCCAGTGCCTTGGTTACAGTCTGAGAAAGCAGCGGAAGATGGCTCAAGTGCTTGGGCCACTGCATCCACGTGGGAGACCAGGAAGAAGCTCCAGGCTTTGGTCTGGCCCAGCCCTGGTCATTGTGGCCATCAGGAGAGTCTCCAAGGCCATCTTGACCATAACACCCCCTCCCGCATGCCTGTGGGTGTCCCGGTCCACGGGGTAATCAACTAGGACATGAGGAGGGCAGACCTGAATGGAGAGACAAACCAGACACAAGAAGGGAGACCAAGACAGTACTCTGATCAAGGTCTCACTTTATTGGAGAAGGAGGTAGCTTATATAGTACAAGGCAAGGATTGTAACAGTTGAGGGTAAGCAGGGGTCATCTTACAACGTAGTTCAAAGGAATAATTTCACAGGAATCAGTATTAATTTGACAAAGGGAGTTACAGCGAGGTCTTACAGCTACCAGACGTGCTTATTGAGGTACAATAAAGAGAGCACTGAAGCCAAATGGCCAAGCGCTAACCATATCAGTGAGCTGTACAAATGGAATTTTCTAGTGAATCTTCCTTACAGGAACACAGTTGAAGGTTAGTCTAAACAAAGGCCTATATAGGGAAACCAGCACAGTGGCTCCCAACATGTGGGTTTAGGGCTGGGAAGGGTAACGCCCAGCAGGGATGCATTTGTGTTGCTGCTATTTAACCGGGTGATTTGCCACAGCAGCCACGGAGATCTCAGCTCTCAGAGAGGTCTGAGAATTACTCAACCCCTGCATCCACCAAGACCTGCTCTTTCCACATGGATAAAAAAGCCCAGACACCCATACCCTGCTCTATGGGGCTCCAGATCAGGCATTTAAACCTCTCTGCTCACATGCAGCAGCTAAGGAGAAAGACCTGGCTTCCTATGAGGAATGCCACCTGCAAAAAAAAAAAAAAAAAAGCAAACTCTACCCCCATGCTCACCCCCACAGTGAAGGCCCTGGGAGCACAGGATGATCCTAAGAAGACAAAGCTGAGTCTGGGCTCTTTCCCCATGTGGCCCGGCATGTCGTGGGTGGAGCCCTGTAGTTGGGTGTGAAAGGTGGGGTGCACTTCCTGCCTGCTCATGGCCCTCATGGCCCTGGCTCAGATTCCATCTCTAAATCCACTTGGATGTCTTCATCATGCCCCATTCTCCCGCTGGCTGAAACCAAGCCCACAGCTCCCACAGGCCTCAGCAGCTCCTGCCCCATCTCTGCTCTCTACCCAGGACACATCAAGTTGCCCATCTGCCTGCCTGTCTCCTGTGGATGGGACAACCCCCCAACTGTAGGGTGGAGTCTGAGCTGTCTTCTCCATTGGCTGGTACATTGGCAGCACACAGTCAGGGCCTAATACATGCTTGCTTCTTGCACAAATAGGTCGCCTCGCTGGTCCCTGCCTCCGGTGCCTGAGTCCATGTCCGGGTGACTGTGAAGGAGCGTCTTTGGCTCTGGCCCCATCCCGGATCTCCCTGTGGCTGACGTGGATGGTCACCCTTACCTATTCAGCCAGGCCACCTTCCAGGCATGAATCCCCGGGGTGCCCTCCTCCCAGCCTTGCAGCCAAACATCTACAAGGGTTTCCTGGTCCTGCTCGGCCTCCTTTTCACCCTGAAAGTCTTCCCATGTGAGCCATGGGCTGCCACACTTTTTTTCAGACATTGCTTGAAGAAGTACCAGCCAATTGGAAAAGAAAAAAAAAGCCACTTTGTTTTCCTTTTAAGTGGGGGAAAATCCAATCACAAAGCAACTGAGCCATTTGCACAACTGGATCCTTTTACCACAAATGGCTTCAGCACTCAGACACGCTGCTTCTCCCTGCCTGGGTTCTCTCGGTGCCCTGGCCAAATGCAATTCCGGATGGCTGGGGACAGGGTTCTCTCTGTCTTCCTGGAAGTGTGGTTACCAGTGCAACTTGATGCTAGGCAGTGACTCTAAGTGGTGAGGAAAGAGATCTGGAGGAGTAAGTGCCCAGCAGGAATGTACAGAGGGGCTGTGCAAGCAGGTAGGGAAGGCTGGGAACCAGGGGAAAACACCCAGTGTCAGGTGGAGCAAGTGTTCCGAGCATGCCTTGGGTTTTCCTTTTGTGAGGAGCAGGTGTGTCAGGAGCAAACAAAGTTTGTGCAATTGGGGTCAGACTTGTGGCATAGTGGGTAAAGATGGCATCCCTCATGGGTGCTGGTTCAAGTCTCGACTGTGCCACTTCCAATCCAACTCCCTGCTAATGAGCCTGGGAAAGCAGAGGAGGATTACCCAAGTGCATGGGCACCTGCTACCCCCATGGGAGACCTGGAAGAATCTCCTGGCTCCTGGCTTCAGTCTGGCCTAGCCCTGGTCATTGTGACCATCTGGGGAGTGAGCCAGCAGATAGAAGCTCTCTCTCTCTCTGTGTGTGTGTGTGTTTAACTCTGGCTTTCAAATAAATCAGTCTTTAAAACAAAACATCATGCAATTGAAAAGTCTCACCCTGGTGAGTGCCAGCCGCAGATGGGGTTGAGACTCTGCTTACAGCAAGGCAGATGGCCCTTCACTTGCAGCCCATTTGCTCAGGGGTAGGGAGAAAGAGAGCCCCTCTCTGCCACCGACTTCTTTTGTGGGCCCTTTGGCTGGCCCCAGGAACCTGAGAATACAACACTGATTAACCAAAGTATACATGTGTCATTAATTTTACCTGTATGCAGGGATGTTTGTGACAAAGTCCAAAGCATGAAGCCAGTGTAGACCAAGAACGAGAACTTTGGGAAGAATGGACCACCAAGGGTGCTGAGTTCTAGGGCTGTTGGAAGTGCGTGGACAATAGAACGCAAACCTCGGCACACGAGGGGTTTTCAAAAGAGTTTGGGGATAATGTGAACTGTGCAAAAATGATGCACGGATTTCAAAATTCTTGTTGCACCAAAATAAATGTATCTTTCCATCTGCTTTCCAGGAACTTTTGGGAGTAGGCTGGTGGCTGAAGGGCATGGACTGAGTGCACTGAGTGGGTTTGTCCAAATTCACTGGCCTTTCTGGTGTTCTGAGCTTTTTCCCGGCCTGTGCACCAGGAGGTTGCTCCTCCCCCACATGTCTCTGTGACTGGCTACACTTAAGAAAACAGGCCACCCTGCCCTTTCTGGAGTTCCACTTCCTCCACTGATATAAGCGTGGAATAAGCAACTGTTTGGCAACTGTTGCCATAGTGTCCCCTTCATCCCTTCACCTGTATACAAACCTAGGTGGAGGAGCACCACTTCCCACCATGTCTGTGCTCCAGGGACTGTCAGCTGCACTTCGACCTCACTTGTCTGAAAGCCTTGATTAACCTTGTATGCCAGCCACCTGCCCCTTTTTTGCACAAAATATGGCTTTTCATTAGGTTAATGAGAATGGAAATAATAATCACTGAAGGCTAACAGAGGCTCACTGCTTCCCAATGAAGGCCCTGTCTTCAAGACAGAGGAAGGGTCATGTGAGCCTGGCCAACCGGGGCTGGGGTGGTGGGGGTGGGGTTGCTGGACAGTTTTATTGAGGCCATTGCTGCCCATCCCACCACCCTGGTCCTGTCCCTGGAAGCCTGGATGCGACAGTGAGGTTAATTTGAGCTGAACTTAGGGTTAGTCTCACAGACCATTTTCCACAGAGAACCAAAGTCACCTTTATTTATGACTATGTCAGCCACAAGCATCCTTCCTCCATGTGGTGCCGGGGTCTTCAGGGTGCTTTCCGCCAGCTCAGAATCCCTGCTGTGCAATTGCAGGGACTTCCCCAAATCACGTACCTCTTGAAGCATGCTCTCTGATGCTCTCACCATGCACCAGTTCATACTACAGTATCAATGACTGGCCATGCATGCAACGCCTCTGCCTCCAGTGCGGCCACCTCCTGACAAACCCACTGTCAGGCAGCAATACTGCAAGTGGGGAAAGCATGGAATCCACCCTTGGCTCACTGCCCTGCATGCTGTGGAGTCTCTGTTGTCTTCTCCGTGGTCTGGGGGCTGCAGCTGGTGGAAATCACGGGTCCACAATGCTGCCAACTTGTAGCCAGCACCAGTTGGAAATAGCCTATGTCTTCTGATAATCTTTAGGTCATTAGGTTATCATTATAACAAAACTACCATGGGGACACACCCACTCCCATCATGCACCTGATACCTGGACACTTCCTCAGAAAGGCACAGAAATGGGCAGTGCTTGAACCCTTTGAAACCTCACCCACTTTTGAATATTTGATTGGGCTACACACACACACACACACACACACACACCTGACTCTGGGGATATAAAGGGAAAGCGTAAGCTTATTAAAGGGGGTTTTGTCTTGTTTGGGGAGGGCCTTTCCTTCTGGATGCTTTTCCTCATAGAAGTGTTTTCTTGGGGTCATTCTGCATTTTTGGCTGTCCACACATGACTTGGTTCTGAAGCTCACACTTTTGCTTAGCTCTGAGCAAACTCCAGCCTCTTGTGCACGTCTTGGCCTCCACCTTTGAGTGCTTTTATGCATGGAGGGAAGCATGTGCATCCCACAGCAGGCTGAGCCTGTGGGGATCTGGGACGGCCACTGTGGTGCAGGGGTACAGGAGAGCTCTGGCCGTGCAGACGTCGGGCAGGTGGGCAACTTGTGAAGCCAGGTGCTTGGTGAATGTCTGGGGGTTCTGGGGCAGGGAGGGGTGATTCTTCTCCATGCTCCAGGGGCTGAACAAATAGCTTTGTGTGTTTTCAGAAGCATCAGAGTATGGTTGGTGGCATGGACAAATTTCTGGCCCCTCAAGAGGGAAAATACTCGATGGACTGGCTCTCGAAGGACACAGTGTCCATGTTGCTGCCTGGAGAATGAGCTCTCACCCTCTCTCTATCCCTTTTGCCTGTTGGCCCTGAGAAGATACAACTCAGAGACAAGCTCTTGGAGCCTGGACAGCCCAGCCTCCAGAAATGTGAGCCAGCACTGTTCTAATTTAAGGTATTTATTTTAATTTTCCTTGAAAGGCAGAGCAATAAGAAAAGAGAGAGACACATCTTCCATTTGCTGGCTGGCTCCCCAAATGCCCACAACAGCTAGGGCTGTGCCAGGTCAGGAGCTTAGAACTCCAACTGGGTCTCCCACATGGTTGGCAGGGACTCAAGTACCTGGGCCATCATCACCTGCTGCTTCCCAGGGGGCACGTTAGCAGGAAGCTGGATCAGAAGCAGAGGAGGTGGAACCTGAACAGGGTGCTCAGATACGGGGTGTGGCATTCCAAGGGACATCTTTTCCGCCACACCAAATGACTGCCCAAGACACTGCATACATGCTGGTTACAAACTCCCTGGGTTCCAGACAACGGGCTACCAAGTGTCTGGCAAACACTCCAGGGGTGGATGGCTGGATGGAGAGAGTGCATTGATGAGTGAAGTGCCGGGTCTGTGTTGAGTCTTGGAGCCCCCAGTGCCTCCTTGGCGGATTGGCAGGGATGGTGTTCTTTAGCTTGTCTCATCTGGTCCTCACTGTCTGTCCCTTGGTGGAGTCAGTACTAGGGAGAGCATGCCTGCTTCTTCTCCCCACCTCCACACACACACACACCAGGGTGAGGCCCCAGGATTTCCTCCTTTCCCCGTGAGCACCCTGACTTTTCTGGTTTTGTATTCATTTCACAGTGGCACAAGCAAAGTATGGGCAGGTGTAGTCCTGATGGACCTTCTGCTTCTGATAACTGCAGAAGCTTCCATTTCACTGGGTTTAGTCTGGGGTGTAAGCAGGGGTTCCTCCCCACTCTGGTATGCTCTGTGCCACCCTGGAGAATCCTCCTGGGTAAGGAAGTTGGGAGCAGCATTGTGCAAACCACAGGTGTCTTTCATCTGAGGAACCGGTCCAGCCAGGGACAAAGCCACAGACACATCCCTGTGGAAATACAGGTCAGCTCATTAACCTCAGTCCCCATGGCAACAGCAGGGTGTTCCTGGGGGAGGGAGAAGACTCAGGGTGTCCTGGAGGAACAATCCAGGAGTGCCACTTCCATGGTCCCTGCCAGGGCATCAGAGTTCCTGAAAGAGGATGGGGTCCAAGCTGCCTTCCTTCCATTGTGGTCCTAAATGTTGGGAACCGGAAGCCAGGAAACCACAGAGGAACTCCCCAGGAGCAGCCAATTCCCATTACTATCCCTGCATGCTCAGGGTGGGGGGAGGTTAGAGTGAGGAGTTACAGGTGCTCAGCCCAGATGCATGCACTGACTCCATGATGCTCGCAGGTCACCTTGGCTTCCAGAATGTGCTGGTTCTTGGGTCCTGGGTTACAGAGGAACCATTAGTTGCTGGGGGTGGTGTCCAGAGTTGCCTCCTATGGAAATTTATATATATGGGCTAGTGCTGTGTTACAGTGGGTTGTGCTGCTACCTGGGATGCCAGCATCACCCATGAGCAGTGGTTTGTGTTCCAGATCCAGCTCCCTGGGAAAGAAGTGGAAGATGGCCCAACTACCTGGGTTTCTGCACCCCTGTGGGAGACAAGGATGGAGTTCCAGACTCCTGGCTTCAGTATTGTGGCCATTGGAGGAGTGAACCAGCTATTGGAAGATCTCTGTCTCTCCCTCTCTGTCACTCTGCCTTCCAAAATAAGTCATTAATTATCTATTATCTATCTATCTATCAAGATATTTTGTTCGTTAATTTAAGAAATGGCAAAAACTACATGTGCCTTGGGGGGAAACTTTGGCCTACAGCCACTGACCAGCCTTTGTGTGCAGACATCTAGGGCTCACCTGAAATTCCTGCCTTTCCCTCTATGGGGGCTGCCCTCCTGGTGTTGCCAGGACACTGGGTGCTGAGCCTGACTTCCTTTCTACCCGAGCCATGCACTGCAGCAGCAATTATCACACAAACAGCTGGAGGAGGCAGCCCACTTCATACATCTTGCTCAGTGAGGAGTGCAATCTTGTGACTGGATGGACATTCCTTTCACTGGTGCTGGAACCCTCTTCGGAATCTGTCCGTCCAGGACAAAAAGGACTTTGATGTCTTTTTTTCTGCCCAGCCTCTTTCTCCCACCCCCAGTCTCTCAAGGGAAACAATGCTGGCTCCCTTACAAAGGGAGCTGCTAGTTTGAGTGACAGAGTGACACAGGCAGCAGTGAGGGAGCTTCTGAATCTGATTTCATGTTAGTAGGGGAAACCAGTTTTTTTTTTTTATCTTTTATTTAATGAATATAAATTTCCAAAGTACGTCTCATGGGTTACAATGGCTTTCCCCCCCATACCGTCCCTCCCACCCACCACCCTCCCCTTTCCCACTCATTCTCCCCTTCCATTCACATCAAGATTCATTTTCGATTATCTTAGTATACAGAAGATCAGCTTAGTATACCTTAAGTAAGGATTTCAACAGTTTGTTCCCACACAGAAACATAAAGTGAAAAATAATAGATGATTTTTTTTTAAATGATGATGAAATCAGATCAGACCTATTGTCATGTTTAATCCCAGTGAGAGTCAAGTTGGGAATTGATAGTTTCTTTTTTTTTTTTTAACAGAAGATCAGTTTAGTGTACATTAAGTAAAGATTTCAACAGTTTGCACCCCCATAGAAACACAAAGTGAAATATACTGTTTGAGTACTCGTTATAGCATTAAGCCTCAGTGTACAGCACATTAAGGACAGAGATCCTACATGAGGAGTAAGTGCACAGTGACTCCTGTTGTTGACTTTACCAATTGACACTCCTGTTTATGGCATCAGTAATCTCCCTATGCACCAGTCATGAGTTTCCAAGGCTATGGAAGCCCCTTGAGTTCTCCGACTCTTATCTTGTTTAGACAAGGTCATAGTCAAAGTGGAGGTTCTCTCCTCCCTTCAGAGAAAGGCACCTCCCTCTTTGAAGACCTGTTCTTTCCACTGGGATCTCACTCACAGAGATCTTTTTGCCAGAGTGTCTTGGCTTTCCATGCCTGAAATACTCTCATGGGCTTTTCAGCCAGATCCGAGTGCCTTTAGGGCTGATTCTGAGGCCAGAGTGCTATTTAGGACATCCGCCATTCTATGAGTCTGCTGAGTATCTCACTTCCCATGTTGGATCACTCTCCCCTTTATTTATTCTATCGGTTAGTGTTAGCAGATACTAGACTTGTTTATGTGCTCCCTTTGACTCTTAGTCCTTTCATTATGATCAATTGTGAACTGAAATTGATCACTTGGACTAGTGAGATGGCATTGGCACATGCCACCTTGATGGGATTGAATTGGAATCCCCTAGTATGTTTCCAACTCTACCAATTGGGGCAAGTCAGCCCGAGCATGCCCCAAATTATACATCTCTTCCCTCTCTTATTCCCACTTTTATGTTTAACAGGGATCACATTTCAGTTAATTTTCAACACTTAAGAATAACTGTGTGATAATTACAGAATTAAACCAGTCATATTAAGTAGAACAGACAAAAAAAATACTATGAGGGATAATGTATTAAGTTGTCCATTAGCAGTCAGGGCTATGCTGATCAAGTCACCATTTCTCATAGTGTCCATTTCACTTCAGGAGGTTTCCTTTTTGGTGTTCAGTCAGTTGTCACCGATCAGGGAGAACATATGGTATTTGTCCCTTTGGGACTGGCTTACTTCACTCAGCATGATGTGTTCCAGATTCCTCCATTTTGTTGCAAATGACTGGATTTCGTTGTTTCTTACTGCGGTATAGTATTCTAAAGAATACATATCCCATAATTTCTTTATCCAGTCTACCATTGATGGGCATTTAGGTTGGTTCCAGGTCTTGGCTATTGTGAATTGTGCTGCAATAAACATTAGGGTGCAGACCGCTTTTTTCTTTATCAATTTAAATTCCTTTGGGTAAATTCCAAGGAGTGGGATGGCTGGGTCGAACGGTAGGGTTATATTCAGGTTTCTGAGGAATCTCCAGACTGATTTCCATAGTGGCTTGACCAGTTTGCATTCCCACCAACAGTGGGTTAGTGTCCCTTTTTCCCCACATCCTCGCCAGCATCTGTTGTTGGTAGATTTCTGTATGTGAGCCATTCTAACCGGGGTGAGGTGAAACCTCATTGTGCTTTTGATTTGCATTTCCCTGATTGCTAGTGATCTTGAACATTTTTTCATGTGCCTGTTGGCCATTTGGATTTCCTCTTTTGAAAAATGTCTATTGAAGTCCTTGGCCCATCTCTTAAGTGGGTTGTTGGTTTTGTTTTTGTGGAGTTTCTTGATCTCTTTGTAGATTCTGGTTATTAACCCTTTATCTGTTGCATAGTTTGCAAATATTTTTTCCCATTCTGTTGGTTGTCTCTTCACTCTCCTGACTGTTTCTTTTGCAGTACAGAAACTTCTCAATTTGATGCAATCCCAATAGTTGATTTTGGCTTTGACTGTCTGTGCCTCCCGGGTCTTTTCCAGAAATTCTTTGCCTGTGCCAATATCTTGAAGGGTTTCTCCAATGTTCTCTAATAACTTAATGGTGTCAGGACGTAGATTTAGGTCTTTAATCCACGTTGAGTGGATTTTTGTGTAAGGTGTAAGGTAGGGGTCTTGCTTCATGCTTCTGCACGTAGCAATCCAGGGGAAACCAGTTTTTTACTTAAATGTTGCATCTTTGTGTACCGTGAGGATAGCCTGTGTTCTTTACCTGTGTCCTGTGTCCTGTAGCCTGTGCCCTGTGCTTTGTAGCCTATGTCAAATGTACTTTAGCCAGTGTCCTGTGTCCTTTGTCCTGTATCCAGTGTACTGTGTCCTATAGACTATGGCCTGTGGCCTATATCCTGTAGCCTCTGTCCTGTGTACTATACCCTTTGTCCTATGTCCTGAAGCCTGTGTCCTGTAGCCTGTTTCCTGTGCCAAGTAACCTGTCTCCTGCAGCCTGTGTAATTTGCCCTGTATCCTGCATCCTGTATCCTGTGTCCTATACCTTTTGTCCTGTGTCCTGTAGCCTGTCTCCTGTGTCATGTAACCTGTCTCCTGTACCTGTGTCTATCTCCTGAATACTGTGTCCTGTGCCCTCTATCTTGTATCCTGTGGCCTGTGTCCTATATCCTGTAGCCTGTGTTTTGTATCCTATATCCTGTGTCCTTTGTCCCATAGCCTATGTCCTGTAGCCTCTCTCCTGTGTCCTGTAGCTTGTGGCCTATGTCCTGTATCCTGTGTCCTGTAGCTTGTGGCCTATGTCCTGTATCCTGTGTCCTGTGTCCTATAGCCTGTGTCCGATTGCCTGTAACCTGTGTCCTGTAGGCTGTGTCCTCTACCCTGTATCCTGTATTCTGTATTCTGTGTCCTATATCCTAGGGACTGTGTCCTGTGTCCTGTCTCCTACAGCCTGTGTCCTGTGTGCTATGGCCTCAATCCTGTAGCCTGTGTTCTGTGTCCTGTAGCCTGTGCATTATGTCTGTTAGTCTGTTTCCCTTGTCCTTTGTCCTGTAGCCTGTGTCCTATGTCCTGTATACTGTGTTCTGTGTCCTGTTTCCTGAGGCCTGTGTCCTGTGGCCTCTGTCTTCTAGCTGGTATCCTGTGTCCTGTAGCCTGTGTCCCATAGGCTGTGTCCTGTAGCCTGTGTTCTGTGTCCTATAGCCTATGTTCTATGTCCTATAGGCTGTAACCTGTGTCCCATAGCCTGTGTCCCATATGCTGTGTCCTGTAGCCTGTAGCCTGTGCCCTGTGTCCTATAATCTATGTCCTATGTCATTTAGCCTGTGCCCAGTGTCCTCTAGCATGTGTCCTCGAGCCTATGTCCTGTGTCCTTCAGTCTGTGTCCTGTAGACTGCATCCTGTGTCCTGTAGCCTGTGTCTTATAGCCTGTGTCCTTAGCCTGTGTCCCATAGGCTGTGTCCTGTAGCCTGTCTCCTGTGGCCTGTAGCCTGTGTCCTATGTCCTATAGGCTATAACCTGTGTCCCATAGCCTGTGTCCCATACGCTGTGTCCTGTGTCCTGTAGCCTGTCTCCTGTGTCCTGTAGCCTGTGTGCTGTATCCTTTAGCCTGTGTTCCGTGTGCTATGCTCTGTCCTATAGCCAGTGTCCTGTGTCCTGTATCCTGTGTCCTGTAGTCTGTGTCCTATGTCATATAGATTATGTCCTGTAGGCTGTGTCCTATGTCATATAGACTATGTCCTGTAGGCTGTGTCCTATAGGCTGTGTCCTGTGTCCTGTAGCCTGTGTCCTCAGCCTGTGTCCTGTGTCCTCTAGCCTTTGTCATGTGTCCTTCAGTTCTTGTCCTGTTTCCTGTAGCCAGCATCCTGTTGCCTGTGTCATGTGCCCTTTAGCCTTTGTCCTTTACCTGTGTCCTGTGTCTTATCATCTGTGTCCTGTGTCCTCTGGCCTATTTCTTTTAGCCTGTGTCCTGTAGCCTTTATCCTCTGTTCTATTGCCTATGTCCTAGGTGGTGGAGCCTGTGATCTGTAGCCCATGTCCTGTAGCCCATGTCCAGTAGCCTATGTCCTGTGTCTTGCAGTCTGTGGCTAATGTCCTGTAGCCTGTGTCCTGTGGCCTCTGTCCTATAGCCAATGTCCTGTCTTGTTACCTGTGTCCTGTGTATTAGGTGCAGTAGTCTGTGTCCTGTGTCCTGTGTGCTGTGGCCTCTGTCCTGTAGCCAGTGTTTGTGTCCTGTGTATTTTATCCAGTAGCCTGAGTCCTACATCCTGTGGCCTCTGTCCTGTAGCTTGTGTGCTGTTTCCTGTAGCCTGTGTCCTGTGTCCTGAAGCAGGTTTCTTGTAGCCTCTGGACTATGTCATGCAGCCTGTGTCCTGTAGCCTGTGTCCTATAGCCTGTGTCCATGTCCTTTATCCTGTGTCCTGTGTTCTGTATCCTGTGTCCTGTAGCCTTTGTCCTATGTCATGTAGCCTGTGTCCTGTAGTCTGTGTCCTATAGCCTGTGTCCTGTAGCCTGTATTCTGAGTCCTTTAGCCTGTTCGTGTAGCCTGTGTCCTGTAGTCTGTGGCTAGTGTCCTCTAGCCTGTGTCCTGTGGCCTCTGTCCTATAGCCTGTCCCTCTGTCCATTGTCCTGTGTCCTGTAGCCTGTGTATTTTGACTGATATCTGTGTCCTGTGGGCTGTGGCATCTATCCTTTGGCCAGTGTTTTTCTCCTGTATCCTGTGTCCTGTATCCTGTGTTCTGTGTCCCAAAGCCTGTGTCCTATAGCCTCTGTCCTGTGTCCTGTAGCTTGTGGCCTATGTCCTATATCCTGTGTCCTGTTCCCATAGCCTATGTCTGATAGCCTCTAATCTGTGTCCTGTAGCCTCTGTCCTTTAGCTTGTGTCCTGTGTTTTGTATTCTGTGTCCTATATCCTATGGCCTGTGTCCTGTGTCCTGTCTCCTACAACCTGTGTCTTTTGTGCTGAGGCCTCTGTCCTGTAGCCAGTGTCCTGTGTCCTCTAGCCTGTGTCCTGTCTCCTATAGCCTGTGTCCTGTGTCCTGTAGCATGTGCATTATGTCCGTTAGTCTGTTTCCCTTGTCCCTTGTCCATTGCCTGTGTCATATGTCTTGTATGCTTTGTCCTGTGTCCTGTGGCCTCTGTTCTCTAGCTGGTGTCCTGTTTCCTGAGGCCTGTGTCCTATAGCCTGTGTTCTATAGCCTGTAGCTGGTGTCCTGTATCCTCTGTCCTGTATCTTGTGTCCTGTGTTCTGTGTCTGCATCCTGTAGCCTGTGTCCTGTGTCCTGTAGCCTGTGTCCTATCTCCTGGAGCCAGTGTGCTTTAGCCTATGTCTTGTGTTATTTAGATGACTTGGGATTTATGTTTTTTAAAAGATTTATTTTATTTATTTGAAAGACAGAGTTACAGAGAGAGGTAGAGACAGAGAGAGAGGTCTTCCATCCAATGGTTCACTCCCCAGATGGCTGCAATGGCTGGAGCTATGCCAATCCAAAGCCAGGAGCCAGGAGCTTCTTCCAGGTCTCCAACATGGGTGCAGGGGCCCAAGCACTTGGGCCATCTTCTACTGCTTTCAAAGGCCATAGCAGAGAGCTTGGTTGGAATAGGAGCCGCCGGGACTAGAATCGGCGCCCATATGGGATGCCGGCACTTCAGGCCAGGGCATTAACCCTCTGTGCCATAGAGCTGGCCCCCTGGGATTTATGTTTGAAAAACTGTCAGCTTGGGGCCAGAACTGTGGCACGGCAGGTTAAGACATGGTTTATGTCTCCAGGATTTATGTTTTAAAAACTGTCAGCTTGGGGCCAGAACTGTGGCATGACAGGTAAAGCCATGGTGTATGCCACAGTCAGCATTCTATTTGAGCCCCACCTGATTCAAATCCCAGCTGCTCCACTTCCAATCCAGCTCCCTGCTAATGTACCCGAGAAAGCAGTAGAAGATGGCCCAAGTTTCTGGGCCTCTGCCACCCAAGTGGGAGGCCTGGAAGAAGCTCCAGGCTCCTGACCTCAGCCTAGGATGGCCCTGGCCATTGCAGCCATTTGGGTAGTGAGCCAGTAAGTGGAAGATATCTCTGTCTCTATGTCCTTTTCTCTGTCTATGACTCTGCTTTTCAAATAAATTAATATTTTTTAAGAAAGAAAAAAACCTGTCAACTTTTATACAAAAGGTCAAATTAGGAGTTGGCAGACCTGTTAAGAAGTGATTAAAGTAATACATATGTGAGTTGATGCTGATGGTGCCGGGGAGAAGTGGTTGGATTGGGGGTGAACTTTGAGATATATTTGGAAAAAAGAACTGACAGGATTTACTAATGTATTGACAGGATTTACTATTGTGCAAGTGATGCTGCACTAATTGAAATACGAAGCACTAGGAAGGGCCCCTTAGGGTCCCTGGGGAGAATGGAGAGTTTTGTTGTCAAAATGTTACTTTGGAAATGCCGTGCATGTGTGCACACTTTGAGGAGACGTGATGGTAGAAATGCTGTGTGTGTGTGCACACTTTGAGGGGACACATGTATGTAGATAAGTGGAATTCAGGAGAGAGCTTTTTCTCTTTAGAGATGAAGCTGAGTACTGCCCATATGAAGGTAATATTTCAAGTGACTACTTGATGAGTGAGTTTGGATAAAGATGAAGAAAGTCCTTTGGGAGCTCAGGATGTGACAGCAGTTGGTGGGCAAGAGGAAAAGGGCCTGGGAAGGAATATGGGGAAGGGGCAGCTGGTGGGTGAGCAGGACAGTGTGAAGTCTGGAAGCCTGGAGAAGGAAGGGCAGGATGAGCAGCTTGTCTGTGGTCCTAGTGCTGCAGTAGACAGATGGGAACCACGAGTGGCCTTCTGTGCTGGTGACCATGATGAGGACAGTTTGTAGGGTGGCAACGTGATATGGAATAAAATGAGAGTTAAGTTGAAAGGCAAGTGAGATGGAGAGAATACATATTTTCTTCACCAAATTTTGTATAAAAAGGTAGTAGCTGGAGGGGTGCATAAAAGTGCAATTCTTTTGAGATGCTGTAAGTAGAAAGGGAGAACTGGTGATATAGAAAAGTGGAGAAAAGTATAAATGGGGGAGAAGAATGGGTTGCAGTGTGCATTCTGAGTGCATGGCCCCATTTAGAGTGAGTGTTCATGCCATGGGCGAGAAGATGAACGTCACGGGCACGGAAGCAGATGAGTTGGCACATTCTGCAGTGGGAATTTACAGTGGGAGTCAGTTCTCTTCTAAATACCGCTGTTTCTCTCAGTGAAGTAGGCATACTTGTGAATGGAGAGGTGGGGTGGGATGCAGGGGTGAGGAGACTCAAAGAGAGGATCTAGAGCAACTGCAGAGAGGTGAGTGTGTGTATATACTGCAAGCCCTTGTGACTGTCTGTCCTGCGAGAGCATGTGTGGGAGTGTGGTGTCATTGCCTTGCAGTAAAAGACCATCAGCCGCAAGGATGTGCTGTGGACATAGGCAAAGGAGAGGTGGAGCTGGACTTGGGGCTAGGATTTTGCCTTGCAGGTATAAGGGAAGTGAGGGGTGAAGGCGTCGGGCACATGCAGCAGGGTTATGGCAGTGATGGACAGCAGGTGCCGTGGTTTGGATAGTCATTTGGGGGTTGAGTTTCCCCCCGGGATTCTGTGTTGAATGCTTTGTCCCGAGGTGGCCCTGTTGGGAGTTGAGGGAGACGTTAGGAGGTGGGGCCTAGTGGGAGGTCCTTAGGTCACTGGAAGTGGGACCTAACAGTGAATGCCCCCCACCAGATCAAACTCCCCCAGTGCTGCATTGCACTCCTCATCTCCCACTGCTTTTGCCAAGATTCCCTACTCCTCTCTTCTTCGTCCCTTTCCCCACTCATGGCTCAGACGGTGCACATGTACCCAGTACCTGAATATGGAAACGCTGTCCATTCCTCAAGGATTAGCAGATGTGTTTTCTTCTTTTTTTTTTAACTTTTATTTAATGAATATAAATTTCCAAAGTACAGCTTATGGATTACAATGGCTTCCCCCCATAACGTCCCTCCCACCCACCACCCTCCCCTTTCTCACTCCCTCTCCCCTTCCATTCACATCAAGATTCATTTTTGATTTTCTTTATATACAGAAGATCAGTTTAGCATACATTAAGTAAAGATTCCAACAGTTTGCTCCCACACAGAAACATAAAGTGAAAAATAATAGATGATTCTTTAAATGATGATGAAATCAGATCAGACCTATTGTCATGTTTAATCCCAGTGAGAGTCAAGTTGGGAATTGATAATTTCTTTTTTTTTTTTTACAGAAGATCAGTTTAGTATACATTAAGTAAAGCTTTCAACAGTTTGCACCCACATAGAAACACAAAGTGAAATATACTGTTTGAGTACTCGTTATAGCATTAAATCTCAATGTACAGCACATTAAGGACAGAGATCCTACATGAGGAGTAAGTGCACAGTGACTCCTGTTGTTGACTTTACAAATTGACATTCCTGTTTATGGCATCAGTAATCTCCCTATGCTCCAGTCATGAGTTTCCAAGGCTATGGAAGCCTTTTGAGTTCTCTGACTCTTATCTTGTTTAGACACGGTCATAGTCAAAGTGGAGGTTCTCTCCTCCCTTCAGAGAAAGGTACCTCCTTCTTTGAAGACCTGTTCTTTCCACTGGGATATCACTCACAGAGATCTTTCATTTAGGTCTTTTTTTTGCCAGAGAGTCTTGGATTTCCATGCCTGAAATATTCTCTTGGGCTTTTCAGCCAGATCGGAATGCCTTTAGGGCTGATTCTGAGGCCAGAGTGCTATTTAGGACATCTGCCATTCTATGAGTCTGCTGAGTATCTCGCTTCCCATGTTGGATCACTCTCCCCTTTATTCTATCGGTTAACACTAGCAGGTACTAGATTTGTTTATGTGCTCCCTTTGACTCTTAGTCCTTTCATTATGATCAATTGTGAACTGAAATTGATCACTTTGACTAGTGAGATGGCATTGGTACATGCCACCTTGATGGGATTGAATTGGAGTCCCCTGGTATGTTTCTAACTCTACCATTTGGGGCAAGTCAGCTTGAGCATGTCCCAAATTGTCCATCTCTTCCTTCTCTTATTCCCACTCTTATGTTTAACAGGGATCACATTTCAGTTAAATTTCAACACTTAAGAATAACTGTGTATTAATTACAGAATTAAACCAGTCATATTAAGTAAAAGACAAAAAAACTACTAAGAGGGATAATGTATTAAGTTATTCATTAACAGTCAGGGCTATGCTGATCAAGTCACCATTTCTCATAGTGTCCATTTCACTTCAGGAGGTTTCCTTTTTGGTGTTCAGTCAGTTGTCACCGATCAGGGAGAACATATGGTATTTGCCCTTTGGGACTGGCTTACTTCACTCAGCATGATGTGTTCCAGATTCCTCCATTTTGTTGCAAATGACTGGATTTTGTTGTTTCTTACTGTGGTATAGTATTCTAAAGAGTACATACCCATAATTTCTTTATCCAGTCTACCGTTTATGGGCATTTAGGTTGGTTCCAAGTCTTGTCCATTATGAATTGAGCTGCAATAAACATTAGGGTGCAGACCGCTTGTTTGTTTGCCAATTTAAATTCCTTTGGGTAAATTCCAAGGAGTGGGATGGCTGGGTCGAATGGTAGGGTTATCTTCAGGTTTCTGAGGAATCTCCAGACTGACTTCCAAAGTGGCTTGACCAGTTTGCATTCCCACCAACAGTGGGTTAGTGTCCCTTTTCCCCCACATCCTCTCCAGCATCTGTTGTTGGTAGATTTCTGCATGTGAGCCATTCTAACCGGGGTGAGGTGAAACCTCATAGTGGTTTTGATTTGCATTTCCCTGATTGCTAGTGATCTTGAACATTTTTTCATGTGCCTGTTGGCCATTTGGATTTCCTCTTTTGAAAAATGTCTATTGAGGTCCTTGGCCCATCTCTTAAGTGGGTTGTTGGTTTTGTTTTTGTGGAGTTTCTTGATCTCTTTGTAGATTCTGGTTATTAACCCTTTATCTGTTGCACAGTTTGCAAATATTTTTTCCCATTCTGTCGGTTGTCTCTTCACTCTCCTGACTGTTTCTTTTGCAGTACAGAAACTTCTCAATTTGATGCATCCCAATAGTTGATCTTAGCTTTGACTGCCTGTGCCTCCCGGGTCTTTTCCAGAAATTCTTTGCCTGTGCCAATATCTTGAAGGGTTTCTCCAATGTTCTCTAATAACTTAATGGTGTCAGGACGTAGATTTAGATCTTTAATCCATGTTGAGTGGATTTTTGTGTAAGGTGTAAGGTAGGGGTCTTGCTTCATGCTTCTGCACGTGGAAATGCAGTTTTCCCAGCACCATTTATTGAATAGACTGTCCTTGCTCCAGGAATTGGTTTTGTATCCTTGATCAAATATAAGTTGGCTGTAGATGTTTGGGTTGATTTCTGGTGTTTCTATTCTGTTCCATTGGTCTATCCATCTGTTTCTGTACCAGTACCATGCTGTTTTGATTACAACTGACCTGTAGTATGTCCTGAAATCTGGTACTGTGATGCCTCCAGCTTTGTTTTTGTTGTACAAGATTGCTTTAGCTATTCGAGGTCTCTTGTGCCTCCATATGAATTTCAACATCATTTTTTCTAGATCTGAGAAGAATGTCTTTGGTATTCTGATTGGGATTGCATTGAATGTATAAATTGCTTTTGGGAGAATGGACATTTTGATGATGTTGATTCTTCTAATCCATGAGCATGGAAGATTTTTCCATTTTTTGGTATCCTCTTCTATTTCTTTCTTTAAGTTTTTGTAATTCTCATCGTAGAGATCTTTAACGTCCTTGGTTAAGTTTATTCCAAGGTATTGGATTGTTTTTGTAGCTATTGTGAATGGGATTGATCTTAGCAGTTCTTTCTTAGCCATGGCATTGCTTGTGTATACAAAGGCTGTTGATTTTTGTGCATTGATTTTATACCCTGCCACTTTGCCAAACTCCTCTATGAGTTCCAATAGTCTCTTAGTAGAGTTCTTTGGGTCCCCTAAATAAAGAATCATGTCATCTGCAAAGAGGGATAGTTTGAGTTTTCCTTCCCAATTTGTATCCCTTTAATTTCTTTTTCTTGTCTGATGACTCTGGATAAAACTTCCAAAACTATGTTAAATAGCAGTGGTGAGAGTGGGCATCCCTGTCTGGTGCCAGATCTCAGTGGAAATGCTTCCAACTTTTCCCCATTCAATAGGATGTTGGCCGTGGGTTTTTCATAAATTGCTTTGATTGTATTGAGGAATGTTCCTTTTATTGCCAATTTTTAGACTTTTTATCATGAAAGGGTGTTGAATTTTATCAAATGCTTTCTCTGCATCTATTGAGATAATCATATGGTTTTTCTTTTGCAGTCTGTTAATGTGGTGAATCACATTGATTGATTTGCGAATGTTGAGCCATCCCTGCATACCAGGGATAAATCGCATCTGGTGTGGATGGATGATCTTTCTGATGTGTTGTTGCATTCTATTGGTGAAAATTTTATTGAGGATTTTTGCATCTATGTTCATCAGGGATATTGGTCTGTAATTCTCTTTCAATGCTGCATCTTTTTCAGGCTTAGGAATTAAGGTGATACTGGCTTCATAGAGAGAATTTGGGAGGATTCCCGCTTTTTCGATTGTTCTGAATAGTTTGAGAAGAGTTGGAATTAGTTCTTCTTTAAATGTCTGGTAGAATTCAGCAGTGAATCCATCTGGTCCTGGGCTTTTCTTTGTTGGGAGGGCCTTTATTATTGTATCAATTTCTGTCTAAGTTATGGATCTGTTTAGGTTTTCGATGTCCTCCTGGTTCAATTTAGGTAGATTGCATGTGTCCAGGAATCTATCCATTTCTGATAGATTTTCCTGTTTGCTGGCATACAAGTCCATGTAGTAATTTCTGTTGATTGTTTTTATTTCTGTGGTGTTTGTTGTTATGTTTCCTTTTTCATCTCTGATTTTATTGATTTCGGTCTTTTCTTTTTTAGTTAGTTGGGCCAATGGGGTGTCAATTTTGTTTATTTTTTTTCAAAAAACCAGCTCCTCGTTTGGCTGATTTTTTGTAATTTTTTTATTCAATCCTGTTAATTTTTTCTCTGATTTTAATTATTTTTATTCTCCTACTAGATTTGGGTTTGGTTTGCTGCAGTTTTTCTAGGTCCTTGAGATGTGCTGAAAGCTCATCTATTTGGTGCCTTTCCAATTTCTTTATATAGGCCCCTATTGCTATAAACTTGCCTCTCAATACTGTTTTTGCTGTATCGCATAAGTTTTGATATGTTGTGTTGTTATCCTCATTTACTTCCAGAAAGTTTCTGATTTCTCTTTTGATTTCTTGAATGACCCAGTGTTCATTCAGGAGCATGTTGTTCAGTCTCCATGTGTTTGCATACTTTCTAGGGTTTCCTGAGTTGCTCATTTCTAGCTTCATTCCACTGTGGTCTGAGAAGCTGCATGGTAAGATTCTAATTCTTTTGAATTTGCTGAGACTAGCTTTATGGCCTAGTATGTGATCAATCCTAGAGAAGGTTCCATGCACTGCTGAGAAGAATGTGAAGTCTTTAGATGTAGGATTGAAAGTTCTGTAGATATCTCTTAGATCCATTTGGGCAACAGTGTCGATTAAATCTGCTGTTTCCTTGTTGATCTTCAGTCCAGTCTATTTCTGAGAGTGGAGTATTGAAGTCCCCAAGTACTATTGTATTGGAATCTAAATCTCCCTTTAAGTCCCTTAACATATCTTTTAAATAGACCGGTGCCCTGTAATTAGGTGCATATACATTTATAATAGTTACATCTTCCTGTTGAATTGAACCCTTAATCATTATATAGTGTCCCTTTTTGTCTCTGTTAACAGTTTTTGTATTAAAGTTTATTTTGTCTGATATTAATATCTACACCTGCTTTCTTTTGGTTTCTGTTGGCATGGAATATCTTTTTCCAACCTTTCACATTCAGTCTGCATGCATCTTCATTAGAGAGATGTGTTTCTTGTAGGCAACAAATAGTTGGGTTGTGTTCCTTGAGCCAATCAGCCAATCGGTGTCTTTTAACTGAAGAGTTAAGACCATTAATGTTTAATGTGACTATTGATATGTAGTGACTTTGCCCTGCCATTTTCCCGGAGATATTTTCTAGTATATGCTTTGAGCTTCCCATGCTCTTTTACTGGTGGTTTTTCTTTCTTTACCTTCTTTCATATTAATGGCCCTGTTTATGTGTTTCTGAGTGTAGCACATCTTTAAGTATCTTTTGCAGGGCCGGAGGAGTGGCCACAAAGTCTTTCAATTTCTGTTTGCTATGAAAGTTCTTTATTTCATCTTCATTCACAAATGAGAGCTTAGCAGGATATAATATTCTGGGCTGGCAATTTTTCTCTCTTGATACCTGGGCTATGTCTTGCCATTCCCTCCTAGCCTGTAGTGTTTCTGATGAGAAGTCTGCTGTGAGTCTGATTGGGATCCTCTGAGAGTAATCTGACGTTTCTCTCTTGCACATTTTAGGATCTTTTCTTTATGTTTCATTGTGGTGAGTTTAATTACCACGTGTCATGGTGAGGATCTAATTTGGTCATGTTTACTGGGGGTTCTATGAGCTTCCTGTACTAGATGTCTCTGTCCTTCTCCAAACCTGGAAAGTTTTCTGCTAGTATCTCACTAAAAAGGCCTTCTAATCCTTTCTCTCTCTCCATGCCTTCAGGAACTCCTAGAACCCGAATGTTGGTTTTTTTAATAGTATCCTGTAGATTCCCAACAATATTTTTTGGATGTCTAATTTCCTCTTCTTTTCTTTGTTTTGACTGTATCCTTTCCTGTTCTCTGTCTTCTAAGTCTGATATTCTGTCTTCTGCTTCACCCATTCTGTTTTTAAGGCTCTCTAATGTGTTTGTCATTTGATCTATTGAGCTCTTCATTTCATTTTGATTTCTCTTCACTATCACACTTTCCTGTTCTACTAGTTTCTGCATTTCATTTTGATTCTTCCTTAAAATTTCATTTTCACGAGAGAGATTTTCAATCCTGTCCAATAAGGATTTCTGTAGTTCAAGGATTTGCTTTTGAAAACTTCTAAATGTTCGTATCATAAATTTTTTGAAATCCGTATCTTGCATTTCTTCTATCTCATCATCTTCATAATCTTGGCTTGGGGTGTTTTGTTTATTTGGAGGCATCATAGTGTCATCGTTGATCTTGTTCCCTCGATTTCTGTGTTTATTGCTTGGCATGGTTAATTCTGTTTCCCTCACTGTGAGTTTTTTTTTTTTATTATACTATGTCTGTGTTAAGTGGACTGCCTGCTGTTGGAGGAGCCTTGGTGGCTTGAGATGGGTGTGGCCTGAGAGCTCTGCTCAGTTCTTCAGGGTTACAGGTGTGCAAAAGTGACACCCTCAGGTTTTGCGTGGTAAATCTCTTTATTTATTTATTCATTTATTTTATTTTATTTTATTTTTTATCAGGAGGTAAGTAATACTGTAAGGCTGAGCAGAATTGATGGTATTTAGCTTCTGACCTCTGGCTTCTACCCAAAGAGTCTGTGCAGGCTAGGTTTCTCCTGCGGACTCCCACTGGGTTGCCTAGGCTACTGAATTGTAGCCTTAACTCTCCCCTTTTATTATGTATATCCCAGTTCTTTTTCTCTTGCTGGCCTTTGCAAGGTTGGCGGAGAGTGGAACTTGTCTGTACCAATATGCCCCCATCTGTTTATTTATTTATTTATTTTTCCTTCTCTCCTGTAGTCAGTCTGTTGGACTTTCCCGCTTCAAAACCCGCTTCCCTCTAAAATTCTGTCCGCCGTTTCCCTGCCATTTTCTCTGGTTACTGAGCTCACCTCCACTTCCAACGCCAATGTGTGGACTCGGAGCCCTGGGCGTCCCTCCTCTCCCTGCTGGTGTCTGTGTCACATCGACTCCCCTTCCCACACTGGCGCTCAGACTCTGCGGCTCCCGCGGTTTGGCTTCCACATGGTGGGTGACCCTGTTCTCCCAGTAGGTCCTCTGAGTCACAGCGAATAGCTCCGGAAGAGTTTCCTCTGCAATTTTTCCTGATCCTTTTTCTGAGGCTACCGTAACTCCGCTTTTATTAAACTAAATTTTCCCGGAATATCGGTGCGTGCCCTCACTATTCCGCCATCTTGGCTCCGCCCCCATAATATATTTATCTAATAAAAAGTAAATTTCAGGGGCAGAGCCAAGATGGTGGAACAGTGAGGGCGCACACCAATAGTCTGGGAAAAGGTAGTTTAATAAAAGTGCAGTTACTTTAGCCTTAGTAAAAGGCTCAGGGAAAATTTGCAGAGGAAGCTCTTCCGGATCTAGTGGATGTTCCACGGAGGACCTATGGGGAGAGCAAGGTCACCCACCATGTGGAAGCTGAGCCATGGGAGCCGAGCCACATCAGAAGCCGAGCTGTGGAGTCTGCATGCCAGCGCTGGAAGTGGAGGTGAGACAAAAACCCTGGTAACCAGAGACATTGGCGGGGAAAGTCAGAAAGTGTCTACAGGGAATGAGGCCTGAAGCCCCACTGGGGAAAGCTCACCAGGCTGACTGGTGGAGAAAAAAAATGAAAAAATAATGGGAACAGGCATGGACATTAGCCTCTCTCTCCACTCACCTTACAAAGCCGAGCAAGACAAAAAGCAGGTGCCATTTAATGTATGTAAAGGGGCGCCCACCATTAGCCAAGCAGAAAAACCTGACTCTGGTGGGGAGAAATAACAGGAGGTTAAGACCTATTGAAAGTGTGGAGCTAATGAACTGAGACTGTGAAAATCTGAGGGGGAGCAAGAGAACTCACTGAGGACACAAACTCGGTAACCTGGGCAACCTGGTGAGAGACTGCTGAGAAATTTGAGACCACACTGAGGGCTGCATAAAATCTTTGTGTGGTCTCAGGGGTAAGCAGACAAATACCCACAGGGGTCAGATTTCATACATCAACTAACCTCAATTCCACTCAGCTGTGTGGAATTACTTCCCAAATAAGTCACAAAAAAAAACAGAGGGAGAGAGAGAGAGCCAGCGAGCGAGCGAGCGAGAGAACAATCTGGGTGAGTCACCTTCTCACACCCTTAATCCTGAAAAACCAAACAGAGCTCTCTGGCCACACCCATCAAAGCCTCTAAGGATCCATCAAAAGCACAGTCCACTTAATCTAGTGTCACAGTAAAATGAGAAAAAACACTACACCGAAGAAACCAAAGAATAGCTCCAATATGCCAAAAAACAAATGCAGAAACTGAGGTAACAAGAACAAGGAAGACACTATGATGCCCCAAAATGAAATAGACACCCCAATTCAAGATTATGAAGATGATGACATAGAAGAAATGCAAGAATCGGATCTCAAAAAATTGATAAGAACATTAAGAAGTTCTCAAAAACAAATTCTTGAACTACAGAAATCCTCAATGGACAGGATTGAAAATCTCTCTCATGAAAATGAAATATTAAGAAGGAATCAAAATGAAATGAAACAACTAGTAGAACATGAAACTGTAATAGTGACAAGAAATCATAATGAAATGAAGAATTCAATAGGTCAAATGAAAACACATTAGAGAGTCTTAAAAACAGAATGGGTGAAGCAGAAGAGAGAATATTGGACTTAGAAGACAGAGCACAGGAAAGGATACAGTCAAGACAAAGAAAAGAAGAGGAAATTAGAAATCTAAAAAAAATTGTCAGGAATCTTCAGGATACTATTAAAAAACCCAACATTCAGGTTCTAGGAGTTCCTGAAGGCATGGAGAGGGAGACAGGATTAGAATGCCTTTTTAGTGAGATACTAGCAGAACATTTCCCAGGTTTGGGGAAGGACAGAGACATCCTAGTAGAGGAAGCTGATAGAACCCAAAATAAGCATGACCAAAAGACATCCTCACTACAACACATTGTAATTAAACTCACCGCAGTGAAACATAAAGAAAAGATCCTAACATGTGCAAGAGAGAAACGTCAGATTACTCTCAGAGGATCTCCAATCAGACTCCAAGCTGATTTCTCATGAGAAACCCTACAAGCTAGGAGGGAATGGTGAGATATAGCCCAGGTATCAAGAGAGAAAAACTGCCAGCCCAGAATATTATATCCTGCTAAGATCTCATTTGTGAGTTAAGGTGAAATAAAGACCTTGCACAGCAAACAGAAATTGAAAGAATTTGTCGCCACTTGTCCAGCCCTGCAAAAGATGCTTAAAGATGTGTTAAACACAGAAACACAGAAACACGGTCATCAATATGAAAAAGGTAAAGGAAGGAAACCTCACACCAAAAGATAAACAGGAAGTTCAAAACATATATCAGAAAATATCTTTGGCAAATTGCAGGACAAAGCTACTACTTATCAATAGTCACATTGAACGTTTATGGCCTGAACTGTCCAGTTAAAAGACACCGATTGGCTGATTGGGTTAAGGAACAAAACCCATCTATTTGTTGCTTGCAAGAAACACTTCTTTCCAACAAAGATGCATACAGACTGAAAGTGAAAGGCTGGAAAAAGATATGCCATGCCAACAGAAATGAAAAAAAGAGCAGGCGTAGCCATCTTAATATTGGACAACATAAACTTTATACAAAAACTGTTAGGAGAGACAAAGAGGGGCACTATATAATGATTAAGGGATCAATTCAACAGGAAGATATAATGATTATCAATGTATATGCACCTAATTACAGGCCAACGGTTTATTAGGGACATAAAGGGAGACTTATCTTCCAATACAATAGTACTGGGGGACTTCAATACTCCACTCTCAGAAATAGACAGATCAATAGGACAGAAGATCAATAAGGATACAGTAGATTTAAACGACACTATAGCCCAAATGGATCTAACAGATATATACAGAACTTTCAATCCTACAGCTAAAGATTTTACATTCTTCTCAGCAGTACATGGAACCTTCTCTAGGATTGACCACATACTAGGCCATAAAGCAAGTCTCAGCAAATTCAAAAGAATTAGAATCATACCATGCAGCTTCTCAGACCATAAAGGAATGAAGTTGGAAATTAGCAACTCAGAATCCCTAGAGCATATGCAAACACATGGAGATTGAACAACATGCTCCTGAATGAACAATGGGACATAGAAGAAATCAAAAGAGAAATCAAAAATTTTCTGGAAGTAAATGAGGGTAACAGCACAACATACCAAAACTTATGGGACGCAGCGAAAGCAGTGTTAAGAGGAAAGTTTATATCAATAGGTGCCTACATCAAGAAATTGGAAAGGCACCAAATAGATGAGCTTTCAATTCATCTCAAGGATCTAGAAAATCTGCAGCAAACCAGACTCAAATCTAGTAGGAGAAGAGAAATAATTAAAATCAGAGAAGAAATCAACAGGATTGAATAAAAAAATTACAAAAAATCAGCCAAACGAGGAGCTGGTTTTTTGAAAAAAAAAAAAAATAAATAAAATTGACACCCCATAGGCCCAACTAACTAAAAAAAGAAAAGACCCAAATCATTAAAATCAGTGATGAAAAAGGAAACCTAACAACAGACACCACAGAAATAAAAAGAATCATCAGATATTACTACATGGACTTGTATGCCAGCAAACAGGAAAATCTATCAGAAATGGATAGATTCCTGGACACATGCAACCTACCTAAATTGAACCAGGAGGACATCGAAAACCTAAACAGACCCATAACTTAGACAGAAATTGAAAAAGTATAAAGGCCCTCCCAACAAAGAAAAGCCCAGGACCAGATGGATTCACTGCTGAATTCTACCAGACATTTAAAGAAGAACTAATTCCAATTCTTCTCAAACTATTCAGAACAATCGAAGAAGAGGGAATCCTCCCAAATTCTTTCTATGAAGCCAGCATCACCTTAATTCCTAAGCCGGAAAAAGATGCAGCATTGAAAGAGAATTACAGAGCAATATCCCTGATGAACATAGATGCAAAAATCCTCAATAAAATTCTTGCAATTGGATTCAACAACACATTAGAAAGACCGTCCACTCCGATCAAGTGGGATTTACCCCTGGTATGCAGGGATGGTTTAATGTGTGCAAAACAATCAATGTATACACCACATTAACAAACTCCAGAAGAAAAACCATATGATTATCTCAATAGATGCTGAGAAAGCCTTTGATAAGACATAACACCCTTTCATAATGAAAACTCTAAGCAAAATGGGTTTGGAAGGAACATTCCTCAATAAAATCAAAGCAATTTATGAAAAACCCATGGCCAGGCTTGTATCGAATGGGGAAAAGTTGCAAGCATTTCCATTGAGATCTGGTACCAGACAGGGATGCCCACTCTCACCACTGCTATTCAATATAGTTCTGGAAGTTCTAGCCAGAGCCATTAGGCAAGAAAAAGAAATTAAAGTGATGCACATTGGGGAGGAAGTACTCAAACTATCCCTCTTTGCAGATGATATGATTATTTAGAGGACCAAAGGAACTCTACTAAGAGACTGTTAGAACTCATAGTAGAGTTTGGAAAAGTAGTAGGATATAAAATCAATGCACAAAAATAAACAGCCTTTGTATACACAGGCAATGCCATGGCTGAGGAAGAAATTCTAAGATCAATCGCATTCACAATAGCTACAAAAACAATCAAATACCTTGGAATAAACTTAACCAAGGACGTTAAAGATCTCTACGATGAGAATAACAAAAACTTAAAGAAAGAAATAGAAGAGGATACCAAGAAATGGAAAAATCTTCCATGCTCATGGATTGGAAGAATCAATATCATCAAAATGTCCATTCTCCCAAAAGCAATTTACAGATGCAATGCCATACCAATCAAGATACTGAAGACCTTCTTCTCAGAACTGGAAAAAAATTATGCTTAAATTCATATGGAGACACAGGAGACCCTGAATAGCCAAAGCAATTTTGTACAAAAAAAAACAAAGCTGGATGCATTAAAGTACCAGATTTCAGGACATACTACATGTCAATTGTTATCAAAACAGCATGGTACTGGTACAGAAACAGATGGATAGACCAATAGATCAGAATAGAAACACCAGAAATCAATTCAAACATCTACAGCCAACTTATTTTTGATGAAGGATCCAAAACCAATCCCTGGAGTAAGGACAGTCTATTCAATAAATGGTGCTGGGAAAACTGCATTTCCACGTGCAGAATCATGAAGCAAGACCTCTGCCTTTCACCTTACACAAAAATTCACTCAACATGAATTAAAGACTTAAATCTATGACCCAACACCATCAAATTATTAGAGAGCATTGGAAAAACCCTGCAAGATATAGGTACTGGCAAAGACTTCTTGGAAAATACCCCAGAAGCACAGGCAGTCAAAACCAAAATCAACTATTGGGATTGCATCAAATTGAGAAGTTTTTGTACTGCAAAAGAAACAGTCAATAAAGTGAAGAGGCAACCGACAGAATGGGAAAAATATTTGCAAACTATGCAACAGATAAAGGGTTGATAACAATAATCTGCAAAGAAATCAAGAAATTCCACAACATCAAAACAAACAACCCATTCAAGAGATGGGCCAAGGACCTCAATAGACATTTTTCAAAGGAGGAAATCCAAATGGCCAACTGGCACATGAAAAAATGTTCAAGATCACTAGCAATCAGGGAAATGCAAATCAAAACCACAATGAGGTTTCACCTCACCCCGGTTAGAATGGCTCACATTCAGAAATCCACCAACAATAGATGCTGGCAAGGATGTGGGGAAAAAGGGACACTAACCCAGTGTTGGTGGGAATGCAAACTGGTCAAGCCACTATGGAAGTCAGTCTGGAGATTCCTCAGAAACCTGAATATAACCCTACCATTCGACCCACTCCTTGGAATTTACCCAAAGGAAATTAAATTGGGAAACACAAAAGCTGTTTGCACATTAACGCTTATTGCAGCTCAATTCACAATAGCTAAGACCTGGAACCAACCCAAATGCCCATCAACAGTAGGCTGAATAAAGAAATTATGGACATGTACTCTATTGAATACTATACAGCAGTCAAAAACAATGAAACCCAGTCATTTGCAAGAAGATGGAGGAATCTGGAAAATATCATGCTGAGTGAACTAAGCCTGTCCCAAAGGGACAAATATCATATGTTCTCTCTGATTGGCAACAACTAACTGAGCACCAAAGGGGAAACCTGTTGAAGTGAAATGGACACTATGAGAAAGAGTGAACTGATTGGCCCTGGTCCTGACTGTTGATGTACAACTTAATACTTTATCCCTTTTTATATTTTTTTTGTTCTAGTTAATACTATTGGTTGAACTCTGTAACTAACACGTAGTTGTTCTTAGGTGTTTAAATTTAACTGCAAAGTGATCCCTGTTAAATATAAGAGTGGGAATAAGAGACGGAGGAGATGTACAATTTGGGACATGCTCAATCAGATTTGCCCCAAATTGTAGAGTTAGAAATATGCCACGGAATTCCAATTCAATCCCATCAAGGTGGCATGTACCAATGCCATCTCACTAGTCAAAGTGATCAATTTCAGTTCACAATTGAGCATACTGATAGGTCTAAGAGTCAAAGGGATCACACAAGCAAGGCTAGTGTCTGCTAATACTAGCTGATAGAATAAAAAAGGGAGAGAACGATCCAACATGGGACATGGAATACACAGCAGACTCATAGAATGGCAGATGTCCTAAACAGCACTCTGGCCTCAGAATCAGCCCTTAAGGCATTCGGATTTGGCTGAAGATTCCATGAGAGTATTTTAGGCATGGAAAGCCAAGACACTCTGTCCAAAAAAAAAAAAAAAAGAAGACCTAAATGAAAGATCTCTGCGAGTGAGTTCCCAGTGGAAAGAACGGGCCATCAAAGAAGGAGGTACCTTTCTCTGAAAGGAGGAGTGAAACTCCACTTTGACTATGACCTTGTCTAAATAAGATCGATGTCCACGAACTCAAAAGGCTTCCATAGCCTTGGCAACTCATGACAAGCGCCTAGGGTGATTGCTGATGCCATAAACGAGAGTGTCAATATGTTAAGTTAACAATAGGAGTCACTGTGCACTTACTCCCCATGTAGGATCTCTGTCCATACTGTGCTGTTCAATGTGAATTAATGCTATAACTAGTACTCAAACAGTATTTTACACTTTATGTTCTCTGTGTGTGCAAACTGTTGACATCTTTACTTAATATATACTAAATTGTTCTGTATATAAAGAGAATTGAAAATTAATCTTGATGTGAATGGAATGGGAGAGGGAGTGGGAGTTGGGAGGGTTGCGGGTGGGAGGGAAGTTATGGTGAGGAAAATGCCATTGTAATCCATAAGCTGTACTTTGGACATTTATATTTACTAAATAAAAGTTTAAAAAAGGAAAAATAAAAATACCACATCTTCCAATTGTAGGATATCCTTTCTGTCATGTAACATACAGAACCAAACAGTTGTCCCATGAAGTGAGTTAGTTAACACTGGGACTTCAAGGCACTTAAATAATTACAAGACTACAGAATGTAAAAAGAAAAGAGTAACATGACCCCTAATTAGAAATAACAATGAACTAATCATAATAATTAGCTATTCATAGTATAATGACTAGTAATTACAATAATTAAGTGGTAAACTATCATCAAGACTGGGACTGGAACCCAAGCATTGTGATTCCCATTCAAATGATTAGAACACACACACACACACACACACACACACATATATATATATATATATATATATACAGACAGAAAAACACCTGTACTACGTAATGGACTGAAAGACATCTAAATTAGCAGAATTTTAAAAACAGCAAACACGCAAATTGTACTACAAATGTTCAAGACTCATATCTCTCCTTGGGGTGAGAAATGGCATCTTGTGTTCAAATCTCCTATCTCCACTGGACAGATTTGCCTGTGGTATACATGCATAAACTCTTAAGGCCAAATCCCCTGCAGGTAACTACAAAGCCTGCTCAAACCACAAGCAGCCAGCAACTTGAATGCTCTATGGAGGGGATAAAAGTCAGCAGATTGGCCAAAAACAAAAAACAAACAACAACAAATAACAATAAGAAAAGTTGAAATTTTGAACAGCAATGGACAGAGAGTAAGTTTTCTGCTTTTGGCTGAGATAGATTGCAGTCAGCACGTGGTGAGGGAAGGTTACCTAGTAATGGAAAACCTGCCATGTTTTTCATTGTGATCAGAGGACCAAGCCTAGGCAATACACACCATGAGGAACTGAAGGGGAATCCGGGAAAGGAGAGTCCTAGAGAATCAGAGTCTCAGACACTGAGTGTAAAATCTTCCCAAGTCTCTGGCTGATCTCCAACCTAAATGGGAAAAGAACATACCCAAAGACTCAACTGATGAGGACTCAACTGATGAGGACATGAGGGGGCACCTATAACTGGCCCGAGCTCTCATTTTTTGTCTAAACATGTTAACTGCCCACTCTGACAAATTTCCACACACTCTGAGTACATACAGGGTACTTCCAAAGGGTCACAGAAAATGGAATTAAAAGGTAAATTTCCTTCACCCAAAGAAAATTTTTCAACCCACATAGTACACATCCTCCATGAACCTTTTGAAGATCCTTTGTACAACAAGATGCAATGTAGGGTCTCTGAGGACACATAGACAAGTGACCCTTTCTTCAGAGGGAAGACAATGAATGATGCAAATTCAAAAATCACTCACAAGTTGGAATTAATAGACTTTAATGTATCTGTTTAACTAGGCCCAGTGACACAAAGACACTATACTTATACTGAACAAGAAAAGAAATCTTAACAGATAAGTAGAAGCTACTAAAAGAACAAAACAGAACTAGAACTGAAAAAAGTATTTGGAAAACAACAACAAATCCCACTGCATGTTCTTAATAGGAGAAAGGATAAATTATGCAGGAAAAGAATTAGTGACTTTAAAGACACATAAATGTAAATTATCCACTTTGAATGAGAGAAAGATTAAAGATTGAAAAATGAACAAAGACTCAGTGTCTTATGGGCTAACATCAGAGGTCTAAGATATGGTATTTGGAATTCCAGGAGAAGGGAGAATTAACAGACTGTGAAAATGTATTTTTAACAGCAATGTTTAAGGAAAACATGAACTTACAGGTTAAAGAAATCTGGCAAATGCTTAATAGATGCAGTACAGCCACACTCATGCCAAGAGACCTCACAGTCTCACTGCTGAATACCAGAGATAAAATCTTGAAAGCAGAAAGAAAAAAACTACTAAGTACAGAGAAAGGATTATTTTAATAACCATGAACTTATCAAAAACAAAAAACCTAAAATAACCAGAGACAGAGGTGTGACATCTTTTCAGTGCTGAGAAAACAAATCTGTCAACCAAAATGCTAAATCCAGAGAGATTATATTTCAAGAACAAAGATGAAATAATATACTTCAGATACAAGAGAACTACACATTCATCACCAGCCAACCTGCACCACCAGACATGCTGATGGGAGCTGCTCAGGCCAAAGGCCATGATACAAGTTCTAGGAAGGGAGGAGGAGCACTATAAATGGTAAAGACAGGGCACACAGAAAAGACTTGCTTCACATTCGGTGTTTGCTATTTTTACAATTTTTATTAATTGTACACATTTATGGGCTACGGCGTGATATTTCCATACGTGTAAATAACATGCACTGATCACAAGAGAATAATCAACTTTTCCCTCTTTTTATATAAACTTGTGATTGGAGGCATGGAGCTTCTTTCTTCTGTTTGCTCACACACTACTCCAGGAATTAGTTTTAGATCCTTGATCAAATATAAGTTGGCTTTAGATGTTTGGGTTGATTTCTGGTGTTTCAATTCTGTTCCATTGGTCTATGCATCTGTTTCTGTATCAGTACCATGCTGTTTTGATTACAACTGCCCTGTAGTATGTCCTGAAATCTGGTATTGTGATGCCTCTGGCTTTGTTTTTGTTGTACAAGATTGCTTTAGCTATTCGAGGTCTCTTGTGCCTCCATATAAATTTCAGCACCATTTTTTCCAGATCTGAGAAGAAGGTCTTCGGTATCTTGATTGGGATTGCATTGAATGTATAAATTGCTTTTGGGAGAATGGACATTTTGATGATATTGATTCTTCCAATCCATGAGCATGGAAGATTTTTCCATTTCTTGGTATCCTCTTCTATTTCTTTCTTTAAGGTTTTGTAATTTTCATCGTAGAGATCTTTAACATCCTTGGTTAAGTTTATTCCAAGGTATTTGATTGTTTTTGTAGCTATTGTGAATGGGATTGATCTTAGCAGTTCTTTCTCAGCCATGGCATTGCTTGTGTATACAAAGACTGTTGATTTTTGTGCATTGATTTTATACCCTGCTACTTTGCCAAACTCTTCTATGAGTTCTAATAGTCTCTTAGTAGAGTTCTTTGGGTCCCCTAAATAAAGAATCATGTCATCTGCAAAGAGGGATAGTTTGAGTTCTTCCTTCCCAATTTGTATCCCTTTAATTTCTTTTTCTTGCCTAATAGCTCTGGCTAGAACCTCCAGAACTATATTGAATAGCAGTGGTGAGAGTGGGCATCCCTGTCTGGTACCAGATCTCAGTGGAAATGCTTCCAACTTTTCCAGATTCAATAGGAAGTTGGCTGTGCGTTTTTCATAGATTGCTTTGATTGTATTGAGGAATGTTCCTTCCAAACCCAGTTTGCTTAGAGTTTTCATCATGAACGGGTGTTGTATTTTATCAAATGCTTTCTCGGCATCTATTGAGATAATCATATGGTTTTTCTTCTGTAGTCTGTTAATGTGGTGTATCACATTGATTGTCTTGCGCACATTAAACCATCCCTGCATACCAGGGATAAATCCCAATTGGTCTGGGTGGATGATCTTTCTGATGTGTTGTTGCATTCTATTGGCGAGAATTTTATTGAGGATTTTTGCATCTATGTTCATCAGGGATATTGGTCTGTAATTCTCTTTCAGTGCTGCATCTTTTTCCGGCTTAGGAATTAAGGTGATGCTGGCTTCATAGAAAGAATTTGGGAGGATTCCCTCTTCTTCGATTGTTCTGAATAGTTTGAGAAGAATTGGAATTAGTTCTTCTTTAAATGTCTGGTAGAATTCAGCAGTGAATCCATCTGGTCCTGGGCTTTTCTTTGTTGGGAGGGCCTTTATACTTTTTCAATTTCTGTCTAAGTTATGGGTCTGTTTAGGTTTTCGATGTCCTCCTGGTTCAATTTAGGTAGATTGCATGTGTCCAGGAATCTATCCATTTCTGATAGATTTTCCTGTTTGCTGGCATACAAGTCCATATAGTAATATCTGATGATTCTTTTTATTTCTGTGGTGTCTGTTGTTAGGTTTCCTTTTTCATCACTGATTTTAATGATTTGGGTCTTTTCTTTTTTTAGTTAGTTGGGCCTATGGGGTGTCAATTTAATTTATTTATTTTTTCAAAAAACCAGCTCCTCGTTTGGCTGATTTTTTGTAATTTTTTTATTCAATCCTGTTGATTTCTTCTCTGATTTTAATTATTTCTCTTCTCCTACTAGATTTGGGTCTGGTTTGCTGTAGGTTTTCTAGATCCTTGAGGTGAATTGAAAGCTCATCTATTTGGTGCCTTTCCAATTTCTTGATGTAGTCACCTATTGATATAAACTTTCCTCTTAACACTGCTTTTGCTGCGTCCCATAAGTTTTGGTATGTTGTGCTGTTATCCTCATTTACTTCCAGAAAATTTTTGATTTCTCTTTTAATTTCTTCTATGACCCATTGTTCATTCAGGAGCATGTTGTTCAATCTCCATGTGTTTGCGTATGCTCTAGGGATTCCTGAGTTGCTAATTTCCAACTTCATTCCTTTATGGTCTGAGAAGCTGCATGGTATGATTCTAATTCTTTTGAATTTGCTGAGACTTGCTTTATGGCCTAGTATGTGGTCAATCCTAGAGAAGGTTCCATGTACTGCTGAGAAGAATGTAAAATCTTTAGCTGTAGGATTGAAAGTTCTGTATATATCTGTTAGATCCATTTGGGCTATAGTGTCGTTTAAATCTACTGTATCCTTATTGATCTTCTGTCCTATTGATCTGTCTATTTCTGAGAGTGGAGTATTGAAGTCCCCCAGTACTATTGTATTGGAAGATAAGTCTCCCTTTAAGTCTGTTAACAAATCTTTTAGATAAACTGGTGCCCTGTAGTTAGGTGCATATACATTGATAATTGTTATATCTTCTTGTTGTATTGATCCCTTAATCATTATATAGTGCCCCTCTTTGTCTCTCTTAACAGTTTTTGTATAAAGTTTATGTTGTCCGATATTAAGATGGCTACGCCCGCTCTTTTGTCCATTTCTGTTGGCATGGAATATCTTTTTCCAGCCTTTCACTTTCAGTCTGTATGCATCTTTGTTGGAAAGATGTGTTTCTTGTAAGCAGCAAATAGATGGGTTTTGTTCCTTAACCCAATCAGCCAATCGGTGTCTTTTAACTGGACAGTTCAGGCCATTCACGTTCAATGTGACTAATGAAAAGTGGTAACTTTGCCCTGCCATTTGCCAAAGATAAGTTCTGATATATGCTTTGAATTCCCTGTGATCTTTTGCTGTGAGCTTTCCTTCCTTTATCTTCTTTCATATTGATGACCGTGTTTCTGTGTTTCTGTGTGTAACACATCTTTAAGCATCTGTTGCAGGGCTGGACGAGTGGCAACAAATTCTTTCAATTTCTGTTTGCTATGAAAAGTCTTTATTTCACCTTCATTCACAAATGAGAGCTTTGCAGGATATAATATTGTGGGCTGGCAGTTTTTCTGTCTTAGTACCTGGCCTATATCTCGCCATTCCCTCCTAGCTTGTAGGGTTTCTGATGAGAAATCTGCTGTGAGTCTGATTGGAGATCCTCTGAGAGTAATCTGACGTTTCTCTCTTGCACATTTTAGGATCTTTTCTTTATGTTTCACTGTGGAGAGTTTAATTACAACGTGTCGTGGTGAGGATCTCTTTTGGTCGTGTTTATTAGGGGTTCTGTGAGCTTCCTGTACTAGGATGTCTCTGTCCTTCTCCAAACCTGGGAAATTTTCTGCTAATATCTCACTAAAAAGGCCTTCTAATCCTTTCTCCCTCTCCATGCCTTCAGGAACTCCTAGAACCCGAATGTTGGTTTTTTAATAGTATCCTGAAGATTCCTGACAATATGTTTTAGATTTCTAATTTCTCTTCTTTTCTTTGGTCTGACTGTATCCTTTCCTGTTCTCTGTCTTCTAAGTCCGATATTCTCTCTTCTGCTTCACCCATTCTGTTTGTAAGGCTCTCTATTGTGTTTTTCATTTGATCTATTGAATTCTTCACTTCAGTCACTATCACAGTTTCCTGTTGTACTAGTTGTTTCTTTTCATTTTGATTCCTCCTTAATATTTCACTTTCACGAGAGAGATTTTCTATCTTGTCCATTAAGGATTTCTGTAGTTCAAGAATTTGTTTTTGAGAACTTCTTAATGTTCTTATCAATTTTTTGAGATCCGCTTCTTGCATTTATTCTAACTCATCATCTTCATAATCTTGAATTGGGGTGTCTTTTTCATTTGGGGTCGTCATGGTGACTTTCTTGTTTTTATTGCCTCGGTTTTTGCATTTGTTATTTGGCATATTGGAGATATTTGCTTTCTTCACTGTGGTGTTTTTTCTTATTATACTATGACTCTAGATTAAGTGGACTATCTGTTTTTGATGGAGCCTTAGGGCTTGAGATGGGTGTGGCCTGAGAGCTCTGGTGTGCCAAAGGTGACACTCCCAGGTTAGGCGTGGTAAATCTCTCTCTCTCTTTCTTTTTTTGATTCAAAAGGGAAGTAATTCCGCACAGCTGAACAAAGTTGGAGGTAGTTAGCAGGCAATGATATACCCACAGGAGCCAGAGATCGGAAGCTCTTTCCCAAGGACCACACAGGGAATCTGTTCGGCCCTCAGCGTGGGCTCAAATTCTCCTTCAGTCTCCCACTGGGTTGCCAAAGTTACGGAATTGTAGCATCTCTTGAGAGTGCTCACGTGAATTCCGTGAGTTCTCTCCCCCACCGTCTCTTTTTTCACAGTCTCAGTTCAGTAGCACCACAAATTTACTAGGTCCTAATCTCCTGTTAATTTGCCCCACCCAGAGTCAGGTTTTTCTGCTAGGCTCAGGGCCGGTGCAGACCTGAGGTCGCTCTGCTTATGACGTATGTCCAAGATGGCGCCTGCTCTTTGTCTTGCTCGCCCTTGAGAGGTGAGCGGAGAGAGAGAAACTTGTGTCCGTACCAGTCAGCTTTTTTTCTCTCTCTCTCTCTTCCAGTTAGCCTGGTGAACTTCCCCTCCCGGGCGTCGTTCCCTCTAGTCTCTCTCTGCTTGCCTGCTGGTGTCTCAGCTCACCTCGCGTTCCAGCGCTGGTGTGTTGAGTCTGCCGCTGGTGTCCCAAACTGTGGGCTCCCACGCTCTCCATGCAGGTCCGCTGTGAATCACGTGTTCTGGAAGAGTTTCTTCTGCTGTTTCCTCCCCTACTCTTCCTTGAACCTGCAGTATCTCCACTTTTATTAAACTGTCTCTCCCGGACTATCAGTGTGCTCCCTTCCTATTCCGCCATCTTGCCTCCTCTCGGGAGTTAATTCTTATAATTTAGTTACATACAGTATGCTTTGTTAGAAGTATTTCATTATGTGTGTATATTCATTGAGTTCTTACATTTAAAGTTTTATGTATAACAGATTATAACATAGATGATGATCCCTAATTAGGGCTTCATACATGATTAGAACACATACCCCTTCCTGACACTGTTCCTCTTTTTCTACTTGCTTTAACAGCTGTATTTTTAAGCCCCTTTCCAGAACTGTCAGCAGTGAGTGCTGAGTCCAGCACAGAAGGTCCAGACAGATGTATTCAGCCCTCCAACTGTGTGCATTCAGAGTGAACAGACAAGCTGTGCATCACATGGTATCAAATCTGAATTTCCACCCTGCATCCACCTCCCACAAGCTATGACCTGGGGTGGGTTACTTTATAAGCCTCAGTTTTTACAAGCCAGCATTAGTACTTGGGCCAGGTGCTGGTTGTCAGGATTTCGCCCCATGTTGAGTGCTTGAATGGAAGCTGGTCCTCCTTATGTGTGGCTATTACTCCTGTCACTACTCATGACTGTAGACATGCAGTAGACATGTGCACTTCTACAAGTGTTCATAGGGGACACAAGGATGAATCAGGGCCAGGACAGTCAGAGGTGGCCTCAGAAAGGAGCAGAACCTTGTGCTAGCTTATCAAGACCACCAGGACTTTGACTAACAGAAGGAAGAGGGCTGCAAAGAATGTCACATGGAGCAAGGACAGGGAAAACACCAGGGATTGTGTTAAGATGGTAGGGTAGAAAGGGTAGAAAGATGAAATAGTTTTCTTCCCTGTTGCTCAACATGCCTGGTCTCCACAGGGGACCTGGAGCCCAGCCAAGATAATGTGTTGCATTATCTTGATAAGTCAGAAATAGTTTTTTATGGCTTTCTTTAGTGAAAGGATGGAAGAGTTCATTAAATCATAGCTGTGACCTTTGAGAAAGTTGGTATGGGAAGGCTGATTAGGCAATTTTTGCATGTGTGATGGTTGCCATGGCCTTGGGCCTCTCTAGGCTGAATTACTCTCTGTTAGCCCATTCTGTTGGTTAGAGAATGGTGAGGGGAAGAAAACAAAAGTCCAAATAATTAGTTTATCTTACAGGCTAGGCTTTCTCAGGCACCAGCTATGTCCTCAATATTGGCAGATAACAAAAATAAAATCCAGGCCAATCAGTCTAGTACCATAACTCAAGACCATGCCCAAGCTAATTAAAAACATGTTACTTGCATATTAGAGTTTCTTTAAATTTTAGGTATTGTGTTTTCCAACATCTAAATCTAAAACCAGCCTTGAGAACCCTTCAAGTGGGACTGCAGCATGGAGCTTGACCTGACCCAGAACTCAGTGTTTCCAGGAAGAGCGATTCCAAATGCTGAAAGTTGCTTTGCCATAACTGACTCTCTGGTGACTTGTTTTTCTTTTGTATTCTATGGGAATATGTCAGTGATCATTTCTTGTATTAAATATATCTTTAATCATAAAGTTTTTGTCACCTAAAATGCAAAGTACAAATGTAGGATTTCAGAAAAGATTGCTTATTAGGGTTCTCCAGAGAAATACAGCCAGTAGAGTGTGTGTGTGTGTGTGTGTGTGTGTGTGTGTGTGAAAGAGAGAGAGAGAGACAGAGACAGAGACAAAGACAAAGAGGTATTGAGGTTGATTTTAAGGGATTTTTCTATGGCCTTGCCACCCTGATCATGCTAGATCTTGTCTGATCTCAGAAGCTAAATAGGGTTGGGCCTGGTTAGTACTTGAATAGGAGATTTTAAGGGATTGGCTCACAAGATTGTGGATTGTGCATGGTGAATCCATATCTTCAAGGCAAACTCAAGTGGCAACTCTTCCCCGGGTCTCCAATCAGCCTGTAGACAGAAGTGTCTATTCCATGGGGAGGAGGTTGGTTACTTATTAATGCCTTCAACTGATTGAATGAGGGGTACCCAAGTTATACAAAGTTGTCTGTTCCACTCCAAGTCTACTTATTTGTTAATGCCATCTGAAAAATACTTTTGCAGAAATCTCCAGAATAATGTTTGGCCAAACATTTGAGGACTTTGCCGTAGTGCAATTGACAGTAAAATTAACCATAACAGAGACACCTTTTGTTAAGCCGACATCCATACACATCTTTGTAAACCACACTTAGTCTCCTTTCATCTAACATGACACAACTGTCCTGCTATATGAACGCAGCAAGCTTTTCCCCAAAAAGAATGAAAAAGCCCTTAGAAGATGCTTGCTCTTCTCTGTAAAGCGCTGTGATTTAAATATTGTGATATAAAGTTAACAATACACATATACAGTGACACAAAGTTCATACCTCATATGTGAGAAGATAAGAGAGAAAAAAAAGACAATTGGGTGCATCCGTGCACACACACACACATTCATTAGATAATAAGGAAGAAATACTCAATATAATTCTAGTTTTTGTTTCTGTAACTGGCACACAGGCAAAGCCGATGTTCCTAATGACTTCCTCTTCCTACTCATGTCTTATGGCCTTTATTCTCAGCAAGCACGTCCTCTGATTATGATTCTTTCTTGACAAGATGAGAGACCCAAGGTTTCATTGCTAAAGGGTATAAGACGTTGGTCCTGCCTGAACTGGGGGGTTGTTGTTTTGTCATTTTCCCTGAGTTAGAGTCACAGGGCAGAATGTTACTTCCCCAGGGAGTAGCTGGACAGTTTGCCCTTGGCAGTTACAATCACTTGCCCCTGGCTAGCATGCTGACTACTGGCTTTGACTGTAGATTCAGAGGCACAGGGAGCCCTCAGTGGTCAGAGAACAGTCTTCACTTTCAGTTCAGTGGAATCTGTTGACTCTTCTAGTGGAAGCATTGCTCCCACAAGAATGAAAAACATGAGGCCAGCAGATCATAATGTTGTGCAAACAGCAAAGCAAAAACAGTGCTATGGCTCAGTAGGGGCAATCACAGATGGAAACACTCCCCTTTCCAGCCCTGGACTCTTCGTCATAGGAATCCTGGTTATGAAAGGCACCATACAGTGTGAAGGATCTTCGAGAGTTTCATTTAAAAAGTGTGTGTAATGGGGGCCGGCTCTGTGGCGTAGCATGTAAAGTTGCTGCCTGCAGTGCCTGCATCCCATATGGGCACTGGTTCAAGACCCAGCTGCTCCACTTCTGATCCAGCTGTATGCTATGGCCTGGGAAAGCAGTAGAAGATAACACAAGCCCTTGGACCCCTGTACCCACATGGGAAGACCTGGAGGAAGCTCCTGGCTTCTGGCTTCAGATAGGCACAGCTCCAGCCATTGCGGCCAATTGGAGAGTGAACCAGCAGATAGAAGACCTCTCTCTCTCTCTCCTTCTCTCTTTCTGTAACCCTGACTTTTAAAGTAAATAAATAAATCTTTTCAAAAAAGTACGTTATGAACAAAACCGCATGGATTTAAAATTTTTTTTGCTCCCAAACTTACTTTAAGTTCATTTTTTCACAAACTTTGTAGATGCTGGTTTGGAGCATCTATAGAATCATGATAACCTTGACCCAGAACATATATTTGAGTAGTGAGGCCTTACTAAGTTGACACAAAAAATTAGCCATTGCAAATGACATAGGCAGACTTGAGTTTCTAAGCAAATATGATTACCAGTATCTGGAAGTTTTGGGTTTTTTAAAAAGCATAGTTGCCTCATCTTTGTTGCTGTAAGTGACATGTGATGAAATCTGATTCTACCTGATGCTGCAAGTCAAGTCATGGCACATGGCCATGTCCGTCCATTTAAGTACAATCTCTCTCCCCTTTCCAGAGAACGTTTACTGACCTGTGTAATAAATAATATTTTATTGGCCAGGTAACAGGGTGATCTGACTTATTCTAGTTCAACAACTATGAATTGAGCATAAACAGGGGTGGGTGCTGGTTACTCTAGGGGACAGAGTCATACTAGGAAGCCAAACCATCATGAAAATTAGAAGCAAAATAAATAGAAGACCAGGTCAAGCTTTTCCTATGTGTTGGGTACTGTGCTCAATGCATCACCTAATGCCATCCTCATAATGACCACAAGGGTGGTGGCCAGCAATTTGGCACAGCAGGTTAAAACACCACATATATCACCAGCATCTCATATCACAACACTGGTTCAAGTTTCAGTCCTACTCCCTGATAATGTACCTGGGAAGGCAGCAATAGGTGGCACAAGTGCTTTGATCATTGCCACCAATCTAGGAGATCAGGATGGAGTTCTAGGCTCCTGGCTTCTTCTTGGCACAGCTTTGACCATTGTGGCCATTTGGGGAGTGAAGGAGCAGATAGAAAATAGTAAAACCCTACAAATTCTAGTTTTCTGGGAAGAAGGCAACAGTAACAGTGGCCAACATGATATTTAGTTTGTAAACATGACATTGAAGCCACTTGCCAAGGAGAATGTGCTTTTCTACAAAACCAGTTTGACTGTGATTTTCTGGGTCAACTTAACCCAAATTCCACAGAATTTCTCTGGATATGGCTGGATCAAACCAGGAATATCCAGTTCTGTTGTGGCTAACTCAATCCCAGATCTTGCTACAGCCTCTGAGTTTGTTTGTGTTTTCTGGACATTATCCATGGACTTTATGGTTTTGAATGAATTTTACATGTAATATTTTGTTTTGCTGGAGAATGCAATTGAGGGAACTGGATACAAAAACCCTACACATTCGAGGTTTCTGGGCAGAATGCTACAGTAACCATGGCCAACATGAAATTTGTGCTTTTAAACATAACATTGAAGCAATTTGCCAAAGAAAAGAATTTTGTCTTTCTCGAAAACAAGTGTGACTGTGATTTTCTGTGTCAATGTAACCCAAATTCCACAACAATTTTCCGGATATGGCTGGATCAAAGCAGAAATGCCCAGTTCTGTTGTGGCTAACTCAAACCCAGCCTCTTTGTTTTTTATATATATATTTTTATATATTTTTTATATATTCTGGACATTAGCCTTAGATTCATGGTTTGCAAGGAACTTTAGCATGTACCATTTTTTTCCCTTGCTGGCGAATGCAATTAAGAGAACTGGATACAAAAAACCTACACATTTGAGTTTTCTAAATGATACAGTAACCGTGGCCAACATGATATTTCTGTTTGTAAACATAATATTGAAGGCACTTGCCAAGGAGAATGATTGTGCTTTTCTGCAAATCCAGTTTGACTGAGATTTTCTGTCTCAACTTAACCTGAATTCCACAACATTCTTTTCAGATATGGCTGGAACAAAGCAGAAATATCTGGATCTGCTGTGGCTAATTCAATCTAAACTCTTACTACAGCCTCTGTGTTTGTTTGTGTTCTAGACATTATCCATGGACTCTACAGTTTTGAATCAATTTTAGCATGTAACATTTTGTTTCCTCTCTGGCGAATGCAATTGAGGGAACTGGATACAAAAACCCTACACATTCGAGTGTTATACACAGAATGCTACAGTAACCGTGGCAAACATTTTTGTGTTTCTAAACATAACATTGAAACCACTTGCCAAATAGAGTGATTGTCCTTTTCTCCAAACCAGTTAGACTGTGATTTCCTGGGTCAATTTAACCCAAATTCCCCAACACTGTGTCTGGAAATGGCTGGATCAAAGGAGAAACATCCATTTCTGTTGTGGCTAAATCAATGCCAGAACATGCTACAGCCTCTCTGTTTGTGTTATCTGGACATTAGCCATGGAATTCACAGTTTTTAATGAATATTAGTATGCAACATCTTGTTTTCTTGATTTCCAATGCAATTGAGGGAACTGGATACAAAAACCCTACACATTCAGGTTTTCTAGGCAGAATGCTGCAGCAACCGTGGCCAAAAATGATATTTGTGTTTATAAACATAACATTGAATGTACTTGCGAAGTGAATGATTGTGCTTTTCCCAAATCCAGTTAGATTGTGTTTTTCTGGGTCAATTTAACCCAAATTCCACAACACTTTGTGGGGATATTGTTGGATCAAACCAGAAATATCCAGTTCACTTGTGGCTAACTCATCCCATATCTTCTTACAGCGTCTGTGTTTGTTTGTGTTTTTGAAATTATCCATGGATTTCATGGCTTTGAAGTAATTTTACTATGTTATATTTTCTTTTCCTGTTTGCGAAGGCAATTGAGGGAACTGGATAAAAAAACAGTACGCATAAAGGTTTTCTAGGCACAATGCTGCAGTAACAGTGGCCAACATGATATTTGTGTTTGTAAACATAACATTGAAGCCACTTGCCAAGGCGAATGATTGTGCTTTTCTCCAAATCCAGTATGACTGTGATTTTCTGTGTCAATTTAACCCAAATTCCACAACACTTTGCCCGGATATAGCTGGATCAAACCAGAAATATCTGGTTCTGTTGTAGCTAACTCAATCCCAGCTCTTGCTACAGCCTCTGTGTGTGTTTGTGTATTCTGGACATTATCCATGGACTTCATGGTTTTGAATGAATTTCAGAATGTAACGTTTGGTTTCTATGCTGGTGAATGCAATTGAGGGAATTGGATACAAAAAGCCTACACATTTGAGTTTTCTAGGAAGAATGTCAGGGACCATGGCCAACATGATATTTTTGTTTTTAAACATAATATTGAAGGCACTTGCCGATGAGAAATATTTTGCTTTTCTCCAAATTCAGTTAGACTGTGGTTTTCTGTGTTAATTTAACCCAAATTACAAAACATTTTGTCTGGATATGGCTGGATCAAACCAGAAATATCCAGTTCAGTTGTGGCCAACTCAATCCCAGCTCTTGCTACAGCCTCTGTGTTTGTTTGTGTTTTGTGGACATTATCCATGGACTTCATGGTTTTGAATGAATTTTAGCATGTAACATTTTGTTTTCTTGTTGCTGACTGCAAAGGAGGGAACTGGACACAAAAACCCTACACATTTGAGTTTTCTAGGTAGAATACTACAGTAACCATGAGCAACATAATATATATTTGTTTGTAAACGTAACTTTGAAGGCAATCCAAAAGAGAAGAATTTTACTTTTCTTCAAAACAAATTTGTGATTTTCTGGGTCCATTTCACCCAAATTCCACAAAACCTTGTCCGGATATTGCTGGATAAAACCAGAAATATCAGGTTCCGTTGTGGCTAACTCAACCCAGATCTTGCTACAGCATTGGTGTTTGTGTTTTCTGGAAATTTTCCATGGGCTTCATGGTTTGGAATGAATAGTAGCATGTAACATATTGTTTTCTTGCAGCTGAATGCAAAGGAGGTTACTGGATACAAAAAAGCTACACATTCAAGTTTTTTATTCAGAATGCTAGAGTAACCATTGCAACATGATGTATTTGTTTGTAAACATAACATTGAAGAAACTTCGCGATGAGAAGAATTTTACTTTTCTCCAAAACTAGTTCCACTGTCATTTTTTGGCACAATTTCACCCGAATTACACAACACTTTGTCCAGATATGGCTGGATCAAACCAAAAATATCGGTTCTGTTATGGCTAACTCACACCCAGACCTTGCAACAGCCTCTGTGTTGGTGCATGCTTTCTGGACATTATCCATGGACTCCATGGTTTGGAATGAATTTTAGCATATAACATTTTGTTTTCTTGCTGCTGACTGCAAAGGAGTGAACTGGATACCAAAACCGTACACATTTGAGTTTTCTTGGGAGAAAACTACAGTAACCATGGGCAACATGAATTATTTGTTTGTAAACATGACATGAAAGACACTTGCTGATGAGAAGAATTTTACTTTTCTCCAAAACCAGTTTGAGTGTGATTTTCTGGGTCCATTCACCCGAATTCCACAACACTTTGTCCGGATATGGCTGGTTCAATCCGGTTCCGTTGTGGCTAACTCCATCCCAGATCTTGCAAAAGCCTCTGTGTTTGTGCATGTTTTCTGGACATTATTCATGGACTTCATGGTTTGGAATGAATTTTAGCATATAACATTTTGTTTTCTGCTGCTGACTGCAAAGGAGTGAACTGGATATCAAAACCCTACACATTTGAGTTTTCTTGGTAGAAAACTACAGTAACCGAGGGCAACATGAATTATTTGTTTGTAAACATGACCCTGAAGACACTTGCTGATAAAAAGAGTTTTACTTTTCTCCAAAACCAGTTTGAGTGTGATTTTCTTGGTCCATTTCACCCGAGTTCCACAACACTTTTTCTGGATATGGCTGGTTCAAACCAGAAGTATCCGGTTCAGTTGTGGCTTACTCAATCCCAGATCTTGCTACAGCCTCTGTGTTTCTTTGTGTTTTCTGGACATTATCCATGACTTCACAGTTTGGAATGAATTTTAGCATGTAACATTTTGTTTTCTTGCTGCTGAGTGCAATGGAGTAAAGTGTATAGAAAAACCCTACATATTCGAGTTGTCTAGGCAGAATGCTACAATAACCACAGGCAACATGAATTATTTGTTTGTAAACATGACAAGGAAGACACTTGCCAATGAGAAGAATTTTACATTTCTCCAATACCAGTTTTACTGCTATTTTCTGGGTCCATTTCTCCCGAATTCCACAACACTTTGTCCGGATATTGCTGGATCAAACCAGAAGTATCCGGTTCAGTCGTGGCTTTGTCAATCCCAGATCTTGCTACAACCTCTGTGTTTGTTTGTGTTTTCTGGACATTATCAATGGACTTCAACGTTTGGAATGAATTTTAGAAAGTTACATTTTGTTTTCTTGCTGCTAAATGCAATGGAGGGAACAGGATACACAAACCCTATACATTTGAGTTTTCTAGGCAGAATAATACAGTAACTGTGGGCAATATGAATTATTTGTTTTTAAACATGAAACTAAAGAAACTTCCCGATATGAAGAATATTATTTTCTCCAAAACCAGTTTGACTGCGATTTTCTGGGGCCATTTCACTCTAATTGCACAACACTTTGTCCGGATATGACTGGATGAATCTGGAAATATCCGGATTGGTTGTGTCTATCTGAAACCCAGATCTTGCTGCATCCTCTGTGTTTGTTTGTGTTTTCTAGACATTATCCATGGAGTTCTCGGGTTGGAATGAATTTTAGCATGTAGCATTTTGTTTTCTTGCTGCTGAATTAAATGGAGGGAACTGCATAGAAAAACCTTGCAAATTCGAGTTTTCTAGGCAGAATGCAACAGTCACTGTGGGCAAAATGGATTGTTTGTTTGTAAACATGATATTAAAGACACTTGCTGATGAGAAGAATTTTACTTTTCTCCAATACCCATTGTCTGTTATTTTCTGGGTCCATTTCACCTGAATTCCACAACACTTTTTCCGGATATGGCTGGATGTAACTGGAAATATCTGGTTCTGTTCTGGCTAACTCAATCCCAGATCTTGCACATCCTCTGTGTTTGTGTTTTCTGGACATTATCCATGCAATTCATGGTTTGGAATGAATTTTAGAAAGTTACATTTTGTTTTCTTGCTGCTGAATGCAATGGAGGGAACTGGATACACAAACCATACACATTTGAGTTTTCAAAGAAGAATGTTACAGTAACTCTGGGCAACATGAATTATTTGTTTGTAACATGACATTGCAGACACTTGCCGATGAGAAGAATTTTACTTTTCTCCAAAACCCGTTGTCTGTTAGTTTCTGCGTCCATTTCACCTGAATTCCACAACACTTTGTCCGGATATGGCTGGATCAAACCGGAAATATCTGGTTCTGTTGTGGCTATCTCAATCCAAGATCTCGCTGCAGCCTCTGTGTGTGTTTGTGTTTTCTGGACATTATCCATGGACTTCATGGTCTGGAATGAATTTTAGCATGTAATATTTTGTTTCCTTGCTGCTAACTTCAAAGATGGGAGCTGGATACAACAGCCCTACATGTTAGATTTTCCTAAGCACAATACTACAGTAACAGTGGGCAACAAAAATTACTGGTTTGTAAACATGACATTGAAGACCCTAGCCGATGAGAAGAATTTTACTTTTCTCCAACAGCAGTTTGTGATTTTCTGGGTCCATTTCACCATAATAACACAACACTTTGTCTGGATATGCTGGATCAACCCAGAAATATCCAGTTCTGTTGTGGCTAACTCAATCCCAGATCTTGCTACACCCTTGTGTTTGTTTGTGTTTTCTGGACATTATCCATGGACTTCATGGTTTGGAATGAATTTTAGCATGTAACATTTTGTTTTCTTGTTGCTGAATGCAATGGAGGGAACTGGATAAACAAACCATACACATCTGAGTTTTCCAGGAAGAATGTTACAGTAACCATGGGAAACATGAATTATTTATTTGTAAACATGAATTTAAAGACACTTGCCAATGAGAAGCACTTTTCTTTTCTCCAATCCAGTTTGACTGTGAATTTCTGTGTCAATTTGACCCAAATTCCACAACACTTTGTCGAGATATATATTAGTTGAAAACAGAAATATCTGGTTCTGTTCTGGCTAACTCAATCCCAGATCTTGCTACAGCCTCTGTGTTTCTTTGTGTTTTCTGGACATTATCCATGGACTTCATGGTTTGGAATGAATTTTAGCAAGTAACATTTTGTTTTCTTGTTGCTGACGGCAAAGAAGGGAACTGAATAGAAAAACCCTAGATATTAGAGTTTGCTAGGCAGAATATTACAGTAACCATGGGCAACAAAAATTATTGGTTTGTAAACATGACATTGAAGATACTTGCCGATGATCAGAATTTTACTTTTCTCCAAAATGAATTATTTGTTTGTCAACATGATATTACAGACACTTGCTGATGAGAAGAATTTACTTTTCTCCAAAACCAGTTTGACTGTTATTTTCTGTGTAGATTTCACCCAAATTCCACAACATTTTGTCCAGACATGGCTGGGTTAAACTGGAAATATCCGGTTCGGTTGTGGCTATCTCAATCCCAGATCTTGCTACAGCGTCTGTGTTTGTTTGTGTATTCTGGACATTATCCATGGACTTCGCGGTTTGGAATGAATGTTAGCAGGTAACATTTTGTTTTCTTGTTGCGGACTGCAATGGAGGGGACTGGATACACAAACCCTACACATTTGAGTTTTCTAGGCAGAATGTTATATTTCCCATGGGAAACATGAATTATTTGTTTGTAAACATGATCTTGAAGACACTTGCCGATGAGAAGATTTTTACTTTTCTCCAAAACCAGTTTGACTGTGATTTTCTGGGTCCATTTCACTGAATTCCACAACACTTTGTTTGATATGGCTGGATCAAACCAGAAATATCTGGGTCGGTTGTTGCTAACTATCTCTGATCTTGCTACAGCCTCTGTGTTTGTTTATGTTTTCTGGACATTATCCATGTACTTCACAGTTTTCAATGAATTTTAGCATGCAACATTTTGTTTTCTTGCTGTATACTGCAAAGATGGGAACTGGACACAAAAACCCTACACATTCGAGTTTTCTAGGCAGAATACTACAGTAACATGGACAACATCAATTCTTTGTAAATATGAAACTAAAGAAACTTTCCGATGACCAGACTTTTACTTTTCTCCAAAACCATTTTGACTGTGATTTTCTGGGTCCAATAATTCCAAATTCCACAATACTTTGTCCAGGTATGGCTGGATGTAACCAGAAATATCCAGTTCCCTTGTGGCTAACTCAATCCCCGATGTTGCTACAGCCTCTGTGTTTGTTTGTGTTTTCTGGACATTATCTATGGACTTCACGATTTGGAATGATTTTCAGCATGTAACATTTTGTTTTCTTGCTACTGAATTCAATGGAGGGAACTAGATATAAATCTGCATATTCAAGTTTTCTAGGCAGAATACTACAGTAACCGTGGGCAACATGATATGTTTTTTGTATACATCAGATTGAAGGCACTTCTGACTGAGAAGAATATTACTTTTCTCAAAACCAGTTTGCTTGTGATTTTCTGGGTCCATGACCCGTGAATTCCACAACACATTGTCAGGATATGGCTGGATCAAACTGGAAATATCCGGTTCTGTTGTGGCTAACTCAATCCCAGATCTTGCTACAGCCTCTGTGTTTGTTTGTGTTTTCTGGACATTATGCATGGACCTCACACTTTGGAATGAATTTTTCCATGTAACCTTTTGTTTTCCTGCTGCTGAATGCAATGGAGGGTATTGGATACAAAACCCTACATATTCCAGTTTTCTAGGTAGAATATTACAGTAACCATGGGAAACAAGAATTATTTATTGTAAACGTTAAAGTAAAGAGACTTGGTGATGAGAAGAATTTTACTTTTCTCCAAAATCAGTTTGAATGTGATTTTCTGTGTAAATTTCACCCAAATTCCACAACATTTTGTCCAGACACGGCTGGGTTAAACTGGAAATATCCAGTTCGGTTGTGGCTACCTCAATCCCAGATCTTGCTACAGCCTCTGTTTTTGTTTGTGTTTTTTTGGACATTATCCATGGAGATCACAGTTTGGAATGAATTTTAGCATGTAACATTTTCTTTTTTTTTGTTGCTGATGGAAAAGGAGGGAAGAGGATAAAGAAGCCCAACATAAAATTTGAATGTGTGGATGATTGGGTTCCATGGGGATCCCATTAGCGTTTGCTGACAAAAAAGAAAAAGTTACATGCTAAAATTCAGTCGAAACCCTAAAGTCCATAGATAATGTCCAGAAAACACTATCATAAGAGAGGCCATAGGAAGATCTGGGATGGAGATAGCAGCAACACACCAGATATTTCTGCTTTCATCCAGGCATATCCGGACAAAGTGGTGTGGAATCAGGTGAATTTTAATAAAAAAATGACCGTCAAAGCGCTTTAGGAAAAAGCACAATCTTTCCCTTCGGCAAGTGGATCCAATGTCATTTTTACAAACACAAATATCATGTTTGCTCGGGCTTCTGAATCTTTCTGAATAGAAAATTGGAATGTTGATGATTTGACTCCATGTGAAACCAATTAGCGTTTGCCGGCAGAAAACAAAAAGTTACATGCCAAAATTCACTCCAAACCATAAAGCCCGTAGATAATATCCTGAAAACACTATCATAAGAGAGGCTGTAGCAAGATCTGGGATGGAAATAAGAGCAACACACCAGATATTTATTCTTTCATTCTGTCTTATCTGGACAAAGTTGTGTGGTAATCCAGTGAAATTTATCCAAAAAATCACCATCAAAGTGGTTTTGGAGAAAAGCAGTATATCTTTCACTTAGGGAAGAGGATCCAATGTCATATTTAGAAACACAAATATCTTGTTTGCTCATGTTTCTGAAGCTTTCTGCCTTGAAAACGCGAATGGGTGGAGGATTTGATTCCATGTGGAACTAATTAGCGTTTGCCCTGCAGAAAACAAAATGTTACATGCTAAAATTCATTCCAAACCGTAAAGTCCATAGATAATCACCAGAAAACACAAACAAACTCAGAGGCTGTAGAAAGAACAGGGATTGAGATAGCCACAACACACCAGATATTTCAGCTTGCATTCAGCCTTATCCAGACAAAGTGGTGTGCAATTCGGGTGAAATTTAACCAAAAATTCACCGTCAAAGTGGTTTTGGAGAAAAGCACAATCTTTTTCTTCAGCAAGTGGATCCAATGTCATGTTTACAAACAGCAATATCATGTTTGGTCAGGTTTCTGAAGCTTTATGCCTAGAAAAAGCGAATGTTGGATGATTTAACTCTATGTGGAACCAAATAGCGTTTTCTAGCAGAAAACAAAAAGTTACATACTAAAATTTATTCAAAACCATGAAGTTTGTAATAAATCTCCAGAAAACACAAACAAACACAGAGGCTGTAGCAAGATCTGGGATTGAGTTAGCCACAACACACCGGATATTTCTGCTTACATCCAGGCTTATCTGGAGAAAGAGGTGTGGAATTCGAGCAAAATTTACCCAAAAATTCACCGTCAAAGTGTTTACAAGAAATGCACAATCTTTCTGTTCAGCAAGTGGATCCAATGTCATGTTTACAAAAACAAATATTATGTTTTCTTTGGTTTCTGAGGCTTTCTGCCTAAAAACACGAATGTTGAAGGATTTGACTCCATGTGGAACCAATTAGCGTTTGATGGTAGAGAACGAAATGTTACATGCTAAAATTCATTCAAAACCGTAAAGTCCATAGAAAATGTCCAGAAAACAAAAACAAACATAGAGGCTCTAGCAAGATCTGGGATTGAGATAGCCGCAAAACACCAGGTATGTCTGCTTTCATCCAGGCTTTTCTTTACAAAGTATTTTGGATTTCGTGTGAAATTCAACGAAAAATTCACTGTCAAAGTGGTTTAGGAGGAAAGCACAATCTTTCTCTATGGCAAGTGGATCCAACGTCATGTTTACAAATACAAACATCATGTTACCTATGGTTTCTGAGGCTTTCTGCCCCGAAAATGCAAATGTGTGGAGGATTTGACTCTATGTGAAACCAATTAGCGTTTGCTAGAAGAAAACAAAAAGTTACATGCTAAAATTCATTCCAAATCGTAAAGTCCGTAGATAATGTCCATAAAATGCAAACAAACACAGAGGCTGTAGCAAGATCTGGGATTGAGACAGCCACAACACGGCAGTTATCTCTGCTTTCATCCAGGCTTATCCAGAAAAAGTGGTGTGGATTTAGGGTGAAGTTTAACCAAAAATTCACCTTCAAAGTAGTTTTGGAGAAAAGCACAATCTTTCTCTTCGGCAAGTGGATCCAATGTCATGTTTACGAACACAAATATCATGTTTGCTTGGCTTGAAGCTTTCTGCCTAGAAAACTCAAATGTGTGGAAATATTGAATCCACATGGAACCAACTAGCGTTTCCCGAGGAAAACAAATGTACATGCAACAATTCATTCCAAACCCTGAAGTCCGTTATTCTTGTCCAGAAAACACAAACAAACACAGAGCTGTAGCAAGATCTGGATTGAGATAGCTCCAACACATAAGATATTTCTGCATTCATCCAGGCATAGCTGGAAAAGTGTTGTGGAGTTCAGGTGAAATTTAACCAACAAATCACTGTCAAAGTGGTTTTGGAGAAAAGCACCATCTTTCTCTTCGGCAAGTGGATAAAATATCATATTTACAAACAAAAATATCATATTTGCTCTGGTTTCTGAAGCTTTCTGTCTAGAATACTCGAATGTGTAGAGGATTTCACTCCATGTGGAACCAATTAGCGTTTGCCGGCAGAAAAGAAAACGTTACATGCTACAACACATTCCAAACCATAATGTTCATGGATAATGCCCAGAAAACACAAACAAACACAGAGGCTCTAGCAAGCTCTGGGTTTGATATAGCCATAATACTCCAGATATTTCTGCTTTCATCCAGGGTTATCCAGACAAAGTGGTATGGAATTCGTGTATAATTATATAAAAATCGCCGTCAAAGTGGTTTTGGAGAAAAGCACAATCTTTCTCTTCGGTAAGTGGATCCAATGTAATGTTTACAAACACAAATATCATGTTTGCTCGGGTTTCTGAAGCTTTCTGCCTAGAAAACTGGAATGTGTGTAGGATTTGACTCCATGTGGAACCATTCAGCGTCTGCCTGCACATAGCAAAATATTACATGCTAAAATTCATTCAAAACCATAAATTCCGTTGATCATGTGCAGAAAACACAAACAAACACAGAGGCTGTAGCAAGATCTGGGATTGAGATAGCACCAAGACACAAGATATTTGTGCTTTCATCTAGGCATATCTGAAGAAAGTTTGTGTAAGTAGGATGAAATTTAACCAAAAAATCACTGTCAAAGTGCTTTTGGAGAAAAGCACCAACTTTCTCTTCAGCAAGTGGATCCAATGTCATGTTTACAAACAAAAGTATCATGTTTTCTCAGGTTTCTGAAGCTTTCCCCCTAGAAAACTCGAATGTGTGGAAGATTTGACTCCATGTGGAACCAATTAGCATTTGCTGGCAGAAAACAAAATGTTACATGACAAAATTCATTCCAAACCATAAAGTCCGTAGATAATGCCCAGAAAAAAGAAATAAACACAGAGGCTGTAGCAAGATCTGGGATTGAGATAGCCACAACACACCAGATATTTCTGCTTTCATCCAGGCTTGTCCCGACAAAATGGTGTGGAATTCGTGTATAATTATATAAAAAAATCACCGTCAAAATGGTTTTGGAGGAAAGCACAATCTTTCTCTTCGGCAAGTGGATCCAATATCATGTTTACAAACACAAGTATCATGTTTGCTCAGGTTTTGGAGACTTTAAGCCTAGAAAACGTGAATGTGTGGAGCATTTGACTCCATGTGGAACCAATTAGTGTTTGCCTGCACCATGTAAAAAGTTACATGCTAAAATCATACAAAACCATAAAGTCCGTTGATAATGTCCAGAAAACACAAACAAACACAGAGGCCCTAGGAAGATCTGGGATTGAGATAGCCACAACGCAGATATTTCTGCTTTCATGCAGGCATATCCGGATAAAGTGATGTGGAATTCATGTGAAATTTAACCAGGCTGGGACAATTTAGTTTAATAAAAGTGGAGTAACGGTAGCCTCAGAAAAAGGATCTGGAAAAAATTGCAGAGGAAACTCTTCTGGATCTAGTGGCTGTGACTCGCAGGACCTACTGGGAGAACAAGGTTGCCCACTGCGTGGAAGCCGAGCCGTGGGAGTTGCAGGGTCTGCGCGCCAGTGCAGGAAGGGGAGTTGATGTCACACAGATACCAGTGGGGAGAGTTGGGATGCTCAGGGCTCCGAGTCCACACATCGGCACTGGAAGGGGAGGTGAGCTCAGTAACCTGAGACATTTGTGGGGAAACGGCAGTCAGAATCTAGAGGGGAGCGGGAAAGTTCACCAGACTGACTTCAGGAGAGAAGGAATAAAGGTGGGGGGTTTCTCTCTCTGCCAACCTTGCAAAGGTTGCAAGGTTGCAATGTTTGCAAGACTTTGCAAGAGTTTGCAAGGTTTGCAAGAGATAAGAGCAGGCCCCCACTCTGGATTTACATAACAACAGGGGAGAGCTAAGGAAATGAGTCACTACAATTCAGTAGCCTAGGCAACCCAGTGGGAGTCCAGAGGAGAAACAGAGCCTGCACAGACTCTTTGGGTAGAAGCCAAGGATCAGAAGCTAAATACCATCAATTCTGCACAGCCGTGCGGTGCGGTATTACTTACCTCCTGAATAAATAAATAAATAAAATAAATAAATAAATAGAGATTTACCATGCATAACCTGAGGGTGTCACCTTTGCACACCCGTAACCTGGAAGAACCAAGCAGAGCTCTCAGGCCACACCCATCTCAAGCCTCCAAGGCTCCTCCAACAGCAGGCAGTCCACTTAACACAGACATAGTATAATAAAAAAACAAACGCACAGTGACAAAAGAAGAATTAACTATGCCAAGCAACAAACACAGAAATCAAGGGAAGAAGACCAACGATGACACTATGATGCCTCCCAAGAAACAAAACACCCCAAGCCAAGATTATGAAGATGATGAGATAGAAGAAATGCAAGATACGGATTTCAAAAAATTTATGATACGAACATTTAGAAATTTTCAAAAGCAAATCCTTGAACTACAGAAATCCTTATTGGACAGGATTGAAAATCTGTCTGCTTTCTGCCTAGAAAACTCGAATGTGTGGAGGATTTGACTCCAGGTGGAACCAATTAGTGTTTGCCGGCAGAAAACCAAAATTTACCTGCTAAAATGCATTCAAACCGTAATGTCCATAGATAATATCCAGAAAACACAAACAAACACTAAGGCTGTAGCAAGATCTGGGATTGAGATCACCACAACACACCAGATATTTCTGCTTTAATCCAGGCATATCTGGACAAATTGTGGAATTCGGGTGAAATTTAACCAAAAAATCACCATCAAAGTGGTTTTGGAATATATCCCAGGCTTTTTGTTCGGTAATTGCACCCAATATCATCTTTGCAAACACAAATATCATGTTTTCTTGGGTTTCTGAAGCTCTCTGCCTAGAAAACTCGAATGTGTGGAGGATTTGACTCCATGTGGAACCAATTAGCGTTTGCCAGCAGAAAACAAAATGTTACATGCTAAAATGCGTTCAAAACAGCACAGTCTGCAGATAATGACCAGAAAACACAAAAACACACAGAGGCTGTAGCAAGATCTGGGACTGAGATTGTTAGAGTCTGCAAAAGCCCACTGCCCGAGGAATGAGTCCAAGAGACCTTTCTCTCCTGCAACTAGCAAAGGGTTAAAGATTTATTGATTATCCAGCATGCTGGGGCTGTCTTATCATCATGAGCAGAGAAGCCCCAAATAACCAAAGGTTAGGGTTTATAAAGGCAAAAACCGCAATACCAGGAAGGGGGAATGCATGGTTGTTATGCACGGTTGCTACACACAGTTGCTAAAATCAAAAGAGAGTACATAAAATCAAAAGAGAGTATATGGTTACTGGGGTCAACATAACCTAAAACATAAGTTAAAATAATATTTATCATAATCTTGACAATACCAGTTACAATCTTACAATTAGAATTAGGACTTGGAGGAGGAGGAAAGATAGCGGACTAGGAAGGGAGCACACTGATATTCTGGGGAGAGACAGTTTAATAAAAGTGGAGATACTGCAGATTCAAAGAAGAGTAGGGGAGGAAAAGCAGAAGAAACTCTTTCGGAACGCGTGATTCACAGTGGACCTGCGTGGAGAGCGTGGGAGTCCACAGTTCAGGACACCAGCGGCAGACTCAACACACCAGCGCTGGAACGCGAGGTGAGCTGAACCTCAATAGCCCAAGACACGGGCAGGCAAGTGGAGAGAGGAGACTAGAGGGAACGACCCCCAGGGGGGAAAGTTCACCAGGCTAACTGGAAGAGAGAGAGAGAGAGAGAAAAAAAAAGGTGACTGGTACAGACACGGGTTTCTCTCTCTCCGCTCACCTCTCAAGGGCGAGCAAGACAAAGAGCAGGCGCCATCTTGGACATACGTCATAAGCAGAGCGACCTCAGGTCTGCACCGGCCCTGAGCCTGGCAGAAAAACCTGACTCTGGGCGGGGCGAATTAACAGGAGATTAGGACCTAGTAAATTTGTGGTGCTACTGAACTGAGACTGTGAAAAAAGAGACGGTGGGGGAGAGAACTCACGGAATTCACGTGAGTACTCTCAAGAGATGCTACAATTCCGTAACTTTGGCAACCCAGTGGGAGACTGAAGGAGAATTTGAGCCCACGCTGAGGGCCGAACAGATTCCCTGTGTGGTCCTTGGGAAAGAGCTTCCGATCTCTGGCTCCTGTGGGTATATCATTTGCCTGCTAACTACCTCCAACTTCGTTCAGCTGTGCGGAATTACTTCCCTTTTGAATCAAAAAAAGAAAGAGAGAGAGAGAGAGAGATATTTACCACGCCTAACCTGGGAGTGTCACCTTTGGCACACCATACAGAGCTCTCATGCCACACCCATCTCAAGCCTCTAAGGCTCCATCAAAAACAGACAGTCCACTTAATCTAGAGTCATAGTATAATAAGAAAAAACACCACAGTGAAGAAAGCAAATATCTCCAATATGCCAAATAACAAATGCAAAAACCGAGGCAATAAAAACAAGAAAGTCACCATGACGACCCCAAATGAAAAAGACACCCCAATTCAAGAATATGAAGATGATGAGTTAGAATAAATGCAAGAAGCGGATCTCAAAAAATTGATAAGAACATTAAGAAGTTCTCAAAAACAAATTCTTGAACTACAGAAATCCTTAATGGACAAGATAGAAAATCTCTCTCGTGAAAGTGAAATATTAAGGAGGAATCAAAATGAAAAGAAACAACTAGTACAACAGGAAACTGTGATAGTGACGAGAAATCATAATGAAGTGAAGAATTCAATAGATCAAATGAAAAACACAATAGAGAGCCTTACAAACAGAATGGGTGAAGCAGAAGAGAGAATATCGGACTTAGAAGACAGAGAACAGGAAAGGATACAGTCAGACCAAAGAAAAGAAGAGAAATTAGAAATCTAAAACATATTGTCGGGAATCTTCAGGATACTATTAAAAAACCAACATTCGAGTTCTAGGAGTTCCTGAAGGCATGGAGAGGGAGAAAGGATTAGAAGGCCTTTTTAGTGAGATATTAGCAGAAAATTTCCCAGGTTTGGAGGACAGAGACATCCTAGTACAGGAAGCTCACAGAACCCCTAATAAACACGACCAAAAGAGATCCTCACCACGACACATTGTAATTAAACTCTCCACAGTGAAACATAAAGAAAACATCCTAAAATGTGCAAGAGAGAAATGTCAGATTACTCTCAGAGGATCTCCAGTTAGACACACAGCTGACTTCTCATCAGAAACCCTACAAGCTAGGAGGGAATGGCAAGATATAGGCCAGGTACTAAGACAGAAAAACTGCCAGCCCACAATATTATATCCTGCAAAGCTCTCATTTGTGAATGAAGGTGAAATAAAGACTTTTCATAGCAAACAGAAATTGAAAGAATTTGTCGCCACTCGTCCAGCCCTGCAACAGATGCTTAAAGATGTGTTACACACAGAAACACAGAAACACGGTCATCAATATGAAAGAAGGTAAATGAAGGAAAGCTCACAGCAAAAGATCACAGGGAATTCAAAGCATATATTAGAACTTATCTTTGGCAAATGGCAGGGCAAAGTTACCACTTTTCATTAGTCACATTGAACGTGAATGGCCTGAACTGTCCAGTTAAAAGACACCAATTGGCTGATTGGGTTAAGGAACAAAACCCATCTATTTGCTGCTTACAAGAAACACATCTTTCCAACAAAGATGCATACAGACTGAAAGTGAAAGGCTGGAAAAAGATATTCCATGCCAACAGAAATGGACAAAAGAGCGGGCGTAGCCATCTTAATATCGGACAACATAAACTTTACCACAAAAACTGTTAAGAGAGACAAAGAGGGGCACTATATAATGATTAAGGGATCAATACAACAAGAAGATATAACAATTATCAATGTATATGCACCTAACTACAGGGCACCAGTTTATCTAAAAGATTTGTTAACAGACTTAAAGGGAGACTTAGACCCCAATACAATAGTACTGGGGGACTTCAATACTCCACTCTCAGAAATAGACAGATCATCCGGACAGAAGATCAACAAGGAAACAGCAGATTTAAATGACACTATAGCCCAAATGGATCTAACAGATATATACAGAACTTTCAATCCTACAGCTAAAGATTTTACATTCTTCTCAGCAGTACTTGGAACCGTCTCTAGGATTGACCACATACTAGGCCATAAAGCAAGTCTCAGCAAATTCAAAAGAATTAGAATCATACCATGCAGCTTCTCAGACCATAAAGGAATGAAGTTGGAAATTAGCAACTCAGGAATCCCTAGAGCATACGCAAACACATGGAGATTGAACAACATGCTCCTGAATGAACAATGGGTCATAGAAGAAATTAAAAGAGAAATCAAAAACTTTCTGGAAGTAAATGAGGATAACAGCACAACATACCAAAACTTATGGGACGCAGCAAAAGCAGTGTTAAGAGGAAAGTTTATATCAATAGGTGCCTACATCAAGAAATTGGAAAGGCACAAAATAGATGAGCTTTCAACGCATCTCAAGGACCTAGAGAAACTGCAGCAAACCAGACCCAAATCTAGTAGGAGAAGAGAAATAATTAAAATCAGAGAAGAAATCAACAGGATTGAATCAAGAAAAACATTACAAAAAATCAGCCAAACGAGGAGCTGGTTTTTTGAAAAAATAAACAAAATTGACACCCCATAGGCCCAACTAACTAAAAAAAGAAAAGACCCAAATCAATAAAATCAGAGTTGAAAAAGGAAACATAACAACAGACACCACAGAAATAAAAAGAATCATCAGAAATTACTACAAGGACCTATATGCCAGCAAACAGGAAAATCTATCAGAAATGAATAGATTCCTGGACACATGCAATCTACCTAAATTGAACCAGGAAGACATCGAAAACCTAAACAGACCCATAACTGAGACAGAAATTGATACAGTAATAAAGGCCCTCCCAACAAAGAAAAGCCCAGGACCAGATGGATTCACTGCTGAATTCTACCAGACATTTAAAGAAGAACTAATTCCAATTCTTCTCAAACTATTCAGAACAATCGAAGAAGAGAGAATCCTCCCAAATTCTTTCCATGAAGCCAGCATCACCTTAATTCCTAAGCCGGAAAAAGATGCAGCACTGAAAGAGAATTACAGACCAATATCCCTGATGAACATAGATGCAAAAATCCTCAATAAAATTCTCGCCAATAGAATGCAACAACACATCAGAAAGATCATCCACCCAGACCAAGTGGGATTTATCCCTGGTATGCAGGGATGGTTTAATGTGCGCAAGACAATCAATGTGATACACCACATTAACAGACTGCAGAAGAAAAACCATATGATTATCTCAATAGATGCCGAGAAAGCATTTGATAAAATACAACACCCGTTCATGATGAAAACTCTAAGCAAAATGGGTTTTGAAGGAACATTCCTCAATACAATCAAAGCTATCTATGAAAAACGCACAGCCAACTTCCTATTGAATCTGGAAAAGTTGGAAGCATTTCCACTGAGATCTGGTACCAGACAGGGATGCCCACTCTCACCACTGCTATTCAATATAGTTCTGGAGGTTCTAGCCAGAGCTATTAGGCAAGAAAAAGAAATTAAAGGGATACAAATTGGGAAGGAAGAACTCAAACTATCTCTCTTTGCAGATGACATGATTATTTAGAGGACCCAAAGAACTCTACTAAGAGACTATTGGAACTCATAGAAGATTTTGGCAAAGTAGCAGGGTATAAAATCAATGCACAATAATCAACAGCCTTTTTATACGCAGACAATGCCTTGGCTGAGGAAGAACTGCTAAGATCAATCCCATTCACTATAGCTACAAAAACAATCAAATACCTTGGAATAAACTTAACCAAGGATGTTAAAGATCTCTACGATGAAAATTACAAAACCTTAAAGAGAGAAATAGAAGAGGATACCAAGAAATGGAAAAATCTTCCATGCTCATGGATTGGAAGAATCAATATCATCAAAATGTCCATTCTCCCAAAAGCAATTTATAGATTCAATGCAATACCAATCAAGATACCGAAGACCTTCTTCTCAGATCTGGAAAAATGGTGCTGAAATTTATATAGAGACACAGGAGACCTCAAATAGCTAAAGCAATCTTGTAAAACAAAAACAAAGCCGGAGGCATCACAGTACCAGATTTCAGGACATACTACAGGGCAGTTGTAATCAAAACAGCATGGTACTGGTACAGAAACAGATGGATAGACCAATGGAACAGAATTTAAACTTCAGAAATCAACCCAAACATCTACAGCCAACTTATATTTGATCAAGGATACAAAACCAATTCCTGGAGCAAGGACTGTCTATTCAATAAATGGTGCTGGGAAAACTAGATTTCCACATGGAGAATCATGAAGCAAGACCCCTACCTTTCACCTTACACAAAAATCCACTCAACATGGATTAAAGGCCTAAATCTACGACCTGACACCATCAAGTTATTAGAGAACATTGGAGAAACCCTTCAAGATATTGACACAGGCAAAGAGTTTCTGGAAAAGACCCGGGAGGCACAGGCAGTCAAAGCCAAAATCAACTATTGGGATTGCATCAAATTGAGAAGTTTCTGTACTGCAAAAGAAACAGTCAGGAAAGTGAAGAGACAACCGACAGAATGGGAAAATATATTTGCAAACTATGCAACTGATAAAGGGTTAATAACCAGAATCTAAAAAGAAATCAAGAAACTCCACAAAAACAAAACAAAGAACCCACTTAAGAGATGGGCCAAGGACCTCAATAGACATTTTTCAAAAGAGGAAATCCAAATGGCCAACTGGCACATGAAAAAATGTTCAAGATCACTAGCAATCAGGGAAATGCAAATCAAAACCACAATGAGGTTTCACCTCACCCCGGTTAGAATGGCTCACATACAGAAATCTACCAACCATAGATGCTGGCGAGGATGTGGGGAAAAAGGGACACTAACCCACTGTTGGTGGGAATGCAAACTGGTGAAGCCACTATGGAAGTCAGTCTGGAGATTCCTCAGAAACCTGAAGATAACCCTACCATTCAACCCAGCCATCCCACTCCTTGGAATTTACCCAAAGGAAATGAAATTGGCAAAGAAAAAAGCAGTCTGCACATTAATGTTTATTGCAGCTCAATTCACAATAGCTAAGACCTGGAACCAACCCAAATGCCCATCAACAGTAGACTGGATAAAGAAATTATGGGACATGTACTCTATAGTATACTATACAGCAGTCAAAAACAATGAAACCCAGTCATTTGCAACAAGATGGAGGAAACATCATGCTGAGTGAATTAAGCCAGCCCCAAAGGGACAAATATCATATGTTCCCCCTGATTGGTGACAACTAACTGAGCACCAAAGGGGAAACTTGTTGAAGTGAAATGGACACTGTGAGAAACAGTGACTTGATCAGCTCTTGTCCTGACGGTTGATGTACAATGTAATACTTTATCCATTTTAGTATTTTTTTTTGTTCTAGTAGCATTGGTTGAACTTGTAACTAACACACAATTATTCTTAGGTGTTTATATTTTAACTGAAAAGTGATCCCTGTTAGGAATTTGGAAAACATTATGTTGAGTGAAATAAGCCAATCCCAAAGGGACAAATACCACTTGTTCTCCCTGATAGGTGACAACTAACTGAGCACCAAAAAGGAAACCTGTTAAAGTGAAATGAACACTATGAGAGACGGTGACTTGACCAGCCTTCAACCTGACTGTTGATGAGCAGCTTAATATGTTATCCCTCTTAGTATTTTTTTGTTTGTTCTACTTAATACTTTTGATTGAATACTGTAATAAATACACAATTCTTCTTAAGTGCTGAAACTTAACTGAAAAGTGATCACTGTTAAATATAAGAGTGGGATTGAGAGGGAAGAGATGGAGATGTGCAATTCGGGACATGCTCAAGCTGACTTACCTCAAACAGTAGAGTTAGAAACATACCAAGGGATTCCAATTCAATCCCATCGAGGTGGCATGTACCAATGCCATCTCACTAGTCCCAGTGATCAATTTCTGTTCACAATTGATCATAATGATAGGACTAAGAGCCAAAGGGAGCATATAAACAAGACTAGTGTCTGCAAATACTAGCTGATAGAATAAAAAAGGGAGAGAATGGTCCAACATGGGAAGTGAGATACACAGCAGACCCATAGAATGGCAAATGTCCTAACAGCACTCTGGCCTCATAATCAGCCCTTAAGCCATGCGGATCCGGCTGAAATGCCCATGAGAGTATTTCAGGCATGGAAAGCCAAGACACTCTGGGGGAAAAAAAAAACTAAATGAAAGATCTCCGCGAGTGAGATCCCAGTGGAAAGAATGGGTCATCAAAGAAGAAGGTACCTTTCTCTGAAGGGAGGAGAGAACTTCCACTTTGACCATGGCCTTGTCTAAAAATGATTAGAGTCAGTGAACTCAGGGGGCTTCCATAGCCTTGGCAGCTCATGACAAGAGCCTAGGGTGATTACTGATGCCATAGACAGGAGTGTTAATTTGTTAAGTCAACAACAGGAGTCACTGTGCACTTACTCCTCATGTAGGATCTTTGTCCTTAGTGTGCTGTACATTGAGATTTAATGCTATAACTAGTACTCAAACAGTATTTTTCACTTTATGTTTCTGTGTGGGAGCAAGCTGTTGAAATCTTTACTTAATGTATGCTAAACTGATCTCCTGTATATAAGGAGAATCGAAAATGAATCTTGATATGAATGGAAGGGGAGAGGGAGTGGATAAGGGGAGGGTTATGGGTTGGAGTGACGTTATGGGGGGAAGCCATTGTAATCTATATTCTGTACTTTGGAAATTTATATTCATTAAATAAAAGTTAAAAAAAAGAATTAGGACTTGACATTAACGTAAGACACAGACAAATCACATCTTTATTATTAGCCCAGGTAACCCAGGTGCAACCTTTCTACTTTTAAGCTTGAGCAATCATGCTAGGGGGTTTTTGTGCTCTGCCAAGGGTGATGGAGTGCACTGCTATTGTCCGACAATGTGAGATCATACTTTCAGACCAGAGTCTCACGGTGGGAGGGGGTGTTTCTCAGAATGGAGTCTCAAGTGCTTCAAAATGGAGTCTCTACTGTCAAGGTACTACTTCACTCTGTCTTATTTTTACAGCTGTACCATGAAGGTTTAAACCTGTAAGCTTAAGCTTAATTTTTACACCAGCACATATACAATTTTAACTCTTGAAGATAGCCACAACACACCAGATATCTCTGCTTTCATCGAGGTATATCCAGACAAATTGTTGTGGAATTCAGTGAAATTTAACCAAAATATCACCGTCAATGTAGTTTTGGAGAAAAGCACAATCTTTCGTTCAGCAAGTATATTCAATGTAATGTTTAAAACGGAAATATCATGTTTTCTCGGGTTTCGGAAGCTTTCTGCCTAGAAAATTCGAATGTGTGGAGGATTTGACTTCATGTGGAACGGATTGGTTTTTGCAGGCAGAAAAGAAAATGTTACATGTTAAAATGCATTCAAAACAGCAAAGTCCACAGATAATGTCCAGAAAACACAAACAAACACAGAGGCTGTAGCAAGATCTGGGATTGAGAAAGCAACAACACACCAGATATTTCTGCTTTCATCCAGACGTATCCAGAAAAATTGTTGTGGAATTCAGGGGAAATTTAACCAAAAAATCACCGTCAGTTTGTTTTGGAGAAAAGCACAATCTTTCTGTTCGGCAAGTAGATCCAATGTCATGTTTACAAACACAAATATCATGTTTTCTCGGGTTTCTGAAGCTTTCTGCCTAGAAAACTCGAATGTGTGGAGGGTTTGAATCTATGGTAACCAATTAGCGTTTGCCAGTAAAAAAAAAAAGAAAGTTACATGTTAAAATGCATTCAAAACTGTAAAGTCCGTAGATACTGTTCAGAAAACACAAACACAGAGGGTGTAGCAGAACTGGGATTGAGATAGCCACAACACACCAGTTATTTCTGCTTTCTTCCAGGCATATCTGGACAAATTATTGTGGAATTCGGGTGAAATTTAACCAAAAAATCACCATCAAAGTGGTTTTGGAGAAAAGCACAACTTTCTGTTCGGCAAGTGCACCCAATGTCATGTTTACAAACACAAATATCATGTTTTCTTGGGTTTCTGAAGCTTTCTGCCTATAAGAGTTGAATGCGTGGATGTTTGGACTGCATGTGTAATCATTAGCGTTTGCTGGCAGAAAACAAAAAGTTACTTGTTAAAATTCATTCAAAACCGTAAAGTCCGTAGATAATGTCCAGAAAACACAAACACAGAGGCTGTAGCAAGATCTGGGATTGAGATCGCCACAATACACCAGATATTTCTGCTTTCATCCAGGCGTAAAAAGAAAGATGTTGTGGAATTCGGGTGAAATTTAATGAAAAAATCACCTTTACAGCATTTTTGGAGAAAAGCACTATCTTTCTGTTTGTCAAGCACATCCAATGTCATGTTACAAGCACAAATATCATGTTTTCTTGGGTTTCTGAAGCTTTCTGCCTAGAAAACTTCAATGTGTGGAGGTTTTGAATCCATGTGGAACCAATTAGTGTTTACCGGCAAAAAAAAATAAAAGTTACATGTTAAAATACCATTCAAAACCATAAAGTCCGTAGATACTGACCAGAAAACACAAACAAACACAGAGGCTGTAGGAAGATCTGCGATTCAGATCACCACAACACACCAGATATTTCTGCTTTCATCAGGCATATCCGGATGTATTGTTGTGGTTTTTGGGTAAATATTAACCAAAAAATCACCATCAAAGTGGTTTTGGAGAAAATCCCAATTTTTCTGTTTGGCAAGTGCATCCAATGTCATGTTTACAAATACAATTATCATGTTTTCTTCGGTTTCTGAAGCTGTCTGCATAGAAAACACGAACGTGTGGAGGATATGACTCCATGTGGAACCAATTAGCATTTGCCGGCTGAAAACAAAAAGTTACATACAAGAAAGCATTCAAAACTGTAAAGTCCATAGATACTGAGCAGAAAACACAAACAAACACAGAGGCTGTAGGAAGATCTGGGATTGAGATAGCCACAACACACCAGATATTTCTGCTTTCTTCCAGACATATCCAGACAAATTGTTGTGGAATTCAGGTGAAATTTAACCAAAAAATCACCGTGAAAGTGGTGTTGGAGAAAAGCACGATCATTCTGTTCAGCAAATGCATCCAATGTCATGTTTACAAATACAAATATCATGTTATCTTGGGTTTCTGAAGCTTTCTGCCTAGAAAACTCGAATGTGTGGAGGATTTGACCACATGTGGAAACAATTAGCGTTTACCAACAGAAAACAAAAAGTTACATGCTAAAATGCATTGAAAACTGTAAAGTCTGTTGAAAATGTCAAGAAAACACAAACACAGTGGCTGCACAAGATCTGGGATTGAGATAGCCACAATGCACCAGATATTTCCTCTTTCAGCCAGGCATATCCGGACAAATTTTTGTGGCATTTGCATGAAATTTAACCAAAAAATCACTGTCAAAGTGGTATTAGAATATAGCCCAAGCTTTCTTTTCAGCAAGTGCACCAAATATCATCTTTGCAAACAAAAATATCATATTTTCTTGGGTTTCTGAAGCTTTCTGCCTGGAAAAGTCGAATGTGTGGAGGATTTGACTCCAGGTGGAACCAATTAGCGTTTGCCAGCTGAAAACAAAAACTTACATGCTAAAATGCATTCAAAACCGTAAAGTCCATAGATAATGTCCAGAAAACACAAACAAACACAGAAGCTGTTGCAAGATCTGCGATTGAGATCGCTACAACACACCAGATATTTCTGCTTTCATCCAGGCATATCTGGACTAATTCTTGTGGAATTCGGGTGAAATTTAAACAAAAAATTACCGTCAAAGTGGTTTCAGAATATACCCCAAGATTTCTGTTCATCAAGTGCACCCAATATCATCTTTACAAACACAAATATCATGTTTTCTCGGGTTTTTGAAGCTTTCTGCTGGAAAACACGAATGTGTGGAGGATTTGACTCCATGTGGAACCAATTAACGCTTGCCGGCAGAAAACAAAAAGTTACATGCTAAAGTGTATTCAAAACCATAAAGTCTGTAGATAATGACCAGAAAACACAAACAAACACAGGGATTGCACAAGATATGGGATTGAGATCACAACAACACACCAGATATTTCTGCTTTCATCCAGGCATATCTGGACAAAGTGTTGTGGAATTTGGGTGAAATGTAACCAAAAATTCACCATCAAAGTGGTTTTGGAGAAAAGCCCCATCTTTCTGTTCGGCAAATGCATCCAATGTCATCTTTACAAACACACATATCATGTTTTCTTTCTTCTGAAGCTTTCTGCCTAGAAAACTCGAATGTGTGGAAGATTGACTCCATGTGGAACCAATTAGTGTTTGCCGGCAGAAAACAAATGTTACATGCTAAAATGTATTCAAAACCATAAAGTCCGTAGATAATGTCCAGAAAACACAAACATAGAGGCTGTAGCAAGATCTGGAATTGAGATCGCACAACACTCCAGATACTTCTGCCATCAGCCAGACATATCCGGACAAACTGTTGTGGAATATGGATGTATTTAACCAAAAATCACCGTCCAGTTGTTTTGGAGAAAAGCACATCTTTTTGTTCAGCAACTGCATCCCATGTCATGTTTACAAACACGAATATCATGTTTTCTCGGGTTTCTGAAGCTTTCTGCCTGGAAAAGTCGAATGTGTGGTGGATTTGACTCCATGTGGAACCAATTAGCATTTGTGGGCAGAAGGGAAAATGTTACATGCTAAAAAGCATTCAAAACTGTAAAGTCCGTAGATACTGACCAGAAAACACAAACAAACACAGAGGCTGTAGCAAGATCTGGGATTGAGATAGCCACAACACACCAGATATTTCTGCTTTCTTCCAGACATATCCAGACAAATTGTTGTGGAATTCAGGTGAAATTTAACCAAAAAATCACCGTCAAAGTGGTTTTGGAGAAAAGCACAATCTTTCTGTTCAGGAAATGCATCCAATGTCATGTTTCCAAACACAAATATCACATTTTCTCAGGTTTCTGAAGCTTTCTGCCTTGCAAACTCGAATGTGTGGATTACATGACTGCATGTGGAACCAATTAGCATTTGCCGCAGAAAACAAAAAGTTACATGCTAAAATGCATTCAAAACCGTAAAGTCTGTAGATAATGTCCAGAAAACACAAGCAAACACAGAGGCTGTAGCAAGATCTGGGATTGAGATAGCCACAACACACCAGATATTTCTGCTTTCATCCAGGCATATCCAGACAAATTGTTGTGGAATTTGGGTGAAATTTAACGAACAAATCACGGTCAGAGTGGTTTTGGAATATAGCCCAAGCTTTTTGTTCTGCAAGTGCATCCAATGTCATGTTTACAAACACAAATATCATGTTTTCTCGGGTTTCTGAAGCTTTCTTCCTAGAAAACTCGAATGTGTGGAGGATTTGATTCCATGTGGAAGAAATCAGCGTTTGCTAGCAGAAAACAAAAAGTTACATGCTAAAATGCATTCAAATGTAAAGTCATTAGATAATGTCCAGAAAACACAAACACAGAGGCTGTAACAAGATCTGGGATTGAGATAACCACAACACACCAGATATTTCTTCTTTCAATCCAGGCACATCTGGACAAACTGTTGTGGTTTTCAGGTCAAATTCAACCAAAAAATCACCGTTAAATTGGTTTTGGAGTAAATCCCAATCTTTCTGTTCAGCAAGTGCATCCAATGTCATGTTTAAACACACTAATACCAATTTTTTCTCCGGTTTCTGAAGATTTCTGTCTAAAAAAATCGAATGTGTGGAGGATTTGACTCCATGTGGAACCAATTAGCATTTGCAGGCAGGAAACAAAATGTACATGGTAAAATGCATTGATAACCGTAAAGTCCATAGATAATGTGCAAAAAGCATAAACAAAAACAGAGGCTAAAGAAAGTTCTTTGATTGAGATAGCCACAACACACTAGATATTTCTGTTTTCATCCACGCATATATGGACAAATTGTGGTGGAATTCGTGTGAAATTTAACCAAAAAATCAGCGTCAGAGTGGTTTTGGAGAAAAGCCCAATCTTTCTGGTCGGCAAATGCATACAATGTCATGTTTACAAACACAAATATGTTTTCTCAGGTTTCTGAAGCTTTCAAACTGGAAAACTGGAATGTGTGGTGGATTTGACTCCATGTGGAACCAATTAATGTTTCCTAGCGGAAAATAAAAGTTATATGCTAAAATGCATTCAAAACCGTAAAGTTTGTAGATAATGTCCTGAAATCACAAACAAACACAGAGGCTGTAGAAAGATCTGGGATTGCGATAGCCACAACACACCAGATATTTCTGCTTTCATCCAGGCATATCCGGACAAATTGTTGAGGAATTCAGGTGAAATTTAACCAAAAAGCCACCATCAATGTGATTTTGGAAAAAGCACAATCTATCTCTTTGGCATGTGCATCCAATGTCATGTTTACAAACACAAATATCATGTTTTCTCAGATTCTGAAGATTTCTGCCTAGGAAACTCGAATGTGTGCGGTATTTCACTACATGTGGAACCAATTAGCGTTTGCTGGCAGAAAACAAACTGTTACATGCGAAAATGCGTTCAAAACCATAAAGTTGGTAGATAATGTCCAGAAAACAAAAACAAACACAGAGGCTGTAGCAAGATCTGGGATTGAGATAGCCACAACAAACCAGATATTTCTGCTTTCATCCAGGCATATCCGGAAAAGTTGTTGTGGTTTTTGAGTGAAATTTAACAAAATCATCACCGTCCAAGTGGTTTTGGAGAAAAGCCCAAGCTTTTTGTTCTGCAAGTGCATCCAATGTCATGTTTACAAACACATATATCATGTTTTCTCGGGTTTCTGAAGCTTTCTGCCTAGAAAACTCGAATGTGTGGAGGATTTGACTCCATGTGGAACCAATTAATGTTTGCCAGCAGAAAATAAAAGTTATATGCTAAAATGCATTCAAAACCGTAAAGTCGGTTGATAATGTCCAGAAATCACAAACAAACACAGAGGCTGTAGGAAGATCTGGGATTGAGATCGCCACAACACACCAGATATTTCTGCTTTCATCAGGAATATCCGGATGTATTGTTGTGGTTTTTGGGTAAATATTAACCAAAAAATCACCATCAAAGTGGTTTTGGAGAAAAGCACAATCTTTCTGCTCAGCAAGTGCATCCAATGTCATGCTTACAAACACAAATATTATGTTTTCTCGGGATTCTGAAGCTTTCTGCCTAGAAAATCGAACGTGTGCAGTATGTGACTACATGTGGAAGCAATTAGCGTTTGCTAGCAGAAAACATAATGTTACATGCTAAAATGCATTCAAAACCGTAAAGTCCGTAGATAATGTCCAGAAAACACAGACAAACACAGAGGTTGTAGCAAGATCTGGGATTGAGAGAGCCAGAACACAACTGATGTTTTTGCTTTCCACCAGGCGTATCCTGAAAATTGTTGCAGAATTTGGGTGAAATTTAACCAAAAACTCACCGTCAAAATGGTTTTGGAAAAAAGCACAATCTTTCTGTTCAGCAAGTGCATCCAATGTCATGTTTACAAACAAAAGTATCACATTTTCTCAGGTTTCTGAAGCTTTCTGCCTAGAAAACTCGAATGTGTATAGGATTTGACTCCATGCGGAACCAATTAGCGTTTTCCGGCAGAAAAGTAAATGTTACATGCTAAAATGCATTCAAAACCGTAAAGTCCGTAGATAATGTCCAGAATACACAAACACAGAGGCTGTAGGAAGATCTGGGATTGAGATAGCTACAACACACTATATATTTCAACTTTCATCCAGGCATATCTGGACAAGTTGTTTTGGTTTTCAGGCAAAATTTAACCAAAAAATCACTGTCAAAGTGGTTTCAGAGAAAAACGCAAGCTTTCTGTTCGGCAAGTGCATCCAATGTCACGTTAACAAACACAAATATCATGTTTTCTTGGGTTTCTGAAGCGTTCTGCCTAGAAAACTCGAATGTGTGGAGGATTTGACTCCATGTGGAACCAATTTGCGTTTGCCAGCAGAAAAGAAAACGTGAAAAAAGCCAAAGAAATCCAAGAGTCCTTTGTGATATTTGGCTTAATTTAATCACAAGATAATCGGCTGCTTCCGGATTCATCCACCTCTCCCAGCTAACTGGCTGTGCAATTCTGATTTAATTAGCCTGAAAATTGAACTCACACTGGATTTGAAGGGAATTAATATTTGTCCCCTCAGAAAAAGTGTCTCATTTCTTTTTCCAAAACACAAAAACTCCTCTTGGTCATGTTTCCTGTAGATTTCTATGCATGAAATGCAATACGATATGTTTTTTATTTCATAATGGATACTCTGTCTTAACTCTTGTTTGTGTTGCATCAGAATACAAAATTTGGGAAGGAAGAAGGCAAAACAAACTCAGACTCAGAATAAATTTAGGAAATTGCCGCTCAAGAAAGCAAAAATTGGCTGATGCACCCAAAACCATGACAGAAATCCAGAATTGAAGCAAGCCAACAGTTGTGCCCTGATTGAAAATGACCATTCCTCCCATGCCCTGAACTCCATATTCCAGCCTCAAATCCAAAGCTCACATTAGAAAATTCATTACAAGCCATGAGAAATAAGAAAAATGTGAAAAAAGCCGAAGAAATCCAAGAGTCCTTAGTGATATTGGGCTTGATTTAGTCACAAGGAAACCGGCTGCATCCAGATTCATCCACCCCTCCCAGCTGACTGGCTGTGGAATTCTGATTGAATTAACCTGAAAATCACACTCACACTCGATTTGGAGGGAATTAATATGGGTCCCCTCAGCAAAATGGTACCAATTCCTTTTCCAAAAAACAAAAACTCTTCTTGGTTGTGTTACCTGTAGATTTGTAAGCATTAAATACCAATTTGTTGTGTTTTTTTTTTTTATTTCATATTGGATACTCTGTCAAAACTCTTGTTTGTATTGCGCCAGAATAAAAAATTTGGGAAGGAAGGAGGTGAAACAAACTCAGGGTCAGGTTTAGGTTTAGGGTTAGGGTCAGGGTTAGGGTTAGGGTTAGGACTATGGCTATGTTTAGTGTTAGGGTTCTGGTTAGGGTTAGGGTTAGGGCTAGGTTTAGGGTTCGGGTTAGGGTTAGTGTTAGGGTGAGGGTTAGGGTTAGGGTTAGGACTAGGGTTAGAGCTAGTGTTAGAGTTAGGGTTGGAAAGAGCTAGGGCTAGGTCTAGGGCTAGGGTTAGGGTTAGGGCTAGGGCTATGTTTAGGTTTAGGGTTAGGGTTAGGGTTAGTGTTGGGGCTAGGACTAGTGCTAGGGCTGGGGTTAGGGTTAGGGTTAGGGCTAGGTTAAAGGTTAGGTTCAGGGCTAGGGTTAGTGTTAGGGTTAGGGCTAGGGCTAGGGCTAGGGCTATTGTTAGGTTTATGGTTAGGGTTAGTGTTAGGGCCAGGGCTAGGGCTAGGATTAGGGCTACGGTTAGGGTTATGGTTAGGATTAGGGTTAGGGCCAGGGTTAGCATTAGGGTTATTGCTAGAGTTAGGGCGAGGGCGAGGGTTAGTGTTAGTGTTAGGGTTAGGGTTAGGGGCATGGTTAGGTTTAGGTTTAGGGCTAGGGTTTGTGTTAGGATTAGGGCTAGGTTTAGGTTTAGGGCTAGTGTTAGGTTTATGGCTAGGGTTAGTGTTAGGGTTAGTTCTTGGGTTAGGGTTAGGGCTAAGGTTAGGGTTAGGGCAGGAGTTAGGGTTAGTGTTAGGGTTAGGTGTTAGGGTTAGCATTACGGTTAGGGTTAGTGTTAAGGCTAATGTTAGGGTTAGGTTTAGGGCTAGCACTAGGGCTAGGGTTAGCAGTAGGGTTAGGGTTAGGACTAGGTCTAGTGCTAGGGCTAGGGTTAGGGTTAGGGTTGGGGTTAGGGCTTGGGCTAGGGCTAGGTTTAGGGTTAGGGTTATGGCTAGGGCTATGTTTAGTGTTAGGGTTATGGTTATTGTTAGGGTTAGGGTTAGGATTAGGGTTAGGGTTAGAGTTGGGCTTGTGCTAGGCCTAGGGCTAGGGTTAGGGTTAGAGCTAGGGCAAGTGTTAGGGTTAGGGTTAGGGCTAGGGCTAGGGCTAGGGCTAGGGCTAGGTTTAGTGTTGCTTTCATGGTTAGGTTTAGGATTACCTCTTAGGGTTAGGGTTAGGGCTAGAGCTAGGGTTAAGGTTAGGGTTAGGGTTTGGTTTAGGGTTAGGGCTAGGGTCACAGTTAGGGTTAGAGTTAGTGTTAGTGCTAGGGTTAGGGTGAGGATGAGGGCAAAGGTTAGGGTTAGGGTTAGGGCTAGGGTTAAGTTTATTGTTAGGGCCAGGGATAGTGTTAAGGTTATGGTTAGGGGTAGGGGTATGGTTAGGTTTAGGGTTAGGTGTTAGGGTTAGGTGTTAGGGTTAGGGTTATGGCTCATGTTAGGGTTAGTGATAGGTCTAGGGCTAGGTCTAGGGTTAGGGTTAGTGTTAGAACTAGGGCTATTGCTAGGGCAGGTTTAGGGTGAGGGTTAGGGCTAGGTCTATGGTTAGGGTTAGGGTTAGGGCTAGGGTTAGGTTTAGGGTTAGGGCTAGGGTTAGGTTTAGGTTTAGGGTTAGGGTTAGGCTAGGGTTAGGGTTTTGGTTGGGGTTAGGGATAGAGCTAGGTCTAGGTCTGGAGTTAGGGTTAGGGTTAGGGTTAGGGTTAGGGCTAGGGCTAGGGCTAGGGTTAGTGTTAGGGTTAGGGTTAGGTTTAGTTTTACCATTAGGGTTAGGGTTAGGGCTAGACCTAGGGTTAGGGTTAGTGTTAGGGGTAGGGTTAGGGCTAGGGCTAGGGTTAGGGCGAGGGTGAGGGCGAGAGCGAGGTTTAGGGTTAGTGTTAGGGTTAGTTTTAGGGCTAGGGTTAAGTTTAGGGTCAGAGTTAGGGCTATTCTTAGGGTTAGGGTTAGGGTTAGGGCTAGGGCTATGGTTTGGGTTAGGGTTAGGGTTATGGCTAGGGTTAGGGTTAGGGCTAGGGTTAGTATTAGGATTAGTGCTAGGGTTAGTGTTAGGGTTAGGGCTAGGGTTAGTTTAGGTTTCGGGTTAAGTTAGGGTTAGTTTCGGGCTAGGGTCAGGGTTAAGGTTAGTGCTAGGGTTAAGGTTAGGAAGAGGGTTTGGGTTAGGTTTAGGGTTAAGTCTAGGGTTCGGGTTAGGTTTGGGTTAGGGCTAGGGCTAGGTCTATGGTTAGGGTTAGGGTTATGGCTAGGGCTATGTCTAGGGCTAGTGTATGGGTTATGGTTAGGTTTAGGGCTAGGGCTAGGGCTAGGGTTAGTGTTAGAGCTAGAGCTAGTGCCAGAATTAGGCTTAGGATCAGGGTTAGGGTTAGATCTAAGGCTAGGTTTAGGATTAGGGTTAGGTTTAAGGCTAGGGTTATTGTTAGGGTAAGGGGTAGGGCTAGGTTTAGGGTTAGGTTTAGGTCTAGGGCTTGTGTTAGGTTTGGGTTTAGGGCTAAGGCTAGGTCTGGGGCTAGGGCTAGGGTTAGGGTTAAGGATATGGCTACGGTAGGGCTGGGGCAGGGTTAGGGTTAGGGCTAGGGCTAGGGTTAGGGTTAGGGTTAAAGCTAGGGCTAGTATAGAGTTAGGGTTAGTTTTAGGATTAGTGCTAGGGCTAGGGTTAGTGTTAGGGTTAGGGCTAGGGTTAGTTTAGGTTTTGTGTTAAGTTTGGGTTAGGTCTAGGGCTAGGGTTAGGGTTATGGTTAGGGTTAGGGTTAAGTTTAGGAAGAGGGTTTGGGTTAGATTTAGGGTTAAGTGTAGGGTTCGTGTTGGGTTTTGGGTTAGGGCTAGGGCTAGGTCTATGGTTAGGGTTAGGGTTAGGGCCAGGATTATGTTAGGGTTAGGGTTAGGTCTAGGGCTGTGGTTAGGGTTAGGGTTAGGGCTAGGATTAGTGTTAGGGCTGGGGTATGGTTTACCACTAGTGTCTCAGGGTTTCTGGTCAGGAGACTCAACCCAGGGCCCATGACGGTGGTTTCTCGGGTGAGAAAATAATGAACGATGTTTATCGGTCTTAAGTAACCTTTTTATTAGAGAAAGTAGACATTTCAGAGGTAGAGAGGAAGGAGTAAAGGAGAGGAGAGAGAGAGAGAGCTTCCTCCTTACACCTGTGGCTTATATACAAAATGCGACCAACCAGGAGCAAGCTAGAGTCCATACATCGGGCACACCAATTTGGTCTCTGTTCACGTGAAGGGCACGTATCCTTCGGCCAATCAAGTGAGGTGTCACACAGTAGGCAGGCAGGCAGACTCACTGTGGGGGTCCTGGCACCATCTTGTTGTTTACCGCAACCTCGATCCCTCTGCCTCCGGAGAGCCCCGCCCATAGGAAAACCCCCTGGTCAAAACCGAAAGTAAAAACCTCCGCCTAGTGATGCCGCTGCGGACTATTCCCTGACATCTCCCCCTTCTTTATTTTAAAATGGTGGCATCGAAACATGTCTGTCTTAGGCGACCAGGAATGCAATACCGGCGTACCCGTCATGGGGTGGGGGGGAGCATGCCCCTCCGCCCTGTCTTAGGTTGCTCGGCATGCCTCCCAGAACTTACCCGTCTTTGACTACCGTTCCAACATGCTAAGCCTCACTCCAGCTTGGGGGTTAGTCATGGGGTATTGTTTGTGCATCGCTAACATGGCTTGTTTAACCACAAGCTGCGTTTGCCTATGGCAGTGTATAATGGAGATCAGGAGGCGAAGTAGCCCAGAACCAAACAAGAGTACCACAATAAACAGGGCCCCGATGGCCACCCATTCTTTAACCGTGTTCCAGGATTTGCTGAACCAGGACCCTAGGATCACAAAGGGTGACCATATAGTTGTACCAGAAGGAGAGGTTTCCCTTAACCGTAATATATCACGTCGCAGCTTATCTAACAGCAGAGTGAAATTGCTATTCCATGTAGTATTTATCATTTTTCCTAAAGCTTTAGAGTCATTGGCTAAATGAGAAAATTCTGCTGCTTTAAAGGGAGTAACACAAGTGGACATGGATTGAAGTAAGCATGGCATACCCGCAAGAGCCCCCAATAAGTCCAGCTCTTCCTGCATAACATCTACACACTGATTTAGCATTCGGAGGCCAGTATAGAGGTGTAGGTCCATTTCTTGATGTTCCAGCACCGCAGCCGTATCCTTAGTAATGTTATCCAGTGTGGATAGGGTGGAAGCCTGAGAGACCACCATACCAATGGCCACCACACTGGCTGACAAGGCTGCAATAACGGCTACAATGATGGCAGTGGCACCGAAGTCTCTCCGGTTGTGGAGGGCGACTACAAAGTCCTGTTCGTGTACCAGTACCTGTACTGGGACCCAAGTTGGAATGCAAACCACGACAGCCGTGTGGTTCCCATCCCAGCAGTTAGTCAGATTTCCTGAAAAACAAGTACCATCAATGTCTTGACAAACATACCAAAGAAAAGGCGTGCTCAGGCACACAGGAGAATTGACCCTGCCTTCAGCTTTATGGGATGTGTTATAGTACTTTAACGTCAGGTTAGCAAGTTGGTAGTATGAGCCGCAGAAGGTGCCATTAGCCCAATGGAATCCTTTAAGGAAAAGTAAGGGTGTGATATCTGTACAAGCTCCAGCAGCATTACACATAACAAATGGGTCCCACACACTACCATCCTCATCGGTTTCAAACATATTTTGGTTGGACCAAGCCTGCATGCTGTTACTGAGAGGCTGTATGTGGGTGTTACTGGAATGAGGATTGGAACAGGTCACATTTGTAGTAGTAAGACGGGTAATGACTGAATTATTGAGGGCTGTCCAGCCCCTGAATAATGCGTGGTGAGTGAGAAAGAATCCATGACCTAACTGCGCGTGAACCGTGCTAGATAAGGAAGATGAGAAAGCGGGGTGTACAGGGTTGACTGGGGATTTACAATGCTGGATGGGGTCTACAATAGGTAAAGACTTGTTAGAAGTGCAGTGGAATGCTACTAGAGGAGAAAGAGGCCACATTGCCTGAATTATTCTGACATGAAGAATTGGAGTGGGAAACATTCACAAAATCGCTGAGAACAAAAGGGAGTAAAACAATGCATGGTGAAGGGTGGCTGTGATTAAACCCGCACTCATCCATACCGTCCTTGCTTATCTGAAAGCAAAGAGATCCAGCTAGAGATAAAGTGAGATTCAGGCTAGCATAAGCAGAGTTGGGTGAAGCTACCGGGTCAGCAGCCGGAATGTTGTAGCGCTGACCAAGAGTAGCATTGGCTAAGTACATTAAGGGGAGGATCTTGGAGGAGTTAGATAAAGGGAGAGGAAAAGGGAGCATCCGAAGGAGCCCCCAGTAGGGGTTGCCCTCATCAGAGCTGCTGGTTGTGGTGGATAGGAGCGATCTCCTCGTCCTGTTCCAGATGATAAGCATTGTCCTTCGATGGCTTGTCTAATCTCCTTGTCCTTCTTTCCGGGGTCCACACTGGTTGTGTCGCATCCTGTGGGAGAAAACAGACTGCGCCTCGCACCCGTCATAATATCGGGAACAGGCCTTTCCATTGATTATCCTGTGGATCTGTCCACATCACCCATTCTTTACTTGGCTTCTCAGCAGAACGTGCATGCTGTTTGGCTGGAGTGGTGCCATCCAATTTCTGATTTAAAAAATTCATGGTGTATAGGGCTGTGTTCAAGATATCTTTGGGTGAGGAGGATAATACTCCTACTCCCCCTTTTTGTTTATTAATGATGAGTTTTAGATACTGATTGGTATGCTCTACTATGCCTTGACCCTGTGGATTATAGGGAATTCCAGTTACATGTTGGATGCCGAATTGTATTAAGAATTCTCGAAATTTTGCAGAGGTGTAAGCTGGACCATTGTCTGTTTTAATGACTTGTGGGGTTCCCCAGGTGGCAAAACATTGTAAACAATGTTGAACGACAAAAGTGGTGGATTCTTTTGCCATGGCTGAAGCCATAACCACACCTGAGTATGTGTCCACAGTGACGTGAACACAATTAACTCTGCCAAATGAAGGTATGTGAGTGACGTCCATTTGCCAAATGTGACAGGGATACAATCCTCTGGGGTTTGCCCCTGTAGGTGCAGGCAGAGGAACATGTATCATGCATCGCTCACAGGTACGGACAATGCCTTTGGCCTTGGCAAGTGGAATGTTAAACCTTTTGCTGAGGGTTAGGCTATTTACATGCTATTTTTGGTGAAACTCTCTTGCTAACTCTAGGGCTGAGCATGCAAGTTGGAAGTGAGAATATTGATCGACTAAGTGATTGCCCAAGGCTAGGGGACCAGGTAGCTGAGAATGAGCTCTAATATGCCTTATAAATAGAGGAGTGACTCAGGTGTATATAGCCTGACAAACAGCATCTAGATAAGGGAAAACAGCGGAATGGCAGGATAATATAACAGGGGATGACATTAGTTTGACAGCATTAACTACATAGGCACTGTCGGATAGGCCATTAATAGGTTGTGTATAGAGAAGCAATATTTTTGATACTATGGCTAGTTCTGCATGCTGAGGGGATGGAGATGTAGTAAGCACGAAATGACATTTGAGCACTGACTACCGCAGCTCTGGTGCCCCCTTTTGCACCATCAGTAAAGGCTATTGGGGCATTTGTAATAGGGTTGTTATACACCCTTTTGAAGTAATGTACAGGTACATTTTTACAGAATGAAATAAAAGGATGACTGGGATAATGATTATCAATTTCTATATTTAAGTGTGCCATCATATGCACCCATTGCCAAATTTCCTTGCCCCATTCCCTAATTACTTGAAAGTCAAATGGTGTCACACATCAGTGTGGCACACATCCTGAAAGTTCTAAAGCCTTGTTGGCAGCCTGTATAGCCAGGTTTCCCAATGCTTCTCCATATGGGAGTATAACTTTTGGTAAATGATTATGAGGATATATGAACAAGAGAGGCCCTCCTTGCCAGAGTAGGGCATATGGGTAGTGAAACTCTATGAAAATCAAAATTTGAATTTCTTGGGCGGGGTCACAATGCTGCATGGCAGTGGTTTTGAGTCTTTGTTCGAACATGAAGATCACTTCTTTTGCCTGAGGGGTCAATTGCCTGGGAGAATTAAGATTAGAATCCCCGTCTAGAAGTCGAAATAGAGGTTGCATCTCTTCAGTGGTTAATTTACAGTAAGGTCATATCCAATTTAAGTGTCCACAGAGCTTTTGGAGATCATTGAGTGTTTTTATGTCATGTGTTGAAATATTAAAATCAAGAGGCATGATGTTAGTGGGGGTTACTTTTAGGCCCAAGTACTGTACAACAGTTTGAGATTGAATTTTTTCTGGAACTATTTGTAGACCATTATTAGTGAGTTGTTTTTGCAAGGCAGTAAATGCCGCCAGCATGGTATGGTCGTCCTGAGTGGCAAGGAGGATATCATCCATATAATGTAGCACTTTAATCTCAGGAAATTGTTGTCTTACTGGTAAGATGGCCTGTGCCACAGATAATTGACATAAAGTAGGACTATTTGTCATGCCTTGTGGCAAGACTCTCCACTCATAACGTTCATCGGGGGCTGCATGATTTTCAGTGGGAATTGTAAAGGCAAAGCATCGGGTGTCTTGTGGGTGAAGTGGAATGGAAAAGAAGCAATCTTTTAGGTCTATTACTAGCACTTTCCAGTTTTGAGGTATCATAGTTGGCACCGGAAGGCCTGGTTACAGGGATCCCATAGGCTGCATCTGCCAATTAATGGCTCTGAGATCATGAAGAAGATGGTATTTACCAGATTTCTTTTTTATTATAAAGATGGGTGTGTTCCATGGCGAGGTGGACCTCATCAAATGTCCTGCCTCTAATTGTTATTTAACCAATTGTTTAACAGCAGTCAACTTAGGAGAAGGTAGGGGCCACTGCAGAATCCACACTGGGGTGTCCATAAGCCATGTTAAGGGAATTGGCTGCTGTTCAGTGGCCCCTTTTGAAAACCCAGTCCTGACCTGTCTTTCCTTTGTTTTGCTTTGATGGGCTCAACTACGCCTTGTCCATGTTTACCTAAGCCTCCTTGTTTGTATCCCATTTTTGTCATCATTTGCCAGCCCACACCAGCTTTACTGTCACCATCTGTGAGTGTGAGTCCTAATTGTACCAGTACTTCTCTCCCCCACAATGTGATGGGGAGGTTACATATGTATGGTTGAAACTGTCCCTTATGTTGTTCTTCATCCTGCCATTCTAGGACTTCTGCGCTCCTGGGTGGTGCCTCCGTCATTCCTAATCCTACACGTGTATTGTCTGACTCCTGCGGGGGCCAGGAAGAGGGCCAATCCTTTTGTGCAATAATGCTCACATCGACCCCAATAGTCCCCTAATAGTCTTTCCTTTAACTGTTAAGGCCCAAATAGGTCAATTAGCCAATGTCATAGTTAAGGCCGCAAGGTGAATTCCCTGCTTCCCCCTATAGTCTGCAATGGTAGGCCAATGGAGTGCTTGAGCAAGAGGCTGCCCTGGCTCGATTAGCGCAGCCCTGCTTGTGGTCTGTAAGAACACTTTTAATTTCTCTTGCAGGAAAGTCAGTAATCCCCGGACAATCTGGAGCCCTTTAAGTGAATTGGTGGCTTTGCCAATGACGAGCGCTACACCTTGCAAGGGGGCTTGTCGTGTGGTCGGCTCTACCTCCACTGCCTGCGTTCCCATTGAGGGGGTTAATATTGAGGCAGTTGTGGCTCAGAGCTCGAAACAGGATATACCTGTTGGTTGTTGTTTTCCCGAGTATTTCGCATCCACTGTTGTTTGGGGTCCCGGGGTGTTGGGGCCCAGTTTCCATTTTTTGGCGACTGAGAGCATTTGTCTGTTTTTTGTTGTAAGGGATTGCCTGCTTTGTCCATTTTTGAGTAGCATTCATTGGCCCAGTGGTTTCGTTTTCCACATCTGGGGCATAGTCCTGGTTGCCGGCCCTGTGTCCAAGTTTCCCTGCAATCCTTTTTTAAGTGGCCCTCTTTGCCACAGTTGAAACATTTACGGCTATTACCTCGTATAGTTTTTGCTATAGCCATGGTGGCATGGGCTCCAGACGCAATATCGTCCATCACATCCCAACATATTTTTATGAAAGTGGGAATGTCTTTATGCTGCCAGGGTCTAAGTACCGTATGGCATGTTTTATTAGCTTGTTCATAGGCCAATCTCCTCAACAATGGGGCAGCTTCATCCACCGACTCAAACAAATTGCCTGCAACCTCAAAAAGTCTGTTAATAAAGTCTGCATATGGTTCATTGGGACCTTGGATTATTTTAGTAAGACTGTATTTAACCTCTCCCCTTTTTGGGACCACTTTCCAAGCCCGAAGAGCTATGTCCCTGACCTGCATCAGTACTTCATTGGGACACCGTTCTTGCGCATCCTCAGTGTCAAATGCCCCTTCGCCAGTTAACATATCCTCGTTCCAAGCAGGACACCCGTTGGCCCCATTGGCCAGTGCCTGTTTTTTTGCTAGCTCCCAATAAGCTGCAGCCCATAGAAGACAGTCACCCCCTGACAAAACTGCCTTAACTATGTTTCTCCAATCTTCCACTATAAGGCCTCCTGATCCCATGCCTTCAAGGACTGCCTTAGTAAAATTTGCATGGGGCCCATAAAGTTGTACTGCTTGCTGCAATTCCTTAAGAAGTTTAAAGTCCACCGGTGTCCAACCTCTATTGCCCTGTTGATCTATGAATACTGGGAATATCTGTTGTGGTTTATAAAATTGTGACCAATCCAGAATTGGCCCTCAGCGGGATTGGATTCCCCTGCGGATAGGGCTGGCTCGCTCCTCCTCCTCTGGGTCAATGGGAGTCATGGCCCTTCCCTTTTCCTTTACTGCTGCCCTCCCCGAACCGAGTACAATGGGGCGCCACTGTGGGGCACTGCTAGCAAGGCAGCAACCATGGGGAGAGTCCTCAGGGTAAGGTGGGATGGAAGGCAGCAGAGGATAAAGTGGTGGGGAGATATCAGAGGGAGGGACACTCTTCTTACTTGGCGTCCCTCTACCAGCACCACTTTCCTCCTCTGAATCTTTGCTGCTGCTATCCTTGGAATCCTTGCCTATCTTTTCTAAAATTTTTAAACCTTCATCCAGCAATTGCCCTATGGTTTCTGAGTCTGTAGCCAAAGCGTTTTCAACCAAGAACCACATCTGTAAGACCGTTTCTTCAACTTTAGCGGCGCGCAGTTCCCTTCCTACCGTGTGCCAGTTTTCCCTTGATAAATCCCCTCCTTCTATGAACCACGGTGAAACTTTCGCCACTGCTCTGGTGAAAGAGCAGACAGTTGCAGCTTTGACGGGCGTCCCCATCGCTCAACAATCGGTTGAAGAGCAGCCGCATTTTTGCAACTGAGGGCGTATTTCCCATGGTTTCTACCTGATTTGCTTACTCAAAACCACGGTGGTCCTAGGCTTTATCCCCTAGATCTCCATATATGTACGTTTTAAGTTTTCTTACCTTCTTCTGCCACTTGTCCATCACTGAGGAATCTGAGTCATGGCACCACTTGCCGCGAGCATCTCAGGGAGTCTGGCCGGCAGACTCAACCCAGGGCCCATGACGGTGGTTTCTTGGGCGAGAAAAGAATGAACGACGTTTATCAGTCTTCAGTAGATTTTTTATTAGAGAAAGTAGACGTGACAGAGGTAGAGAGGAAGGAGGAAAGGAGAGGAGAGAGAGAGAGAGCTTCCTCCTTACACCCGCGGCTTATATACAAAATGTGACCAATCAGGAGCAAGCTAGAGTCCATGCATCTAGCACACCAATCCGGTCTCTGTTCACGTGAAGGGCACGCGTCCTTCGGCCAATCAAGTGAGGTGTCACGCAGCAGGCAGGCAGGCAGACTCACTGCGGGGATCCTGGCACCATCTTGTTTACCACGACCTCGATCCCTCCGCATCCGGAGAGCCCCGCCCATAGGAAAGCCCCCTGGTCAAAACTGAAAGTAAAAACCTCCGCCTAGCGATGCTGCTGCAGACTATTCCCCGACAAGGGTTAGGGCTAGATTTAGGGTTAGGGTTAGGGTTAGGGTTAGGGCTAGGGCTAGGGCTAGGGCTAGGGTTATGATTAGGGCTAGGTTTAGTGTAAGGGAGAGGGTTAGGGTTAGATTTTAGGTTAAGGCTAGGGTTTGGGTTAGGGTTGGGGTTAGAACTAGGGCTAGGTCTAGGGCTAGGGTTAGGATTAGGGTTAGGACTAGGGCTATGTTTAGATTAGGGTTTCAGTTAGGGCTAGGGCTAGGGCTAGGGTTAGGGTTAGAGCTAGGGCTAGTGTTAGGGTTATTGTTAGGGTTAGGGTTAGGGCTACAGCTAGTGTTATGGTTAGGGTTAGGGTTAGTGCTAGGTATAAGGTTATTGTTAGGGTTAGGACTAGGGTAGGTTTAGGGTTCGTGTTAAGGCTAGGGTTAGGGTTAGTGTTAGGGCTAGGGTTAGTGTTAGTGTTGGGTTTAGGGCTAGAGCTAGGACTAGGGCTAGGGTTAGGGTTGGGGTTAGGGCTAGGGCTGCGGCTATGGCTAGGGTTAGGGTTACGGTTAGGGCTATGGCCATGTTTAAGGTTAGGGTTAGGTTTACAGCTAGGGCTAGGGCTAGTGTTAGCGTTAGAGCTAGGGCTATGTTAGGGTTAGGGTTAGGGTTAGGGTTAGGGCTAGTGCGAAGGTTAGGTTTAGGGTTCGGGTTAGGGCTAGTGCGAAGGTTAGGGTAAGGGTTAGCATTAGGATTAGGCTTAGGGCTAGGGCCAGGGCTAGGATTAGGGTTAGGGTTAGTGCTAGGGTAAAGGTTAGGGTAAGGGTTAGGGTTAGGGCCAGGGTTAGGGTTAGGATTAGGGCTAGGGCTAGGGTGAGGGTTAGGGCATGGGTTAGGGTTAGTTCTAGAGCTAGGGTTAGTGTTAGGGTAAGGGTTAGAGCTATGGCTAGGGTTAGGTTTAGGGCAAGGTCTATGGTTAGGGTTGGGGTTACTGCTAGAGTTAGGGTTAGGGTTAAAGCTAGGGCTAGAGTTAGGGTTAGGGCTTGGATTATGATTAGGGCTAGAGTTAGGGTTAGTTTTAGGGTTAAGGGTTAGGGCTATGGCTAGGGTTAGGGTTAGGGTTAGGGCTAGGTCTAAGGTTAGGGTTAGTGCTAGGGTTAGTGTTCGGGCTAGGGCTATGGTTAGGGTTGGGGTTGGGGTTAGGGCAAGGGCAGGGGCGAGGTTAAGGTTAGGTTAGGTTTAGGGTTAGGGCTCGGGTTAGGGTTAGTGTTATTGCCATGGTTAGGGTTAGGGTTAGGGCTAGGGTTACGGTTAGGTTTAGGGCTATGGTTAGGGTTATGGCTAAGGTTAGCGTTATGGCTAGGGTTAGGGTTAGGGTTAGTTCTGGGGTTACTGTTAGGTTTAGGGTTAGGGATAAGTTTAGGGTTAGGGTTGTGGTTAGGGTTAGGGTTAGGGTTAGCTTTAGGGGTTTGGGTTAAATTTACGGTTAGGGTTAATTTTAGGGCTAGGGTTAGAGTTACTGTTAGGGCTAACCCTGGGCTAGGTTTAGGGTTATTGTTAGAGCTAGGACTAGTTCTAGGGCTACGGTTAGGGTTATGGTTAGAGCTAGTGTAAGGTTTAGGGTTAGGTTTAGAGCTAAGGTGTGGTTTAGGGTTAGATTTAGGTTTAGGGGTTTGGGTTCATTTTATGATTAGGGTTAATTTTAGGACTAGGGTTAGGTTTATGGTTAGAGCTAGTGTAAGGTTTAGGGTTAGGGCTAGAGCTAAGGTGTGGGTTAGGGTTAGGGTTAGGGCTAGGCCTAGGGTTAGGTTTAGGGTTAGGGTTAGAGCTAGATCTTTGGTTAGGGTTAGGGTTAGGGCTAGGGTGTATGGTTAGGGTTAGGGTTAGGGTTGGGGTTAGTGCTAGGCTAGGGTTAGGGTTGGTTTTAGGGCTAGTTCTATGTTTAGGGTTAGGGTTAGTGTTAGGGTTAGGGTTTGGTTAGGGCTGGGGTTAGGGCTAGGTATAGGCTTAGAGCAAGGACTAGTGTTAGGGTTAGGGTTAGTATTAGGGTTAGGGCTAGGGCTAGGGCTAGCGTTAGGGTTACAGTTAGGTTTATGGTTAGGTTTAGGGTTAGTGTTAGGGCTAGTGCTAGTGTTAGGGTTAGGGTTAGGATTAGGTTTTGGGCTAGGGTTAGGGTTGGGGTTAGGGAAAGGGCTATGGTTAGGGTTAGGGTTAGGGTTAGGGCTAGGATTATGGTTAGGGTTAGGGCTATAGCTACCATGAGGGTTAGGGTTAGGATTAGGGCTATGGTTATTTTTAGTGTTAGTGTTAGCATTAGGGTTGGGGTAAGGGTGAGAGCTAGGGTTAGTTTTAGGGTCAGGGCTAGGGCTAAGGTTAGGCTTAGGTTTAGAGCTAGGGTTAGGGTTAGCGTTAATGCTAGGGCTAGGGCTTGTTAGGGTTAGGGCGAAGGTTAGGGTTAGAGTTAGGGTTGGGGTTAGGGCTAGGATAAGGGTTAGGATTAGGGTTAGGGTTTAGGCTAGAGCTAGGGTCATGGTTAGGGCTACGGTTAGGGTTAGGGCTTTGGCTAAGCTAGGGTTAGGGTTCGGGTTAGGGTTAGGGCTAGGGCTAGGGTTAGGGTTAGCGCTAGGGTTAGGGTTACGGTTAGTGCTAGGGCTAGTTTTAGGGTTAGAGTTAGGGTTGGGATTAGGGGTATGGCTAGGTTAGGGTTGGGGTTATGGCTAGGGCTAGGGCTAGGGCTAGGTTTAGGGTTAGTGTTATTTCTAGTTCTATGTTTGGGGATATGGTTAGGGTTAGGGAAAGGGTTATGTCTAGGGCTATGGTTAGGGTTAGGATTAGGGTTAGGGTAAGGGCTAGGGCTAGGGTTAGGGCTAGTGTTAGGCTTAGCGTTAGGATGAGGGCAAGGGCTAGGGTTAGGGTTAGGGTTAGGGCTAGGGTTAGAGTTAGGGTTAGTGTTAGGGTTAGGCCGAGGGCGATGGTTAATTTAGGGTTAGGTTTAGGGTTAGAGCTAGGGCTAGTTTAGTATTAGGGCTTGAGTTAGGGTTAGTGCTAGAGTAGGGTTAGTTTTAGGGTAAGGTTTAGGGCTATGGCTAGGGTTAGGGTTAGGGTTAGGGCAAGTTCTATGGTTGGGTTTAGGGTTAGTGCTCGGGTTAGGGTTAGTGTTAAAGCTAGGGCTTGGGTTGGTGTTTGGGCTTGGAATATGGTTAGTGCTAGGTTAGAGTTAGTGTTAGGGTTAGGGTTCGGGCAATGACTAGGGTTAGGGTTTGGGTTAGGGCTAGGTCTAATGTTAGGTTTAGGGTTAGTGCTAGGGTTAGTGTTAGGGCTAGGGCTATGGTTAGGGTTGGGGTTGGGGTTAGGGCAAGGGATGGGGGAGGTTTAGGTTAAGGGTTAGGTTTAGGGTTAGGGCTCGGGTTAGGGTTAGTGTTATTGCTAGGGTTAATGTTAGGGTTAGGGCTAGGGTTACGGTTAGGTTGAGGACTAGGGTTAGCGTTAGGGCTAGGGTTAGCGTTATGGCTAGGGTTAGGGTTAGGGTTAGGGTTAGTTCTAGGGTTTCTTTTAGGTTTAGTTTTAGGGCTAAGTTTAGGGTTAGGGCTAGTGCTAGTGTTAGGGTTAGGGTTAGGATTAGGTTTTGGGCTAGGGTTAGGGTTGGGGTTAGGGAAAGGGCTATGGTTAGGGTTAGGGTTAGGGCTAGTATCATGGTTAGGGTTAGGGCTATAGCTAGGGCGAGTGTTAGTGTTAGGATTAGGGCTATGGTTATTTCTGTGTTAGCGTTAGGGTTAGGGTTAGGGTAAGGGTGAGAGCTAGGGTTTTTTTTAGGGTTAGGGCTAGGGCTAAGGTTAGGCTTAGGTTTAGAGCTAGGGTTAGGGTTAGCGTTGATGCTAGGGCTAGGGCTAGTGTTAGGGTTAGGGCGAAGGTTAGGGTTAGATTTAGGGTAAGGTTAGGGCTAGGATTAGGGTAGGGCTAGAGCTAGAGTTAGGATTTGGGTTAGGCTTAGGGCTAGGTCTAATGTTAGGATTAGTGCTGGGTTAGGGTTAAGGTTAGTGCTAGTGATAGGGTTAGGGTTAGTGCTAGTGCTAATATTAAGGTTAGGGCTACGGTTAGGGTTAGAGTTTGTGTTGGGATTAGTTGTAGGGCTAGGGTTAAGGTTGGGGTTAGGGCTAGGGCTAGGGTTAGGGTTAGGGTTAGTGCTAGGGCTATGTTTAGGGATAGGGTTAGGGTTAGGGTTAGGGATAGGGTTATGGCTAGGGCTATGGTTTAGGGTTATGGTTAGGGTAGATCTATGGTTAGTGTTAGTGTTAGGGCTAGGGTTATGGTTAGGGTTATGATTAGGGCTTGGGCTAGGGTTAGGGTTAGGGCTAGGGTTGGGGTTAGGGTTGGGGTTAGGGCTAGGGCTAAGTCTAGGGCTAGGGTTAGGTTTAGTTTTAGGGCTAGTCCTATGTTTAGGGTTTGGGCTAGGGCTGGGGTTAGGGCTAGGGTTAGGTTTAGAGAAAGGACTAGTGTTAGTGTTAGGGTTAGCATTAGGGTTAGGGCTACGTCTAGGGCTAGGGTTTGGGTGAGGGTTATGGTTAGGTTTATGGTTAGGTTTAGGGTTAGGGTTAGGGCTAGTGCTAAGGTTAGGGCTAGGGTTAGGTTAATGTTAGGGCTCGGGCTAGGGTTAGGGTCAGGGTTAAGGCTAGGGTTATGGTTAGGTTTGGGTTTAGGGCTAGGTCTAGGTCTAGGGCTAGGTTTATGTTTAGGGTTAGTGCTCGGGCTATTTTTACGATTACAGTTAGGGTGGGGCTAGGGTTAGGGCTAGGGCTAGGATTAGGGTTAGAGCTTGGGCTACGGTTAGGGTTAGGGTTAGGGTTAGGTTAGGGCTAGGGCTAGGCTTACTTTCAGGGTTAGAGGCAGGGTTAGGGTTAGGGTTAGGTCTAGAAGTAGGTTTAGGTTAGGGTTAGTGCTGGGGATAGGGTTAGGGTTAGGGCTAGGGTTAAGGTTAGGGTTGGGGTAAGGGCTAGGGCTAGGTCTAGGGCTAGGGTTAGCATTAGATTTAGGGCTGGGGCATATTTAGGGTTAGGGTTAGGGTTAGGGCTATGGCTACGGCTTGTGCTAGGGCTAGTGTTAGGGTTAGCTTTAGGACTAGGTTAAGGCTTAGGTTTAGGCTTAGGTAGGGATAGGGCTAGGGTTAGGGTTGTGGTTAGTGTTAGGGCTAGTCTATGGTTAGGTTTAGGGTTAGGGCTAGGGTTAGTGTTACTTTTAGGGCTTGGGTTAGGGTTAGGGTTAGGTTTAGGTTTAAGCTAAGGTTAGGGTTAGTGTTAGGGTTACGATTAGGTTTAATGTCAGGGTTATGGTTAGGTTTAGGGCTTAAGCTAAGTTTAGGGTTAGGGTTCGGGTCAGGGCTAGGGTAGGGCTATGGTTAGGCTTAGGGTTAGGGTTAGGGCAAGGTTAAGGGTTACGGTTAGGTCTAGGAAAAGTGTTAGGGTTAGGGTTAGGGTTAGGTGCAGGATTAGGGTTACGGTTAGGGTTAGAGCTAGGGTTAGGGTCAGGGATAGGGCTAGGATTAGGGTTTGAATTACGTCTAGCTCTATTGTTAGGGTTAGGTTTAGGGTTAGGGTTAGGGCTTGGGCTAGGGTTAGGTTTAGCGCTAGGGTTAGGGTTAGGTTTGGGATTAGGGCTAGTGCTAGGTCTAGGGCTAGGTTTATGGTTAGAGTTAGGGCTCGGGCTATGTTAGGTTTAGGGTTAGGTTTAGGGTTAGGGTTAGGGCTAGGGCTAGGGCTAGGAGTAGGGTTAGGGTTATGGTGAGGGTTAGGGCAAGGGTTAGAGTTTGGGTTAGCGTTAGGGCTAGGCTTAGGGTTAGGGTTAGTGTTAGTGCTAGGTTTAGTGTGAGGGCGAGGGCGAACTTTATGGGTTGGGTTAGGGTTATTTTTAGTGCTAGGTTTAGGGATAGGGCCAACGTCCGTGTAGGGTTATGGCTTCTGCTAGGGTTATGGGTTAGGCTAGGTTTAGGGTTAGGGCTAGGGTTAGGGTTATGGCTGGGGTTTGGGTTAGGGTTAGTTCTAGGGTTAGGGTTAGGGTTAGGTTTAGGGCTAAACTTAGGGTTAGCGTTGTGGTTAGCATTGTTTTAGGTGTTAGGGTTAATGTTACAGTTAGGGTTAGAGTTAGGGCTAGGGTTAGGTTTAGGGCTAGGGCTAGGGCTAGGGTTAGGTCTAGGGTCAGGGCTAGGACTAGTTCAAGGGCTAGGTTTAGGGTTATGGTTAAGGTTAGGGTGAGGGTTAGGGTGAGGGCTAGGGCTAGAATTAGGGTTAGTGCTAGGGCTAGTGCTAGGGCTAGGGTTAGGGTTAGGGTTAGGTATAGGGTTAGGGTTACGTGTAGGTTTAGGGCTAGGTATAGGGTTAGGTTTTGGTTACGGCTAGGGCTAGTGTTAGGGTTAGGTCTAATATTAGTTTTAAGTTTAGGGTTAGGGTTAAGGCTAGAGCTAGAACTGGAGTTAGGGTTAGGGTTACGGTTAGGATTAGGGCTAGCCCTAGGGCTAGGGTAGGGTTAGGTTTAGGGTTAGGGCTATGGCTAGGGCTAGGGTTAAGGTGATGGCAAGTGTGAGGGTTAGAATTAGGGTTATGGTTAGAGTCAGACTTAGGGCTAGTTTTAGGGTTCGGGTTAGTGCTAGGTTTAGTTTGAGTGCAACGGCTAGAGTTAGGGTTAGGGTTAGTGTTAGGTCTATGGCTAGGCTTAGGGTTAGGGTTAGGGTTAGGTCTAGAGTTATGGTTAGGGTTAGGGCTATGGTTATAGTTAGTGTTGGGGTTAGGTTTAGGGTTAGGGTTAGGGGTTAGTGTTAGGGTATGGTTAGGGTTAGGATTAGGTCTAGTGCTAGGGATAGGGTTAGGGTTAAGTTAAGGGTTAGGGTTTGGGCTATGGCTAGTGCTAGGGCTAGGTTTAGGGTTGTGACTAGGGTAAGGGTTAGGTTTGGGTTAGGGCCAGGGTCAGGATTAGGTTTAGGGCTAGGGCTAGGGCTAGGGCTAGGGCTAGGGTTGGGGTTAGTGTTAGGGTTAGGGCTAGGTCTAATGCTATGGCTAGGTTTAGGGTTAGGTTTGTGTTTATGTCTATGGTTATATTTAAGGTTAGCATTAGGGCTAGGGCTAGGATTAGGGTTAGGGTTAAGTGTAGGGTTAGGTTTAGTGTTGGATTAGGGGTAGGGCTAGGGTTAGGGTTGGGGTTAGGGTTAGGTCTAGGGCTAGGTTTCTGGTTAGTGTTAGGGCTAGGGCTATGTTTAGGATAAGGGTTAGGGTTAGGGTTAGGGCTAGGGCTATGGGTAGTGCTAGGGTTAGGGTTAGAGCTAGGGCTAGTGTTAGGGTTAGTGTTAGGGTAAGGGTTAGCACTAGTGCTAGGGTTAGAGTTAGGGATAGTTTAGGGTTAAGTTTAGGGTTAGGGCTAGTGTTAGGGTTAGGAATACTGTTAGGGCTAGGGCAAGGGTTAGGCTGAGGTCTAGGGCTAGAGTAAGGGTTAGGGCTTGAGCTAGGGCTAGGGCTATGGCTAGGGTTAGGGTTAGGTATAGGTTTAGGGTTATGATTAGGTTTATGGCTAGTTTTAGGGTTAGGTTTATGTTAGGGCAAGGGCTAGCGCTTGTGTTAGGGTTGGGTCTAAGGTTAAATTTTAGGTTAGGGTTAAGTTTAGGGTTAGGTTTAGGGTTAGGGCTAGAACTGGAGTTAGAGCTAGGGTTACGGTTAGGATTAGGGCTAGGGCTAGGGCTAGGGTTAGGTTTCCGGTTAGGGCTAGGGCTAGGGCTAGGGTTAGGGTGAGGGCAAGTGTGAGGGTTAGAATTAGGCTTAGGGTTAGGGTTAGGGCTAGTTTTAGGGTTTGGGTTAGTGCTAGGTTTAGGTTTAGGGTTAGGGTTAGGGCTAGGGCTTGTGTTATGTTTAGGGTTAGGGTTAGGGCTAGGTCTAAGGTTAGTGTTAGGGTTAGGACTAGAGTTAGTGTAAGGGTTCATTTTATGTACGGCTAGGTTTAGGGTTCGTGTTAGGGCCAGGGTTAGGTTTAGGGTTGGGTTTAGGGCTAAGACTAGTTCTAGTGCTAGGTTTAGGGTTAGGGTTAGAGCTAGGGCTATGTTTAGGGAGTAGGGTTGGGGTTAGTGCTAGAGCTGGGGCTATGGCTAGGGTTAGGGTTAGGGCTAGGGCTATGTTTAGGCTTAGGGTTAGGTTTAGGTTTAGGCTTAGGGCTAGGGCTAGTGTTAGCGTTAGTGCTAGGGCTATGTTAGGGTTAGGGTTAGTGTTAGTGTTAGGGTTGGGTTAGGGTTAAGTCAAGGGTTAGGATTAGGGTTAGGGCTAGGGTAAGGTTAGGGTGAGGTTTAGCTTTTGGGTTAGGCTTAGGGCTAGGGCTAGTGCTAGGGCTAGGGTTAGGGTTAAGGTTAGGGCCAGGGTGATGGTTAGGGTTAGGGTTAGGGCCAGGTTAGGGTTAGATTTACGGCTAGGTCTATGGTTAGGGTTAGGGTTAGTGCTAGGGTTAGGGTTAGGGTTAGGGCTAGGCTAGGGTTAGGGTTAGGGTTAAGGTTAGGGTTAGAGTTAGGTTTGGGGCTAGGGTTAGTGCTGGGGTTAGGGTTGGGGTTAGGGTTAGGGTTAGCGTTAGGCTAAGGGTTATGGTTAGGGTTAGGGTCAGGGTTAGTGTTATGGCTTGGATTAGGGTTAGGGCTAGAGCTATGGTTAGGGCTAGGCTTAGGGTTAGGTCTAGGGCTAGTTTAGTGTTAGAGTTAGGATTAGGTTTAGGGTTAGGGTTAGGGTTAGGGCTAGAGCTAGGATTAGGGATATGGTTAGTGTTAGGGTTAGTGTTATATCTAGGGTAGTGTAAGGGTTAGGGTAGTGTTCTGTAAGGGCTAGGGCTAGGGCTATGGCTAGGGTTAGGCTTAGCGTTAGGGTGAGGGTAAAGGTGAGGTTTAGAGTTAGTGTTAGGCTTAGGGTTAGGGCTAGGGTTAGGGTTAGGGTTAGTGTTAGTGTTAGGGTTAGGTCGAGGGCGAGGGTGAGGGTTAGGGTTAGGGTTATGGTTAGGTTTAGGTTTGGGACTAGGTTAGGTTTAATTTTAGTGTCAGGGTTATGGTTAGGGCTAGGGCTAGGGTTAGGGTTAGTGTTAGGGTAGGACTAGCTCTAGTGTAGGGTCAGGGTTAAGTTTAGAGCTAGTGTAAGGTTTAGGGTTAGATCTAGGGCTAGGGTTTGGTGTAGGTTTAGGGCTAGGGCTAGGACTATATTTGGGTTATAGTTGGTTAGGGTTAGTCCTACGGTTTGGGTTAGGTTTAGGGCTTTGTTTAGGGGTATGGTTAGGCTTAGGGCTAGGGCTTGTTTAATGGCCAGGGTTCTTTTTAGGGCTAAGTCTAAGGTTAGTGTTAGTATTAGGACTAGGGTTAGGGCTAGTGTTCATGTTAAGGCTATGGCTAGTTTTAGGGTTAGTGTAGGGCTAGGGTTAGGGTTAGGGTTAGGGTTGGTTTTATGGCTAAAACTAGGTCTAAGGCTAGGGTTATGGTTAGGGTTAGTGCTAAGGCTATATTTAGGGAGTAGGGTTGGGGTTAGGGCTAGGGTTGGGCTATGGCTGGGGTTAGGGTTAGGGTTAGGGATAGGGCTATGTTTAGGCTTAGGGTTAGGTTTGGGGTTAGGGTTAGGGCTAGGGCCTGGGCTAGGGTTAGTGTTAGAGCTAAGGCTATGTTAGGTTTCAGGTTAGGGCTAGGGTAAGGGTTAGGGTTAAGGCAATGGTTAGGGTTAGGGTTAGGTCTAGGGTAAGGTTACGATTAGGGTTAGCGTTAGGGTTAGACTTAGGGCTAGTGCTAGTGCTAGGGCTAGGGTTAGGGTTAGGGTTAGCCCTAGGGTAAGGGTTAGGGTTAGGATTAGAGCCAGGTTTAGATTTAGTGTTAGGGCTAGGGCTAGGGTTAGGGTTGTGTCTTGGTTTAGGGTTAGGCCTAGAGTTAGGGTAATGGTTAGGTTTAAGGTTAGGGCTATGGATAGGGTTCGGATTAGGGTTAGGGCTAGTTCTATGGTTAGGGTTAGGCTAGTGCTGTGGTTAGGGTTAGCGTTAGGGCTAGGGCTAGTGTTAGGGTTAGGGCTAAGGTTAGGTTTAGAGTTAGGGCTGGGTTTGGGGTTAGTCCTAGGGTTTGGGTTGGGGTTAGGGCTAAGGCAAGGGTTAGGGTTAAGGATTGGATTAGGGTTAGGGGTAGAGCTAGGGTTAGGGTTAGGTTTTGGGTTAGGACTATGGATAGGTTTATGTTCAGGGTTAGGCCTGTTCTATGGTTAGGATTAGGGTTAGTGCTAGGCTTGGTTTAGCTTTAGGGTTAGGGCTAGGTCTAGGGCTAGGGTTAGGGTTAGGGATAAGGTTAGGGTTTGTGCTAGGGCTATGTTTAGGGATTGGGATAGGGTTAGGATTATGGTTAGGGCCTGGGCTTCGTCTAAGGCTAGAGTTAGGGTTAGTGCTAGGCTAATGTTAGGTTTAGGGTTAGGTTAGGGTTAGGTATAGGGCTAGGTTTATTGTTAGGGTTAGGGTTAGGTTTATGGTTAGGGTTAGGGCTAGATCTAGGATTAGGGATAGGGTTCGTGTTATGGTTAGAGTTATGGCTGGGGCTAGTGTTAGGGTTAGGTTTAGTGTTTGGTAAGGGCTAGGTCTAGGGCTAGGGCTAGGGTTAGGCTTTGGGTTAGGGTGAGTGCGAGGGTGAGGGTTAGAGTTAAGGTTAGGTTTAGGGTAGGGCTAGGATTAGGTTTAGTGTTAGTGCCAGGGTTACGGTTAGGGTTAGTTTTAGGTTTAGGGCTAGGGTTAGGTTTAGGGATAGGGCTAGATCTAGTGGTAGGGTTAGGGTTAGGGTTAGTTCTTGGGTTACGGTTACAGTTAGGGTTAGGGTTGTGTTTAAGTTTAGGGTTAGGATTAGGTTTAGGTTTTTTTCTCTTTTTTATTTATTTTTATTTATTTTATTTTATTTTTAACTTTTTTTTAATGAATATAAATTTCCAAAGTATGGCTTATGGATTACAATGGCTTCCCCCCATAACATCCTCCCACCCGCAACCCTCCCCTTTCCCACTCCCTCTCCCCTTCCATTCACATCAAGATTCATTTTCGATTCTCTTTATATACAGAAGATCAGTTTAGCATACATTAAGTAAAGATTTCAACAGTTTGTTCCCACAGAGAAACATAAATGAAAAATAATCGATGATTTTTTAAATGATGATGAAATCAGATCAGACCTATTGTCATGTTTAATCCCAGTGAGTCAAGTTGGGAATTGATAATTTCTTTTTTTTTTTTTTACAGAATATCAGTTTAGTATACATTAAGTAAAGATTTGAACAGTTTGCACCCCCATAGAAACACAAAGTGAAATATACTGTTTGAGTACTCGTTATAGCATTAAATCTCAATGTACAGCACATTAAGGACAGAGATCCTACATGAGGAGTAAGTGCACAGTGACTCCTGTTGTTGACTTTACAAATTGACATTCCTGTTTATGGCATCAGTAATCTCCCTATGCTCCAGTCATGAGTTTCCAAGGATAGGGAAGCCTTTTGAGTTCTCCGATTCTTATCTTGTTTAGACAAGGTCATAGTCAAAGTGGAAATTCTCTCCTCCCTTCAGAGAAAGGTACCTCCTTCTTTGAAGACCTGTTCTTTCCACTGGGATCTCACTCGCAGAGATCTTTCATTCAGGTGTTTTTTTTTTTTTTTTTGCCAGAGTGTCTTGGCTTTCCATGCCTGAAATACTCTCATGGGCTTTTCAGCCAGATCCGAATGCCTTTAGGGCTGATTCTGAGGCCTGAGTGCTATTTAGGACATCTGCCATTCTATGAGTCTTCTGAGTATCTCGCTTCCCATGTTGGATCACTCTCCCCTTTATTTATTCTATCGGTTAGTATTAGCAGGTACTTGACTTGTTTATGTGCTCCCTTTGACTCTTAGTCCTTTCACTACGATCAATTGTGAACTGAGATTGATCACTTGGACTAGTGAGATGGCATTGGTACATGCCACCTTGATGGGATTGAATTGGAGTCCCCTGGTATGTTTCTAACTCTACCATTTGGGGCAAGTCAGCTTGAGCATGTCCCAAATTGTCCATCTCTTCCCTCTCTTATTCCTACTCTTATGTTTAACAGGGATCACATTTCAGTTAAATTTCAACACTTAAGAATAACTGTGTATTAATTACAGAATGAAACCAGTCATATTAAGTAGAACAGACAAAAGAACTACTAAGAGGGATAATGTATTAAGTTGTTCATTAACAGTCAGGGCTATGCTGATCAAGTCACCGTTTCCCATAGTGTCCATTTCACTTCAGGAGGTTTCCTTTTTGGTGTTCAGTCAGCTGTCACCGATCAGGGAGAACATATGGTATTTGTCCCTTTGGGACTGGCTTATTTCACTCAGCATGATGTGTTCCAGATTCCTCCATTTTGTTGCAAATGACTGGATTTCGTTGTTTCTTACTGTGGTATAGTATTCTAAAGAGTACATATCCCATAATTTCTTTATCCAATCTACCGTTGATGGGCATTTAGGTCGGTTCCAGGTCTTAGCTATTGTGAATTGAGCTGCAATAAACATTAGGGTGCAGACCACTTGTTTGTTTGCCAATTTAAATTCCTTTGGGTAAATTCCAAGGAGTGGGATGGCTGGGTCGAACGGTAGGGTTATCTTCAGGTTTCTGAGGGATCTCCAGACTGACTTCCAAAGTGGCTTGACCAGTTTGCATTCCCACCAACAGTGGGTTAGTGTCCCTTTTTCCCCACATCCTCGCCAGCATCTGTTGTTGGTAGATTTCTGTATGTGAGCCATTCTAACTGGTGTGAGGTGAAACCTCATTGTGGTTTTGATTTGCATTTCCCTGATTGCTAGTGACCTTGAACATTTTGTCATGTGCCTGTTGGCCATTTGGATTTCCTCTTTTGAAAAATGTCTATTGAGGTCCTTGGCCCATCTCTTAAGTGGGTTGTTGGTTTTGTTTTTGTGGAGTTTCTTGATCTCTTTGTAGATTCTGGTTATTATCCCTTTATCTGTTGCATAGTTTGCAAATATTTTTTCCCATTCTGTCGGTTGTCTCTTCACTCTCCTGTCTGTTTCTTTTGCATTATCGAAATTTCTCAATTGGATGCAATCCCAATAGTTGATTTTGGCTTTGACTGCCTGTGCCTCCCGGGTCTTTTCCAGAAATTCTTTGCCTGTGCCAATATCTTGAAGGGTTTCTCCAATGTTCTCTAATAACTTGATGGTGTCAGGTCATAGATTTAGGTCTTTAATCCATGTTGAGTGGATTTTTGTGTAAGGTGTAAGGTAGGGGTCTTGCTTCACACTTCTGCACGTGGAAATCCAATTTTCCCAGCACCATTTGTTGAATAGACTGTCCTTGCTCCAGGAATTGGTTTTAGATCCTTGATCAAATATAAGTTGGCTGTAGATGTTTAGGTTGATTTCTGGAGTTTCAATTCTGTTCCATTGGTCTATCCTTCTGTTTCTGTACCAGTATCATGCTGTTTCGATTACAACTGCCCTGTAGTATGTCCTGAAATCTGGTGTTGTGATGCCTCCAGCTTTGTTTTTGTTTTACAAGATTGCTTTAGCTGTTCGAGGTCTTCTGTGTCTCCATATGAATTTCAGCATCATTTTTTCTAGATCTGAGAAGAATGTCTTTGGTATCCTGATTGGCATTGCATTGAATCTTAAATTGCTTTTGGGAGAATGGACATTTTGATGATGTTGATTCTTCCAATACATGAGTGTGAAAGATTTTTCCATTTTTTGGTATCCTCTTCTATTTCTTTCTTTAAGATTTTGTAATTCTCATCGTAGAGATCTTTAACGTCCTTGGTTAAGTTTATTCCAAGGTATTGGATTGTTTTTGTGGCTATTGTGAATGGGATTGATATTAGCAGTTCTTTCTCAGCCGTGGCATTGCTTGTGTATACAAAGGCTGTTGATTTTTGTGCATTGATTTATATCCTGCCACTTTGCCAAACTCCTCTATGAGTTCCACTAGTCTCTTAGAAGAGTTCTTTGGATCCTCTAAGTAAAGAATCATATCATCTGAAAGAGGGATAGTTTGAGTTCTTCCTTCTCAATTTGTATTCCTTTATTTCTTTGTCTTGTCTGATGTCTCTGGCTAAAACTTTCAGAACTATATTGAATAGCAGTGGTGAGAGTGGACATCCCTGTCTGGTGCCAGATCTCAGTGGAAATGCTTCCAACTTTTCCCCATTCAATAGGATGCTGGCCGTGGGTTTTTCATAGATTGCTTTGATTGTATTGAGGAATGTTCCTTCCAAACCCAGTTTGCTTAGATTTTTCATCATGAAAGGGTGTTGCATTTTATCAAATGCTTTCTCTACATCAATTGTGATAATCATATGGTTTTCTTCAGCAGTCTGTTAATGTGGTGAATCACATTGATTGATTCGCGAATGTTGAACCATCCCTGCATACCAGGGATAAATCCCACTTGGTCTGGGTGGATGATCTTTCTGATGTGTTGTTGCATTCTATTGGCGAGAATTTTATTGAGGATTTTTGCATCTATGTTCATCAGGGATATTGGTCTATAATTTTCTTTCAGTGCTGCATCTTTCTCTGGCTTAGGGATTAAGGTGATGCTGGCTTCATAGAAAGAATTTGGGAGGATTCCCTGTTTTTCGATTGTTCTGAATAGTTTGAGAAGAAATGGGATTAGTTCTTATTTAAATGTTTGGTAGAATTCACCAGTGAATCCATCTGGTCCTGAGCTTTTCTTTGTTGGGAGGGCCTTTATTACTGTTTCAGTTATGGGTCTATTTAGGTTTTCTATGTCTTCGTAGTTCAATTTTGGTAGATTGCATGTGTCCAGGAATCTATCTATTTCTGATGGATTTTCCTGTTTGCTGGTATACAACTCCTTGTAGTAATTTCTGATGATTCTTTTTATTTCTGTGGTGTCTGTTGTTATGTTTCCTTTTTCATCTCTGATTTTATTGATTTGGGTCTTTTCTTTTTTTAGTTAGTTGGGCCAATGGCGTGTCAATTTTGTTTATTTTTTCAAAAAACCAGCTTCTCCCTTGGCTGATTTTTTTGTATTTTTTTTGCATTCAATCCTGTTAATTTCTTCTCTGATTTTAATTATTTCTCTTCTTCTACTAGATTTGGGTTTGGTTTGCTGCAGTTTTTCTAGGTCCTTGTGATGCGCTGAAGGCTCATCTATTTGGTACCTTTCCAATTTCTTGATATAGGCACCTATTGCTATAAACTTGCCTCTCAATACTGCTTTTGCTGTATCCCATAAGTTTTGATATGCTGTGCTGTTATCCTCATTTACTCCCAGAAAATTTTTGATTTCTCTTTTGATTTCTTTTTTTTAACTTTTATTTAATGAATATAAATTTCCAAAGTATGGCTTATGGATTACAATGGCTTCCCCCCCATACCGTCCCTCCCACCCACAACCCTCCCCTTTCCCACTCCCTCTCCCCTTCCATTCACATCAAGATTCATTTTTGATTATCTTAATATACAGAAGATCAGCTTAGTATAAATTAAGTAAGGATTTCAACAGTTTGCTCCCACACAGAAACATAAAGTGAAAAATAATAGACGATTTTTTTTAAATGATGATGAAATCAGATCAGACCTATTGTCATGTTTAATCCCAGTGAGAGTCAAGTTGGGAGTTGATAATTTCTTTCTTTTTTTTTTTTTACAGAGGATCAGTTTAGTGTGCATTAAGTAAAGATTTGAACAGTTTGCACCCCCATAGAAACACAGAGTGAAATATATTGTTTGAGTACTCGTTATAGCATTAAATCTCAATGCACAGCACATTAAGGACAGAGATCCTACATGAGGAGTACGTGCACAGTGACTCCTGTTGTTGACTTTAATAATTGACACTCCTGTCTATGGCATCAGTAATCTCCCTATGCTCCGGTCATGAGTTTCCAAGGCTATGGAAGCCCTCTGAGTTCTCCGATTCTTATCTTGTTTAGACAAGGTCATAGTCAAAGTGGAAATTCTCTCCTCCCTTCAGAGAAAGGTACCTCCTTCTTTGAAGACCTGTTCTTTCCACTGAGATCTCACTCACAGAGATCTTTTGCCAGAGTGTCTTGGCTTTCCATGCCTGAAATACTCTCATGGGCTTTTCAGCCAGATCCGAATGCCTTTAGGGCTGATTCTGAGGCCAGAGTGCTATTTAGGACATCTGCCATTCTATGAGTCTGCTGAGTATCTCACTTCCCATGTTGGATCACTCTCCCCTTTATTTATTCTATCGGTTAGTGTTAGCAGGTACTAGACTTGTTTATGTGCTCCCTTTGACTCTTAGTCCTTTCATTATGATCAATTGTGAACTGAAATTGATCACTTGGACTAGTGAGATGGCATTGGTACATGCCACCTTGATGGGATTAAATTGGAGTTCCCTGGTATGTTTCTAACTCTACCATTTGGGGCAAGTCAGCTTGAGCATGTCCCAAATTATATATCTCTTCCCTCTCTTATTCCTACTCTTATGTTTAACAGGGATCACATTTCAGTTAAATTTCAACACTTAAGAATAACTGTGTATTAATTACAGAATGAAACCAGTCATATTAAGTAGAACAGACAAAAAAACTACTAAGAGGGATAATGTATTAAGTTGTTCATTAACAGTCAGGGCTATGCTGATCAAGTCACCGTTTCCCATAGTGTCCATTTCACTTCAGGAGGTTTCCTTTTTGGTGTTCAGTCAGCTGTCACCGATCAGGGAGAACATATGGTATTTGTCCCTTTGGGACTGGCTTATTTCACTCAGCATGATGTGTTCCAGATTCCTCCATTTTGTTGCAAATGACTGGATTTCGTTGTTTCTTACTGTGGTATAGTATTCTAAAGAGTACATATCCCATAATTTCTTTATCCAATCTACCGTTGATGGGCATTTAGGTCGGTTCCAGGTCTTAGCTATTGTGAATTGAGCTGCAATAAACATTAGGGTGCAGACCACTTGTTTGTTTGCCAATTTAAATTCCTTTGGGTAAATTCCAAGGAGTGGGATGGCTGGGTCGAACGGTAGGGTTATCTTCAGGTTTCTGAGGGATCTCCAGACTGACTTCCAAAGTGGCTTGACCAGTTTGCATTCCCACCAACAGTGGGTTAGTGTCCCTTTTTCCCCACATCCTCGCCAGCATCTGTTGTTGGTAGATTTCTGTATGTGAGCCATTCTAACTGGTGTGAGGTGAAACCTCATTGTGGTTTTGATTTGCATTTCCCTGATTGCTAGTGACCTTGAACATTTTGTCATGTGCCTGTTGGCCATTTGGATTTCCTCTTTTGAAAAATGTCTATTGAGGTCCTTGGCCCATCTCTTAAGTGGGTTGTTGGTTTTGTTTTTGTGGAGTTTCTTGATCTCTTTGTAGATTCTGGTTATTAACCCTTTATGTATTGTATAGTTTGCAAATATATTTTCCCATTCTGTCGGTTGTCTCTTCACTCTCCTGACTGTTTCTTTTGCAGTACAGAAACTTCTCAATTTGATGCAATCCCAATAGTTGATTTTGGCTTTGGCTGCCTGTGCCTCCTGGGTTTTTTTCCAGAAACTCTTTGCCTGTGCCAATATCTTGAAGGGTTTCTCCAATGTTCTCTAATAACTTGATGGTGTCAGGTCATAGATTTAGGTCTTTAATCCATGTTGAGTGGATTTTTGTGTAAGGTGTAAGGTAGGGGTCTTGCTTCACACTTCTGCACGTGGAAATCCAATTTTCCCAGCACCATTTGTTGAATAGACTGTCCTTGCTCCAGGAATTGGTTTTAGATCCTTGATCAAATATAAGTTGGCTGTAGATGTTTAGGTTGATTTCTGGAGTTTCAATTCTGTTCCATTGGTCTATCCTTCTGTTTCTGTACCAGTATCATGCTGTTTCGATTACAACTACCCTGTAGTATGTCCTGAAATCTGGTGTTGTGATGCCTCCAGCTTTGTTTTTGTTTTACAAGATTGCTTTAGCTGTTCGAGGTCTCTTGTGCCTCCATATAAATTTCAGCACCAATTTTTCCAGATCTGAGAAGAATGTCTTCGGTATCTTGATTGGTATTGCATTGATTTTATAAATTGCTTTTGGGAGAATGGACATTTTGATGATATTGATTCTTCAAATCCATGAGCAGGGAAGATTTTTCCATTTCTTGGTATCCTCTTCTATTTCTTTCTTTAAGGTTTTGTAATTGTCATCGTAGAGATCTTTAACGTCCTTGGTTAAGTTTATTCCAAGGCATTTGATTGATTTCTCTTTTGATTTCTTGAATGACCCATTGTTCATTCATGAGCATGTTGTTCAGTCTCCATGTGTTTGCATACTTTCTGGGGTTTCCTGAGTTGCTAATTTCCAGCTTCATTCCACTGTGGTCTGAGAATCTGCATGGTATGATTCTAATTCTTCTGAATTTGCTGAGACTTGCTTTATGACCTAGTATGTGATCAATCCTAGAGAAGGTTCCATGCACTGCTGAGAAGAATGTGAAGTCTTTAGATGTAGGATTGAAAGTTCTGTAGATATCTGTTAGATCCATTTGGGCAATAGTGTCGATTAAATCTGCTGTTTCCTTGTTGATCTTCTGTCCGGATGATCTGTCTATTTCTGAGAGTGGAGTATTGAAGTCCCCCAGTACTATTGTATTGGAATCTAAGTCTCCCTTTACGTCTGTTAACAAATCTTTTAGATAAACTGGTGCCCTGTAGTTAGGTGCATATACATTTATATTAGTTACATCTTCCTGTTGAATTGAACCCTTAATCATTATATAGTGTCCCTCTTTGTCTCTCTTAACAGTTTTTGTATTAAAGTTTATTTTGTCTGATATTAATATGACTACACCTGCTTTCTTTTGGTTTCTGTTGGCATGGAATATCTTTTTCCAACCTTTCACTTTCAGTCTGCATGTATCTTTGTTAGAGAGATGTGTTTCTTGTAGGCAACAAATAGTTGGGTTGTGTTCCTTGAGCCAATCAGCCAATCGTTGTCTTTTAACTGAAGAGTTAAGACCACTAATGTTTATTGTGACTATTGATACGTAGTGACTTTGCCCTGCCATTTTCCCGGAAATATTTTCTAGTATATGCTTTGAGCTTCCGATGCTCTTTTACTGGTAGGTGTTCTTCCTTTACCTTCTTTCATATTGATGGCCGTGTTTATGTATTTCTGAGTGTAGCACATCTTTAAGCATCTTTTGCAGGGCTGGACGAGTGGCCACAAAGTCTTTCAATTTCTGTTTGCTATGAAAGTTCTTTATTTCACCTTGATTCACAAATGAGAGCTTAGCAGGATATAATATTCTGGGCTGGCAATTTTTCTCTCTTAGCACCTGTGCTATGTCTTGCCATTCCCTCCTAGCCTGTAGTGTTTCTGATGAGAATTCTGCTGTGAGTCTAACTGGAGGTCCTCTGAGAGTAATCTGACGTTTCTCTCTTGCACATTTTAGGATCTTTTCTTTATGTTTCACTGTGGTAAGTTTAATTACCACGTGTCGTGGTGAGGATCTCTTTTGGTCATGTTTACTGGGGGTTCTATGAGCTTCCTGTACTAGGATGTCTCTGTCCTTCTCCAAACCTGAAAAGTTCTCTGCTAGTATCTCACTAAAAAGGCCTTCTAATCCTTTCTCTCTCTCCATGCCTTCAGGAACTCCTAGAACTCGAATGTTGTTTTTTTTTTTAATAGTATCCTGTAGATTCCCAACAATATTTTTTAGATTTCTAATTTCCTCTTCTTTTCTTTGGTTTGACTGTATGTTTTCCTGTGCTCTGTCTTTTAAGTCTGATATTCTGTCTTCTGCCTCACCCATTCTGTTTTTAAGGCTCTCTAATGTGTTTGTCATTTGATCTATTGAGCTCTTCATTTAATTTTGATTTCTCTTCACTATCACACTTTCCTGTTCTACTAGTTTCTGCGTTTCATTTTGATTCTTCCTTAAAATTTCATTTTCACAAGAGAGATTTTTCAATCCTGTCCACTAAGGATTTCTGTAGTTCAAGGATTTGCTTTTGAAAACTTCTAAATGTTCTTATCATAAATTTTTTGAAATCCGTATCTTGCATTTCTTCTATCTCATCATCTTCATAATCTTGGCTTGGGATGTTTTGTTTCTTTGGAGGCATCATAGTGTCATCATTGATCTTGTTCCCTCGATTTCTGTGTTTGTTGCTTGGCACAGTTGATTCTTCTTTCATTACTGTGTTTTTTTTTTATTTTATACTATGTTTGTGTTAAGTGGACTACCTGCTGTTGGAGGAGCCTTGGAGGCTTGAGATGGGTGTGGCCTGAGAGCTCTGCTTGGTTCTTCCGGGTTACGGGTGTGCAAAGTGACACCCTCAGGTTATGCATGGTAAATCTCTATTTATTTATTTATTTATTTATTTATTTATTTATTCTGGAGGTAAGTAATACCGCACCGCACGGCTGTGTAGAATTGATGGTATTTTGCTTCCGATCTCTTGCTTCTACCCAATGAGTCTGTGCAGGCTTTGTTTCTCCTCTGGACTCCCACTGGGTTGCCTAGGCCACTGAATTGTAGTGACTCAGTTCTTTAGCTCTCCCCTGTTGTTATGTAAATCCGTAGTGGGGGCCTGCTCTTTGTCTCTTGCAAACTCTTGCAAACTCTTGCAAACCTTGCAACCTTGCAACCTCTGCACGGTTGGCAGAGAGAAACCCCCCCCACCTTTTTTCCTTCTCTCCTGTAGTCACTCTGGTGAACTTTCCCGCTCCCCTCTACATTCTGACCGCCATTTCCCCGCAAATGTCTCGGGTTACTGAGCTCACCTCCCTTTCCTGTGCCGATGTGTGGACTCAGAGCCCTGGGCGTCCCAACTCTCCCCACTGGTATCTGTGTGACATCCACTCCCCTTCCTGCACTGGTGCGCAGACCCTGCGGCTCCCATGGCTCAGCTTCCGCTTGGTGGGCAACCTTGTTCTCCCAGTAGGTCCTGCGAGTCACAGCCACTAGATCCAGAAGAGTTTCCTCTGCACTTTTTTCCAGATCCTTTTTCTGAGGCTACCGTTTCTCCACTTTTATTAAACTAAATTTTCCCGGACTATCAGTGCGCACCCTCACTATTCCACCATCTTGGCTCTGCCTCCTCAGGGTTTTGTTTAATGTTATATTTAAGTTAATGTTAGGGCTAGGGTTAGTGTTAGGGTTATGGCTAGGGCTAGGGCTAGGGTTAAGGTTAGTGTTAGGGCTAGTACTAGTTCTAGGGCTAGGGTTAAGGTTAGAGCTAGTGTCAGGTTTAGGGTTGGGGCTAGGGCTAGGGTTTTGTTTAGGGCTATGGCTGGGGCTAGGATTTGGGTTATGTTTGGTTAGGGTTAGGGCTAGGGTTAGGGTTAGGTTTAGGGCTTGGGCTACGGGTAGGGGTAGGGTTAGGGTTAGGGTTTTGTTTAGGTTTAGGGCTAGGTCTAGTGCTGGGGCTAGGGTTACAGTTAGGGTTAGGGCTAGGGTAAGTGTTAGGGTTAGGGTTAGTGCCAGGGTTAGGGTTAGGATTAGGGCTAGGGTTAGGGTTACGGTTAGGGTTAGGGTTAGGGCTAGGTCTATCGTTAGGTTTAGGGTTAGGGTTAGGTCTATGGTTAGGGTTAGTTTTAGGGTTAGGGTTAGGGTTAATGCTAAGGCTATGCTAGTGTTATGGTTAGGGTAAGGTTAAGTTTTAAGATTAGGGCTAGTGATGGGGTTAGGGTTATGTTTAGGGCTAGGGCAAGGGCTAGGGTTTGTTTTAGGGTTAGGGCTAGGTTAGGGTTATGATTAAGGCTAGGGATAGGGTTAGGGTAAATTTTAGGGCTATGGCTAGTGTTAGTGTTAGGGTTAGGTTTAGTGCTAGGCTAGTTTTAGGGTATGGTTAGAGTTAGGTCTATGGTTAGGTTTAGGGCTAGGGCTAGTATTGGGTTAGGATTAGGACCAGGGCTAAGGTTAGGGTTAGGGCTAGAATTAGGGTTATGGTTAGGTTTATGACTAGGTTCAGGGTTAGGTTTAGGGTTAGGTCTAGTGTTAGGGTTAGTGTTAGGGTTAGGTTTAGGGCTAGGTTTAGGTTTAGGTTTCCGATTAGGGAGAGTGAGAGGATTACTGTTAGGGTTAGGGTTAGGGCTAGGGCTAGGGTTTGGGTTAGGTTTAGGTTTAAGACTAGGGTTAGGATTAGGGTTAGTGCTAGGGCTTGTTTTAGGGTTAGGGTTAGATTTAGGGTTATGGTTATGGTTAGGCCCAGGATTCAGGGTAGGGTTAGGGTTAGGGTTAGGGTTAGGGCTTGGCTTAGGGTTAGGATTAGGGCTGGGGCTAGCGGTAGGATTAGGTTAGGTTTAGGGTTAGGTGAAGGGTTAAGGTTAGGGCTAGTGCTAGTGCTATGGTAAGGGTTAGGGTTAGCGTTAGGGCTAGCGCTAGGTTTAGGTTTGGGGTTAGATTTAGGGCTATTATTTGGGTAAGGTTTAGATTTATGGTTAGAGCTAGGGTTAGTGTTAGGGTTAGGGTTAGGGTAGGGCTAGGGTTAGGTTTAGGGTTACCATTAGGGCTAGGACTATGGTTACGGTTAGGGTTAGGCTTAAGATTAGGGCGAGGGTTAGGGTTACGGTTAGATCTAGGGATTGTGTTAGGGTTAGGGTTAGGTTTAGGGCTAGGGTTAGGGTTAGGGTTCGGATTAGTGCGAGGAAAAGGGTTCGTGTTAGGTTTAGGGTTATGGTTAGGGCTATGGATAGGTTTCGGGTTAGGTTTAGGTTGAAGGCTAGGGTTAGGATTAGTGTTAGTGCTAGGGTAATGGTTAGGGTGAGGGCTAGGCTTGGGTTAGGGTTAGGGTTAAGGCTAGGTCTAGGGCTAGATTTAGGGTTATGGTTATAGTTAAGGTTAGGGCTAGGGTTAGGGTTAGGGTCAAGGTTAGGGCTAGGGCAGGGTTTGGGTTAGGGTTAGGGCTAGGTCTATGGTTAAGGTTAGGGCTAGGGTTAGGGTTAGTGTTAGGACTAGGGCTAGAGCTAGGGCTCAGGTTAGATAGGTCTAGGGTTAGGGTTCTGGTAGGTGTTAGTCCTAGGGCTAGGGCTAGGGCTAGGTTTAGGTTTATGGTTAGTGTTAGGGCTAGGGCTATGTCTAAGACTATGTTTAGAGTTAGGGTTAGGGTTAGGACTAGGGCTAGGGCTAGGGTTAGGGCCAAGATTAGGGCTAGGGTTAGGGTTAGAGTTAGGGCTAGTGTAAGGGTGGGTTTAGGGCTAGAGATAGGGCTAAGGCTAGGGTTTGTGTTAGGGTTACTGTTATTTTTAGGGTTACGGTTAGGTTTAGGGTTAGGGTTAATGTTAGGGCTAGGACTAGAGCTAGGGTAGTGTTGGGTTTGGTTTAGGGTTTGTGCTAGGGCCGGGGTTAGGGTTAAGGTTAGGGTTAGGGTTAGGGTTAGGATAGGGCTATGGTTAGGGTTAGCGTTAGGGCTAGGGCTAGTGTTCGGTTAGAGTTAGGGTTAGTGTTCGGGTTAGGGTTACGGTAGGGGTTATGGCTAGGGCTAGTGCTAGGGCTAGAGTTAGTGTTAGGGTTAGAGCTATGGCCATGTTTGGGGTTAAGGTTAGGGTTAGGGTTAGGACTTGGGTTAGGGTTAGGGTTAAATCTAGGACTAGGATTGGGGTTAGGGTTAGGTCTAGTTTTAGTGTTAATGTTAGGGCTAGGGATAAGGTTAGGGTTAGGGTTAGAGCTACGGCTAGGATTTGGTTAGAATTTGGGCTAGGGCTAAGCTTAGTCTTAGGTTAAGGTTACTTTTAGGGTTAGGGCTAGGGTTAGGGTTAGTGTCTGGGCTATGGGTACATCGAGGCTAGGGTTATGGTTAGGGTTAGGGCTACGGTTATGGCTATGGCTATGGCTAGGGTCAGGTTTAGGGTTAGGGTTAGCGTTAGGGGTAGAGCTAGGGCTAGGATTAGGATTAGGTTAGGTTAGGGTTAGGGCTAGAGTTAGGGTTAGGGCTAGAACTAGGGTTATGGTTAGGGTTAGGGTTAGGGCTAGGACTATGACTAGTGTTATGGTTAGGGTTAGGTTAAATTTTAAGATTAGTGATAGGGTTAGTGATAGGGATAGGGTTAGCATTATGGCTAGGTAAAGGGTTAGGGTTAGGGTTAGGGCTAGGGTTTGGGTTTGGGCTAGAGCTAGGGTTAGGGTTAGGGTAAGGGTTAGGTTTAGGGTTAGGTCTAGGGCCAAGGTTAGGGTTAGGTTTAGGGCTATGGCTAGGGTTAGGTTTGGGTTTGGGTTAAAGCTAGGTTTTGGGTTAGGGTTATGGTTAGGGCTAGGGTTAGGGTTACGGTGAGGGCTAGGGTTACATTTAGTGTTAGGGTTAGCGTTTAGTCTAGGGTTAGGTTTAGCATTAGTGTTAGTGCTAGGGCTAGTTTTAGGTCTAGGTTTAGGTTTAGGGTTAGGTCCAGGGCTAAGGATAGGTTTAGGTTTACCATTGGAGCTAGGACTAGTGTTAGGGTTAGGGTTAGGTTTAGGGCTAGGGTTAGGATTATTGTTAGTCTTACTTATAGTTTTAGGTTGAGGTTTAGGGTTAGACTTTGGTTAGGGTTAGGGTTAGGGCTAGGGTTAGGGCTATGGTTAGGGTTAGAATTCATGTTAGGGTTAGGCTTAGGGCTAGGGTTAGTGTTAGGGTTATGATTAGGGCCAGGGATTGGGTTAGGGTTAGTGTTAGGGCTCGGGCTAGGGTTCAGGTTAGGTTTAGCTTTCGGGCTAGGCTTAGGCTTAGGGTTACCGCTAGGGCTTGGGTTAGGGTGAGGGTTAGGTTTAGGAGTAAGTTTAGGGTTAGTGTTTGGATTAGGGCGAGGGCATGTGTTTGGGTTAGGGTTAGGGTTAGGGCCAGGGCTAGAGTGCGTTTTAGGTTTAGGTTTAGGGCTAGGGTTACAATTAGGGTTAGGGTTAGGTTTGGATTAGGTTTAGTTTAAGGCTAGTGCTAGGGCTAGTGCTAGGATTAGGGTTAGCGTTATGGTTAAGTTACGGCTAGGTTAGAGCTAGGGTTATGGTTAGGGTTAGTGCTAGGGTATGGGTTAGGATTAGACCTAGGGTTAGGTTTAGGGTTAGGGTTCGGGCTAGGGCTAGGTTTAGTGTTAGGGTTAGGGCTAGGGCTAGAGTTCGGGTTAGGTTTAGGTTTAGGGCTAGGGTTAGGATTAGGGTTAGTGCTAGGGCTACTCTTAAGGTTAGGTTTAGGTTTAGGGTTAAGGTTAGGGCTAGGGTGAGGGTGAAGGCTAGGGTAACGTTAGGATTAGTGCTAGGGTTAGGGTTAGAGCTAGTGCTAGTGTTAGGGTTGGGGTTAGGGTTAGGGTTAGGACTAGGTTTAGTGTTAGGGTTAGGGTTAGGTTTAGGGTTAGGGTTTAGGTTAGGGTTAGGGATAGAGCTAGGGTTAGATTTAGGGTTAGTGTTAGGGCTAGGGTTTTGGTTAGGGTTACGGTAGGGGTTACGGCTCGGGCTAGTGCTAGGGCTAGAGTTAGTGTTAGGCTTAGAGCTATGGCCATGGTTAGGGTTAGGGTTAGATTTAGGACTAGGTTTAGGGTTAGGGTTAGGTCTAGGGCTAGGGTTAGGATTAGGGTTAGGGTTAGGGCTAGGGTTAGTGTTATGGTTAGGGCTAGGGATAGGGTTAGGGTTAATGTTAGGGCTATGGCTAGGGTTAGGGTTACAGTTAGGTTTACGGCTAGGCTTAGGTTTCGAGTTATGTTTAGGGTTAGAGCTAGGGCTGGGATTTGGTTAGGATTAGGGCTAGGGCTAAGGTTAGTCTTAGGTTAGGGTTAGGTTTAGGTTTTGGGCTAGGGTTAGGGTAGGGTCAGGACTAGGGCTAGGTCGGTGCTAGGGTTAGGGTTAGGGTTAGGGCTAGGGCTAGGGCTATGGCTAGGGTTAGATTTAGGGCTAGGGTTAGGGTTAGGGTTAGGGGTAGGTTTAGGGCTAAGCTTTGGGTTGGGGTTAGTGTAGGATTAGAGCTAGGGCTACGGTTAGGATTACGTTAGGGTAGGGTTAGGGCCAGAGTTAGGGTTAGGGCTAGAACTAGAGTTAGGGTTAGGATTAGGGCTTGGGCTAGGTCTATGGTTAGGTTTATGGTTAGGGTTAGGTTAAGTTTTAAGATTAGGGTTAGGGTTAGGGTTAAGGTTAGGGATAGGGATAGGTCTAGGGCTAGGGCTATGGCTAGGGCTAGCGTTTATGAGTAGGGAAAGGTTTAGGGTTAGGGCTATGGCTGGGGTTAGGGTTTGGGCTAGAGCTAGTGTTAGGTTTAGGGTTAGGGTTAGGGTTGGGTTAGGTCTAGGGCCAAGGTTAGGGTTAGAGTTAGGGTTAGGGCTAGGGCTATGGTTAGGGTTGGGTTTAGGGTTAGGGCTAGATTTTGTGTTAGGGTTTGGTTAGGGCTAGGGTTAGTGTTACGGTTAGGGCTAGGGCTAAGTTTAGGGTTAGGTTTAGGGCTAGGGTTAGGATTAGTGTTAGTGTTATGGCTAGTTTTCGGTTTAGGGTTAGATTTGGTTAGGGTTAGGGTTAGAGTTAATGTTAGAGTGAGGTTTACTGCTAGGTTTAGGGTTAGTGTTTTGATTAGGGCCAGGGATTGGGTTCAGGTGAGGGTTAGGGCTTGGGCTAGGGTTCAGGTTAGGTTTAGCTTTAGGGCTAGGCTTAGGCTTATGGTTAGCGCTAGGGCTTGGGTTAGGGTGAGGGTTAGGCTTAGGACTAAGGTTAGGGTTAGGGTTTGGATTAGGGCAAGGGAAAGTATTTGGGTTAGTGTTAGGGTTAGGGCTAGAGCTAGAGTTAATTTTAGGTTTAGGTTTAGAGCTAGGGTTACAATTTCAGTTAGGGTTGGGTTTTGGTTTAAGTTTAGGTTTAGGGCTAGTTCTAGAGCTAGGATTAGGGTTAGGGTTAGGGTTAAGTTAGGGCTAGGTTAGTGCTAGGGCTAGGGTTAGGGTTAGGGCTAGGGTAAGGGTTAGGGCTTGAGCTAGGCTTAGGTTTAGGGTTAGGGCTAGGGCTAGGGCTAGTGTTCGGGTTAGGTTTAGGTTTAGTGCTTTGGTTAGGTTAGCGTTAGTGCTAGGGCTAGTGTTAAGGTTAGGGTTAGGGTTAGGGCTAGGGCTAGGGCGAGGGCTAGGGTTAGGGTTAGAACTAGGGCTAGGGTTAGGGTTAGAGCTAGTGCTAGTGTTAGGTTTGGGGTTAGAGTTAGGGTTAGGCCTATGGCTAGGGCTAGGGTTAGGGTTAGGAACAGGGTAAGGGTTAGGGCTAGAGCTAGGGTTAGGGTTAGGAATATGGTAAGAGTTAGGGCTAGAGCTAGGGCTAGGTTTAGGTTTAGGGTTAGGGCTAGGGCTATAGTTCAGGTTTGGTTTAGGTTCAGGGCTAATGTTAGGATTAGGGTTAGTGCTAGGGCTTGTGTTAAGTTTAGGGTTAGTGTTAGGGTTAGGGTTAGGACGAGGGCTAAGGCGAGGGCTAGGGTTAGGTTTAGGGATAGGTTTATGGATAGGCTTAGATTTCTGGTTATTATTAGGGTTAGAGCTAGGGCTAGGATTTGGATTTGGATTAGGGCTAGAGCTAAGTTTAGTCTTAGGTTAGGGTTAGGTTTAGGGTTATGGCTAGGGTTAGTGTTAGGTTTAGGGCTAGGGTGAGGTCGGGGCTAGGGTTAGTGTGAGGGTTAGGGCTAGGGCTAGGGCTAGGGCTAGGGCTAGGGTTAGGGTTAGTGTTAGGGGTAGAGCTAGGGCTAGGGTTAGGATTAGGTTTGTTAGGGTTAGGGCTAGAGTTAGGGTTAGGGCTAGAACTAGAGTTAGAGTTAGTGTTAGGGCCAGGGCTAGGGCTATGGTTAGGGTTAGGGTTAGGTCTAGGGCTGTGACTATGGTTATGGTTAGGGTTAGGTTAAGTTTTAAGATTAGGGCTAGGGTTAGGCATAGGAATAGGGTTAGTGTTAGGGCTAGGGTTAGGGCTAGGGCTAGTTTTACGGCTATGGAAAAGGTTAGGATTAGGGTTAGGGCTTGCGTTAGGGTTTGGGCTAGAGTTAGGGTTAGGGTTAGGGTTAGGTCTAGGGCCAAGGTTAGGGTTAGGGTTAGGGCTAGGGCTAGGGTTAGCATTGGGGTTAGGGTTAGGGCTAGGTTTTGGGTTAGGGTTATGGTTAGTTCTAGGGTTAGGGTTGGGTGTTATGGTTAGTGTTAGGGTTTAGGCTAGGGTTAGGTTTAGCTTTAGGGTTAGTGCTAGTCTAGATCTAGGTTAAGGTTTTGGGTTAGGTCTGTTGCTAGGGCTAGGGTTAGGATTACCATTGGGGCTAGGACTAGTGTTAGGGTTAGTGTTAGTTTTAGGCTAGAGCTAGGGCTAGGGTTAGGGTTAGGTTTAGGGATAGGCTTATGATTAGGGTTAGTGTTATGGCTAGTTTTAGGTTTAGGGTTAGATTTGTTTAGGGTTAGGGTTAGGGCTAGGGCTAAGGTTAGGGCTGGGGTTAGGGTTAGAGTTAATGTTAGGGTGAAGCTTAGGGCTAGGGTTAGTGTTAGAGTTATGATTAGGGACAGGGATTGGGTTAGGGTTAGGGTTAGGGCTTGGGCTAGGGTTCAGGTTAGGTTTAGCTTTAGGGCTAGGGTTAGATTTAGGGTTAACTCTAGGGCTTGGGTTAGGGTGAGGTTCATGTTTAGGACTAAGGTTAGGGTTAGGGTTAGGGTTTGGATTAGGGTGAGGGAAAGTGTTTGGGTTAGTGTTAGGGTTAGGGCTAGGGCTAGAGTTCGTTTTGCGTTTAGGTTTAGGGCTAGGGTTACGGATAGTGTTAGGTTTGGTGTTTGGGTTAGGTTTAGGTTTAGGGCTAGTGCTAAGGCTAGGATTAGGTTTAGGGTTAGGGTTAGGGTTAAGTTAGGGCTAGGATAGTGCTAGGGCTAGGGTTAGGGTTAGGGCTAGGGTAAGGGTTAGGGCTTGAGCTAGGCTTAGCTATAGGGTTAGGCTTAGGGTTATGGCTAGGGCTAAGTTTAGGGTTAGGGTTAGGGCTAGGGCTAGTGTTCAGGTTAGGTTTAGGTTTAGGACTAGGGTTAGTGCTAGGGCTAGTGTTAATGTTAGAGTTAGCATTAGGGTTAGGGCTAGGGCTAGGGTAAGGGCTAGGGTTAGGGTTAGGACTAGGCTAGGTTTAGGGTTATAGCTAGTGCTAGTGTTAGGGTTGGGGTTAGTGTTAGGGTTAGGACTAGGGCTAGGGTTAGTCTTAGGGTAGGTTTAGGTTTAGGGTTACAGTTAGGGTTAGGGATAGAGCTAGGGTTAGATTTAGGGTTAAGGTTAGGGTTTGGGCTAGAGCCAGGGTTAGGGTTAGGGTTAGGGCTAGTGCTATGGTTAGTTTTAGTGTTAGGGCTACGGTTAGCGTTAGGGTTAGGGCTCGGTCAAGGGTTAGTTTTAGGGTTAGGGCTAGGGTTCTGGTTAGGGTTACATTTTGGGTTAAGGCTAGGGCTAGGGCTAGAGTTAGTGTTAGGGTTAGGGCTATGGCTATGTTTAGGGTTAGGATTAGGTCTAGGTTTAGGGTTATGCTTAGTGCTAGGGATAGTGTTAGGGTTAGGTTTAGGGCTATGGTTAGGGTTAAGGTTAGGGTTAGGTTTAGTGCTAGACTTAGGTTTAGGGTTAGGGTTAGGGTTAGAGCTAGGGCTAGGATTACGATTAGGATAGGGTTATATTTATGGCTAGGTTTAGGGTTAGGGCTAAGGCTAGGGCTAGGTTTAGGATTAGGTCTAGGGCTAATGTTATGGTTAGGTTGGGGTTAGCGTTAGGGTTAGGGTTAGCATTAGGGTTAGGGCTTGGGCTAGTGTTAGGGTTAGGGTCAGGGCTAGGGCAAGGTCTAGGGCTACTGTTAGGGTTAGGGTTAGGTCTATGGCTAGCGCTAGGGTTAGTGTTAGAGCTATGGTTAGGGTTAGGGTTAGGTTTATGTCTAGGCTTAGTGTTAGTGTTAGGGTTGTGCCTAGGGTTAGAGCTAGGGCTAGGGTTAGGATTAGGTTAGGGTTAGGGATAGGGTAAGGTTTAGGGTTATGGTTAGGGTTAGGGCCAGGTTTAGGTTTAGGTGTAGGGCTAGGGTTAGGTTTAGGGTTAGGTCTAGGTCTAGGGCTAGGGTTAGGGTTAGGGTTAGGGTTAGGGTTAGGGTTAAGGCTAGGGTTAGGGTTATGTTTAGGGCTATGGACACGGTTAGGCTTATTTTTAGGGCTATGGCTAGGGTTAGGGTTAGGCTTATGGCTAGGTCTAGGGTTAGGGTTAGGTCTCGGGTTAGCATTAGGGTTGTGGTTAGGGCTACGGCTAGGTCTAGGGCTATGGCTAGGGTTAGGGTTAGGTCTCAGGTTAGCATTAGGGTTGTGGTTAGGGCTACGGCTAGGTCTAGGGCTATGGCTAGGGTTAGGGTTAGGTTTAGGGATAGGCTTAGGTTTAAGGTTAGGGTTAGGGTTGGGGTTAGATCCAGGGGTAGGGTTAGGATTAGGGTAGAGTTAGAGTTAGGGCTAGGGTTAGGCTTAGGGCTAGGGTTAGGATTGGATTAGGATTAGGGCTAGGGCTAAGGTTATGGTTAGGTTAGGGTTAGGGTTAGTGTTAGGGTTAGGGTTAGGGCTAGTCTTAGGGTTAGGGTCAGGGCTAGTACTAGGTCGGGACTGGGTTAGGGTTAGGGATAGGGGTAGGGCAAGGTTTAGGGTTAGGGCTAAGGATAGGCTTAGGTTTAGGTCTAGGGTTAGGGTTAGCGTTAGAGCTAGGTCTAGGGTTAGGATTAGGTTAGGGTTAGGGCTAGTGCTAGGGTTAAGATTAGGTTAGCATTAGGGTTAGGGCTAGAGTTAGGGTTAGGACTAGAACTAGGGTTAGGCTTAGGGCTAGGGCTATGGTTAGGGTTAGGTTTAAGGCTAGGGCTATGACTAGGGTTAGGGTTAGGTTAGGTTAAGTTTTAAGATTAGGGCTAGGGTTAGGGATAGGGCCAGTGTTAGTGTTAGGGTTAGGGCTAGGGCCAGGGTTAGGGCTAGTGTTATGGCTAGGGAAAGGGTTAGGGTTAGGGTTATGGCTTGGGTTAGGGTTTTGGCTAGAGCTAGCTTTGGGTTAGGTTTGGGTTATGGTTAGGTCTAGGGCAAAGGTTAGGGTTAGGCTTAGGGCTAGGGCTAGGGCTAGGGCTAGGGTTAGGGTTAGGGTTAGGGTTAGGGCTAGGACAATATTTAGGGTTAGGGTTAGGGCTAGGGGTATGACTAGGGTTATGGTTAGGGTTAGGTTAAGTTTTTTTTTTATCTTTTATTAAATGAATATAAATTTCCAAAGTACGACTCATGGGTTACAATGGCTTTCCCCCCCATACCGTCCCTCCCACCCACAACCCTCCCCCTTCCCACTCCCTCTCCCCTTCCATTCACATCAAGATTCATTTTCGATTATCTTAATATACAGAAGATCAGCTTAGTATACCTTAAGTAAGGATTTCAACAGTTTGCTCCCACACAGAAACATAAAGTGAAAAATAATAGATGATTTTTTTTTAAATGATGATGAAATCAGATCAGACCTATTGTCATGTTTAATCCCAGTGAGAGTCAACTTGGGAATTGATAATTTCTTTCTTTCTTTTTTTTTTTTACAGAAGATCAGTTTAGTGTACATTAAGTAAAGATTTCAATCGTTTGCACCCCCATAGAAACACAAAGTGAAATATACTGTTTGAGTACTCGTTATAGCATTAAGCCTCAGTGTACAGCACATTAAGGACAGAGATCCTACATGAGGAGTAAGTGCACAGTGACTCCTGTTGTTGACTTTACAAATTGACACTCCTGTTTATGGCATCAGTAATCTCCCTATGCACCAGTCATGAGTTTCCAAGGCTATGGAAGCCCCTTGAGTTCTCCGACTCTTATCTTGTTTAGACAAGGTCATAGTCAAAGTGGAGGTTCTCTCCTCCCTTCAAAGAAAGGCACCTCCCTCTTTGAAGACCTGTTCTTTCCACTGGGATCTCACTCGCAGAGATCTTTTTGCCAGAGTGTCTTGGCTTTCCATGCCTGAAATACCCTCATGGGCTTTTCAGCCAGATCCGAGTGCCTTTAGGGCTGATTCTGAGGCCAGAGTGCTATTTAGGACATCCGCCATTCTATGAGTCTGCTGAGTATCTCACTTCCCATGTTGGATCACTCTCCCCTTTATTCTATCGGTTAGTGTTAGCAGATACTAGACTTGTTTATGTGCTCCCTTTGACTCTTAGTCCTTTCATTATGATCAATTGTGAACTGAAATTGATCACTTGGACTAGTGAGATGGCATTGGCACATGCCACCTTGATGGGATTGAATTGGAATCCCCTGGTATGTTTCCAACTCTACCAATTGGGGCAAGTCAGCCTGAGCATGCCCCAAATTATATATCTCTTCCCTCTCTTATTCCCACTTTTATGTTTAACAGGGATCACATTTCAGTTAATTTTCAACACTTAAGAATAACTGTGTGATAATAGGTTAAGTTTTAAGATTAGGGCTAGGGTCAGGGATAGGGCTAGTGTTAGGGTTAGGGTTAGGGCTTGGGCCAGGGTTAGGGCTAGCATTATGGCTATGGAAAGGGTTAGGGTTAGAGTTAGGGCTTGGGTTAGGGTTTGGGCTAGAGCTAGGTTGGGGTTAGGTTAGGGTTATTGTTATGTCTAGGGCCAAGGTTAGGGTTAGGCTTAGGGCTAGGGCTAGGGTTAGGGTTAGGGCTAGGTTTTGGGTTAGGGTTATGGTTAGTTCTAGGGTTAGGGTTGGGTGAGGGCTAGGGTTACGGTTAGTGTTAGGGTTAGGGTTAAGGCTAGGGATAGGGTTAGCTTTATGTTGAGTGCTAGGGCTAGTTTTAGGTCTAGGTTTAGGTTTAGGGTTAGGTCTAGGGCTAGGGATGGGTTAGGTTTACCATTTGGGCTAGGACTAGTGTTAGGGTCAGTTTTAGGGCTAGGGCTAGGGCTAGGTTTAGTGTTAGGGCTAGGGCTAGGGCTATGTGTAGTCTTAGTGTTAGGTCTACGGTTAGGGTTTGGGTTAGGGCTAGGGCTAGTGTTCGGGTTAGGTTTAGGTTTAGGGCTATGGTTAGGATTAGGTTTAGTGCTAGGGCGAATTTTAGGTTTAGGGTTATATTTTGGTTAGGGTTAAGGTTAGGGCTAGGGTTAGTGTTAGGGTTAGTCTTAGGGCTATGGTTTGGATTAGGGTTATGATTAGGGCCAGGGATTGGGTTAGGGTTAGGGTTAGGTCTCGGGCTAGGGTTCAAGTTGGTTTAGGTTTAGGGCTAGATTTAGGCTTAGGGTTAGGGCTAGGGCTTGGGTTAGGGTTAGAGTTAGGTCTGGGTCTATGGTTAGGGTTAGGGTTAGAGCTATTGTTAGGGTTAGGGTTAGGGTTAGGGTTAGGGCTAGGCTTAGGTTTAGGATTAGTGTTAGTGTTAGGGTTAGGGTTAGGGTTAGGGTTATGTTCAGAGCTAGAGCTAGGGTATGGATTAGGGCTATGGCTAGGGCCAGGGTTAGGGTTAGGGTTAGGGCTAGGACTAGGACTAGGTTTACGGTTAGGTGTTGGGCTAGGGCTATGGTTAGGGTTAGAGTTAGAGAAGGGGTAAGGGTTAGTGTTAGGTCTAGGATAAGCATTAGGGTTAGGGCTAGGGCCAGGGTTAGGTTTAGGGTTAGGGCTAGGGTTAGGGTTAATGTTACCATTAGGGTTAGTCTAATGGTTAGGGTTAGGGTAAGGGTTAGGGTTAGGGTTAGTGTTAGGGCTAGTGTTAGGTTTAGGTTTAGGGCTAAAGCTAGGGTTATGGTGAGGTTAGGGTCAGTGCTAGGGCTAGGGTTAGGGTTAGAGTTAAGTCTGTGTCTATGGTTAGGGTTAGGGTTAGAGCTATTGTTATGGTTAGGGTTAGGGCTAGGGCTTGGGTTAGTGTGAGGGTAAGGTTTAGGACTAAGGTTAGGGTTATGGTTTGGATTAGTGTGAGGGAATGTGTTTGGGTTAGGGTTAGGATTAGGGCTAGGGCTAGAGTTTGTGTTTGGTTTAGGTTTTGGGCTAGGTTTATGGATAGGGTTAGGGTTGGGGTCTGGGTTAGGTTTAGGTTTAGGGCTAGTGATAGGGCTAGGGTTAGGGTTAGGGTGAGGGTTATGTTAGGTTTAGGGTTATATTAAGGCAATGGTTATGGCTAGAACTAGGGTAGTGTTAGGGTTAGGGTTAGGGTTAGGGTTAGGGCTAGGGGCAGGTTTTGGGTTAGTGTTAGTTTTAGAGTTAGGGCTCGGGCTAAAGTTATGGTTAGAGTTAGGTCTAGGGTTTTGGTTAGGGTTACGTTTGGGGTTACGGCTATGGCTAGAGCTAAGGCGTGGGCTAGGGTTATGGTTGGGGCTATGACTATGTTTAGGGTTAGTCTTAGGGTTAGAATTTGGGCTAGGGTTAGGGTTAGGTCTTGGGCTAGTGTTAGGTTTAGGGTTAGGGCTAAGGTTAGTGTTATGGTTAAGGCTAGTGATAGGATTAGGTTTAGTGTTGGGGCTATGGTTAGTGTTAGGGTTAGGTTTAGGGTTAGGTTTAGGGCTAGGCTTAGGTTTACGGTTAGCATTAGGGTTAGAGCTAGGGCTGGGATTCGGATTAGGATATGTTTAAAGTTATGGCTAGGTTTAGGGTTAGGGCTAAGGCTAGGGCTAGGTTTAGGTTTAGGGCTAGGGCTAATGTTATATTTAGGTTGGGGTTAGGGATAGGGTTAGGGCAGGGTTAGGATTAGGGTTAGGTTCAGGGCTAAGGCAAGATCTAAGGCTAGGGTTAGTGTTAGGGTTAGGTCTATCGCTAGGGCTAGGGTTAGTGTTCGGGCTAGGATTAGGGTTAGGTTTAGGGTTATGGCTAGGGTTAAGATTAGGTTAGTGTTAGGGCTAGGGTAAGGTTTAGGGTTATGGTTATGGTCAGGGCCAGGGTTAGGTTTAGGGTTAGGGCTAGGGCTAGGGCTAGGTCTGTGGTAAGGGTTAGTGTTAGGGCTATGGTTAGGGTTACTCTTAGGGTTAGGGCTAGGATTAGGGTTAGCGTTGGAGTATGCCAAGTCTTGGTAGGGCTAGGGTTAGGGATAGGGTTAGGAATAGGGTTAAGTTTAGGGTTAGGGTTAGGTTTAGGGTTAGACCTAGGGCTAGGGCTACGGTTAGGGTTATTTCTAGGGCTAGTGTTAGTATTAGGGTTAAGTTTAGGTTTAGGGCTATTCTTAGGGTTAGTGTTAGGGTTAGGGTTAGGTTTCATGTTAGGGTTATGGTTAGGGTTCGGGCTTGAGGCAGGATTAGGGTTAGGGTTAGTGTTGGGGCTAGGGCTAGGGTTAGATTTAGGGTTAGTGTTAGGGTTAGGGCTAGGGCTAGGCTTAGTGTTAGGGTTAGGGTTAGGTCTAGAGGTAGGTTTAGGGTTAGGGTTAGGGCTAGGGCTAGGGTTAGGGATAGGGTTAGGGTTAGGGTTGGGGTTAGGGTTAGGGCTAGGGTTAGGGCTAGGGTCAGGGTTAGGTTTAGGGCTGGGGCTATGTTTAGGGTTAGGGTTAGTCCTAGGGCAACGGATAGTGCTAGGTCTAGCGTTAGTGTTATGGTTATGTCTTGGTTAAGGGTTATGGTTAGGGCCAGGGTTAGGGTTAGGCTTAGGGCTAGGGTAAGGGTTAGGGTTAGGAATTGGGCTAGTGCTACGGTTAGGGTTAGAGTTAGAGTTAGGGTTAGGGCTAGGATTAGGGTTAGGGTTGGAGTAGGCCAAGGCTAGGTCTGGGGTTAGGGTTTTGGTTAGGGTTAGGAATAGGGTTAAGTTTAGGGTTAGGTTTAGGTTTATGGTTAGAGCTAGAGCCAGGGCTACGATTAGGGTTAGAGCTAGGTCTAGTGTTATGGTTAGGGTTAAGTTTAGGTTTAGGGTTAGGGCTAGGGTTAGTGTTTGGGTTAACGTTAGGTTCGTGTTAGGGTTATGGTTAGGGTTAGGGCTTGAGCTAGGATTAGGGTAAGGGCCAGGGCTAGGGTTAGATTTAGGGTTAGGTTTAGGGTTAGGGTAAAGGCTAGTGCTAGGGCTAGAGCCAGGGTTACGGTTAGGGTTAGGGTGAAGGTGAGGGCGAGGGTTAGAGTTAGGTTTAGGGTTATGGCTAGGTTTAGGGTTAGTGTTATTGCTAGTTTTAGTGTGAAGGCGAGAGCGAAGGTTAGGGTTTGGGTTAGTGTTCGGTTTATGGCTAGGGTTATGTTTAGGGCCAAGGTCAGGGTTAAGTTTAGGGCTAGGGCTAGGGCTAGGGCTAGGGTTAGGGTTAGGTCTATTGTTAGTTTTAGGGTTAGGGTTAATTTTAGGGTTAGGGTTAGGGTTAGGAGTAGAACTAGGGTTAGGTTAAGGTTCTGGTTAGGATTAGGGCTAGGGCTTGGGCTAGGTTTAGGGTTAGGTAAGGGTTAGGGCTAGGTCTAGGGCTAGGGTTAAGTTTAGGTTTAGGGTGAGTGCGATGGTTAGAGTTAGGGATAGGGTTATGGTTAGGTTTAGGTTTAGGGCTAGTTTTAGGTTTAGGGTTAGTGCTAGGTTTAGTGCAAGGGTGATGGCGAAGGTTAGGGTTAGGGTTATGGTTAGCGTTAGGGTTAGGGATATGGCTAAGCCTAGTGTTAGGGTTAGTTTTAGGGTTAGGGTTACGTCTAGAGCTAGGGTTAGGGTTAGGATTAGGGCTACTTAGGGTTAATGTTGGTGTTAGGTTCAGGATTAGGGTTAGGGGTTATGGTTAGTGTTACGGTTAGCGTTAGGATTAGGGCTAGGACTAGGGCTAGGGCTAGGGCTGGGTTAGGGTTAGGGTTCACGCTACAGCTAGTGCTAGGGCTAGGGTTATTGTTAGGGCTAGGGCTAGGGTTAGGGTTAGGGTTACGGCTATGGTTAGGGTTAGGGATATGTTTAGGGTTAGTTTAGGGCTAGGCTTAGGGTTAGGGTTAGGTTTAGATTTAGGGTTAGAGCTAGGTCTAGGGTTAGGATTAGGGCAGGGTTAGAGTTAGCACTAGGGTTAGGGTTAGGGCTAGGGCTATTATTGGGTTAGGATTAGGGCTAGGGCTAAGGTTTGTGTTAGGTTAGGGTTAGGGTTAGGTTTAGATTAAGGGTTAGAGCTAGGTCTAGGGTTAGGATTAGGGCAGGGTTAGAGTTAGCACTAGGGTTAGGGTTAGGGCTAGGGCTATTATTGGGTTAGGATTAGGGCTAGGGCTAAGGTTTGTGTTAGGTTAGGGTTAGGGTTAGGGTTAGGGCTAGGGTCAGGGTTAGGGTTAGGGTCATGGCCAAGGCTATGTCTAGTGCTTGGGTTAGGGTTAGGACTAGTGTTAGGGTTAGGGTTAGGGCTATGGTTATGGTTAGAATTAGGGCTAGGGCTAGGGCTAGGGGTAGGCTTAGGGTTAGGGCTAGGGTTCGGGTTAGGGTTACATTTCGGGTAACGGCTAGGGCTTGTGCTAGGGCTAGAGTTAGTGTTAGGGTTAGAGCTATGGCCATGTTTAGAGTTAGGGTTAGGGTTTAGTCTAGGGTTAGGGTTAGGGTTAGGGCTAGTGTTAGGGTTATGGTTCGGGCTAGGGATATTGTTAGGGTTAGGGTTACGGCTATGGTTAGGGTTAGGGATAGGTTAGGGTTAGGTTTAGGGCTAGTCTTAGGGTTAGGGTTAGGGTTAGGGTTAGGCTGAACGCTAGGAATAGACTTAGGGTTATGATTATGGCTAAGGATGGGGTTAGGGTTAGGGTTAGGGTTAGTGCTCAGGCTAGGTTTCAGGTGAGGTATAGGTGTAGGGCAAGGTTGAGGCTTAGGGTTAGTGCTAGGGCTTGGGTTAGGGTGAGGGTTAGGTTTAGGTTTAGGTTTAGGGTTAGGGCTAGATTAGGTTTAGGGTTAGGGTTAATGCTAGGGTTAGGATTCGGGTTAGGTTTAGGTTTAGGGCTAGGGTTAGGATTAGGGTTAGTGCTACGGATAGTGTTAAGGTTAGAGTTAAGGGTGGGTTAGGGCTAAGGCTCTGGCGAGGGCTAGGGTTAGGGTTAGAATTAAGGCAATGTTTAGGGTGAGAAATAGGGTAGTGTTAGGGTTGGGGTTATGGTTAGGGTTAGGGCTAGGATTCATGTTAGGTTTAGGGTTAGGTTTAGGGTTAGGGTTAGGGCTATGATTAGGGTTAGGGTTAGGGTTAGGTTTATGGTTAAGGCTAGGGCCAGGGTTAGGGTTAGGGTTAGGGTTAGGGTTAGGGCTATGATTAGGGTTAGGGTTAGGGTTAGGTTTATGGTTAAGGCTAGGGCCAGGGTTAGGGTTAGGGTTAGGGTTAGGGTTAGGGTTAGGGTTAGGGCTAGATTAGGTTTAGGGTTAGGGTTAATGCTAGGGTTAGGATTCGGGTTAGGTTTAGGTTTAGGGCTAGGGTTAGGATTAGGGTTAGTGCTACGGCTAGTGTTAAGGTTAGAGTTAAGGGTGGGTTAGGGCTAAGGCTCTGGCGAGGGCTAGGGTTAGGGTTAGAATTAAGGCAATGTTTAGGGTGAGAAATAGGGTAGTGTTAGGGTTGGGGTTATGGTTAGGGTTAGGGCTAGGGCTAGGGTTCATGTTAGTGTTAGGGTTAGGGTTAGGTTTAGGGATAGGGTTAGGGCTATGGTTAGGGTTAGGGTTAGGGCTAGGACTAGTGCTAGGGCTAGGGTTAGGGTTAGGGTTAGGGCTTGCTCAAGGGTTAGGTTTAGGGCTAGGGCTAGGTTTAGGTTTAGGGTTAGTCTTAGGTTTAGGTCTAGGGCTGGGTTTAGTGTTAGGGTTAGGGTTAGGTTTAGGGTTAGGGCTAGAGCTAGGATTAGGAATAGGGTTAGGGTTAGAATTTTTGCTAGGGCTAATGTTAGGGTTAGGGTTATTTTTGGTAATGTCTAGGTCTTGGGCTAGGGCTAGGGCTATAGCTAGGGTTAGGCTTTGGGTTATGGTGAGAGGGAGGGTGATGGTTAGAGTTATGGTTAGGTTTAGGGTTAGGTCTAAGGTTAGGTTTAATGTTAGTGCCAGGATTATGGTTTGGGTTAGTTCTAGGTTTAGGGTTAGGTTTAGTGCTAAGGTTAGGGTTAGATCTAGGTTTAGGTTTATGGCTAAGGTTAGGGTTAGGGTTAGTTCTTGGGTTACGGTTAGGGTTATGGTTGTGTTTAGGGTTAGGGTTAGGATTAGGTTTAGGGGTTTGGGTTAATGTTATGGTTAATGTTAATATTAGGGCTAGGGTTAGGGTTAGTGTTAGGGCAAGGAGTAGTTCTAGGGCTAGGGTTAGGGTTAAGGTTAGAGCTATTGTCAGGTTTAAGGTTGCGGCTAGGGCTAGGGTTTGGTTTAGGTTAGGGCTAGGGCTATGGCTAGGATTCAGATTATGTTTCTTTAGGGTTAGGGCTAGGGTTAGGGTTTGGTTTAGGGCTTGGGCTATGGGTAGGTGTAGGGTTAGTGTTAGGGATTGGTTTAGGGTTAGGGGTAGTTCTAGTGCTGGGGCTAGGGTTAGAATTAGGTTAGGCCTAGGGTAAGTGTTAAGGTTAGGGTTAGTGCTAGGGCTACAGTTAGGTTTAGTGTTAGGGTTAGTGTTAGGTTTGGAAAGGTTGACAGCTAAGGTTAAGGTTAGGGTTAGGGTTAGGGTTAGGGTTAGGGTTAGTGTTAGGGTAGGGCTAAGGTTGGGCTTAGGGTTAGGTCTAGGGTTAGGGTTAGCGTTAATGCTAGGGCTATGGTTAGGTTTAGGGCTAGGGTTATGGTTATGGTTATGGTTAGGTTTAGGGCTAAGCTTTGGTTTAGGATTAGTGTTAGTGTTAGGGTTAGGGCTAGGTTCATAGCTATGGCTAGGGTAAGGATTAGGGCTATGGTTAGGGCCACGGTTAGGGTTAGGGTTAGGGCTAGGACTAGCACTAGATTTAGGGTTAGGTGTTGGGCTAGGGTTATGGTTAGGGTTAGAGTTAGGGAAAGGGTAAGGATTAGGGTTAGGTCTAGGATAAGTGTTGGGTTAGGGCTAGGGCCAGGGTTAGGTTTAGTGTTAGGGCTAGGGTTAGGGTTAATGTTACCGTTAGGGTTAGGGTAAGGGTTAGGTTTAGGGTTAGTGCTAGGGTTAGTGTTAGTGTTAGGTTTAGGGTTAGGGTTAGGTTTACCGTTAGGTTTTGGGTTACGGTTAGGGATAGAGCTAGGGTTAGATTTAGGGTTAGGGTTAGGGTTTGGGCTATGGCCAGAGTTAGGTTTAGGGTTAGGGTTAGGTCTAGTGCTATGGTCAGGATTAGGGTTAGTGCTACAGTTAGTGTTAGGGTTAGGGTTTGGGCTACTGTTAGGGTTAGTGTTAGGCCTGGGTTTGGGTTAGGGTTATGGTAGGGGTTACGGCTCGGGCTAGTGATAGGGCTAGAGTTAGTGTTAGGCTTAGTGCTATGGCCATGTTTAGGGTTAGGGTTAGGTTTAGGGTTAGGACTTGGGTTTGGGTTAGGGTTAGGACTAGGGTTAGCGTTATGGTGGGCTAGGGATAGGGTTAGGTTAATGTTAGGGCTATGGCTAGAGTTAGGGTTACGGTTAGGTTTAGGGCTAGGCTTAGGTTTTGAGTTATGTTTAGGGTTGGAGCTTGGGCTGGGATTTGGTTAGGATTAGGGCTAGGGTAAGGTTAGTCTTAGGTTAGGGTTAGGTTTAGGTTTTGGGCTAGGGTTAGGGTCAGGGCTAGGGCTAGGTTGGTGCTAGGTTTAGGGTTAGGGCTAGGGCTAGGGCTAGGGTTAGGTTTATGGCTAGGTTAAGGGTTAGGGTTAGGTTTAGGGCTAAGCTTAGGGTTAGGTTTAGTGTTAGGGTTAGAGCTAGGGCTAGAGTTAGGATTAGGTTAGGGTAGGGTTAGGGCCAGAGTTAGGTTTAGGGCTAGAACTAAAGTTAGGGTTAGGGTTAGAGCTAGGGCCAGTTCTATGGTTAGGGTTATGGTTAGGGTTAGGTTAAGTTTTAAGATTAGTTTTAGGGTTAGGGTTAGGGATAGAGATAGGGTTAGGGTTAGGGTAGGGCTAGGGCTAGGGCTGTGTTATGACTAGGAAAAGGGTTAGGGTTAGGATTAGGGCTGGGGTTAGGGTTTGGGCTAGAGCTAGTGTTAGGTTTAGGGTTAGATTTAGGGTTAGGGTTATGTCCAGGGTCAAGGTTTGGGTTAGAGTTAGGGTTAGGGTTAGGGCTAGGGCTAGGGTTAGGGTTGGGGTAGGGTTAGGGCTAAGTTTAGGGTTAGGTTTAGGGCTAGGGTTAGGATTAGGGTTAGTGTTATGGCTAGTTTTAGGTTTAGGGTTAGATTTTGTTTAGGCTTAGGGTTAGGGCTAAGGTTAGGGATAGGGTTAGAGTTAATGTTAGGGTGAGGCTTACTGCTAGGTTTAGGGTTAGTGTTTTGCTAGGGCCAGGGATTGGGTTATGGTTAGGGTTAGGGCTCAGGCTAGGGTTCAGGTTAGGTTTAGATTTAGGGCTAGAGTTAGGCTTAGGTTTAGTGCTAGGACTTGGGTTAGGTTGAGGGTTAGTTTTAGGACTAAGGTTAGGGTTAGGGTTTGGATTAGGGTTAGTGAAAGTGTCTATGAATAGGGTTATGTTTATGGTTAGGTTAAGTTTTAAGATTAGGGCTAGGATTAGGGTTAGGATTAGGGTTAAGTTAGGGCTAGGTTAGTGTTAGGGCTAGAGTTAAGGTTAGGGTTAGGGCTAGGGTAAGGGTTAGGGCTTGAGCTAGGGTTAGGTTTAGGGTTAGGGTTTGTGCTAGAGTTCAGGTTTGGTTTAGGTTTAGGGCTAGGGTTAGGATTAGGGTTAGTGCCAGGGCTTGTGTTAAGTTTAGGTTTAGTGTTAGGGTTAGGGTTAGGATGAGGGCTAAGGCGAGGGCTAGGGTTATGGTTAGGGTTAGGTTTATGGATAGGCTTAGATTTCTGGTTATGGTTAGGGTTAGAGCTAGGGCTAGGATTTGGTTAGGATTAGGGCTAGGGCTAAGTTTAGTCTTAGGTTAGGGTTAGGTTTAGGGTTAGGGCTAGGATTAGGGTTAGGGTCAGGGCTATGGCTAGGTTGGGGCTAGGGTTAGAGTGAGGGTTAGGGCTAGGGCTAGCGCTAGGGCTAGGGCTAAGGCTAGGGTTAGTGTTAGGGGTAGAGCTAGGGCTAGGGTTAGGATTAGGTTTGTTAGGGTTAGGGCTAGAGTTAGGGTTAGGGCTAGAACTAGAGTTAGAGTTAGTGTTAGGGCCAGGGCTAGGGCTATGGTTAGGGTTAGGGTTAGGGCTAGTGCTATGGCTAGAGTTAGGGTTAGTGTAGGTTTAGGATTAGGCTTAGATTAGGTCTAGGCTTAGGGTTAGGTTTAGGGTTAGTGTTAGAGCCAGGGTTAGGGTTAGGATTATGTTAAGGTTAGGGTTAGGGCTAGAGTTATTGTTAGGGCTAGAACTAGGGTTGGGTTAGGGTTAGGGCTAGGATTAGGGCAATGGTTAGGGTTAGAGTTAGGGCTAGGTCTATGACTAGGGTTATGGTTATGGTGAGTTTTAGTTTTAAGATTAGTGCTCGGGCTATGGTTCAGGTTAGGTTAGGTTTAGGGCTAGGGTTAGGCTTAGGGTTAGGGCTAGGGCTTGGGTTAGAGTGAGGTTTAGGTTTAGGACTAAGGTTAGTTTTAGGGTTCGGATTAGGGCGAGGAATGTGTTTCCGTTAGGGTTAGGGTTAGGGCTAGGGCTAGATTTTGGTTTAGGTTTAGGTTTAGGGCTAGGGTTATGGATAGGGTTAGGGTTGGGATCTGGGTTAGGTTTAGGTTTAGTGCTAGTGATAGGGCTAGGGTTAGGGTTAGTGTGAGGGTTATGTTAGGGCTAGGTTAGTGCTAGGGCTAGGGTTAGGGTTAGGGCTAGGGTAAGGGTTAGGGCTAGACCTAGGTTTAGGTTTTTGGTTAGGGTTCGGACTAGGTCTAGGTTTTTGGTTTGGTTTAGGGCTAGGGCTAGGGTTCGAGTTAGGTTTAGGTTTAGTGCTAGGATTAGGATTAGGGTTAGTGCTAGGGCTACTGTTAAGGTTAGGGTTAGGGTTAGGACTATGGCGAGGGCTAGGGTTAGGTTTAGTACTAGGTCAAGGGTTAGGGTTAGAGCTAGGGCTAGGGTTAGTGTAAGGGTTAGGGTTAGGGTTAGGGTTAGGGCTAGGGTTAGGGTTAGGTTAGGGCTAGGGATAGGGTTAGGTTTAGGGCTAGGGCTAGGGTTAGGGTTAGAGCTAGGGCTAGGGTTAGTGTAAGTGTTAGGGTTAGTGTTAGGACTAGAGCTAGCATAGGTTTAGGGTTAGGTTTTTGTTTAGGGCTGGGCTAGGGTTAGGGTTAGGGTTAGGATTGGGGCTCAGGCTATGGTTAGGGTTAGGGTTAGGGCTATGGTTAGGGTTAGGTTTAGGGCTAGTGCTATGGTTAGGGTTAGGTGTAGGGCTAGGTTTCTGGTTTGGGTTACGATTGGGGTTACGTGTAGGGGTAACTTTTGTTAGGGTTAGGCTATGGTTATGTTTAGGGTTAGGGTTTGGGTAGATTTAGGTCTAGTATTAGGGTTAGGGTTAGGTGTAGGGCTAGGGTTAGTGTTAGGGCTAGGGTTAGGGTTATGGTTAGGGCTAGGGCTAGGGTTAGGGTTAGGGCTAGGGTTAGGGTTATGGTTAGGGCTAGGGATAGCGTTAGGTTTAGGTCTATGGTTAGGGTTAGGGTTAGGGTTATGGTTAGGGCAAGGCTTAAGTTTAGGTTTAGGTTTAGGGTTAGAGCTATGGCTAGGATTTGAATTAGGGTAGGGTTAGAGTTATGGCTAGGGTTAGGGTTAGGTCTAAGTCTATGCTAGATTTAGGATAGGGCTAGGGCTAAGGTTATGGTTAGGTTGGGGTTAGGGTTAGGGTTAGGGCTTGTGTTAGGTTTAGGGTCATGGCTAGGGCAAGGTCTAGGGCTCTGGTTAGGGTTAGGGTTATGTCTATGGCTAGGGCTAGGGGTAGTTTAGGGCTAGGGATAGTGTTAAGTTTAGATTTATGGCTAGGCTTTGGGTTAGGGTTATGGTTATGACTTGGGTCAGAGCTAGGGCTAGGGTTAGGATTAGGTTAGGGTTAGGGTTAGAACTAGAGTTAGGTTTAGAGCTAGGGCTAGGATTAGGGTTAGGGTTAGGGCTAGTGTAGTGTTTGGGTTAGGTTTAGGTTTAGGGCTAGTGTTAGGCTTCGGTTTAGCGCTAGGGCTTGGGTTAGGGTTAGGGTTAGGTTTAGGACTAAGTTTAGGGTTAGCGTTTGGATTAGGGCGAGGGAAAGTGTTTGGTTAGGGTTAGGGTTAAGGCTAGAGCTAGAGTTCGTTTTAGGTTTAGCTTTAGGGCTAGGGTTACAATTAGGGTTAGGGTTGGGGTTTGGGTTATGTTTAGGTTTAGGGCTAGTGCTAGGGCTCGGATTAGAGTTAGGATTAGGGTTAAGTTAGGGCTTAGGGTTTTGTTAAGGTTAGGGCTAGGATTAGGGCAATGGTTAGGGTTAGAGTTAGGGCTAGGTCTATGACTAGGGTTTTGGTTATGGTTAGGTTAAGTTTTAAGTTTAGGGCTCAGGCTAGGGTTCAGGTTAGGTTTAGGTTTAGGGCTAGGGTTAGGCTTAGGGTTAGGGCTAGGGCTTGGGTTAGAGTGAGGTTTAGGTTTAGGTCTAAGGTTAGTTTTAGGGTTCGGATTAGGGCGAGGAATGTGTTTCCGTTAGGGTTAGGGTTAGGGCTAGGGCTAGATTTTGGTTTAGGTTTAGGTTTAGGGCTAGTGTTTGATAGGGTTAGGGTTGGGGTCTGGGTTAGGTTTAGGTTTAGTGCTAATGATAGGGCTAGGGTTAGGGTTAGGGCTAGGGTAAGGGTTAGGGCTAGACCTAGGTTTAGGTTTAGGGTTAGGGTTCGGACTAGGGCTAGGTTTTTGGTTAGGTTTAGGGCTAGGGCTAGGGTTCGGGTTAGGTTTAGGTTTAGTGCTAGGATTAGGATTAGGGTTAGTGCTAGGGCTAGTGTTATGTTTAGGGTTAGGGTTAGGGCTATGGCGAGGGCTAGGGTCAGGGTTAGGTCTAGAGCTAAGTTTAGGTTCAGGATTACGGCTAGGTTTAGAGTTAGGGTTGGTGTTAGGGTTAGGGTTAGGGTTAGTGGTTAGGGTTATGGTTACGGTTAGGGTTAGGATTAGGGCTAGGGTTAAGATTAGGGTTAGGGCCAGGGCTAGGTCTAGAGTTTGGGTTAAGTTTAGGGTTAAAGTTAAGTCTAGGGCTGGTGCTTGGTCTAGGGTTAGGGTTAGGGTTAGGACTAGGGTAAGGGTTAGGGTTAGGGCTAGGGCTAGGTTTAGCGTTAGGATTAGGGCTTAGACTAGGCTTGGGGTTAAGGATAGGGTTAGGCGTTAGGTTTAGGGTTACGTTTAGGGTTAGGGTTAGGGCTAGGTTTAGGTTTAGGGTTATGGCCAGGGCTTGGGCTAGAGTTAGGGTTAAAGTACGATTAGGATTAGGGCTAGGGCTAAGGCTAGGGATAGGGCTAGGGTTAGGGCTAGGGCTAGGTCTAGACTTTGGGTTAAGTTTAGGGTTAGAGTTAGGTCTAGGGCTGGTGCTTGGTCTAGGGTTAGGGTTAGGGTTAGGACTAGGGTAAGGGTTAGGGTTAGGGCTAGGGCTAGGTTTAGCGTTAGGATTAGGGCTTGGACTAGGCTTGGGGTTAAGGATAGGGTTAGGCGTTAGGTTTAGGGTTATGTTTAGGGTTAGGGTTAGGGCTAGGTTTAGGTTTAGGGTTATGGCTAGGGCTTGGGCTAGAGTTAGGGTTAAAGTACGATTAGGATTAGGACTAGGGTTAAGGCTAGGGCTAGGGCTAGGGTTAGTGTTAGTGTTAGTGTTAGGGCTTGTGCTAGCGCTAGGTTTAGGGTTAAGATTAGGGCTAGGGTAAGGTTTAGGGTTAGGGTTAGTGTCAGGGTTAGGGTTTGTTTAGGGTTAGGGCTAGGGCTATGGTTAGGGTTAGGGATTAGGGCTGGGACTAAGTTTGGGGTTAGGGTTAGGGCTAGGGGTAGTGCTAGGTCTAGGGTTAGGGTTAGGGTTAGGTCTAGCGTAGGGTTAGGGTTAGGGCTAGTGTTAGGGTTAGTGTTAGGGCTAGGGCTAGTGTTACCCTTAGGTTTCAGATTAGGTCAAATGAGAGGTTTAGGGTTAGGGAAAGGGCTAGGAATAGGGTTATATTTAGGTTTAGTGCTAAGGTTAGGGTTAGTGCTAGGTCTAGTGTTAGTGTTAGGGTTTGGGCTAAGGTTAGGGTTGGGGTTAGGTTTAGGGTTAGGGGTTAGGGTTATGGTTCGGGTTAGGGATAGGGCTAGGGTTAGGTTTAGGTTCAGGGCTAGTGCTAGGTCTAGGGTTAGTGTTAGGGTTAAGGTTAGGGCAAGGGCTAGGGCTAGTGTTATGGTTAGGGTTAGGGCTAGGTTAAGGGTTAGGTTTAGGTTTACGGCTAGGTTTAGGTTTAATGTTAAGGGTAGGGCTAGTGCTAGGGTAAGATTTAGGGTTAGGTTTAGGGCTAAGCTATGGGTTAGTCTTAGAGCTAGGGCTAGGTTTAGTGTTCAGTTTTGGGCTAGGGCAAGGGCTAGGGTTAGGGTTAGGGTTAGGGCTAGGGCTAGTGTTAAGGCTTGGGTTAGGGTTACGGTTAGGGCTAGCATAAGGGGTAGGGTTAGTGTTACTGCCAAGGTTAGTGTTAGGGTTATGGTTAGGGTTACAGTTCGGGTTTTGGTCAGGGCTAGGCATAGGGTTAGGGCTTGGGTTAGGGTTAGGGCTAAGGTTAGGGTTAGGATTAGGTCTAGGGTCAGGGTTACGGTTAGATTTTGGTTTAGGGTTAGTGTTGGGGCTAGGGCCACGGTTAGGTCTAGGGTTAGGGTTAGAGATAGGGCTAGTGTTAGGTTTAGTGTTAGGGTTAGGGCTATGGCTATGTTTAGGGTTAGGGTCAGGATTAGTGTTAGTGCTAGGGATAGGGTTAGTATTAGGGCTAAGGCTAGGTTTAGGGTTAGGGTTAGGGCTAGGTTTAGGGTTAGGTTGGGGATAGGTCTAGGAATAGCGTTAGGGTTAGGGTTAGGGCTATGGTTAGGGTTAGGGTTAGGGCTATGGCTTTGTTAGGGTTAGTGTTATGGCTAGGACTATGGTTAGGGTTAGGGTTAGTGCTAGGGCTAGATTTGGGCTAGGGTTATGTTTAGTGTTTAGGTTAGGGCTAGGACTTGGGTTAGGTTTAGGGTTAGGGCTAGGGTTAGGGCTATGGTTAGGGTTAGGGTTAAGGCAAGTGTAAGGGTTAGGGTTAGGGGTAGGTAAGGGTTACGGTTAGGTTAGGACCAGTGATAGGGTTAGGGTAAGGTTAGGGTTAGTGTTAGGGTTACGGTCAGGTCTAGGGATAGGGTTTGGGTTAGTGTTAGGGCTAGGGTTAGGGTTAGGCCTAGGGTTATTGTTACGTTTAGGGATAGGGTTAGGGTTAGGGCTAGGGTTAGGGTTTGGACTAGAATTAGGGTTAGTTTTAGGGCTAGGGGTTTGGTTACGGCTAGGGCTAGGTTTAGGTTTAGGGTTAGGTCTAGGTCTATAGTTATTGTTATGGCTAGGTTTAAAGTTAGGGTTAGGGCTAGGGCTAGGTTTAGCATTAGGGTTAGGTCTAGGGTTTGGGTTAATATTGGGGTTAGGGCTAGGGCTAGGGCTAGGGTTAGTGTTAGGGCTAGAGTAGGGCTAGTTTAGGGTTGGTGTTAGGTTTAGGATTAGGGTTATGGCTAGGGCATGCATAGGGCTAGGATTAGGGTTAGAGCTAGGGCTAGTGTTAGGGTTAGGGTTTGAGTTATGGTTAATGCTAGGCCTAGGGTTAGTGTTAAGGCTAGGGTTAGGGTTAGGGTTATGGTTAGCTCTAGAGCTACTGTTCGGGTTAGGGTTAGGGCTAGGGTTAGTGTTACAGTTGGTGTTAGGTTTAGTTTTAGTATAAGGGTTAGTGTTAGGGATAGGGTTACACTTAGGGATAGGGTTAGTGCTAGGGCTAGGGCTAGGGTTAGGTTTATGGTTAGAGTAGGGCTAGGGCTTGTGCTATCTTTTAGGTTAGGGTTAGGCATAGTGTTAGGGGAATGTTCAGGGTTATGTTTAGCGTTAGGGCTAGGGCTAGGTGTAGGGTTAGGGCTAGGGTTAGGGTAACGGCTAGAGCTAGGGTTTTTGTTAGGGTTAGGGTTAGGTCTAGGCCTAGGATTAGGGTTACGGTTAGGGCTAGGTCTATTGTTAGGTTTAGGGTTAGGGCTAGGGTTAGGGTTAGGGATAGGGCTAGGGATAGGTTTAGGTTGAGGGTTAGGGCTATGGTTAGGTTTCGGGTTGGGGTTAGAGCTAGGCCTAGGGTTAGGGTTAGGGTTAGGGCTATGGTTAAGTTTTGGGTTAGGTTTAGTATTAGGGTTAGGGTTAGGGTTAGTTCTAGAGCTAGTGCTCTTGCGAGGGTTAGGGTTAGGATTAGAGTTAGGGCTAGTGTTAGAGTTAGGGTTAGGGGTAGGGTTAGGGCTAGGGCTAGGGTTAGTGTTAGGGTTAGGATTAGTGCTAGAATTAAGGTTAGGTTTAGGGTTAGGGTTAGGTTTAAGGTTAGGCCTATGGCTAGGGTTAGGGTTAGGATTATGGTTAGGGCTAGAGCTAGAGCTAGGGTTAGGGTTAGGGCTAGGGTTAGGGTTAGGATTATGGTTAGGGCTCGAGCTAAGGCTAGGGTTATTGTTAGGGTTATGATTAGGGTTAGGGTTAGTGCTAGAAATACAGTTAGGGTTAAGGTTAGGGCTAGGGCTAGGGTTAGGGTTAGGATTATGGTTAGGGCTAGAGCTAGGGCTAGGGTTAGGGTTAGGGTTAGGATTAGGGTTAGGGTTAGTGCTAGAAATACGGTTACGGTTAAGGTTAGGGCTAGGGCTAGGGTTAGGGTTAGGATTATGGTTAGGGCTAGAGCTAGGGCTAGGGTTAGGGTTAGGGCTAGGGTTAGGGATAGGGTTAGGGATAGGGCTAGGGATAGGTTTAAGGTTAGGGTTAGGGCTAGGGTTAGCCTTCAGGTTGGGGTTAGGGCTAGGACTAGGTCTAGGCCTAGGGTTAGGGTTAGGGTTAGGGCTATGGCTAAGTTTTGGGTTAGGTTTAGGATTAGGGTTAGGGTTAAGTCTAGAGCTAGTGCTAGTGTTATTGTTAGGATTAGAGCTAGGGCTAGGTTTAGTGTTAGGGTTAGGATTAGGGTTAGGGTTATTGCTAGAAATAGGGTTACGGGTAGGGTTAGTTTTAAGGTTAGGGCTAGAGCTAGGGTTAGGGTTAGGGTTAGGGCTAGAGCTAGGGCTAGGGTTAGGGTTAGGGTTAGTGCTAGGATGAGGGCGAGGACGAGGGTGAGGGTTAGGGTTAGGGTTAGGGTTATGGTTAGGGCCAAATTGGGGTTAGAGTTAGGGCTAGGGTATGGTTAGGGTAAGAGTTAGGGTTAGTTCTAAGGCTAGGGTTAGGGTTAGGATGAGGGCTAACACTGTGGTTGGGTTTAGGGTTATTGTTAGGTGTTAGGGTAGGGTTACGGTTAGGGTTAGGCTTAGTGTTAGGGCTAGGTTTAGGGTTAGGGTTATGGCTAGGGCTAGGGCTAGAGTTAGGGTTAAGGTTAGGGTTAGGTTTAGGGCTAAGGCTAGAGTTAGCATTAGTGTTAGTGCTTAGGCTTTTTAGGGCTAGGGTTATGGTTAGGGTTACGGCTGCGGTAAGGTTTAGGGTTAGGTTTAGTGTCCGGTTTAGGGTTTGGGTTAGGGCTAGGGCTAGGGTTAGGGTTAGTGTTAGGTTTAGGGCTAGGGCTAGGGCTACGTCTAAGGTTAGGGTTAGGGTTAGTGCTAGGGCTAGTGCTAGGGCTTGGGTTAGTGTTAGGGCTACGGCTAGGTTTAGGGTAAGGTTTGGGCTAGGGATAGGTTTAGGGTTAGGGCTAGGCTTAGGGTTAGGGTTAAGGTTAGGGTTAGGGCTAGGTCTAGCGTTATTGTTATGGTTAGGGCTAGCGTTAGGGTTAGGGTTGGTGTTATGGCTACTGTTAGGGCTAGGGCTAGGCTTAGGGTTAATGTTAAGGCTAGGGTTACCATTAGGGTTAAGGCTAGGGCTAGGGCTAGGGCTAGGGTTAGGGTTACAGCTAGGGCTAGTGTTTGGTTTAGGGTTAGGGCTAGGGCTAGGGCATGTGTTAGGTTTAGGGTTAGTGTTAAGGTTAGGGTTAGGGTTAGGATTAGGGCTAGTGCTAGGGTTAGGGTTAGGGTTAGGGTTAAGGTTCTGGTTAGGGCTAGGGCTTGGTTTAGGGTTAGGTTTAAGGTTAGGGCTAGGACTACAGGTAGGATTATGGTTTAGGCTAGGAGCAAATTTAGGGTTAGGGTTAGGGCCATGGTTTGGGTTAGGGTTAGGGTTAGGGTCAGGGTTAGTGCTATGATTTTGTTTAGGGTTAGGGCTAGGTCTAGGGTTTGTGTTATTGTTAGGTTTAGGGGTAGGGTTACTGTTAGTTTTTGGATTAGGTCGAGGAAGATTTGTAGGGTTAGGGTAGGGTTAGGGAAAGGGCTATGGTTAGGGTTAGGTTTAGGTTTAGGGCTAAGTTTAGGGGTAGTGATAGGTCTAGTGTTAGGGTTATCATTAGGGCTAGGGTTAGGGTTACGGTTAGGGTTAGGGTTAGGATTAGGTTTAGGGTTAGGACTAGGGCTAGTGCTAGGGCTAGGGTAGGGCTAGGGTTAGGGTTAAGGTTAGAGCTAGGGTAAGGGTTAGGTTTAGGGTTGGATCTAGGGTTAGGGTTAGTTTTAGGGCTAGGGCAGGTGCTAGGGCTAGAGTTAAGGTTTACGGCTAGGGTAAGGTTAGTCTTAGAGCTAGGGCTAGGTTTAGTGTAGGGTTAGGGCTATGGCAAGGACTAGTGTTAGGGTTAGGGTTAGGGTTAGGTTTAGGATTAGGGCTAGTTCTAGGGCTAGTGTTAGGTTTACAGTTAGGGCTAGTGTAATGGTTAGGGTTAGGGTATAAGCCAGGGTTAGTGTTTGGGTTATGGTTAGGATTACAGTTAGGGTTAGGGTCACGGCTAAGGATAGGGTTAGGGTTGGATTAGGGCTAGGGTTAGGCTTCGGGCTAGGGTTAGGGTTAGGGTTAGGGCTAGGTTTAGGGTTAGGGTTAGGGCTAGGGTCAGGCTTACGGTTATTTTTAGGTTAGGGTTAATGTTAGGGCTAGGGCTATGGCCAGGTCTTGGGTTAGGATTAGAGCTGGGTCTAGTGTTAGGTTTAGGGTTAGGGTTAGGGCTAGTGCTATGGCTATGGTTATGGTTAGGATTAGGGCTATGACTAAGTTTATGGTTAGGCTTATGGCTAGGGCTAGGGTTAGGCTTTGGTTTAGGGCTAGACTAGATTTAGGCTAGGGCTAGGGTTAGGGTTATGGTTAGGGTTTGGGTTAGGGCTAGTACTAGGCTTATGGTTAAGATTAGGGCTATGGCTAGTGCTACGGTTAGGGTTATGGTTAGGGTAAGTGTAAGGGTTAGGGTTAGGGCTAGGATAAGTGTTAGGGTTAGGGTTAGTGCCAGTGATAGGGTTAGGGCAATGGCTAGGGTTAGTGTTAGTGTTACTGTTAGGGTTAGGGTCAGGGCTGTGGATAGGTTTAGGGTTAGGCTTAGGGCTAGGGTTAGGGTTAGGGCTAGGGTTAGGCTAGGACTAGCTTTATGGTTTGGGTTAGTTTTAGGGTTTGGCTAGGGTTAGGGTTAGGGTTAGGGCCAGAGTTAGGGTAGGGTTAGGGCTAGGTTTAGGGTTAGGTTAATGGCTAGGTTAGGCTTAGGGTTAAAGATAGGGCTTGGGGTACGGTTATGGTTATAGTTATGGTAATGGTTAGGGTTATTTCTAGTGTTAGGTTCACAGTTAGGGTTAGGGCTAAGGTTAGGTTTAGGTTTGAGATTAAGGATAGTTTAGGGTTAGGGTTTAGGGTTCAGGTTACATTAGGGTTAGGGTTAGGGATAGGGCTAGGACTAGTGCTAGTGTTAGGGTTATGGTTAGGGTTAGGGCTAGGGCAAGTATTAGGGTAGGGTTAGGGCCAGTGTTATGGTTAGAGTTTGAGCTACGTTTTCGGTTAGTTATAGGTTTAGGTTTATTGTTAGAGTTATGGTTAGGTTTAGGGTTAGGGCTAGAAGTAGCGTTAGGGTTAGGGTTAAGGTTAGGGCAAGGGTTAAGGTTAGGGTTAGGGTAATGGCTTTTAGGGATAGGGATAGCATTAGGGTTATTGCTAGGGTTAGTGTTAGGGTTAGGGTTAGGGTTAGGGCTAGGCTTAGGCTGCGTTAGTGTTAGTGTTAGTGTTAGTGTTAGTGGTAGTGGTAGTGGTAGTGTTAGTGTTAGGTTTAGCATTAGAGTTAGGGTTAGTGTTAGGGCCAGAGCTAGGTTTAGGGTTAGGGCTAGGGCTAGTGTTAGGGTTGGGGTTAGGGTTAGGTTTAGGGTAATGGCTAGGGCCAGGTGTAGGGTTAAGTATAGGTTTAGGGTGAGGGCAAGGGCGACGGTTAGAGTTAGAGTTAGTGTTAGGGTTAAGGCTTTGGTTAGGGCTAGTGTTAGTGCTAGGGTTAGGGCGAGGACAAGGGCAAGGGTTATGGTTAGCGTCACGTTTAGGGTTGGGATAGGGTTACGGTTAGGTTAGGGCCAGGGTTAGGGATTTGGTTAGGGCTAGGGTTATGGTTAGAGTTATGGCTCGGGTTAGGGTTATAGGTAGGGTTAGTGTTAGGGTTATTTCTAGGGTTAGGTTTAGGTTTAGGGTGATGTTACAGATAGGGTTAGAGTTAGGGGTTAGGGTTAAGCTTACATTAGGGTAGGGTTAGGGCTAGGGTTAGGGCTAGTGCTAGGGTTATGTTTTGGGCTAGGGGTAAGGTTAGGGTTAGGGTTAGTTTTAGGGCTTGGGCTATGGCTAGGGTTAGGGTTAGGGTTAGGGTTAGGGTAAGTGTTATGGTTAGGGTTAGGGATAGGGATAGGGTGAGTGTTACAGTTTGGTTTATGGTTAGGGCTAGGGCTAGGGTTAGGATTAGGGTTAGGTCTATGGTTAGGTTTAGGGTTAGGGCTAGTGTTAGTGTTAGGGCTAGAGCTATGTTAGGGTGAGGGTGAGGGCTAGAGCTAGTGTTAGTGTTAGGGTTAGGGTTAGGGATAGGGCTAGGTCTATGGTTAGGGTTAGTGTTAGGGCTAGTGTTAGGGTTAGGGTTAGGGCTAGGGCTAGAGTTATGGTTTGGGCTAGGTCTATGGTTAGGGTTAGTGTTAGGCTAGGATTAGGGTTAGTGTTAGGGCAAGGCTAGTGTTAGGGTTAGGGTTAGGGCTAGGGTTAGGGTTAGCATTGGGGTTAGGGCTACTGCTAGGTCTAGGGTTATGTTTAGAGTTAGGGCTATATTTAGGGTTACGGTTAGGATTAGGGTTAGTGCTGGGGTTAGTGTTAGGTTTAGAGCTAGGGCTAGGGTTAGGGTTAGGGTTAGGGTTAGGTCTAGGGTTAGGGTTTGGGTTGCGGTTAGGGCTCGGAATAGTTTTAAAGTTAGTTTAGGGCTAGGGTTAGGGTTAGCGTTACGTTTAGGGCTAGGGCTAGGTCTAGGGTTAGGGTTAGTGCTAGGGCTAGGGCTATCGTGGGTTAGGGTTTATTGCTAGGGCTTGTCCTAGGGCTAGGGCTAGGGTTATGTTTATTTTTAATGCTAGAGGAAAGATAAGGGTTAGGGTCAGGGTCAGGCTTAGCGTTAGGGTTTGGGTTAGGGTAGGGCTAGGGGTAGGGTTAGGGCTAGGGTTATGTTTAGTGCTAGGGTTAGGGTTAGGGTTAGTGCTAGTGTTAGGGCGAGGACAAGGGAGTGTTTAGGGTTAGGGTTAGGTTTATCTTTGGGCTAGGGTAGTGTTAGGGTTAAGGCCAGAGTTAGGGTTAGGGTTTGGCCTAGGGTTAGGGTTAGTTTAATGGCTAGAGTTAGGGTTAGGATTAGGGCTATGGCAAGAGTTATGGGTAGGTTTAGATTAGGGTTAGTTCTAGGGTTAGGTTTAGGTGTAGGGTTAGGGCTAAGGTTAGGCTTAGGATTGAGGTTAGGGATAGGGTTAGGGTTAGGGTTTAGAGTTAAGGTTACATTAGGGTTAGGGCTAGGGTTTTGGTTAGAGTTAGGGCTAGGGCTAGGGCTAGGATTAGGGTTAGCATTAGGATTAGGGATAAGACTAGTGCTAGGGCTAGTGTTAGGGTTAGGGTTAGCGCTAGGGTAAGGGTTATTTGTAGTGCTAGGGCTAGGGTTTGTGTTAGGGTTGTGCTAGGGCTACAGCTAGGGTTAGAGTTACTGTTAGGGTTAGGGCTAGGGCTAGGCCTGGGTTAATGTTAGAGTTAGGGGTAAGGCTAGGTCTAGTGCTAGTGCTAGGTTTAGGGCCAGGGTTATGGTTAGTGTTAGGGCTAGGGTTACTGTTAGGGTTAAGGTTAGTGTTATGTTTAGGGCTAGGAGTTAGGTTTAGGGATAGGGTTAGGGTTAGGTTTAGGGCTAGGGCTACGTCTAGGGCTAGGGCTAGTGTTAGGGTTATAGCTTGGGCTAGTGTTAGGGTTATGTTTAGTGTTAGGGTTAGTGCTAGGTCTTGGATAAGTGTTAGGGTTAGGGTTAGGTTCGGGTTAGGGTTTGGGTTACGTTTAGGTTTAGGGTTAGGGTTAGAACTAGGGTTAGGGTTAGGGTTAAGGTTAGGGATAGGGTTAGGATTAGGGTGAGGATAAAGGCTAGGGCTAGGGCTAGGGTTAGGTTTAGATCTAGGGCTAGTGTTAGGGTTAGGGATAGGGTTAGTGTTAGGTTTAGGGTTGGGCTAGGGTTACGGTTAGGGTTTGGGCCAGTTTTGGGGATATGGTTAGGGCTAGGGTTAGGTTTAGTGTTAGGGCTAGGGTTAAGGTAAGTGTTAGGGCTAGGGTTAGGGTTTGGATAGGGTTAGGTTTAGGGTTAGTTCTATGATTAGGTTTAGGGTTAAGGTTAGGGCTAAGGTTAGGGTTAGGGTTATGTTAGGGATAGGGTTAGAGTAAGGGGTTAGAGTTAAGCTTGCATTTGGCTTAGGTTTAGGGCTAGGGTTAGGTTAGGGTTAGGGCTAGGGCTAGGGTTATGGGTAGGGTTAGGGCTAGGTTTAGTGCTAGGGCTAGGGTTAGGGTTATGGATAGGGTTAGGTTTAGGGTTAGTTCTATGATTAGGTTTAGGGTTAAGGTTAGGGCTAAGGTTAGGGTTAGGGTTATGTTAGGGATAGGGTTAGAGTAAGGGGTTAGAGTTAAGCTTGCATTTGGCTTAGGTTTAGGGCTAGGTTTAGGTTAGGGTTAGGGCTAGGGCTAGGGTTATGGGTAGGGTTAGGGCTAGGTCTAGTGCTAGGGCTAGGGTTAGGTTTATGGTTAAGTCTAGGTTAAGGGTTAGAGTTATGGCTAGGGCAAGTTAGGGTAGTGTTAGGGGCAGGGTTAGGGTTAGGGTTTGGGCTAGGGTTAGGGTTAGTGTTCCCATTAGGGTTATGGTTAGGACTAGGATTAGGTTTAGGGATAGGGTTATGGTTAGATTAGGGTTAGGGTTAGGCCTAGGGTTAGTGTTAGGGCTAGAGCTAGGGTTAGTGTTAATGTTAGGGCTAGGGTTATGGTTAGGGTTAGGGCTAGGGCTAGAGCTTTTGTTAGGGTCAGGGTTAGGGTTAGGGTTAGGTCTAGGTCTTTGGTTAGGGTTAGGGTTAAGGCTAGGGTTAGTGTTAGGGTTAGGGTTCTGGTTAGGTTTATGGTTCGGACTAGGTCTATTGTTAGGGTTATGGTTAGGGCTATGGTTAGGGTTAGTGTTAAGGCTAGGGTTAGAGTTAGGGTTATTGGTAGGGTTAGAGTTAGGGTTGGGATTAGGGCTAGGGCTAGGGCTAGGGTTACATTTAGTGTTAGCGCTATGGCTATGATTAAGGTTAGGGTTAGTGTTAGGGTTAGGGTTAGTGTTAGGTTTAGGGCTTGGTCTAGTGCTAGGGCTAGGGTTAGGGTTAGGGTTAGGGCTAGGGTGAGTGTTAGGGTTAGGGTTAGGATTATGGTTAGGGCTAGGTTATGGTTAGTGTTAAGTCTATGGTTAGGATTAGGGTTAGGGTTAGGGCTAGAGCTAGGGTTAGGGTTAGGGTTAGGATGAGGGCTAGAGCTAGTGTTAGTGTTAGGGTTAGTGTTAGGGATAGGGTTAGGGCTAGTGTTAGGGTTAAGGTTAGGGCTAGGGCTAAGGTTATGTTTCGGTCTAGGTCTATGGTTAGTGTTAGTGTTAGAGCTAGGGTTAAGGTTAGGGTTTTGGCTAGAGCTAGGGTTAGGGTTAGGTTTAGGGCTAGTTTTAGTGTTAGGGTTGGGGTTAGGTCTAGGGCTAGGTCTATGGTTACATTTAGGGTTAGGGCTATGGCTATGTTTAGAGTTAGAGTTAGGGTTAGGGTTAGTGCTAGGCTTAAGGTTAGTTTAGGGCTTGGGCTAGGGTAATGGTTAGTGTTAGGTCTAGGTTTAGGGTTTGGGTTGTGGTTAGGGCTTAGAATAGGTTTAGTGTTAGGTTTAGGGCTAGGGCTAGGGCTATGGTTAGGGTTTATGGCTATAGCTAGGTTAATGTTAGGGTTATGGTTAGGGCTAGGTCTAGGGTTAGGGTTAGGGTTTTAGCTAGGGCTAGTGTTATGGTTAGGGATAGGTCTATGGTTAGGGTTAGGGCTAGGGCTAGGGTTAGGGCTAGGGCTATTGCTAAGTCTAGGGTTAGGGTTAAAGTTACTGTAGGGTAAGTGTTAGGGTTAGGATTGGGGCCAGGGTAAGGTTAGGGTTAGGGTTAGGGCTACGGTTAGGGTTATGGTTACGATTAGGGTTATAGTAGGATTAAGTTAGAGTTAGGGGTAGGGTTAGGGCTAGGGTTAGGGTTAGGGCTAGAGCTAGGTTTAGGGTTATGGTTAGGGCTAGAGCTAGGGTTATTGTTAGGGTGAGGGTTAGTGTTTGGGCTAGGTCTACGGTTAGGGTTAGGGCTAGGTCTATGGTTAGGCTTAGGGTAAGTTTGGGGTTAGGGTTAGGGTTAGTGTAAGGGCTTTGGCTATGGTTAGAGTTAGGGTTAGGGCTAGGGTTAGTGTTAGGTTTCGGGTTACTGGTAGGGCTAGGTCTAGTTCTAGGTTTAGGGTTAGTGCTACAGCTATGTTTAGGGTTAGGGTTAGGGCTAGGCCTCGGTCTAGGGCTAGGGTTAGGGTTCGAGCTAGGGCTAGTGTCATGGTTAGTGTTAGGGTTAGGGTTAGGTTTAGGGCTAGGTTGGTGTCAGGTTTAGGGTTAGGGTTAGTGTTAGGTTTAGGTTTAGGTTTAGGGTTAGGATAAAGCCTGGTGCTAGGGTTAGGGTTAGGGTTAGGGCTAGGGTCAGTGTTACGGTTAGGGTTAGGGCTGGAGCAATGGTTAGGTTTAGGGTTAGGTCTTGGATTAGGGTTAGGGTTAGGGTTAAGGCTAGGGCTAGGGTTAGGGTCAGGGCTAGGTCTATGTTAGGGTTAGGGTTAGGGCTAGGTGTAGTGTTAGGGCTTGGGTTAGGGTTAGGTTTAGGGCTAGGGTACGTGTTAGGGTTAGGGTTAGGGCTATGGCTATATTTAGGTTTAGGTTAGGGTTAGGGCTAAGGTTAGGGTTAGGGTTAGGGTTAGGGCTAGTGCTTGGATTAGGGTTAGAGTTTGGGCTAGTGTTAGGCTTCGGGTTGGTGTTAGGGCTAGGAATAGATTTAGGGTTAGGGTTAGGGCTATGGCTATGTTTAGGGCTAGGGTTATGAATAGGTTTAGGGCTACTGCTTGGGTTAGGTTTAGGGTCAGCAATAAGGTTAGGCTTATGGTTGGGGTTAGGGCTAGGAACAGGTTTAGGTTTAGTGTTGGTTAGGCTTAGGGTTAGGTTTGGGGTTACGTTTAGAGTTAGTGTAAGGGCTTTGGCTATGGTTAGGGTTAGGGTTAGGGTTAGGGCTAGGGTTAATGTTAGGTTTTGGGTTACGGGTAGGGCTAGGTCTAGTTCTAGGGTTAGGTTTAGGGCTATGGTTATGTTTAGGGTTAGGGCTAGGGTTAGCATTATGGTTAGGGCTAGGGCTAGGATTAGGGCTAGGGCTAGGTATAGGGTTAGGGTTAGGGTTTGGGTTAGGGCTAACAATATGCTTAGGGTAGGGTTATGGTAGTGTTTAGGGTTAGGTTAGGGCAAGGGTAAGGGTTAGGGTTAGCACTAGGGTAATGGTTAGGTTTAGCATAAGGGCTAGGGTTAGGGTTAGGGTTACAGTTAGGGTTAGGTTTAGGGCTAGGGCTAGGGTTACGGTTATGGTTACGGTTATGTTTAGCATTAGGTTTAGGGCTAGACTAGGGTTAGGGCTAGAATATGGTTAGGTTTAGCGCTAGAGCAATGGTTAGGGTTAGGGCTAGCTCTATGGTTAGGGTTAGTGTGAGGGCTAGGGTTAGGGTTAGGGTTTGTGTAAGGCTAGCAGTATGCTTAGGGGTAGGTCTATGGTAGTGGTTAGGGTTAGGTTAGGGCAAGGGTAAGTGTTAGGGTTAGCACTAGGGTAATGGTTAGGTTTAACATAAGGGCCGGGGCTAGGGTTAGTATTAGATTTAGGGCTAGGGCTCGTGCAAGGCTAGGTTTAGGGTTAGGGTTAGGCCTAGAGTAAGGATCAGGGTTAAGGTTAGGGTCAGGGTTTTGGTTGGGGTTAGGGCTAGGGCTAGGGCTAGGGTTAGGGCTGGGGTTAGGGTTAAGGCTAGAGCTAGGGTTAGAGTCAGGGTTAGGGTTAGGGCTAGGGCTAGGGTTAGGCTTAGGGTTATGGTTATCGTTAGGGTAAGGTCTATGGCTTGGGTTAGGGTTATCGTTAGGGCTATGGGTAGATCTAGGACTAGGGTTAGGTTTAGGGCTAGGGCTGTGTTTAAATTTAGGGTTAGGGTTAGGGTTAGGGCTAGGGCTCGGTCTAGTGCTAGGGTTATGGTTAGAGCTATGTATAGTGTCAGGGTTAGTGTTAGGGTTAAGTTTTCTTCTAGGGCTAGGGTTGGTGTTAGGGTTACAGTTAGGTTTATTTTTAGAGTTTTGGTTAGGGCTAGTGCTAGGGTTAGGTTTAGGGTTAGGGTTAGGGTTAGGGCTGGGGCAATGTTAGGGTTAGGGTTAGGGCTAGGATTAGTGTTAGGGTTAGGGTTAGGGCTAGGGCTATGGTTATGGTTAGGGTTAGGGCTATGTTTATGTTTAGGGTTAGGGTTAGGGCTAGGGTTAGGATTAGGGTTGGGGCTACTGTTTGGGTTAGGGTTAGGGTTAGGGCTAGGGTTAGTGTTAGGTTTGGGGTTGGGTGAGGATTAGTGTTAGGGGTTAGGGTTAAGGTTACAGTTAGGGTTACGGTTAGTGCTAGGGATAGGGCTAGGGTTAGGTTTAGGGTTATGGCTAGGGCTTGTGCAAGGCTAGGTCAGGGTTAGGTTAGGGCTAGTTTTAGTGTTAGGGTTAGGGTTAAGATTAGGGCCATTGTTTTGGTTAGTGTTAGGGAGAGGGCTGGGATAGGGTTAGGGCTCGGGTAAGGGTTATGGTTAAGGTTAGGGTCAGGGTTTTGGTTAGGGTAGGGCTCGGGCTTGGGATAGGGTTAGAGCTAGTGTTAGGGTTACAGCTAGAGCTAGGGTTAGATTTGGGTTAGGGTTAATACTAGGGCTAGGTTTATGGTTAGGGTTCGGACTAGGGCTAGGGTTAGGTTTTGGGTTAGGGCTAGATCTATTGTTATTGTTAGGTTGAGGGCTAGAGTTAGTGTTAGGGTTAAGGTTAGGGCTAGTGATAGGGTTGGCGTTAATCTTAGGGTTATGACTAGGACTAAGGTTAGGGATTGTGTTGGGTTTTAGTGCTAGGGCCAGGTCTCAGGCTAGGGTTAGGGTTAGGTCTAGGGCTAAGTTTATGGTTAGGTTTAGGGCTAATGATAGGTTTAGTGTTAGGCTTAGTGTTAGGGTTAGGGCTAGGGTTAGGGTTATATGTTGAGTTAGGGTTATGTTTGGTTCCAGGGTGAGTGTTAATGCTAAGTTTAGGATTAGGGTTGTGGTAAGGGTCAGGGTTATGGGTTAGGCTTAAGGTTACAGTTAGGGTTAGGGTTAGGGCTAGGGCCAGGTTTAGGGTTAGTGTTAGGGCTAGGACTAGTGCTAGGGCTAGGGTTAGGGTTAGGGCTTGCTTAAGGGTTAGGTTTAGGGCTAGGGCTAGGTTTAGGTTTAGGTTTAGGGCGAGGGTTAGCATTAGCGTTAGGGCTAGGGTTCAGGTTAGGGTTACGGTTAGTGTTATGGTTAGTGCTAGGGTTAGGGTTACGTTTAGGTTTAGGGTTAGGGCTAGGGTTGGGGTTAGGGCCATTGTTATTGTTAGGTCTAGAGCTAGGGTTAGGGTTAGAGTTAGGGTTAGGACTAGGGCCACAGCTAGAGTTATGGTTAGGGTTAGGGCTAGGATTAGGTTTAGGGTTAGGCCTAGGGTTAGTGTTAGGTTTAGGGTTAGGGCTAGGAATAGTGCAAAGGCTAGGGTTAGTGTTAGGGTTTAGGCTAGGGTAAGTGTTAGGGTACGTTTAGGGCCAGGTGTAGGGTTAGGGTTAGGGCTAGGATTAGTGTTAGTGTTAGGGTTATGGTTAGGGTTATGGTTAGGGCTAGTGTTAGGTTTAGGGCCAGGATTAGGGTTAGGGTTAGTTCTAGTGTAATAGTTTGTGTTAGTGCTAGGGCTAGGTTTAGGATTAGGGTTAGGGCTACAGCTATGGGTAGGGTTAGGTTTAGGGCTAGGGTTAGGTTTAGGGCTAGGGTTAGTGTTAGGGTTATGAGTAGGATCTGGGTTAGGATTAGTTCTTGGGTTAAGTTTACGGTTAGGGATAGGGCTAAGCTTAGGGTTAGGGTTGAGGTTTGGGATAGGATTAGGGTTAGGGGTTAGGGTTAAGCTTACATTAGGGTTAGGGTTAGGGCGAGAGTCAGAGTAGGTGCTAGGGCTAGGGCTAGGGTTAGGGTTATGGTTTGGGTTAGAACTAGTGCTAGGGCTAGGATTAGTTTTTTGTTAGGTCTAGTGTAAGTGTTAGGGTTAGGTTTAGGGCTAGGGTTAGGGTTAGGGTTAGGGCCAGGGCTTGGTTTAGGGTTAGGGTTAGGGTTCCGACTAGGGCTAGGGCTAGGGTTAGGGTTAGGTCTATGGTTAGGATTAAGGTTAGAACTTCTAAGATCAATCCCATTCACAATAGCTACAAAAACAATCAAATACCTTGGAATAAACTTAACCAAGGACGTTAAAGATCTCTACGATGAAAATTACAAAACCTTAAAGAAAGAAATAGAAGAGGATACCAAAAAATGGAAAAATCTTCCATGCTCATGGATTGGAAGAATCAACATCATCAAAATGTCCATTCTCCCAAAAGCAATTTATAGATTCAATGCAATCCCAATCAAGATACCAAAGACATTCTTCGCAGATCTAGAAAAAATGATGCTGAAATTCATATGGAGGCACAAGAGACCTCGAATAGCTAAAGCAATCTTGTACAACAAAAACAAAGCCAGAGGCATCACAATACCAGACTTCAGGACATGCTACAGGGCAGTTGTAATCAAAACAGCATGGTACTGGTACAGAAACAGATGGATAGACCAATGGAACAGAATTGAAACACCAGAAATCAACCCAAACATCTACAGCCAACTTATATTTGATCAAGGATCTAAAACTAATTCCTGGAGCAAGGACAGTCTATTCAATAAATGGTGCTGGGAAAACTGGATTTCCACGTGCAGAATCATGAAGCAAGACCCCTACCTTACACCTTACACAAAAATCCACTCAACGTGGATTAAAGACCTAAATCTTCGTCCTGACAACATTAAGTTATTAGAGAACATTGGAGAAACCCTTCAAGATATTGGCACAGGCAAAGAATTTCTGGAAAAGACCCGGGAGGCACAGACAGTCAAAGCTAAAATCAACTATTGGGATTGCATCAAATTGAGAAGTTTCTGTACTGCAAAAGAAACAGTCAGGAGAGTGAAGAGACAACCGACAGAATGGGAAAAAATATTTGCAAACTATGCAACAGATAAAGGGTTAATAACCAGAATCTACAAAGAGATCAAGAAACTCCACAAAAACAAAACCAACAACCCAACTAAGAGATGGGCCAAGGACCTCAATAGACATTTTTCAAAAGAGGAAATCCAAATGGACAACAGGCACATGAAAATATGTTCAAGGTCACTAGCAATCAGGGAAATGCAAATCAAAACCACAATGAGGTTTCACCTCACCCCGGTTAGAATGGCTCACATACAGAAATCTACCAACAACAGATGCTGGCGAGGATGTGGGGAAAAAGGGACACTAACCCACTGTTGGTGGGAATGCAAACTGGTCAAGCCACTATGGAAATCAGTCTGGAGATTCCTCAGAAACCTGAATATAACCCTACCATTCGACCCAGCCATCCCACTCCTTGGAATTTACCCAAAGGAGTTTAAATTGATAAAGAAAAAAGTGGTCTGCACCCTAATGTTTATTGCAGCACAATTCACAATAGCCAAGACCTGGAACCAACCTAAATGCCCATCAACGGTAGACTGGATAAAGAAATTATGGGATATGTATTCTTTAGAGTACTATACCGCAGTAAGAAACAACGAAATCCAGTCATTTGCAACAAAATGGAGGAATCTGGAACACATCATGCTGAGTGAAGTAAGCCAGTCCCAAAGGGACAAATACCATATGTTCTCCCTGATCGGTGACAACTGACTCAACACCAAAAAGGAAACCTCCTGAAGTGAAATGGACACTATGAGAAATGGTGACTTGATCAGCATAGCTCTGACTGCTAATGGACAACTTAATACATTATCCCTCATAGTATTTTTTTTGTCTGTTCTACTTAATATGACTGGTTTAATTCTGTAATTAATACACAGTTATTCTTAAGTGTTGAAAATTAACTGAAATGTGATCCCTGTTAAACATAAGAGTGGGAATAAGAGAGGGAAGAGATGTATAATTTGGGACATGCTCGGGCTGACTTGCCCCAACTGGTAGAGTTGGAAACATACCAGGGGATTCCAATTCAATCCCATCAAGGTGGCATGTGCCAATGCCATCTCACTACTCCAAGTGATCAATTTCAGTTCACAATTGATCATAATGAAAGGACTAAGAGTCAAAGGGAGCACATAAACAAGTCTAGTATCTGCTAACACTAACCGATAGAATAAATAAAGGGGAGAGTGATCCAACATGGGAAGTGAGATACTCAGCAGACTCATAGAATGGCGGATGTCCTAAATAGCACTCTGGCCTCAGAATCAGCCCTAAAGGCACTCGGATCTGGCTGAAAAGCCCATGAGAGTATTTCAGGCATGGAAAGCCAAGACACTCTGGCAAAAAGATCTCTGTGAGTGAGATCCCAGTGGAAAGAACAGGTCTTCAAAGAGGGAGGTGCCTTTCTCTGAAGGGAGGAGAGAACCTCCACTTTGACTATGACCTTGTCTAAACAAGATAAGAGTCGGAGAACTCAAGGGGCTTCCATAGCCTTGGAAACTCATAACTGGTGCATAGGGAGATTACTGATGCCATAAACAGCAGTGTCAATTGGTAAAGTCAACAACAGGAGTCACTGTGCACTTACTCCTCATGTAGGATCTCGGTCCTTAACGTGCTGTACACTGAGGCTTAATGCTATAACGAGTACTCAAACAGTATATTTCACTTTGTGTTTCTGGGGGTGCAAACGACTGAAATCTTTACTTAATGTACACTAAACTGATCTTCTGTAAAAAAAAAAAAGAAAGAAAGAAATTTTCAATTCCCAACTTGACTCTCACTGGGATTAAACATGACAATAGGTCTGATCTGATTTCATCATCATTTAAAAAAAATCATCTATTATTTTTCACTTTATGTTTCTGTGTGGGAGCAAACTGTTGAAATCCTTACTTAAGGTATACTAAGCTGATCTTCTGTATATTAAGATAATCGAAAATGAATCTTGATGTGAATGGAAGGGGAGAGGGAGTGGGAAAGGGGAGGGTTGTTGGTGGGAGGGACGGTATGGGGGGGGAAGCCATTGTAACCCATGAGTCGTACTTTGGAAATTTATATTCATTAAATAAAAGATAAAAAAAAAAGGATTAAGGTTAGGGCTAGGTCTAGGGTTAGGGTTAGGGCTAGGGCTAAGGCTAGGGCTAGGGTTAGGTTTACAGCTAGGGTAAGTGTTAGGGTTAGTGTTAGGGCCAGGGTTAGGAATAAGTTTAGGGCTACGGTTAGGGTTAGGGTTATGGTTAGGGTTATAGTTAGGGCTAGTGTTCTGGTAGGGCTAGGGTTAGCATTAGGTTAGGGTTAGGGTTAGGGCTAGGGCTTGAGCTAGGGTTTGATTTAGGGTTAGGGTTATGGCTACGGTTAGGTTTAGGTCTATGGTTAGATTAGGGTTAGGGCTAGGGTTAATGTTAGGGTTAGGGCTAGGGCTAGGGTTATGGTTTGGAGTAGAGCTAGAGTTAGGGTTAGGGTTGGTGTCAGGGCTAGGGCTAGGTCTAGGGCTAAGGTTAAGGTTAGGGCTAGGACTATGTTTAGGGTTAGGGTTAGGGTTAGGGTTAGTGTTATGGCTAGGGCTAGGGCTAAGGCTAGGGTTAGGGTTAGAGCTAGGGCTAGTTTTATGGTTAGTTTTATGGTTTGGGTTAGGTATAAGGCTAGGGTTAGTGTTAGGGTTAGGGTTAGTTTTAGTTTTAGGGTTATGGTTTTGGTTTAGGGCTAGTGCTAGGGTTAGGGTTAGGGCTAGAGCTAGTGTTAGAATTACGGTTAGAGGTGGGTCAATGTTTAGGGTTAGGGCTAGGATTAGGGTTAGGGTTAGGGTTAGAGTTAGGGTTATGTTTAGGGCGTGGGTTATGGTTAGGATTAGAGCTAATGCTTAGGTTAGTGTTAGGCTTAGGGCTATGGTTAGGCTATGGGTTGGGGTTTCGATAGGAATAGGTTTAGGGTTAGGGTTAGGCCCAGGGTAGGGCTATGATTACGGTTAGTGTTAGGGCAATGGCTATGTATAGGGTTAATGCTAGGGCTGGGTCTAGGTTTAGGCTCTGGTCTAGGACTAGGGCTAGTAGTATGGTTAGGGCTATGGTTAAGGTTAGAGTTAGGGCAAGGGTAAGACTTAGGGTTATTTCTAGGGTGTTAGGGTTAGTTTAAGGGCTAGGGTTAGGGTTAGGGTTACTGTTAGGGTTAGGATTATGGATAGGGGTAGGGTTAGGGTTAGGATTAGGGTTAGGGTTAGGGTTAAGTCTAGGCTGAGGGTTATGGTTATGTTTAGGTTTAGGGCTATTGTTAGGGTTAGGGTTAGGGTTTGGGCTAGAGCTAGGGATAGGGTTAGGGTTATGTTTAGGGTTAGGGTTATGGCTAGGACTAGGGCTAGGGTTAGGGTTAGAGCTAGGTCTATGGTTATTTTTAGGACTAGGGTTAGGGTTAGGGTTAAGGCTAGGGCTAGGGTTAGAGTTACGGTTGGGCTAGAGTTAGGGTTAAGGCTAGGGCTACAGCTAGGGTTAGGGCTAAGGGTATGGATAGGGTTAGGGCTAGGGTTATGGATTGGTTTAGGGTTAGGTCAGGGCTAGGTCTATGGCTAGGGTTAGGATTAGTGTTAGGGCTAGGTGTAGTGCTAGGTCTAGGGTTAGGGTTTTAGTTAGGGCTAGGGGAAGTGTTAGGGTAGTGTTAGGGTTCGGGTTAGGGCTAGGGTTAGGGTTAAGGTTACGGTTAGGTTTATGGTTAGGGCTAGATTTAGGTTTAGGGTTAGGGCTATTGCTAGGGTCAGGGTTAGGGCTAGGGTTAGTGTTAGGGCTAGAGTAAGGGTTAGGATTAGGTTTAGGGTGAGAGTTATGGTTATGGTTAGGGTTACGGTTAGGGATAGAACTAGGGTTAGAGTTAGGGTTAAGGTTAGGGCTAGGGTTAAGTTTAGTGTTAGGGTTAGGGTTACGGTAAGGGCTAGGGCTAGGGTTATGCCTAGGGTTTGGGTTAGAGCGACGGTAGTGTTAGGATTAGGGTTAGGGTTAGGCTAGGCTTAGGGTTAGTGTTAGTGTTAGGTTTAGGGTTAGGGTTAGTGTTAGTGTTATGTTAGGGCTCGAGCTGTGCTTAGGGTTAGCATTATGGTTAGTGCTAGGGCTAGGGTTAGGGTTAGGTTAAAGGATAGGGTTAGGTTTAGGGGAAGGGCTAGGGCTAGGGTTAGATTTAGGGTTAGGGTTGGGGCGAGGGCGAGGGTTAGAGTTAGGGTTAGGATAGTGTTAGGGCTTGGGTAGGATTAGGCTTAGTGCTAAGGTTAGGGCAAGGATGAAGGCAAGGGTTAGAGTTAGGTTTAGGGTTTGGCTAGGGTTTTGGTTAGGGTTTGGGCCAGGCTTAGGGTTATGTTTAGAGCTAGGTTTAGGCTTAGTGTAAAGGTATGGTTAGGGTTAGGGTTAGAGCTAGGGTTAGGGTTATGGGTAGGGTTAGGTTTAGTTCTAGAGTTAGGTTTAGGGTTAGGGTTAGGGCTAAGGTTAGGGTTAGGGTTGATGTTAGGAATAGGGTTAGGGTTAAGCTTACATTAGGGTTAGGGTTAGGGCTAGGGTTATTGTTAGTGTTAGGGCTAGGATTAGGTTTAGGGTTAGGGTTAGGGTTAGGACTAGGACTAGTGCTAGGTCTAGGGTTAGGGTTAGGTTTAGGGCTAGGGTAAGGGTTAGTGTTAGGGCTAGGGCTAGGGCTAGGGTTAGGGTTAGGATTAGGGTTAGTGTTAAGGCTATGGTTAGTGTTAGGGCTACGGACAGAGCTATGTTTAGGGTTAGGATTAGGGTTAGGGCTAGGTCTAGTTCTAGGGCTAGGGTTATTTTTAGGTTAGGGCTAGATAAGTGTTAGGGTAGGCTAAGGGCTAGGGTTAGGGTTAGGGTTAGGGCTAGGGCTAGGGTTAGGGTTAGGACTAGGGTTAGAGCTAGGGTTAGGGTTAGGTCTATGGTTAGGATTAAGGTTAAGGCTAGGGCTAGGGTTAGGGTTAGGCCTATGGCTATGGCTAAGGCTAGGGTTAGGGTTAGGGTTAGGGCTAGGGTAAGTGTTAGTGTTAGGGTTAGGGCCAGGGTTAGGATTAGGTTAGGGCTACGGTTAGGGTTAGGGTTATGGTTAGGGTTATGGTTAGGGCTAGGTTTATGCTTAGGGCTAGGGTTAGCGTTATGTTAGGATTAGGGTTAGGGTTAGGGCTAGAGCTAGGGTTTGATTTCGGATTAGGGTTAGGGCTATGGTTGGGGTTAGGTCTATGGTTATGATTAGGGTTAGGATTAGGGTTAGGGTTAGTGCTAGGGCTAGGGTTAGGGTTAGGCTTATGGCTAGGGTTAGGGTTAGGGTTGGTGTCAGGGCTAGGGGTAGGTTTAGGGCTATGGTTAAGGTTAGGGCTGGGACTATGTTTAGGGTTAGGGTTAGTGTTAGGGTTATGGCTAGGGCTAGGGCAAAGGCTAGGGTTAGGGTTAGAGCTAGGGCTAGTTTTATGGTTAGTTTTATGGTTAGGGTTATGTATTAGGCTAGGGTCAGTGTTAGGATTAGGGTTAGTTTTAGGTTTAGGGCTATGGTTTTGGTTAGGGCTAGTGCTAGGGTTAGGGTTAGGGCTAGGGCTAGTGTTAGAATTACGGTTAGGGCTGGGTCAATGTTTAGGGTTAGGGTTAGGGCTGGGATTAATGATCGGGTATGGGTTAGGGTTACGTTTATGGTTATGTTTAGGGTTACGGTTAGGGATAGAACTAGGGTTAGACTTAGGGTTAAGGTTAGGGCTGGGGTTAAGTGTAGGGTTAGGGTTAGGGTTATGGTAAGGGCTAGGGCTAGGGTTATGGCTAGGGTTTAGGTTAGAGTGAGGATAGTGTTAGGATTAGGCTTAGGGTTAGGGCTAGGCCTAGGTTTAGTGTTAGTTTTAGGGTTAGAGGTAGGGTTATGTTAGGGCTAGAGCTGGGGTTAGGGTTAGCGTTAGGGCTAGGGCTAGGGTTAGGGTTAGGGATAGGGTTAGGTTTAGGGGAAGGGCTAGGGCTAGAGCTAGGGTTAGATTTAAGGTTAGGGTAAGGGCGAGGGCGATTGTTAGACTTAGGGTTAGGGTTAGTGTTAGGGCTGGGTAGGGTTAGGGTTAGTGCTAAGGTTAGGGAAGGATGAAGGCAAGGATTAGGGTTAGGTTTAGGGTTGGGCTAGGGTTTTGGTTAGGGTTTGTGCCAGGGTTAGGGTTATGGGTAGAGCTAGGTTTAGGTTTAGTGTAAAGGTATGGTTAGGGTTAGGGTTAGAGCTAGGGTTAGGGTTATGGATAGGGTTAGGGCTAGTTCTAGGATTAGGTTTAGGGTTAGGGTTAGGGCTAAGGTTAGGGTTAGGGTTGATGTTAGGTTTAGGGTTAGAGATAGAGTTAAGTTTAGGGTTAGGTTTAGGGTTAGGGCTTGGTCTAGTTCTAGGTCTAGGGTTAGGGTTAGGGCTATGGTTAGTGTTAGGGCTAGAGCTAGGGTTAGGGTTATGGTTAGAGTCAGATCTAGGGTTAGAGTTAGGGTTAGGGCTAGGGCTAGTGTTCGGATTATGGTTAGGGCTAGTCCTATGGTTATGGTTAGGGTTAGGGCTAAGGTTAGATTTATCCTTAGGACTATGGCTAGGGTGAGGGTTAGGGTTAGGGTTAGCGTTAGAACTAGGCCTAGTGTTTGGGTTATGGTTAGGGTTCGGTTTAGTGTTAGGGTTAGCGCTAGGGTTAGGATTAGGGCTAGGGTCATGATTTGGAGTAGAGCTAGTGTTAGGGTTAGCTTTAGTGTTTGGGCTGGGGCTAGGGTTAGGGTTAGTGCTGTGGTTAGGGCTAGGGTTGGTTTAGGGCTAGGGTTGGGGTTTGGGCTAGAGCTAGTAATTGGGTTAGGTTTAGGATTAGGGTTACGGTTATGGTTAGAGCTAGGTTTAGTTTTAGGGTTCGGGCTAGGTCTTTGGTTATTGTTAGGGCTAGGGTTAGGGTTAGGGCTGGGGCTAGGGTTAGGGTTATGGTTGGGGCTAGGGTTAGGGTTATTGTTGGTGTTAGGGCTAGTTCTAGGTCTCGGGCTAGGGTTAGGGTTAGGTTTAGGATGAGGGCTTGGGTTTGTTTAGGGTTAGGGTAAGGTTTAGCGCTAGGGTTAGGGCTAGGGCTAGGGCTAGGATTAGGGTTAGAGCCTGGGCTAGATTTAGTGTTAGGGTTTCGGATAGGGTTAGGGTTAGCTCTAGAGCAAGGGATAGGGCTAGGGTTAGTGATAGGTTTGGGGTTAGTGTGAGGGTTAGTGTTAGGGGTTAGGGTATGGGTTACAGTTAGGGTTAAGGTTAGTTCTAGGACTAGGGCTAGGGTTAGGGTTAGAGCTATGGCTTGTGTAAGGCTAGTGTTAGGGTTAGGGTTAGGCCTAGGGTAACAGTTAGGGTTAGGGTTAGATTTGGTTTAGGGTCAGTGTTAGTGCTAGGGTTAGGGTTAGCCTTAGGTTTTGCTAGAGCTAGGGTTGTGGTTTGGGTTAGTGTTAGTGTTAGGGTTAGGCCTGTGCTAGGCTAGGGTTAGGATTAGGGCTAGGTCTATGGTTAGGGTTAAGATGAGGGCTAGGGTTAGGTTTAGGGGTAAAGTTAGGGCTAGCGATAGGGTTAGGGTTAGGATTAGGGCTAGGATTATGGTAGGGTTAGGTTTGTGTTGGCGTTAGAGCTAGGGCTAGGTCTAGGGCTAGGTTTAGTGTTAGTTCTAGAGCTAAGTTCAGGGTTAGGTTTAGGGTTAGGGCCAGGCCTAGGGTTAGGGTTAGGCTTAGTTTAAGGGTTAGGTCTAGGGTTAGGGTTATGTGTAGAGTTTGGGTTATATTTAGTTCTAGGGTGAGTGTTAGGGCTAAGTTTAGGATTAGGGTTGTTTTAAGGGTTAGGGTTAAGTTTTAGTGTTAAGGTTACATTTTGCGTTGGAATTAGGGCTAGGGCTAGGTTTAGGGTTAGTGTTAGGGCTAGGACTAGTGCTAGGGCTAGGGTTAGGGTTAGGGCTTGCTTAAGGGTTAGGTTTAGGGCTAGGGCTAGGGTTAGGATTAGGGTTAGGCTAGGGTTCGGGTTAGGGTTACAGTTAGGGTTGTGGTTAGTGCTAGGATTAGGGTTAGCTTTAGGTTTAGGGTTAGGGCTAGGGTTAGGGTTAGTACCATGTCTATTGTTAGGTCTAGAGCTAGGGATAGGATTAGGGTTAGTTCTAGGGCAAGGGCTAGGGCTAGAGCTAGGGTTAGATTTAGGGTTAGAGTGAGGGCGAGTGTTAGAGTTAGGGTTATGGTTAGTGTTAGGGCTTGGGTAGGCTTAGTGTTAGTGCTAAGGTTAGGGCAAGGACCAAGGCAAGGGTTAGGGTTAGGTTTAGGGTTGGGCTAAGGTTTTGGTTAGGGTTTTGGCCAGGGTTAGGGTTATGGTTAGAGCTAGGTTTAGGTTTAGTGTAAGGGCTATGGTTAGGGTTAGGGTTAGAGCTAGGGTTAGCATTATGGGTAGGGTTAGGGTTAGGGTTAGTTCTATGGTTAGGTTTACGTTCCGGGTTAGGGTTAAGGTTAGGGTTAGGGTTGAGGTTAGGGATAGGGTTAGGGTCAGAGGTTAGGGTTAAGCTTACAATAGGGTTAGGGTTAGGGCTAGGGTTAGGGCTAGGGCTAGGGTTAGTGTTAGTGTTAGGGTTAGTTCCAGGTTTGGGGTTAGGGCTAGGGCGAGGTCTAGGCTAGTTTTAGGGTTAGGGTTTGGGCTAGGGCTGTGTAAGTTTGGTGTTAATTTAGGGTTGGGGTTAGGGCCGGTCTAGGGCTAGGATTAGAGCCAGGGCTAATGTTATGTTTAGGGTTAGGTTTAGGGTTAGGGCTAAGGTTAGGGTTAGGTTTGTGGTTAGTGTTAGTTTTAGGATTAGGATTATTGGTTAGGGTTAAGGTTACTGTTAGGGTTAGTGTTAGGCTTAAGTTTAGGGTTATGGCTAGGTTTAGTGTTAGGGCTAGGTCTAGGGCTAGGGTTAGGTTTAGGGTTAGGTTTAGGGCTAGGACTATTGCTAGGGCTAAGTCTAGAGTTAGGGTTAGGGTTAGGTTAGAGCTAGGTTTAGGGCTAGTGCTAGGTTTAGGGTTAGAGCTTGGGCTAGTGTAGGGTTAGGGTTAGGGTTAGATTTAGAACTAGGGCTAGGGTTAGGTTTTGGGTTAGGGTTAGTGTGAGGGTTAGGGTTAGGGTTAGGATTAGGGCTAATGCTAGGGTTAGGGTTTGTGTTCGGGTTACGGTTAGGGTTAGAATTGGGCAAGGGTTAGGGTTAGGGTTAAGGCTATAGCTATGGGTAGGGTTAGGGTTAGGGCTAGGATTATGGTTAGGTTTAGGGTTGGGGTTACAGCTAGAGGTAGGGCTATGTTTTGGGTTAGGTTTAGGGCTATGGCTATGTTTAGGTTTAGGCTTCGGCTAGGGCTAGTGTTAGGGGTAGGGCTAGGGCTAGGGCTATGTTTAGGGTTAGGGTTAGTTTTAGGGTTAGTGTTAGGGCTAGGAATAGGGCTAGGATAAGGTTAGTGTTAGAGCTAGGGCTAGTGTTAGTGTTAGGGTTAGGGTTAGGGCTAAGGTTAGGGTTAGGGTTGTGGTTAATATTAAGTTTAGGTTTAGGGGTTAGGGTTAAGGTTTCAGTTAGGGTTAGGATTAGGGCTCGTGTTAGGGTTAGGGCTAGGCCAAAGGCTAGGGTTAAAGTTACGGTTAGTGCTAAGACTAGTGCTAGTGCAATGACTAGTGTTAGGGTTAGTGTTTGGTTAGGGCTAGGGTTAGGGTTTTAGCTAGGATTAGGGTTAGGGCTAGAGATAGGGTTAGGGTTAGGTTTAGGTTTAGTGTTAGGGCTAGGGCTAGGGTTAGGGTTAGGCTTAGGTTAGGATTAGTGTTAGAGTTGGGGTTAGGGCTAGGACTAGTTCTAGTGTTAGGATTAGGGTTAGGGTTAGGGATAGGTTTAGTGTTAGGGTTACGGTTAGGGTTAGGGTTAGGGATAGGTTTAGTGTTAGAGTTAGGGCTAGTGCTAGGGTTAGGGTTAGGTTATTGTTAAGGTTAGGGCTAGGTCTAGGGCTAGGGTTAGGGTTAGGGCTAGGGTTATGGTTAGGGTTTGGGTTGGGGTTATGGCTAGTTCTAGGGCTAGGGTTAGGGTTAGGGTTTGGGTTGGGGTTATATCTAGTTCTAGGGCTAGGGTTAGGGTTAGGGCTATTGTAAGTTTAGAATTAGGGTTAGGATAGGGCTATGGTTACGTGTAGAGTTAGGGTTAGAGCTAGATTTAGGGTTAGGGTTGGGGTTAGGGCTAGTGCTAGGAATAGGTTTAGAGTTCGGGTTAAGGCTAAGGCTATGGTTATGGTTAGGCTTAGGTTTAGGTCTAGGGTTAGTGTTAGGGTTAGGATTAAGGCTAGGTCTATGTTTATTGTTAGGGCTAGGGTTAGCATTAACGTTAAGGTTATGTCTAGGGTTTGGGTTAGGGTTAGGGCTAGGGCTAGTGTTAGGGTTAGGGTTAAATTTAGGGCTAGAGGTAGGGTTAGGGTTAGGGTTATGGCTAGGGTTAGGGTTAGGGTTTGTGTTGGGTTTAGGCCTAGGGCTAAGGCTAGGGCTAGGGCTAGGGTTAGGGTTAGCGTTAGGCCTAGGTCTAAGTTTTCTGTTAGTGTTAGGTTTAAGGTTAGGGTTATGGATAGCAATAGGGTTAGAGTTAGGCATAGGGTTTGGGTTAGGGTTATGGGTAGAGTTAGGGTTAGGGTTAGTTCCAGGGTGAGTGTTAGGGCTAAGTTTAGGATTAGGGTTGTGGTTAGGGTTAAGGTTAGGGGTAAGGGATAAGGTTACAGTTAGGGTTAGGTTAGGGCTACGGCAAGGGCTAGGGTTAGGATTAGTGTTAGGGCTAGGTCTAGGTCTAGGGCTATGGTTAGGGTTAAGGTTAGGGTTGGGGCTAACGTAAGGTTTAGGTTAGGGCTAGAGCTAGGGTTAGGGTTAGGTTTAAGGCTAGGGTTATGGTTAGGGCTAGGGGCAGGCTTAGGGTTAGGGTTAGGGCTAGTTTTTGGGTTAGGGTCTGGTTAGGGTTATGGTTAGTGCTAGGCTTAGGTTTAGGTTTAGGTTTAGGGTTAGGGTTAGGGCTAGGTTTAGGGTTAGGTCTAGAGCTAGGGTTAGGGTTAGGGCTAGGGCTAGTTCTAGGGTTAGGGTTAGGATTAATGCTAGGTCTAAGGTTAGAGTTCGCGCCAGGCTTCGGGTTAGGGCTACGGCTAGGATATGCGTAGGGTTAGGGTTAGGGCTAGGACTATGATTAGGGTTAGAGCTAGCACTAGTGTTAGGTTTAGGGTTAGGGTTAGGGCTAGGTCTATGTTTAGGCTAGGGCTAGTGTTAGGGTTAGGGTTAGGTCTACCTTTAGGGTTAGGGTTGTGGTTAGGTCTACTGCTAGGGCTAGGGTTAGTGTTAGGGTTATGCTTAGGGTTAGTGTTATGGCTAGCCTTAAGGCTAGGGCTAGGGTTATATTAGAGCTTGGGCTAGTTTTAGGGTTATTGTTAGGGTTAGGGTTAGTGTAGGGCTATGGTTAGGGTTAGGGTTATGGCTATAATTAGGGTTATGGTTAGTGTTAGGTCTAGGGCTTCGATTAGGATTAAGGTAGGCTAGTGCTAAGGATAGGGTTAGGATCAGGTCTAGGGTTAGGGTTAGGTTTAGGGTTATGTTTAAGGTTAGGGCTAGGTTTATGTGTAGTGTTAGGGTTAGGGCTAGGACTAGGGTTAGGGCTAAGGCTCGGGCTATGGATAGGTTTAGAGTTAGGGCTATGGCTATGTTTAGGGTTAGGGTTAGGGCTATGGCTAGAATTAGGGCTAGGTCTGGGTTAGGGTTATGGTTTGGGTTAGGGCTAGGACTAGTGTTAGGGTTAGGTTTAGGGCTATGGCTAGCGCTATGGTTATGGTTAGGGTTAGGGCAAGGGTAATGGTTAGAGTGATGATAGGGTAACTGTTAGGGTTACGTTTAGGGTCTAGGTTAGGGTTAGGGTTATTGCTAGTGTTAGGTTTAGGGTAACGGTAAGTGTTAGAGTTAGGGCTAGGGTGAGGTTTAGGGTTAGGGTAGGGTTAGGGCTCGGGTTCAGGTTAAGGCTAGGATTATGGTTTGGACTAGAGCTAGGGTTAGGGTTAGGGTTAGGATTAGGTTTTGAGCTATGGTTAGGGTAGGGTTAGGGCTAGGTCTATGGTTATTGAGAGGTCTAAGGTTAGGTTTAGGGTTAGGGTTAGAGCTAGGGCGGTGGTTAGGGTTCAGGTTAGGGCTATGGCTATGTTTAGGTTTAGGCTTAGGGCTAGGGTTAGTGTAGGGTTAGGACCAGGGCTAGGTCTAGGGCTGGGGTTTGGTTTCAGGAAAGGGCTAGGGCAATGTTTAGGGTTAGAGTTAGGTTTAGGGTTAGGATTAAGGTTAGGCCTAGGGCTAGGGCTAGGGTTAGGGTTAGAGCTAGGGCTAGGGTTAGGGTTAGGGTTAGGGTTAAGTTTAATGTTATGGTTAAGATTAGGGTATGGTTAGGGTTAGGGCTAGGCCTAGGACTAGGTTTAGGGCTAGGGTTAGTGTTAGGGTTAGGGTTAAGGCTTGGTCTATGTTTAATGTTAGGGCTAGTGTTAGGGTTAGGCTTAGGGTTTGGTTAGCGTTTTGGCTAGGATTAGGTTTAGGGCTAGAGCTAGGGTTAGGGTTAGTTTTAGGGTTAGGGTAGGACTAGGGCTAGGGTTAAGGTTAGGCTTAGGAGTACGGTTAGTCTTAGGGTTGGGGTTAGGGCTAGGGCTAGGTCTACGGTTAGGGTTAGGGTTAGGGTTAGGTTTAGGGTTAAGGCTAGGGATAGGTTTAGGGTTAGGGTTAGGGTTAGGTTTAGGGATAGTATTAGGATAAGGTTTAGGGCCAGTTCTAGTGTTAAGGTTATGTTTAAGGTTATGGCTAGAGCTAGGCCTAGGGTTAGGGTTAGTGTTAGGGCTAGGGTTATTGTTAGGGTTAGGGTTGGGGTTAACGCTAGGGCTAGGGCTAGGGTTAGGGTTAGGGTTAGGGTTAGGGTTAGGGTTAGGGTTATTCTATGTTTAGCATTAGGGTTAGGGTTAGGGTTAGGGCTAGGGTTAGGTGTAGGGTTAGGGCTAGGGTTGGGTTAGGTTTAGGGCTAGGGTTAGTGTATGTTTGGGGATAGGGCTAGAAATAGGTTTAGAGTTAGGGTAAAGGCTAGGGCTAGGTCTATGGTTAGGGTTAGGTTTAGGGCTAGGGCTAGGGCTAGGGTTAGTGTTAGGGCTAGGGCTAGGATTAGGGCTAGGGTTAGGGCTAGGGTTAGGGTTAGGGGTATGGGTAGGCTTGGACTAGGGTTAGGGTTAGGGTTAGGGCTGGGTTATGATTAGGTTTAGGGCTAGGGTTAGGTTTTTGGCTAGACCTAGGGTTAGGTTTAGCGTTAGGGTTAGGTCTAAGGTTAGGGTTAGGGTTTAGGCTAGGGTTAGGTTTAGGATTAGGGTTATGTGTAAAACTAGGGTTAGGTTTAGGTTAGTGTTAGGGCTAGGTCTAGGTTTAGGGTTAGGGTTAGGGTTAGGGTTAGGCTAGGGCTATGTTTAGGGTTAGGGTTAGGGTTGAGGTTAGGGTTATGGGAGGGCTAGTGTTAGGGTTACAGTTAGGGTTAGGGTTAGGGATAGGGCTATGGTTAGGGTTACGATTAGTGTTAGGGCTAGGACTTGTGCTAGGCCTAGAGTTAGGCTTAGGGTATGGTTAGGGTAAGGCTTATGGTTAGAATGAGGGTCAGGGTTAGGGTTGGGGCTAGAGCTAGGGTTTGGGTTAGGACTAGGGTTAGGGTTATGGCTAGGGTTAGGTTTAGGGTTAGTGCCAGCTTAGGGTTAGGGCTACGTCTATGTTTAGGGTTAGTTTTAGGGCTAAGGTTAGGGTTAGGGTTGTGGTTAGGGTCAAAGTTAGTGTTAGGGGTTAGGGTTAAGATTACGGTTAGTGTTTATTGTTAGGGCTAGTGTTAGGGTTAGGGTTAGGACTAGAGCTAAGACTAGGGTGAGGGTTCGTGTTACAGCTAAAGCTAGGGTTATTGTTAGGGTTAGGGTTGGGGCTAAGTCTAGTGCTATTGCTAGGGTTAGGGTTAGTGTTAGGTTTAGAGTTAGGGCTAGGGTTAGGGTTAGGGCTAGAGCTAGGGTTAGGGATAGGTTAGGGGTAGGGGTAGGGCTAGGGTTAGGGTTAGGCTTAGTGGTAGGTCTATGAATAGGGTTAGGGTTAGGGTTAGGGCAAGTTTAGGGTTAGTTTTAGGGTTAGGGCTAGAGCTAGGGCTACAGTTAGGTTTAGGGTTAGGGCTAGGGCTAGGGTTAGGGGTAGTGATAGGGTTATGGTTAGAGTTAGGGCTAGTGTTAGGGTTAGGGTTAGGGTTTGGGTTAGGGCTAGGTCTAGGGTTAGTGTTAGAGTTAGGGTTAGGTTTATTTTTTGGGTTAGGTTTAGGGCTATGGCTATGTTTATGGTTAGGGTCAGGGTTAGGGCTAGGGTTAGTGTTAGGGTTAGGACTAGGGCTGGGGCTAGTGTTAGGGTTATGGCTAGGGTTAGGGTTAGGATTGGGGTTAGTGATAGGGCTAGTGTTGGGGTTAGGGCTAGGTTTATATTTAGGGTTGGGGTTAGGGCTAGGGCAAGGTCTAGGGTTAGGGTTAGGGATAGGACTGTTTTTAGTGTTTGGTTAGGGTTTTGGTTCAGGGCTAGGGCTATTCTTAGGGTTACGGTTAGGGACATCTCTGGTTAGGTTTATGGTTAGGGCTATGGTTAGGGTTAGGATTAAGGTTAGGTTTAGGATTAATGTTAGGGGTTATGGTTAAGGTTATGGTTAGGGTTAGGTTTAGGGCTAGCATTAGAGTTAGGGTTATGGCTAGGGCTAGGGTTAGGGTTAGTTTTAGGGTTAGTGCTAGGGTTGGGATTAGGTTTAGGGTTAGGGTTAGGTTTAGTGTTATGCTTAGGGCTAGGACTATGGGTAGGATTAGGATTAGGGCTATGGCTATGTTTAGGGTTAGGTTTAGGGTTAGGTCTAGGGTTAGTTTTAGGGTTAGTTTTAGGGTTAGGGTTAGTTTTAGGGTTAGGCTATTGCTAGTGTTAGTGTTAGTGTTACGGCTAGGGTTATGGTTAGAATTGGGATTCGTGATAGGGCTAGTGTTGGGGTTAGGGCTAGGTTTATGGTTAGCATTGGGGTTAGGGCTAAGGCTAGGTTTAGGGTTAGATTTATGGTTAGGGTTAGGACTAGGACTGTGTTTAGTGTTTGGGTTAGTGTTTCGGTTAGGGCTAGGGCTATTCTTAGGGTTACAGTTAGGGACGTCTATGGTTAGGGTTAGGGTTAGGGCTATGGTTAGGGTTAGGTTTAGGGCTAGGGTTAGCGTTAGGGTTAGTGCTATGGATATGTTTAGGGTTAGGGTTAGGGCTAGGGTAGTTTTAGGGTTAGGCTAGGGCTAGGTTTAGTGTTAAGGTTACGGCTAGGCTTAGGGTTAGGATTGGGTTAGGGATAGGGCTATTGTTGTGGTTAGGGCTAGGTTTATGGTTAGCATTGGGGTTAAGTCTAGGGCTGGTTTAGGGTTAGATTTAGGGTTAGGGTTAGGGCTAGGACTGTGTTTAGTGTTTTAGTTAGTGTTTCGGTTAGGGCTAGGGCTATTCTAAAGTTACAGTTAGGGACATCTATGGCTAGGTTTAGGGTTAGGGCTATGGTTAGGGTTAGGTTTAGAGCTAGGGTTAGTGTTAGGGTTAGGGCTAGGGCTATGGTTAGGGTTAGTTTTAGGGTTAGTGCTAGGGTTAGGGTTAGGTTTAGGGTTAGTTTTAGGGTTAGGTTTAGAGTTAGGCTTAGGGTTAGGGCTAGGACTATGGGTAGTGTTAGGGTTAGTGCTAGGATTAGGGTTAGAGTTAGGGTTATGGCTAGGTCTCGAGTTAGGTTTAGGGCCACTGTTAGGGTTAGGGTAAAGGCGAGGCTTAGTGTTAGCGTAATGGTTAGGGTAAAGTTTAGTGTTATGCATAGGGTTAGGGTTAGGCATAGTTCTAGGATTAGGGTTATGGTTATTGCTAAGGTTAGGGTTAGTGTTGTGGTTAGGATTAGGGTTAGGGTAATGGGTTATGGTTAAGGTTAACGTTAGGGTTAGGGCTAAGGATAGGATTAGTGTTAGGGCTAGGACTAGAGCTAGGGTTAGTGTTAGGGTCATGGTTGGGGTTAGGGCTAGGGCTAGTGTTAGGGTTCGGGCTAGGTCTATGGTTAGGGTTAGCGTTAGGGCAAGTTTAGGGTTAGGGTTAGGGCTAGGGCTTGGGTTAGGGTTACGTTTAGGGCTAGGGTTAATGTTAGGGTTGGGGTTAGGGCTTGGGCTATGTCTAGGGCTAGGTTTAGGGTTAGAGTTAGGGGTAGGGCTATGTTTAGGTTAGAGTTAGGTTTAGGGCTAGGGCTAGGGCTAGTGTTAGAGTTAGGCTTAGGGGTAAGTTTAGTCTTAGTATTGGGGTTAGGGCTAGGGCTAGGTCTAGGGTTAGGGTTAGGGTTAGGGTTATTGTTAGAGATAGGTTTAGTGTTAATGTTAGGGTTAGGTTTAGGGATAGAATTAGGGTTAGTGTTAGGGTTAGGTTTAGGGTTACGGCTAGGGCTAGGGCTATGGTTAGGGTTAGGGTTATTCTATGTTTAGCGTTTGGTTAGGGTTTGGGCTAGGGTTATGTGTAGGGTTAGGGCTAGGGTATTGTTAGGGTTAGGGCTAGGGTTTTGGTTAGGGTTGGGGATAGGGCTAGGAATAGGTTTAGAGTTAGGGTAAAGGCTTATCCTAAGGCTATGTTTAGGGTTAGGTTTAGTGGTAGGGCTAGGGTTACTGTTATGGCTAGGTCTAGGATTAGGGCTAGGGTTAGGGCTAGGCCTAGGTCTAGGGCTAGGTTTATTGTTAGGGTTAGGACTATGGCTAGGACTAGGGTTAGGGTTAGGGTTAAGTCCAGGGCTATGTTTATGGTTAGCGTTAGGGATTAGGACTAGTGTTAGGTATAGGGTTATGGCTAGGGCTAGGTCTAGGTTTAGGGTTAGGTTTAGGTTTAGTCTAGGGCTATGTTTAGCATTAGGGTTAGGGTTACGGTTGAGGTTAGGGTTTTGGGAGGGCTCGGGTTAGACTTACGGTTAGGGTTAGGGTTAGGGTTAGGGTTAGGGTTAGGGCTAGGGTTAGGGTTACGGTTAGTGTTAGGGCTAGGGCTTGTGCTAGGCCTAGGGTTTGGCTTAGGGTATGGTTAGGGTAAGGGTTAGGGTTAGAGTAAGGGTCAATGTTAGGGTTAGGGCTAGGGTTATGGTTAGGGTTACGGCTAGAGCTAGGGTTATTGTTAGGGTCAGGGTTGGGTCTATGACTAGTGCTATTGCTAGGGCTAGGGAAAGTGTTAGGGTTAGAGTTAGGGCTAGGGCTAGGGTTAGGGTTAGGATTAGGGCTAGGGTTATGGTTAGGGTTATGGTTGGGGTTAGGGCTAGTGCTAGGCTAGGTTTAGGGTTAGAGTTAAGGCTATGGTTATGTTTAGGGTTAGGTTTAATTTTAGGGCTAGGGATAGGGTTTGTGCTAGGGCTAGGATTAGGGCTAGGTCTAGGTCTAGGGTTAGGTTTAGTGTTAGGTTTAGTTTTAGGGCTCATTCTAGGGTTAGGGTTAGGTTTCAGGCTAGTGCTAGGGTTAAGGCTAGGACTAGGGTTAGTTTTTGGGCTACAGCTAGGGTTAGGTTTAGGGTTAGGGTTAGGGCTAGTGTTAGGGTTAGCGTTGGGGATATGGCTAGGGCTAATTCTAAGGCTAGGGTTAGGGTTAGGGTTAGGGCTAGGCCTAGGTCTAGGGTTAGGGTTAGGTTTAGGACTAGGGTTAGGTTTAGGGTTAGGGCTAGGCATAGGGTTAGGTTTAGGGTTAGGGTTTGGGCTAGGCTTAGGGTTCCGGATAGGTTTAGGGTTGGGGTTAGTTTTTAGGGTTAGGGTTCTGTTTAGGGTTAGGGTTAGGGTTAGGGGTAGGGTTAGGGCTAGGTTTATTGTTAGGGTTAGTGTTAGGGCTAGGGCTTGTGCTAGGGCTATGGTTAGGATTAGGGTTAGGGCTAGCCCAAGTGTTAAGGTTAGGGTTAGGGTCAGGGTTATGGTTAGGGTTAGGTTAGGGTTAATGTTTGGGTTAGGGTTAGTTTTAGGGTTATGGTTAGGGTTAGGTCTAGGGATAGGGTTAAGGTTAGGTCTTGTACTAGTGCTAGAGCCAGAACTAGGGTTAGGGTTAGGGTTTGGTTAGGGCTAGGGTTATGGTTTTGGCTAGGATTAGGGTTATGTCTACAGCTAGAGTCAGGGTTAGGGTTAGGGCTAGCGTTAGGTTTAGGCTTAGGGATAGGGTTAGTCTTAGGGTTGGGGTTAGGGCTAGGGCTAGGTCTAGGGTTAAGGTTAGGTTTAGGTATAGGTTTAGTGTTAGGTTTAGAGTTAGGTTTTGGGATAGGATTAGAGTTAGGTTTAGGGCTAGAGCTAGGGTTAGGATTAGGTTAGGGTTAGGGCTAGGGCTAGGGCTAGGACTAGTGTTAGGGTTAGGGCTAGGGTTAGGGCTAAGACTATGGGTAGGGTTAGGTTTGTGTTCACGACTAGGGGTGGTGTTAGGGTTAGGGTTAGGGTTAGGGCTATTCCATGTTTAGCATTAGGGTTAGGGTTAGGGCTAAGGTTAGGTGTAGTGTTAGGGCTATGATAGGGTTAGTGTTAAGGTTAGGGTTAGGGTTATGGTTCTGGTTGAGGTTAGGGCTAGGAATAGGTTTAGAGTTAGTGTTAAGGCTAGTGCTAGGGCTTGGTTAGGGTTAGTCTTAGGTCTGGGGCTAAGGGTAGGGTTAGTTTTAGGGCTAGGGCTAGGATTAGGGTTAGGGTTAGTGCTAGGGTTAGGGTTATGGTTAGTTTTAGGGTTAGGGCTAGCGTTTGTGTTAGGGTTTGGGCTACAGCTAGGATTAGGGTTAGGGCTAGGGTTTGGTTTTGGGCTAGAGCTGTGGTTAGGTTTAGGGTTAAGGTTAGATTTCGGGTTATGCTAGGGCTAGGCCTAGGGCTAGGTTTAGTGTTAGCGTTAAACTATGGCTGGGACTAGGGTTAGGGTTAGGGTTAAGGTAGGGCTGTGTTTATGGTTAGGGTTAGGCCTAGGACCTGGGTTAGGGTTAGGGTTAGTGTTAGGGCAAGGGCTAGGTTTAGGGTTAGTTTTAGAGTTAGGGCTAGGGCTAGGGCTAGGGTTAGGGTTAGGGTTAGTTCTAGGGCTAGAGTTAGTGTTAGGGTTAGGTTTAGGTTTAGGATTGTGGTTAGGGCTAGGGCTAGGGTTATGGTCAGGGCTAGGGTTAGGGTTATGGCTAGAGCTAGGGTTAGGGTTAGGTTGAGGGTTTGGGTTAGGGCTAGGTCTATGTTTAGTGTTATGGTGAGGGCTAGGGTTAGGGTTAGGATTAGGATTGGTGTTACGGCTAGGCCTAGGGCTAGGTTTTGGATAGGGTTAGGGCTATGGCTATGTTTAGGGTTTTGGTTAGGTTTAGGGCTAGTGTTAGGGTTATGGCTACGGCTATTTTTATGGTTTGGGTTAGGGCTGGAGTTAGGGTTATGGTTGAGAGTTTGGGTTAGGGCTAGGTCTATGTTTAGGGTCAGGGCTAGGAATAGGGTTAGAGTTAGGGCTAGGGCTAGCGCTAGGTCTAGGTTTAGGGCTATGGCTTTTTTATGGTTAGGCTTAGGGCTAGGGCTATGGTTAGGGTTAGAGCTAAGGCTAGGATTAAGGCTAGGGCTAGGGCTTGGGTTGCCGTTAGGGTTAGGTTTAGGGCTAAGATTATGGTTAGGGTTAGGGGTAAGGCTAGGGCTGGGGCTAGGGTTAGCGTTAGGGCTAGGGTTAGGATTTGGTTTAGAGCTAGGATTAGGTTTAGTGTTAGGGTTAGGGCTAGGGTTAATGTTAGGGTTGGAGTTAGAGGTAGGGCTAGGTCTAGGGCTAGGTTTAGGGTTAGGGTTAGGGCTAGAGCTATGACTAGGGTTATGGTTAGGTTTTGGGCTAGCGCAATGTTAAGCATTAGGGTTAGGGCTAGGACTAGAGTCAGGGTTAGCATTAGGGCTAGTGTAGGGTTAGGGTTAGGGCTAGGTTAGGGTTTTGGGCTACAGCTAGGGGTAGGTTTATGGTTAGGTTTAGGGCTAGGGCTAGGGTTAGAGTTAGGGTTAGTTCTAGGTCTATGGTTATTGTTAGGGTTAGTGTTAGGGTTAGGATTAGGCCTAGGGCTAGGTTTAGGGTTAGGGTTATGGTTGGGTTAGTGCTAAGGGTTTGATTAGGGTTAGTGTTTGGTTTAGTGTTAGGTTAATGCTAGGGCTAGGGCTAAGATTAGGGTTAGAGCTAGGGTCAGTGTTAGGGTGAGTGTTTGGGTTAGGGCTAGGTGTATGGTTAGGGTTAGGGCTAATGTTACGGTTAGTTTTAGGGTTGGTGCTAGGGATAGGTTTAGGGTTAAAGTTAGCGCTAGTGTTAGGGTTAGGGTTGGCCTTAGCGTTAGTGTTATGTTTAGGGTCAGAGTTATGTTTAGGGCTAGGGCTAGGGTTACGGTTACGGTTATGGTTATTGTTAGGGCTAGGGCTTGTCCTAGGGCTAGGGCTAGGATTAGGGTTAGGGCTAGGGTTAGGGTTAGGGTTAGGTTTATGGTTACAGTTAGTGTTAGAGTTAGGCATAGTGCTAGGTCTAGGGATAGGGTTATCTTTAGTGTTCGGGCTAGGGTTTATGCTAGGGCTAGGGTTACGATTCTGGTTAGGGCTAGCCTAAATGCTATGGTTAGTGTTAGGGTCAGGGTTAGGGTTAGGGTTAGGTTTAGGGTTAGGTTTTGGGCTAGGGTTAGGGTTACGGCTAGAGCTACAATTAGGATTAGTGTTAGGACTATGGCTAGGGTTAGGGTTAGGGACGTCTATGGTTAGGTTTAGTGCTTGGGCTAGGGATAGGGTTTGGTTTAGGGTTAGATTTAGTGTTTGGGCTAGCACTATTGCTAGGACTAGGGCTAGGGCTTGGGTTGGGTTACGGTTAGGGCTAGGGTTAGGGTCAGGGCTAGAGCTGGGTTAGGGTTAGGGCTAGGGTTATGGCTAGGGCTAGGGTTAGGGTTAGACTTAGTGGTAGGTCTTTGTTTAGGGCTAGGGTTAGGGCAAGTTTAGGGTTAGGGTTAGGTTTAGGGCGAGGGCTTGTGCTAGGGCTAGGGTTATGATTAGTGTTAGGGCTAGGGTAAGGGTTAGGGTTAGGGTCACGTTTAGGGCTAGTGCTAGGGTTCGGCTTAGTGCTAGGGTTAGGGTTATGGCTATTGCTAGGGTTATGGTTATGGTTATGGTTAGGGTTAGGGTTAGTGTTAGGGTTAGGGTTAGTGTTAGGGTTAGGGCTATGTCTATGGTTAGTGTTAGGGCTAAAGTTAGGTTTATGGTTGTGGTTAGGGTTAGGTTTAGGGGTTAGGGTTAAGGTTACAGGAAGGGTTAGCATTAGAGCTAGGTTTAGTGTTAGGTTTAGGGCTCGGGCTCGGGATAGGGTTAGGTTTAGTGTTAGGTTAAGGTTAGGGCTAGCACAATTGCTAGGGCTAGGGTTAGGGTTAGGTTTAGAGTCAGGACTAGGTTTAGGGTTAGGGGTAGAGCTAGGGTTAGGGTTAGGGTTATGGTTATGGCTGGGGCTAGGGTTAGGTTTAGGATTAGGGTTAGGTCTTTTGTTAGGCTTAGGGTTGGGGCAAGTTTAGGGTTAGGGTTAGGGTTAGGGTTAGGGTTAGGGCTAGGGGTTGTGATAGGGCTAGGGTTAGGGTTAGCGTTAGGGCTAGGGTTAGGTTTAGGATTAGGGTTAGGTCTTTTGTTAGGTTTAGGGCTAGGGCTATGTTTAGGGTTAGGGTTAGGGTTAGGGCTAGAGTTTAGGTTAGTACTATAGCTAGGGTTAGGTTTATGGTCAGGGTTGGGGTTAGGGCTAGGGCTAGTTTTAGGGATAGGGCTAAGTCTGTGATTAGGTTTAGGGTAGGGCAAGTGTAGGGTTAGGTTTAGGGTTAGGGCTAGTGCTAGGTTTAGCGTTAGGGCTAGGTTTAGGGTTAGGTTTGGTGTTAGTGCTAGGGCTTTTCCTATGTTTAGGGTTAGGATTAGGGTTAGGGCTAGGGCTATTGATAGCATTAGGGTTAGGGACATCTATGGTTAGGGTTAGGGTTAGGGCTATGGTTATTGTTAGGTTTAAGGTTAGGGTTAGGGTTAGGGTTAGGGGTTAGGGATTAGGTTTAGGGTTAGTTATGATTAGGGTTATGGTTAGGGCTAGAGTTTTGTTTTGGGTTAGTGCTAGAGCTAGGGTTAGGATTTAGTGTTAGTGTTAGGGCTAGTGTTAGGCTTAGGGTTAGGGCTAGGCCTAGCGCTAGGGTTAGGTTTAGGGTTACGACTATGGCTATGTTTAGGTTTAGGCTTAGGGCTAGAGCTTGGCTTAAGGTTATGGCTAGGGCTCGTATTAGGGCTATGGCTAGGGCTCAGGTTAGGGTTATGGTTAGGGCTAGGGTTAAGATTTGGACTAGAGCTGGTGTTAGGATTATCGTTAGGCTTAGGGCTAGGGTAGGGCTAGGGTTGGGGTTAGGGCTAGGGCTAGGTCTAGGGCTAGGGTTAGGGTTAGGGTTAGGGCTATGGCTAGGACTAGGGTTAGGGTTAGGGTTAGGGTTAGGGCTAGGGCTATGTTTAGCATTAAGATTAGGGCTAGGATTAGGGTTAGGTTTAGTGTAGGGCTAGGGCTAGGGTTAGGGTTAGGAATAGGGTTAGATTTTGAGCTAGAGCTTGGGTTTGGTTTAGGGTTAGGCTTAGGGCTAGGGCTAGGGCTAGGGCTAGGATTAGTGTAGGTTCTAGGGCTAGTGTTAGAGTGAGGGTTTGGGTTACGGCTTGGTCTATGTTTAGGGTAGCTTTAGGGCTAGGGTTATGGTTAGTTTAGTGTTAATGTTAGGCATATGGTTAGGGTTAGGGTTAGGGCTAGGGCTAGGGTTAGGGCTATGGTTAGGGTTAGGGTTAGGGCTATGGCTATATTTAGCGTTAAGCTTAGGGCTTGGTCTAGTGCTAGGTTTTGGGCTTGAGCTAGGGTTAGGTTTGGGTTTAGGTTTAGGGCTAGGGTTAGGGTTAGGTTTAGGGTTGGGGTTAGGGCTATGGCTATGTTTAGGGTAAGCTTTGGGCTAGGGCTAGGGTTAGGGTTTGGAATAGGGCTAGGATTAAGGCTAGGGCTAGGGCTAGGGCTATGGTTAGGATTTAGTGTTAGGGTTAGGGCTAGTTTTAGGGTTATGGTTAGGGCTCGGGCTAGGTCTAGGGTTAGCGTTAGGGTTCAGGCTAGTTCCAGTGTTATTGTTAGTGCTAGGGTAGCTTTTCTGCTTGATGTAGGGTTAGGTTTAGGATTTGGATTAGGGCTAGGGTTAGGGTTAGGTTTAGTACTAGGGCTATGAATAGGGTTAGTTTTAGGATTAGGGCTAGGGATAGGACTAGGGCTAGGATTAGTGTTAGAGCTAGGGCTAGTGTTAGAGTGAGGGTTTGGGTTACGGCTAGGTCTATGGTTAGGGTTAGGGTTAGGGCTAGGGTTAGGGTTAGGGTTTTGGCTAGGGCTGGGGTTAGGGTTAGGGTTTGGGCTAGGGTTAGGGTTAGGGTTGGCGTTAGGATTAGGGTTTGGGTTAGGTTTGGGGTTAGGGTTACGGTTAGGGTTAGGTTTAGAGTTAGGGCTAGGGATAGGGTTACTCTTAGTGTTAGGGCTAGGGCTTATGCTAGGGCTATGGTTAGGGTTAGGGTTAGGGCTAGGGTAAGTGTTAGGATTAGGTTTAGGGTCAGGGTTAGGTTAGGGTAGGGCTATGCTAGGTTTAGGTTTAGGGTAGGGTTAGGGTTATGGCTAGAGCTAGGGTTAGGGTTAGGGTTAGGTTTAGGGCTAGGGTTAGGATTAGTGTTAGGGCTACGTTTATGGTTGTGGTTAGTTTCAGGGGTAAGGTTAGGGTTAGGGTTGTTTTTAGGGTTAGGGTTGTTGTTAGGACTTAGTGTTAATGTTAGGGTTAGGGTTAGGGTTATGGGTTAGGGTTAGGGTTAGGGTTATGGGTAGGGTTAGGGTTAGGGCTAGGGCTAGGGTTAGGGCTTGGGTCATGTTTTGGGCTAGAGCTAGGGTTAGGTTTACGGTTGGTTAGGGTTCGGGCTATGGCTAATGTTAGGTTTTTGGTTAGAGTAAGGTCTTTGGTTATTGTTAGGGCTAGTGTTAGGGTTAGGGTTATGGCTAGGGCTAGGGTTAGGTTTAGGGTTAGGACCAGGGTGAGGGTCAGGGTGGGGGTTTGGGTTAGGGCTATGATTACAGTTAGAGTTAGGTTTAGGATCAGGAATATGTCTAGCACTAGGACTAGGGCTAGGATTAGGGTTAGAGCTAGTGCTATTGTTAGGGTGAGAGTTTGGGTTAGGACTAGGTCTATGGTTAGGGTTAGGGTTAGGTTTAGCGTTAATGTTAGGGTTAGGGCTAGTGTTAGGGTTAGGGTTAGTGTTAGTGTTGGTACTAGGGCTTGTGCTAATTCTAGCATTAGTGTTAGGGCTAGGGCTAGGGTTAGTCTTAGGGCTAGGGTTAGGTTTACATCTAGAGCTAGTGTTAGGGTTAGGGCTAGGGCTAGGTTTAGGTTAGGGTTAGGGCTACATCTTTGGTTAGGGTTAGGTTTAGGGGTATGGTTAGGTTTAGGGTTATGGTTATGGTTAGGGTTAGGTTTAAGGTTAGGCTTAGGGTTGTTGTTAGGGTTGATGTTAGGGCTAGGGTCTGGTTCAGGTCTTGGGTTATTATTATGGTTATGGTTATGGTTAGGGCTAGGGCTATGGCTAGGGCTAGGGGTAGGGTCAGGTTATGGTAAGGGCTAGGTTTAGGGCTAGGGTTAGGCTTAGTATTAGGGCTAGTGTTAGGGTTAGGGTTAGTGCTAGGGTTAGGGCGAGGGCGAGGGCGAGGGTTAGTTTTAGGGTAAGGTTTAAGTTAGGGCTAGGATTAGGGTTAGTGTTAGGGCCAGGGTTAGGGTTAGGGCAAAGGCTATGTTTAGTGTTAGGGTAAGGTCTAGGGTTGGGGTTGGGATACGGTTAGGGTTGGGTTAGTGTTAGTGTTAGGGTTAGGGGTTATGGTTAAGGTTAAGGTTATGATTAGGGTTAGGACTAGGGTTAGGGTTAGGTTTAGGGCTAGTGCTAGTGCTAGGGCTAGCGTTAGGGTTACGGTTAGGATTAGTGCTAGGGTTAGTGTTAGGGCTAGGGTTAGTTTTTGGGCTAGAACTAGGGTTAGGGTTCGGATTAGGGCTAGGGCAAGGGTTAGATCTAGGATTAGGGTTATGGTTGGGGTTATGAATAGGGCTACGTCTAGGGCTAGTGTTATGGTTAGGTCAGGGCTCGGGCTATGTTTACTGTTAAGTTTATGTTTATGGTTATAGTGAGGGCTAGGTTAAGGGCTAGGGCTAGGATTAGGGTTGAGCTAGGGCTAGTGTCAGGGTTAGGGTTAGGGTTAGGGTAAGCTCTAAGATTAGGGTTAGGGATGTGGTTGTGATTAGGGTTAGTGCTAGGGGTTAAGGTTATGTTATGGTTAGGGTTAGGTCTAGGGCTAGGGTTAGGGTTAGGGCTAGGGCTATGTCTAGGGTTAGGGTTAGGGTTAGGGCTAGGACCAGTGCTAGGGTTTTGGCTAAGGTTAGGGCTAGGGTTAGCAATAGGGTTAGTGTTAGTGTTAGTGCTACAGTTAGTGTTAACGCTAGGGCTTGGGTTACGGTTAGGGTTGGGGTTAGAGTTAGGGCTAGGGTTAGGGTTATTGTTAGGCTTAAGGGTAGGTCTATGGTTAGGGTTAGTGTTAGGGCAAGTTTAAGGTTAGGGTTAGTGTTAGGGCTAGGGTTATTGTTAGGGTTAGGGCTTGGGTTAAAGTTAGGGTTGGGGTTAGGGCTAGGGCTAGGTCCAGGGTTAGGGTTAGGGTTAAGGTTAGGGCTAGGGCTATGTTAAGGGTTAGGGTTAGGGTTGGGTTAGGGTTAGGTTTAGTGTTAGGGTTAGGGCTAGAGTTAGGATTAATATTAGGGTTAGGGTTATGTTTAGGGTTATGGTGAGGGTTAGGGTTAAGGCTATGGCTAGGGCTAGTTTTAGGTTTCGGTTTAGGGCTATGGCTATGTTTAGTGATAGGGTTAGGGATAGGGCTAGAGTTAGGGTTAGGGTTCGGGCTAGGGCTAGGGCTATGGTTATTGTTAGGGTTAGGACTAGGGTTAGGGTAGGTTTGGGGTTAGGGCTAGGACTAGGTTTAGGTTTAGGGTCATGGCTAGGGCTAGAGCTATGCTTAGGGTTAGGGTTAGGGCTATGTGTAAGTTTAGTGTTATGGTTAGTGTTAGGACTAGGGTTAGGGTTACGGTTATAGCTAGGGCTACGATCAGGACTAGGGTTAGGGCTAGGCTTAGGGTTAGGGTTAGGGCTAGTACTAGGGTTAGGGTTATGGTTTTGACTAGGGCTAGGGCTATGTTTAGGGTTAGGGTTAGGGCAAGAATAAGGGTTAGGCTTAGGGCTAGGTTAAGGGTTAGGGTTAGGGTTAGGGTTAGGGTTAGGGCCAGGGTTAGGTTTAGGGTAAGGGCTAGGGTTAGGATTAGGGTTATGGTTATGGTTAGGGTTAGGGTTTGGGCTAGGGTTAGGGATAGGGATAGAGATAGGATTAGGGTAGGTCTAGGGTTAGGGCTAGAGCTTTGGTTACAGTTAGGGTTAGGGTTATTGTTAGCGCTAAGGCTAGGGTTAGGGTTAGGACTAGCATTATATTTAGGGTTTGGGCTAGGTTTATCGTAGGGTTCGGGCTTGGGTAAAGATTAGGGTTAGGGTTAGGGTTAGGGCTGGGGTTAGGTTTAGGGTCAGGGCTACGGTTAGTGTTATGGTTGTGTTTAAGGCTGGGTCTAGATCTAGGGCTAGTGTTAGGGTTAGGTTTAGCGTTAGGACATAGGGCCATGTTTGGGGTTAGGTTTAGGGTTAGGGTTAGGACTAGGGTTAGTATTAATGTTAGAGCTAGGGCTAATGCAAGGTTTAGTGTTAGGTTTAGGGTTAGGTTAGGTTTAGGGTTAGGGTTAAGGTTAGGTTTAGGTCTAGACAAGTGTTAGGGTTAAGGTTAGGGCTAGAGTTATTTTTACATTTAGGGTTAGGGTTAGGTCTAGGGCTAGGGTTAGGTTTAGGGCCAAGTTTAAGGTTAGGGTTAGGGTTAGGTTTATGGTTAGGGTTCCGGTTTGGGTTAAGGTTAGGGTTAGGTTTAGGGCTAGGGCTGGGGTTAGAGTTCGTGTTGGGCTACTGTTAGTGTTAGGGTTGGTGTTAAGGCTAGGGCTAGTTCTAAGGCTAGGAATTGGGTTAGGGCTAGCGCTATGTTTTTGGTTGGTTTTAGGGTTAGGGCTAGGGCTAGTATTAGGGTTAGATCTAGGGCTAGTGTTAGGGTTAGTGTTTGGTTTAGGGTTAAGTTAGGTTTAGGGTTAGGGTTAGGGTTGGGTTTAGGTCTAGACAAGTGTTAGGGTTAAGGTTAGGGCTAGGGTTAGGGTTACATTTAGGGTTAGGGTTAGGGTTAGGGCTAGGGCTGGGGTTAGGGTTAGTGTTAGGGCTACGGTTAGTGTTAGGGTTGGGGTTAAGGCTAGGGCTAGGTCTAGGGCTAGGAATTGGGTTAGGTTTAGGGTTAGGGCTATCGCTATGTTTTTGGTTAGGGTTAGGGTTAGGGCTAGGGCTAGTATTAGGGTTAGAGCTAGGGCTAGCTATAGGGTTAGGGATAGGGCTAGGGTAAGTGTTAGGGTTATGGTTAGGGCTAGTGCTAGAGCTAGGGTCAGCATTAGGGTTAGGGCTAGGGTGTTAGGTTTTGGGTTAGGGCCATTTATGGTTAGGGTTAGTGCTAGGTCTAGGGTTAGGTTTACGGCTAGGTTTAGGGTTAGCACAAGTGCTAGGGTTAGGGTTGGGGTTTGGACCAGAGTTAGGGTTAATGTTAGGGCAGTGTTAATGTTAGGTTAGGGCTAGGTCTAGCAGTAGCACTAGGGTTAGGATTAGGCTTAGGGTTAGGGTTAGGGCTAGTGCTTGGGTTGGGGTTACGGTTAGGGTTAGTGTTAAGGTAAGCGATAGGGTTAGGACTAGGGCCAGGTTTAGGGTTAGGGTTAGGGCTATGGCTGGGGCTAGGGTTAGGGTTATGGCTAGGGTTAGTGTTAGTGTTAGTTCTAGGGTTATGGTTAGGGTTAGGGATAGAGCTAAGTTTAGGGTTAGGGTTAGCATTAGGGTTGGGTTAAAGTTAAGTTTACAGTTAGGGTTAGGGTTTGATCTAGGGTTAGGGTTAGGGTTAGGGCTAGGGTTAGGTATAGGGTTAGGGCTAGAGCTAGTTTTAGGGTTAGGGCTATTTTTAGTGTTATGGTTATGGTTAGGGGTATGGCTAGGTCTAGGGCTAGAGTTAGGGATAGGGCAAGGAGTAATGCTAGGGTTAGGACTAGGTTTAGGGTTAGGGTTAGGGCTACATCTTTGTTTATGGTTAGCGTAGGTCTATGGTTAGGTTTAGAGCTATTTTTAGGGCTAATGATAGGTTTATTGTTATGTTGAGGGCTAGGGTTATTGTTAGGGTTGGAGTTAGGGCTAAGGCTAGGTTTAGGTCTAGGGTTAGGGTTATGGTTAGGGTTAGGGTTAGGGCTAGGGCTAGGGTTAGGGTTAGCATTAGGGCTAGGTCTATCGTTAGGGTTAGTGTTAGGGCTAGGCCTATGTTTAGGGTTAGGATTAGGTTTAGTGTTAGGCATTGGGTTGGGCTAGGGCTAGTTCTATGATTCAGGATAGGGCAAGTGTTAGTGTTTCGGTTTGGGTTAGGTTTAGGTCTAGGGCTACGGTTAGTGTTAGGGTTAGGTTTAGGTTTAGCGTTAGGGTTAGGTCTTGAGCTGGGGTTAGGGTTAGGGTTAGGGCTAAGGTTATTGTTAGGGTTGGGGTGAGGGTTAGGGTTAGAGTTAGAGGTTAGTGTCATTGTTACAGTTAAGGTTAGTGTTAGTGCTAGGGCTAGGTCTAGTGTTAGGTTAGGGTTGGGGCTAGGGTTTGTGGTAGCTCTAGGGTTAGGGTTAGGGTTGGGGCTAGGGTAAGGTTAAGGTTAGGGTTAGGGTCAGCATTAGGGTTAGGGTTAGGACTAGGGCTTTGGTTAGGGTTATGGCTAGAGCTAGGTTTAGGGTTAGTGTTAGGTTTAGGGCTAAGGCTAGGTTTAGGGTTAGGTTTAGGGCTAGGTCTATGGTTAGGGTTAGGGTTAGGGCTAGGGTTAGGGTTGTGGTTAGGGCTATTGATAGTGTTAGGGTTAGTGTTAGTGCTAGGGTTAGGGTTTGGGTTAGGGCTTGGGTTAGGGTTAAGGCTAGGTCTAGTGCTAGGGTTAGGGTTAGGGTTAGGGCTAGGGTAAGTTTAGGGTTAGGTTTAGGATTAGTGTTAAGGTTCCGGCTAGGGCTAGTGTTAGGGCTAGGACTAGGGTTATTGTTAGGATTAGAGCTAGTGTTAGGGTTATGGTTAGTGCTAGGGTTAGGGCGAGGGCGAGGGTTAGCATTAGGGTTAGGTTTATGGTTAGTGCTAGGATTAGGGTTAGTGTTAGGGCCAGGGTTAGGGTTAACATCAGCCCTAGGGTTAGGGTTAGGGTTAGGGTTAGGGTTACAGTTAGGGAAAGATTTAGGTTTAGGGCTAGGGTCAGGGTTAGTGTTAGGGTTAGGGCTAGGGATAATGCTAGGGCTAAGGTTAGGGTTAGGGCTAGGGTGCGGGTCAGGGTTAGTGTTAGGGCCAGGGTTAGGGTTCGGGCTAGGGTTAGTGTTAGGGTTATGGTTAGGGTTAGGTTTAGGGTTAGGGTTAGGGCTAGGACTCATGCTAGGTTTAGGGTTATGGTTAATGTTAGGATTAGGGTTAGTGTTAGGATTAGGGCTAGTGCTAGGGTTAGTGTTAGTGTTAGGTTTAGGGTTAGGTTACGTTTAGGGTTAGGGTTATTTTTAGGTGTAGGCAAGTGTTAGGGTTAGGGTTATGGCAAGGTTAGGATTACAAGTAGGGTTAAGGTTTGGGTTAGGGCTAGGGTTAGGGTTAGGGCTAAGTTGCGGTTTAGGGTTAAGGCTAGGTTTAATGTTAGGGTTCCGGTTTGAATTAAGTTTAGGGTTAGGGTTATGGCTAGGGCTGGGGTTAGGGTTAGTGTTAGGGTACTGTTAGTGTTAGTGTTGGCGTTAAGGCTTGGGCTAAGTCTAGGGCTAGGAATTGGGTTAGGTTTAGGGTTAGGGCTAGCGCTATGTTTATGGTTAGTGTTAGCTTTAGGGTTAGGGTTTGGCCTAGGGCTTGTATTAGGGTTAGAGCTAGGGCTAGTGTTAGGGTTGGTTAGGGCTAGGGTTATGGCAAGGGCTAGTGCTAGGGCTAGGGTTAGCATTAGGGTTAGGGCTAGGGTAAGTGTTAGGGTTGGGTTAGGGCCACTTTTAGGGTTAGGGTTAGGGCTAGGTCTAGGGTTAGGTTTAGGGCTAGGGTTATGGTTAGCACAAGTGCTAAGTTTAGGGTTGGGATTTGGGCCAGAGTTAGGGTTAGGGTTAGGGCCACTGTTAATGTTAGGTTAGGGCTAGGTCTAGTGGTAGCGCTAGGGTTAGGGTTAGGCTTAGGGTTTGTGTTAGGGCTAGTGCTTGGGTTAGTGTTAGGTTTAGGGTTAAGTTAGGATTAGTGTTAGTGTTAGGGTTAGGGTTAGGGTTAGGTTTAGGTCTAGACAAGGGTTAGTGTTACGGCTAGGACTAGGGCTAGGGCTAGGGTTATGGTTAGAAATAGGGGAAGTGTTAGGGTTAGGGTTAGGGTCAGGGCTAGGGCTAGGGTAAGTGTTAGGGTTAGGGTTAGGTTTAGGGTTATGTTTAAGGTTAGGGTTAGGGCTAGTGCTAGGGTTAGGGTTAGGGTTAGGATTAGGGCTAGGTCCATGTTTAGGGTTCGGGTTATGGCTAGGGCTAATGGTAGCGTTAGGTTTAGGGCTAGGATTAGGGTGAGGGTTAGGGTTAGGGCTAGGGTAGGGATGGGGTTATGGTTAGGGCTAAGGTTATGGTTAGAGTTAGGGTTGGGGTTATGGCTATGGCTATGGCTAGGGTTAGGGTTAGTATTAGGGTTAGGGCTATGTTTACGTTTAGTGTTAGGGTTAAGGCTAGGGTTAGGGTTAGGGTTAGGGCTAGGGTTAGGGTTAGGTTTGAGGTTAGGGCTAGTAATAGGGTTGGGGTTATGGTTAGGGCTAGGGCTAGGTCTATGGTTAGGGTCAGGTTACGGCTATGGCTATGTTTAGGATCAGGCTTAGGGCTAGGACAATGGTTAGGGTTAGGGCTAGGGCTATGTTTAGGGCTAGGCCTAGGGCTAGGGTTAGGGTTAGGGTTAAGTTTAGGGGTAGGACTAGGGTTAGTGTTTGGGTAGGGCGAGGGCGAGTGTTAGGGTTAGTGCTAGTGTTATGGTAAGGGTTCCAGCCTGGGTTAGGGTTTTGGCTATTTTTAGGATTAAGGTTAGGTTTAGTTCTAGGGTTAGGGTTATGTTTAGGGTTAGTGCCTGGGTTAGGGTTAGGTTTGTGGTTAGGGCTAGGGTTAGGGTTAGTGTTAGGGCAAGGGCAATGATTAGGTTTAGGGTTAGGAATAGGGTTAGGGTAGTGTTAGGGCCAGGGTTAGGGTTTGGGTTAGGGCTATGATTAGGATTAAGGTTAGGGCTAGGATTAGCATTAGGGTTAGGGCTAGTGTTAGGGTTAGTTTTCAGGCTTGGGCTAGGGGTAGGGTTATGGCTAGAGCTAGGGTTAGTGTTATAGCTATGTTTAGAGTTAGGTTTAGGGTTTGTGCTAGCTTTAGGTTTAGAGTTAGGGCTAGGTTAGGGTTAAGGCTAGGTTTAGGGTTATGGTCAGTGTTAGGTTAAGGATTAGTTCTAGGGTGAGGGTTAGGGTTAGGGCTAAGGTTAGGGTAAGGGTTTTGGTTAGGGTTAGTGTTAGGATTAGGGTTAGGCGTTAGGGTTAAGGTTACGGTTAGGTTTAGTGTTAGGGCTAGTGTTAGGGTTAGTGTTAGGGCTTGGGCTAGGGTTAGGGCTAGGGCTAGAGCTAGGGTTAGTGTTATAGCTATGTTACAGTTAGGGTTAGGGTTAGGGATAATTCTAGGGCTAGGTTTAGGGTTAGGGTTATGGTTTGGGCTAGGGCTAGGGTTAGTGTTAGGCTTAAGGCTTGGGGTAGGGTTAGGGTTTGGGTTATGTTTAGTATTAGGGTTAGGGCTAGGGTTAGGGTTAGGATTGTAGTTAAGGCTAGGGCTAGGGTTAGTTTTAGTTTTAGGTTTCGGTCTATGGCTATGGTTACATTTTTGGTTAGGGCTAGGGACAGGTTTAGGGTTAGGGCTAGGGATAGGTTTAGGGTTAGGGCTAGGGATAGGACTAGGGTTAGGGTTAGGGTTATTGCTACGGCTAGGGCTATGGTTTGGCTTAGTGTTAGGGCAAGGATAAGGCTTAGGGTTATGGTAGCATAAGGGCTAAGTTTAGGGTTAGGGTTAGGGCCTGGGTTAGGTTTAGGGTTAGGGCTAGTGTTAGAGTTTGTGTTAGGGCTAGGTTTAAGTTTAGGGCTAGGGTTAGGGATAGGGTTAGATTTATGGCTAGCGTTAGGGCTAGAGCTAGGGTTACAGTTAGGTTTAGGGTTAGGGTTAGGGCTAGGGCTAGGGCTAGGATTAGGGTTAGGGCTAGGGTTAGGGTTAGGGTTAGGGTTAGGGCTAGGTCTTTGATTGGGGTTAGGGTTAGGGCTACAGTTTTTGTTAGGGTTGCGGTTAAGTCTAGGGCTAGGACTATGTCTAGGGTAAGATTTACGGTTAGGGTTAGGGTTAGGGATAGGCCTAGGGCTAGTATTAGTGTTAGAGCTAGGGCTAGTGTTAGGGTTAGGGTTAGTGTTAGGGTTACGGAGGGTTAGGGCTAGCTCTAGGGCCAAGGATAGGGTTATGGTTAGGGCTAGAGCTATGTTTAGGTTTACGGTTAAGGTTAGGTATAGAGCTAGGCTTAGGTTTAGGTTAGGGTTAGGGCTAGAGCTAGGGTTAGGCTTAGGGCTATGTTTAGTGTTAGTGTTAGGATTTGGGTTAGGGTTAGGGCTAGTGCTAAGGCTTGGTTTAGGGTTAGGGTTAGGGCTAGTGTAAGGGTTAAGGTTAGTGTTAGTGCCAGGGTTAGGGTTAGGGTTACGCCTAGGGTTAGGGTTAGGGTTAGGGTTAGGGTTAGGGTTAGGGCTAGGGTAAGTGTTTGGTTTATGGCTAGGACTAGGGTTAGTGTTGGGTTAGGACTATGGTACAGGTTAGGGTCAGTGTTAGGCCAGGGTTAGGGGTAGGGTAAGGGGTAGGGTTAGGACCAGGGTTATGTTTAGGGCTAGAGTTGTGGTTAGGGTTAGGATTAGGGTTAGGGGTAGGGTTAGGGGTAGGGTTAGGGTCAGGGTTAGGGCTAGTGCTAGGGTTAGGGTTAGGGTTAGGGTTACGGCTAGGGCTATAGTTAGTTGTAGGGTTAGGTTCAGGGTTAGGTTTAAGGCTATGGTAAGCGTTAGGGCTAGGTTTAGGGCTAGGGTTCTGGCTAGGGCTAGTGCTAGGGCTAGGGTTAGGGTTAGGGTTAGGGTTAGGGCTGGGTTTAGTGTTAGGTTTAGGGCCAGGGTTAGGGTTAAGGTGAGGCCTGGTTTATGGTTAGTGCTATGGTTTGGTGTATGGCTAGGACTAGGATTAGGGTTAGTTCTATGATCAGGGTTTGGGTTAGGGTTAGCGCTAAATTTTTGTTAGGGTTGTGGTTAGGGTTAAGGTAAGGGTTTAGGGTTATGGTTATGTTTAGGGTTAGGGCTAGGGCTAGGGCTAGGGCTAGGGTTAGAGCTAGAGCTAGTGTTAGGTTTAGGTCTATGTTTAGTGTTAATGTTAGTGATAGGGTTAGGGTTAGGGCTACGTCTAGGGCTAGGGTTAGTGTTAAGGTTAGAGCTAGGATTATGTTTAGGGTTAGGGTTAGGGATAGGAATAGGGCTAGGCTTAGGGTTAGTGTCTGGCTAGGGCTAGAGCTAGGGTTAGATTTTGGGCTATGTTTAGTTTTAGTGTTAGGGTTAGGGTTATGTTAGGGTTAGGGCTAGGTTTAGGGTTAGGGTTAGGGTTAGGTCTATGTTTAGGGTTATGATTAGGGTTAGGTATATTTTTTGGCTTAGGGTTAGGTTTAGGCTTATTGCTCGGGCTATGTTTAGGGTTAGGGCTAGGGATAGTGCTAGGTTCAGTGTTAGGTTTAGTGTTAGGTTTAGGGTTAGGGTTAGGTTTAGGGCTAGGGCTAGGGTTATTCTTAGGGTTAGGGTTAGAATTAGGGTTAAGGTTAGGGTTAGGGTTAGGGCTAGTGCTAGGTTTAGGGTTAGGTTTAGGGCCAATGCTAGGTTTAGGGTTAGTGTTAGGTTTATGGCTAGGGCTAGGGTTAGTTTTAGTGTTATGTTAAGGGCTATGGCTATGTTTAGGGTTAGGGTTAGGGTTAGGTTTATGACTAGGGCTAGGGTTAGTTTTAGTGTTATGTTTAGGGCTATGGCTATGTTTAGGTTTAGGGTTATGGTTAGGGTTAACTTTAGGGCTAGGGCTATGATTAGGGATAGGGTTAGGGCTAGTTTAATGGTTAGGATTAGTGTTAGGGCTAGGGTTAGGTTTGGGGTTATGGCTAAGGTTAGTGTTAGGGTTAGGGTTAGGGTTAGGGCTACGGTAAGTGTTAAGGTTAGCGTTAGGGCTAGGGTTAGGGTTAGGGTTAGGGTTAGGGCCAGGGTAAGGGTTAGGGTTAGTGTTAGGGCCAGAGTTAGGGTTAGGTTTAGGGATATGGTTAGGGCTAGGGTAAGTGTTTGGTTAGGGCTAGGGCTAGGGCTAGGGCTAGGTTTAGGGATAGGTTTAGGTATAGGGCTAGGGCTAGGGCTAGTGTTAGATTTACAGTTAGGGTTAGGCTTAGGGCTAGACTTACGTTTATGGTTAGGGCTAGGGCTAGGGCTAGGGTTAAGGTTAGGCTTATGGTTAGGTCTAGCGCTGGTGCTAGGGCTAGGGTTTTGGGTTAGGGTTAGGGCTAGGGGTACTGCTGTGGCTAGGGTTAAGGTTAGGGTTAGGGTAAGGTTTAGGTTTAGTGTAACGGCCAGGGTAGGTTTTGGGTAAAGGTTAGAGTGGTGCTATGGTTAGGGTTAGGGCTAGGGTTAGTGCTAGGACTAGTTCTAGGGTTATGGTTAGGGTTAGGATTAAGGCTAGGGCTAGGGCTAGGATTAGGGTTAGGGTTAGGGATAGGGTTAGGGTTAGGTTTATGGCTATGGCTATGGCTAGGGTTAGGGTTAGGCCTAGGGTTAGTGTTGTGGTTAAGGCTACAGCTAGGTCTAGTGCTAGGGTTAGTTTTAGGTTTAGGGCTAGGGTTATGTTTAGGGTTAAGGTTAGGTTTAGGGTTAGGGTTAGGGATAGGGCTAGGGCTAGTATTAGGGTTAGAGATAGGGCTAGTGTTAGTGTTAGGGTTATGGTTAGGGCTAGGACTAGGTCTAGTGTTAGTTTAGGGTTAGGGTTAGTGTTAGCTTTAGGTCTAGACAAGGGTTAAGTTTAGTGTTAGGAGTAGTGTTAGTGTTATGGTTAATGCTTGGGCTAGGGTTTAATTTAGTGTAGCTCTAGTGTAAGGGTTAGGGTTATCATTAGGGTTTGATATAGGGCTAGGACTAGTTGTAGGGCTAAGGTTAGGGTTAGGGTTAGGGTTAGGGTTAGGGTTAGGGTTAGGGTTATGGCTAGGGTGAGGGTTAGGGTTAGAAGCAGGCATAGGGTTATTGCTAGTGGTAGTTTTAGGGTTTGGGTTAAGGTTAAGGTTAGGGTTAGGGTTGGGTTAGGGTTAGGGTTAAGGGTTAGGGTTGGGGTTAGAGTTAGGTTTAGGGTTAGGGCTAGGGCTAGGGCTACCGTTACGGTCAGGGTTAGGGCTACGTGTAGTTCTAGTGCTAGGGTTAGGGTTAGGATTAGGGCTAGGGTAAGGGTTAGGGTTAGGGCTAGGGTTATTGCTAGGGCTAGGGTCAATGTTAGGGTTAGGGCTAGGGAAAGGGTTAGGGTTAGGACTAGGGTTCTGGTTAGGATTAGGACTAGGGCTAGGGTTAGGGTTAGGTTAGGTTTAGCGTTAGGGCTATGGTTAGGGTTAGGGTTAGAACCAGGGTTAGGTTTAGTGCTAGGGCTAGTATGGTTAGGGCTAGTTATGGTTAGGGTTAGGGCTAAGATTAGGGTTAGGGTTGTGGTTAGGTTTATGGTTAGGATTAGGGTTATGGTTAGGTTTAGGTTAGTTCTCGTGTAAGGGTTAGGGTTTAGGGCTAGGGCTATGTTTAGGGTTAGGGTGAGGGCTAGCTTTAGGGTTAGTGCTAGGGTTAGGTTTGTGGCTAGGATTAGGTTTAGGGTTAGTTCTATGATTAGGGTTAGAATTTTGGTTAGGGCTAATGTTACGGTTAGGGTTGTGGTTAGGGTTCGGTTTAGGTTTAGGGGTTAGTGTTAAGGTTAGGTTTAGGGGTTAGGATTAAGGATAGGGTTACTGTTAGGGTTAGGGCTAGATATTAGGGCTAGGTTTAGGGCTATGTTTAGTGTTAGTGTTAGGGTTAGGGCTAGGTCTAGGGCAATGGTTAGGGTTAGGGTTATTGCTAGGGCTATGTTTTGGGTTAGGGTTAGCGTTAAGTATAGGGCTAGGCTTAGGTTTAGAGTTAGGGTTAGGGCTAGTGCTATGTTTAGGGTTGGTGTTAGGGTTAGGGAAAGAGTTAGGTCCAGGGCTATGTTTAGGGTTAAGGTTAGGGTTAGCGTTGGGCTAGGGCTAGGGTTAGTGTTAGGGTTAGGGTTAGGTTTAGTGTTAGGGTTAGGGTTAGGGTTAGGGCTAGCACTACTGTTAGGGTTAGGGTTAGTGCTAGGACCATGGTTTTTCTTACAGTTAGGGTTAGATTTAGCGTTAGGGTTAGGTTTAGGGTTAGGGTTAGGGTTAGGGTTAGGGTTAGGGCTAGGGCCAGGGCTATGGTGTAGGGCTAGGGTTAGGGTTAGGGTTAAGTTTAGGGTTAGGGCTTGTGCTAGGTTTAGGTTACGGGTTTGGTTTAGAGCTAGGGTTAGGGTTAGGGTTGGAGTTAGGGCTAGGACTAGGATTAGGGTCAGGGTTACGGTTAGGGCTAGGGCTATGGTTAGGGTTGGTTAGGGCTATGGCTATGTTTAAGGTTACGTTTAGGGTTAGGGCTTGAGTTTGGGTTAGGTTTAGGGTTAGGTAGGTCTAGGATTAGGGTAGGGGCTAGGACTAGTTTTAGGGTTGGGTTTGGTTAGGGCTAGGACTAGATTTAGGGTTAATTTTAAGGTTAGGGCTAGGGCTAGGTCTATGGCTAGGGTTAGGGTTATGGCAAGGGTTAGGGTTAGGACTAGGGCTAGTGTGAGGGTTAACGTTAGTGTTAGGGCTAGGTTTCGTGTTAGGGTTTTGGCTAGGGTTAGAGTTAGGGTTAACGTTTGGGCTTGGGATAGTGTAGTGCTAGGGTTAGGGTTAGGGTTCGGGCTAGTGTAAGGGTTAAGGTTAGTGTTAGGGCTAGGCTTAGGATAGGGTTATGGCTAGGGTTAGGGTTAGGTTTAGATTTAAGACTAGGGTAAGTTTTAGGGTTAGCGCTAAGGCTAGGGTTAGGGTTAGGTTTAGGGTTAGGGCTTTGTATAGTGCTAGGGCCAGGATTAGGGTTAGAGTTAGCGCTAGGGTTAGTGTTAGGCGTACGGTTAGGGTTAGGTTTAGGGTTAGGGCTAGGGTAAGGGTTAGGGTTTAGTGCTAGAGCTAGGTTTAGTGTTATTGTTAGGGTTAGGGCTAGGGTTAGGTTTAGGGTTAGGGCTAGTGCTAAGGCTAGGGCTTGGGTTAAGGTTAGGGTTAGGGTTAGGGCTGCGGCTTGTGCTAGGGCTATGTTCAGGGTTAGGGTTAGGTCTAGTGTAAATGCTGGGGTTAGGGTTAGGGTTAGGTTTAGGACTGTGTTAAGCGTTAGGGTTAGGGCTAGGTTTAGGGTTAGGATATGGCTATGGTGTGGTTAGGGTTAGGGCTAGGGCTAGGGTTAGGCTTAGGGTTAGGGCTAGACCTAGGTATAGGGTTAGGGTTAGGGTTTGGGCTAGGGCTTGTGTTAGGGCTAGGGTTAGGGTTAGGGTTAGGGTACTGTAAGGGTTATGGTTAGGGCCAGTTTTAGGTTTAGGGCTAGAGCTAAGATTAGCATTAGGGTTAGGGTTAGGGTTAGTGCTAGGGTTAGGGCTAGGGTAGGGTTAGGTTTAGGGTTAGGGTAAGGTTAGGATTAGGGTTAGGGTCAGCGTTAGGGTTACGTCTAGTGCTAGGGCTAGGGTTAGGGCTATGTCTAGTGCTAGGGCTAAGGTTAGGGTTAGGGCTAGGACTAGTGCTAGGGCTAGGGTCAAGCTTAGGGTTAGGGCTAGGGCAAGGGTTAGGATTACTGCTAGGGTTAGGGTTAGGATTAGGGCTAAGGCTAGGGTTAGGGTTAGGGTTAGGTTAGGGTTAGGGTTAGGGCTAAGGTTAGGGTGAGGGTTAGAACCATTGTTAGGTTTAGTGCTAGGGCTAGTATTATGGTTAGGAATAGGGCTAAGTTTGTGGTTAGGATTAGGGTTACGGTTAGGGTTAGGGTTAGAGTTAGGTTTAGGGTTAGAGTTAGGTTTAGGGTTAGGGCTAGGGCTAGGATTAGGGTAGGGGCTAGGGCTAGGATTAGGGTAGGGGCTAGGACTAGTGTTAGGGTTAGGGTTAGTGTTAGGGTTAGGGTTAGGGCTATAGTAATGGTTAGGGTTAGGGCCTCGGTTGGTGTTAGGTTTAGAGCTAGGGCTAGCGTTAGGGTTAGGGTTAGAAGGGCTAGTGCTAGGGTTGGGGTTAGGGTTAGGGTTAGTGTTAGGGTAAGGGTTAGGGTTTGTGCCAGGTATAGGTTAGGGTTATGGCTAGGGCTAGGTTAAATGTTAGGGCTTGGGTTAGGGATAGGACTAGGGCTAGAGTTAGTGTTATGGTTAGGGCTAGTGCTAGGGGTAGGGTTAGCGTTAGGGCTAGGGCTAGGGCTAGGGTTATGGTTTTGCGTGATGGTTAGGGTTAGGGCTACGGAGAGTGCTACTGTTATGGTTAGAGTTACGGTTAAGGCTAGGGCTATGGTTAGGGCTAAGGCTAGGGTTACGGTTAGGGCTAGTGCTAGGTTTAGGTCTAGGGCTAGGGTTAGGGTTAGGGATATGGTTAGGATTAGGGTTGGAGTTAGGGCTAGGACTAGGGTTAGGGTTAGGTTTAGGGTTAGGGCTTGGGCTATGATTAGGGTTTGGGTTAGGGGTATGGCTATGTTTATGGTTACGTTTAGGGTTTTGACTTGAGATAGGGTTAGGGTTAGGGTTAGGGCTTGGTCTAGGATTAGGATAGGGGCTAGGGCTAGTCTTAGGTTTGGGTTGGGATAGGGCTAGGATAAGGGTTAGGGTTAATTTTAGGGTTAGTGCTAGGGCTATGGCTATGGCTAGGGTTAGGGTTAGGGCAAGGGTTAGGGTTAGGGTTATGGTTACAGCTAGGGGTAGTGTTAGGGTTAGGGTTAGGGCTATGGCTAGTGCTAGGACTAGGGTTAGGGTTAGGTTTAGGGTTAGGGCTTGGGCTATGATTAGGGTTTGGGTTAGGGGTATCCTATGTTTATGGTTACGTTTAGGGTTTTGACTTGAGATAGGGTTAGGGTTAGGGCTTGGTCTAGGATTAGGATAAGGGCTAGGGCTAGTCTTAGGTTTGGGTTGGGATAGGGCTAGGATAAGGGTTAGGGTTAATTTTAGGGTTAGTGCTAGGGCTATGGCTATGGCTAGGGTTAGGGTTAGGGCAAGGGTTAGGGTTAGGGTTAGGGTTACAGCTAGGGGTAGTGTTAGGGTTAGGGTTAGGGCTATGGCTAGTGCTAGGGCTAGGGTTAGGGTTAGGGCTAGTGTAAGGGTTAAGGTTATTGTTAGGGCTAGGGTTCAGGTTAGTGTTACGGCTAGGGTTAGTGTTAGTGTTAGGGTTAGGTTTAGATTTAGGAATAGGGTAAGTGTTAGGGTTAGTGCTAGGGCTAGGGTTTGGGTTAGGGATAGGGCTAGGAATAGTGCTAGGGCCAGGGTTAGTGTAAGAGTCAGGGCTAAGGTTAGTGTTAGGGTTATGCTTAGGGTTAGGTTTAGGGTTAGGTCTAGGGTAAGGGTTAGGGTTTAGGGCTAAGGCTAGGTTTAGGGTTAGGGTTAGGGTTAGGGCTAGGGTCAGGTTTAGGTTTAGGGTTAGGGCTAGGGCTAGGATATGGGTTAAGTTTAGGGTTAGGGCTAGGGCTAGTGCTAGGGCTAGGTTTAGGGTTAGGGTTAGTGCTAGTGTAAGTGCTAGGGTTAGGGTTAGGTTTAGGTCTAGGGTTAGTGCTAAGGCTAGGGTTAGGTAAGGGTTAGGGTTAGGTAAGGTTAGGGTCAGGGTTTGGGTTAGGGTTAGGGCTATGGCAAGGGTTAGGGTTAATTTTAGGGTTAGTGCTAGGGCTAGGTATAGGGTTAGGGTTAGGGTTTGTTCAAGGGCTAGTGTTAGGGCTAGGTTTAGGTTTAGGGTTAGGGCAGGGTATGGGTTATGTTTAGGGCCAGATTTTGGTTTAGGGCTAGAGCTAAGATTAGCGTCAGGGTTAGGGTTAGGGTTAGGGCTAGGGCTAGGGCTAGGTTTAGGTTAGGGTTAGGGTTAGGGCTAGGGCTAGGGTTAGTGATAGGTTTAGGTTTAGGGCTAGGTTTAGTACAAGGGTAAGGGTTAGGGCTAGTGTTAGGGCTAGGGTTAGGGCTAGGGTTGGAGTTACAGTTAGGGTTAGGATTAGGGTAGGGTTAGAGTTAGTGGCAGGGCTATGTTTCAGGTTAGGGTTAAGGTTAGGTATAGGACTAGGCTTAGGGTTAGGGTTAAGGTTAGGGCTAGGTTTAGGGTTGGTGTTAGGGTTAGGGAAAGATTTAGGGCTAGGGTTATGTTTAGGGTAAGGTTTAGGGTTAGGGTAGCGCTAGTTCTAGGTTTAGTGTCAGGGTTAGGGTTAGGTTTAGGGTTAGGGTTAGGTTTAGGGCTAGTGCTTGTTAGGATTAGGGTTAGGGTTAGTGTTAGGCCTAGGGCTAGGGTTTTTCTTAGGGTTAGGGTTAATTTTGTGTTAGGGTTAGGGTTAGGATTAGTGCTAGGGTTAGGGTTATGGTTAGGGTTATGGCTAGGGCTAAGGTTAGTTTTAGTGTTATGGTTAGTGCTATGGCTATGTTTAGGGTTAGCGTTAGGGTTAGGGCTAGGGTTAGGTTTAGGGCTATGGCTAGGGCTAGGGTTAGGTTTAGGCCTGGGGTTAGTTTTAAGGTTGGGTTAGGTCTAGGGTTAGGGTTAGGGTTAGGGCTAGGACTAGGGTTAGTGTTAGGGTTATGGTTAGGACTAGGTCAATGGTTAGTGATATGGTTAGGGCAAGGATAAGAATTTGGGTTAAGGTAGTGTTAGGGTTAGGTTTAGGGTTAGGGCTAGGGCTTGGCAAGGGTTAGAGCTAGGTTTAGGGTTAGGGTTAGGGTTAGGGCTAGGTATGGTTAGGTTTCGGTCTAGGGTTAGGGTTTGTCTTAGCGTTAGGGCTACGGTTAGGGTTATTGTTGTGTTTAAGGCTAGGGCTAGGTCTAGGGCATGGTTTCGGGTTAGGTTAAGGGTTAGGGTTAGGGCAAGGGCCAGGGCCAGGGCCAGTATTACAGTTAGAGCAAGGCTCCTCTTATCGTTAGGGATAGGGCTAGGACTAGGGCTGGTGTTAGGTTTAGGGTTAGGTTAGTTTAGGGTTAGGCTTAGGGTTAGCTTTAGGTGTAGACAAGCGTTAAGGTTATTGTTATTACTAGGGTTAGCAATAGGGTTAGGTTTAGGGCTAGCGCTAGCGCAAGGATTTGTGTTAGGGTTAGGGTTAGGGCTAGGACTATTGGTAGGACTAAGGTTAGGGTTAGGGTTATGATTACGGCTAAGGTTAGGGTTAGGGTTAGAGACAGGCTTAGGGATTTTGCTACCGGTAGTGTTAGGCTTAGGGTTAAGGTTAAGGATAGGGTTAGGGTTGGGGTTAGGGTTAGGGCTAGGGCAAGGGTTAGGGTTAGGGCTAGGGTTAGTGTTAGGATTAGGGCCAGGGGTAGTGTATTGGTTATGGTCAAGGTTAAGTTTAGGGTTAGGGTTGGGTTAGGGTTAGAGTTAGGGTTAAGGCTAGGGTCAGGAATAAGGTTAGGTTTAGGGTTAGGGTAGGGTTAGGGTTAGGGTTAGGGTTAGGGTCAGCGTTAGGGATACATCTAGTGCTAGGGCTAGGGTTAGGGCTATGTCTAGTGCTAGGCCTAAGGTTAGGGTTAGGGCTAGGACTAGTGCTAGGGCTAGGGTCAAGCTTAGGTTTAGGGTTAGGGCAAGGGTTAGGGTTACTGCTAGGGTTAGGGTTAGGATTAGGGCTAAGGATAGGGTTAGGGTTAGGGTTAGGTTAGGGTTAGGGTTAGGGCTAAGGTTAGGGTTAGGGTTAGAACCAGTGTTAGGCTTAGTACTAGGGCTAGTATTATGGTTAGGAATAGGGCTAAGTTTAGGGTTAGGATTAGGGTTACGGTTAGGGTTAGCGTTAGGGTTAGGGTTAGGTTTAGGGTTTTGGCTAGGGCTAGGATTAGTGTAGGGGCTAGGACTAGTGTTAGGGTTAGGGTTAGGGCTATAGTAATGGTTAAGGTTAGGTTAGGGCCTCAGTTTGTGTTAGAGATAGAGCTAGGGCCGGGCTGACTTTCCCCAATTGGTAGAGTTGGAAACATACTAGGGGATTCCAATTCAATCCCATCAAGGTGGCATGTGCCAATGCCATCTCACTATTCCAAGTGATCAATTTCAGTTCACAATTGATCATAATGAAAGGACTAAGAGTCAAAGGGAGCACATAAACAAGTCTAGTATCTGCTAACACTAACCGATAGAATAAATAAAGGGGAGAGTGATCCAACACGGGAAGTGAGATACTCAGCAGACTCATAGAATTGCGGATGTCCTAAATAGCACTCTGGCCTCAGAATCAGCCCTAAAGGCACTCGGATCTGGCTGAAAAGCCCATGAGAGTATTTCAGGCATGGAAAGCCAAGACACTCTGGCAAAAAGATCTCTGTGAGTGAGATCCCAGTGGAAAGAACAGGTCTTCAAAGAGGGAGGTGCCTTTCTCTGAAGGGAGGAGAGAACCTCCACTTTGACTATGACCTTGTCTAAACAAGATAAGAGTCGGAGAACTCAAGGGGCTTCCATAGCCTTGGAAACTCATGACTGGAGCATAGGGAGATTACTGATGCCATAAACAGGAGTGTCAATTTGTAAAGTCAACAACAGGAGTCACTGTGCACTTACTCCTCATGTAGGATCTCTGTCCTTAATGTGCTGTACACTGAGGCTTAATGCTATAACGAGTACTCAAACAGTATATTTCACTTTGTGTTTCTATGGGGGTGCAAACGATTGAAATCTTTACTTAATGTACACTAAACTGATCTTCTGTTAAAAAAAAAAAAAAGAAACTATCAATTCCCAACTTGACTCTCACTGGGATTAAACATGACAATAGGTCTGATCTGATTTCATCATCATTTAAAAAAAAATCATCTATTATTTTTCACTTTATGTTTCTGTGTGGGAACAAACTGTTGAAATCCTTACTTAAGGTATACTAAGCTGATCTTCTGTATACTAAGATAATCGAAAATGAATCTTGATGTGAATGGAAGGGGAGAGGGAGTGGGAAAGGGGAGGGTGGTGGGTGGGAGGGACGGTATGGGGGGGAAAGCCATTGTAACCCATGAGACGTACTTTGGAAATTTATATTCATTAAATAAAAGATAAAAAAAAAAGAGATAGAGCTAGGGCTAGCGTTAGGGTTAGGGTTAGGGCTAGGGCTAGTGCTAGGGTTAGGGTTAGGGTTAGGGTTAGGGTTACAGTTAGGGTTAGGGTTAGTGCTAGGGTTATGGTTTGGGTTAGGGTTAGGGCTAGAATTAGGGCTAGAGGTAGGGATACGGTTAAGGTTTGGGTTAGGGTTAGGATAGGGCCATGGCAAGGGTTAGGTTTAGGGTGAGGATTAGGGTTAGAGCTAGTTTATGGTTAGGTTTCGGGCTAGTTATAGGGTTAGGTTTAGGATTAGGGTTAGGTTTAGTGTTAGGGCTAGTGCTACATATAGGGTAAGGGTTAGGATTAGGGATAGAGTTAGGGCTAGTGCTAGGTTTAATGTTAGGGTTAGGTTTAGGGATAGGGTTAGGATTAGGGTTGGAGTTAGGGCTAGGACTAGGGTTAGGGTCAGGTTTAAGGATAGGGCTAGGGCTATGGTTAGGGTTTGGGTTAGGGTTATGGCTATGTTTATGTTTACGTTTAGGGTTAGGACTTGAGTTAGGGTTAGGGTTAGGGTTGAGGCTAGGGCTAGTGTTAGGGTTGTGTTGGGTTAGGGCTAGGATAAGGTTTAGGGTTAATTTTAGGGATAGGGCTAGTGCTAGGGCTATGGTTAGGGTTAGGGTTAGGGTTAGGGTTAGGGCAAGGGTTAGGGTTAGGGTTAGGGTTAGGCTAGAGTAAGGATTAGGGTTAGTGTTAGAGCTAGGGTTAGGGTTAGGGTTACAGCTAGGGGTAATGTTAGGGTTAAGGTTAGGGCTAGGGCTAGTGCTAGGGCTAGGGTTAGGGATAGGGTTAGGGTTAGTGTAAGGGTTAAGGTTAGTGTTAGGTCTAGGGTTCAGATTAGTGTTACGGCTAGGGTTAGTGTTAGTGTTAGGGTTAGGGATAGGTTTAGGAATAGGGTAAGTGTTAGGGTTAGTTGAAGGGCTAGGTGTTGGGTTAGGGTTAGGGCTAGGGATAGTGCTAGGGCCAGGGTTAGGGTTAGAGTCAAGGCTATGGTTAGTGTTAGGGTTATGGTTAGGGTTAGGTTTAGGGTTAGGGCTAGGGTAAGGGTTAGGGTTTAGGGCTAGGGCTAGGTTTAGGGTTAGGGTTAGGTTTTGGGTTAGGGCTAGTGCTAGGGTTAGGGTTAGGGCTAGGGCTAGTGCTAGGGCTAGGTTTAGGGTTAGGGTTAGTGCTAGTGTAAGTGCTAGGGTTAGGGTTAGGTTTAGGGCTAGGGTTAGTGCTAAAGCTAGGGTTAGGTTAGGGTTAGGTTTAGGTTTAAGGTTAGGGTCAGGCTTTGGGTTAGGGTTAGGGCTAGGGCAAAGGTTATGGTTAATTTCAGGGTTAGGGCTAGTGCTAAGGCTAGGGTTAGGGTTCGGGTAAGGGTTAGGTTTAGGGTTAGGGCTAGTGCTAGGGCCAAGGTTATGGTTAGGGCTAGGTCTAGGTTTAACGTTATTGCTAGAGCTAGGGTTAGATTTAGGGCTAGGGCTTGGGCTAGGGTTAAATTTAGGATTAGGGTTATCTTACGGCTAAGGTTAGGGTTAGTGTTGGGGTTAGGTCTAGAGCTAGGACTTGGGTTAGTGTTAGGGTTAGGATTAGGGTTAGGGTTAGGGTTAGGTTTAGGTCTAGACTAGGGCTAGGATTAGGGTTACGGTTAGGGCAAGGGCTATTGCTAGGTTTAGGTTAGGGTTAGGATTAGGGTTAAGGCTAGGTTAGGGTTAGGTTTAGAGCCAGGGTTAATGTGAGTGCTTGGGCTAGTGTTATAATTAGCGTTAGGGCTAAGGTTAGGGTTAGGGTTGGCATTAGGGTTAGGGTAGTATTAGGGGTTAGGGTTAGGGTTGCAGTTAGGTTTGGGTTAGGGATAGGTTAGGGTTAGGGCTAGGGCTAGTGCTAGGGCTATGATTAGGGTTAGGGTTAGGGCTAGGGTAAGGTTTAGGGTTAGGGTTTGGGGCAGTGTTAGGGTTAGGGCTAGTGCTAGGGCCAAGGTTATGGTTAGGGCTAGGTCTAGGTTTAGGGTTAGGATTAGGGCTAGTGTAAGTGCTAGGGTTAGGTTTATCTTTAGGGCTATGTCTAGTGCTAGGGCTAGGGTTAGGGTTAAGGTTAGGGCTAGGGCTTGTGCTAGGTCTAGGGTCAAGGTTAGGGTTAGGGCTATGGCAAGGTTTAGTGTTAGGGTTAGGTTTAGGTTTAGGGCAATGGTCATGGTCAGTGTTAGGGTTAGAGCCAGGGTTAGGGTTAGGGTTAGAGCTAGATCTAGGTTTAGGGTTAGTGTTAGGCCTAGGGATAGTGCTATGGCTAGGGTTAGGGTTAGGGTTAGGGTTAAGTTTTGTGCGAGGGTTACGGTTAGGTTTAGTATAGGGTTAGTGCTGGGCTAGGGTTGGAGTTAGGGTTTGGGTTAGGGTTAGGGTAAGAGTTAGTGTTAGGTCCAAGGATAGGGTTAGTGTTATTGCTAGGGCCAAGTTAAGAGTTAGGGTTAGGGTTACAGTTTGGGTTAGGTTTAGGGTTAGGGTTAGGGCTAGAGCTAGGTTTAACGTTATTGCTAGAGCTAGGGTTAGATTTAGGGCTAGGGCTTGGGCTAGGGTTAAGTTTAGGATTAGGGTTATCTTACGGCTAAGGTTAGGGTTAGTGTTGGGGTTAGGTCTAGAGCTAGGACTTGGGTTAGTGTTAGGGTTAGGATTAGGGTTAGGGTTAGGGTTAGGTTTAGGTCTAGACTAGGGCTAGGATTAGGGTTACGGTTAGGGCAAGGGCTATTGCTAGGTTTAGGTTAGGGTTAGGATTAGGGTTAAGGCTAGGTTAGGGTTAGGTTTAGAGCCAGGGTTAATGTGAGTGCTTGGGCTAGTGTTATAATTAGCGTTAGGGCTAAGGTTAGGGTTAGGGTTGGCATTAGGGTTAGGGTAGTATTAGGGGTTAGGGTTAGGGTTGCAGTTAGGTTTGGGTTAGGGATAGGTTAGGGTTAGGGCTAGGGCTAGTGCTAGGGCTATGATTAGGGTTAGGGTTAGGGCTAGGGTAAGGTTTAGGGTTAGGGTTTGGGGCAGTGTTAGGGTTAGGGCTAGTGCTAGGGCCAAGGTTATGGTTAGGGCTAGGTCTAGGTTTAGGGTTAGGATTAGGGCTAGTGTAAGTGCTAGGGTTAGGTTTATCTTTAGGGCTATGTCTAGTGCTAGGGCTAGGGTTAGGGTTAAGGTTAGGGCTAGGGCTTGTGCTAGGTCTAGGGTCAAGGTTAGGGTTAGGGCTATGGCAAGGTTTAGTGTTAGGGTTAGGTTTAGGTTTAGGGCAATGGTCATGGTCAGTGTTAGGGTTAGAGCCAGGGTTAGGGTTAGGGTTAGAGCTAGATCTAGGTTTAGGGTTAGTGTTAGGCCTAGGGATAGTGCTATGGCTAGGGTTAGGGTTAGGGTTAGGGTTAAGTTTTGTGCGAGGGTTATGGTTAGGTTTAGTATAGGGTTAGTGCTGGGCTAGGGTTGGAGTTAGGGTTTGGGTTAGGGTTAGGGTAAGAGTTAGTGTTAGGTCCAAGGATAGGGTTAGTGTTATTGCTAGGGCCAAGTTAAGAGTTAGGGTTAGGGTTACAGTTTGGGTTAGGTTTAGGGTTAGGGTTAGGGCTAGAGCTAGGTTTAACGTTATTGCTAGAGCTAGGGTTAGATTTAGGGCTAGGGCTTGGGCTAGGGTTAAGTTTAGGATTAGGGTTATCTTACGGCTAAGGTTAGGGTTAGTGTTGGGGTTAGGTCTAGAGCTAGGACTTGGGTTAGTGTTAGGGTTAGGATTAGGGTTAGGGTTAGGGTTAGGTTTAGGTCTAGACTAGGGCTAGGATTAGGGTTACGGTTAGGGCAAGGGCTATTGCTAGGTTTAGGTTAGGGTTAGGATTAGGGTTAAGGCTAGGTTAGGGTTAGGTTTAGAGCCAGGGTTAATGTGAGTGCTTGGGCTAGTGTTATAATTAGCGTTAGGGCTAAGGTTAGGGTTAGGGTTGGCATTAGGGTTAGGGTAGTATTAGGGGTTAGGGTTAGGGTTGCAGTTAGGTTTGGGTTAGGGATAGGTTAGGGTTAGGGCTAGGGCTAGTGCTAGGGCTATGATTAGGGTTAGGGTTAGGGCTAGGGTAAGGTTTAGGGTTAGGGTTTGGGGCAGTGTTAGGGTTAGGGCTAGTGCTAGGGCCAAGGTTATGGTTAGGGCTAGGTCTAGGTTTAGGGTTAGGATTAGGGCTAGTGTAAGTGCTAGGGTTAGGTTTATCTTTAGGGCTATGTCTAGTGCTAGGGCTAGGGTTAGGGTTAAGGTTAGGGCTAGGGCTTGTGCTAGGTCTAGGGTCAAGGTTAGGGTTAGGGCTATGGCAAGGTTTAGTGTTAGGGTTAGGTTTAGGTTTAGGGCAATGGTCATGGTCAGTGTTAGGGTTAGAGCCAGGGTTAGGGTTAGGGTTAGAGCTAGATCTAGGTTTAGGGTTAGTGTTAGGCCTAGGGATAGTGCTATGGCTAGGGTTAGGGTTAGGGTTAGGGTTAAGTTTTGTGCGAGGGTTATGGTTAGGTTTAGTATAGGGTTAGTGCTGGGCTAGGGTTGGAGTTAGGGTTTGGGTTAGGGTTAGGGTAAGAGTTAGTGTTAGGTCCAAGGATAGGGTTAGTGTTATTGCTAGGGCCAAGTTAAGAGTTAGGGTTAGGGTTACAGTTTGGGTTAGGTTTAGGGTTAGGGTTAGGGCTAGAGCTAGGTTTAACGTTATTGCTAGAGCTAGGGTTAGATTTAGGGCTAGGGCTTGGGCTAGGGTTAAGTTTAGGATTAGGGTTATCTTACGGCTAAGGTTAGGGTTAGTGTTGGGGTTAGGTCTAGAGCTAGGACTTGGGTTAGTGTTAGGGTTAGGATTAGGGTTAGGGTTAGGGTTAGGTTTAGGTCTAGACTAGGGCTAGGATTAGGGTTACGGTTAGGGCAAGGGCTATTGCTAGGTTTAGGTTAGGGTTAGGATTAGGGTTAAGGCTAGGTTAGGGTTAGGTTTAGAGCCAGGGTTAATGTGAGTGCTTGGGCTAGTGTTATAATTAGCGTTAGGGCTAAGGTTAGGGTTAGGGTTGGCATTAGGGTTAGGGTAGTATTAGGGGTTAGGGTTAGGGTTGCAGTTAGGTTTGGGTTAGGGATAGGTTAGGGTTAGGGCTAGGGCTAGTGCTAGGGCTATGATTGGGGTTAGGGTTAGGGCTAGGGTAAGGTTTAGGGTTAGGGTTTGGGGCAGTGTTAGGGTTAGGTTTAGGGCTAGGGTTAGTGTTAGGTTTAGGGTTAGGGTTTGGGCCTGGGTTAGGGTTAGGGTTAAGGCTAGGGTTGGTGTTAGGTTTAGGGTTTGGGCTAGGGTGAGGGTTAGGGTTAAGGCTAGGGTTAGTGTTAGGTTTAGGGTTTGGGCTAGGGTGAGGGTTAGGGTTAGAGCCAGGGTTAGTGTTAATGCTAGGGCTAGTGTTATGGTTAGGGATATGGTAAGGGTTGGAATTAGGGTTAGGTTAGGGTTAAGGTTAGATATAGGGGTTAGGATTAGGGTTAAGGTTAGCGTTAGGGTTAGGGTTACTGTTAGGGTTACGGTTAGGGCTAAGGTTAGGTTTAGGGTTAGGGCTAGGGCTAGGGCTAGGGTTAATATTAGGGTTAGGGTTAAGGCTAGGGCTAGTGCTAGGGCTAGGGTTAGGGTTAGTGTTAGAGCTAGGGTAAGGGATAGTGTAGGGTTTAGGGCCAGGATTAGGGTTAGGGTTAGGCCTAGGGCAAGGTTTAGGGTTATGTTAAGGGTTAGGGTAAGTGCTAGAGATAGGGTTAGGTTTAAGGTTAGGGTCAGGGTTAGGGTTAGGATTAGGGGCAGGGTTAGGATGAGGGTTAGGTTAGGGCTAGGGTTAGGGTTCGGTTTAGGGCTGTGGCTAGGGCTAGGGTTCGGGTTAGGATTAGGGTTTCGGCTAGGGTAAGGGTCAGGGTTAGGGCCAGTGTTAGGTTTTGGGTTAGAGCTAGGGTTAGGGTTAGGGTTAGGGTTAGGGCTAGTGCAAGGTTTAGGGTTAGGGTTAGGGCTAAGTCTAGGGCTAGGGTTAGTGTTAGGTTTAGGGTTATTTTTAGGTTTAGGGCTAGGTTAAGGATTAGGGTTAGGGCTAGGGCTAGGCTAGGTATAGGGCTAGTGCAAGGGATAGGGTTAGGGTTAGGATTAGGGCTTGTGTAAGTGTTAATGCTAGGGCTAGTATTATGCTTAGGGTTAGGTCTAAGTAAGGGTTAGGGTAGGGTTTAGGGTTAGGGTTAGTTTTACGTTAAGGGCTATGGATAGGGTTAGCGTTAGGCCTAGGGCTAGTGCTAGGGTTAGGGTTAGGGTTAGGGTAGGGTTTTGGCTAGGGCTAGTGCTAGGGCTAGGGTTATGGTTAGGTTCAGGTCTAGGGTTTGGGTTAGGGTAAGCTTTAGGGCTAATTCTAGGGTTAGGGTTAGGGTTAGGGCTACGGCTAGTGTTAGGTTAGGGCTAGGGTTAGGGTTAGGGCTAGAGCTAGGGTTATGGTTACGTTTAGGGTTAGGGCTAGGGCTAGGGTTAGGGTTATGGCTAGTGCTCTGGTTATGTTTAGGGCTAGGGTTAGGTTTATCACTAGATCTAGGGTTAGGGTTAGGGTTAGGTTTAGGGTTAGGGCTAGGGCTAGGGTTAGATTTAGGGCTAGTGCTAGGGTTAGGGTTAGGGTTAGGATTAGGGTTAGAGCTAGGGCTAGTGTTAGGTTTAGGGTTATGGTTATGGTTTGGGCTAGGGCTAGGGTTAGTACTAGGGTTAGGTTTAGGGCTCTGGCTATGTTTAGTGTTAGGGTTAAGTTAGGGCTAGTGTTAGGTTTAGGGTTAGTGTAGGGCTAGGCTTAGCATTAGAATTAGGTCTAGGGTTAGGGTTAGGTTTGAGGTTAGGGCTAGGACCAGGGTTAGGTTAAGATTGGGGATAGGTCTAGGGCTATGTTTAGGTTTAGGCTTAGGACTCTGGCTAGGTCTATGTTTAGGATTAGGCTTAGGACTAGGGTGAGGGTTTAGGGTTAGGGCTAGGGCTAGGACTAGTGCTAGGCTAGGGTTAGGTTAGTGTTAGGGTTATGGTAAGGGTTAGGGTTAGGGCTAGGGCTGGTGAAGGGCTATGGTAAGGGTTAGGGTTAGGGTTAGGGCCACATTTAAGGTTATGGTTAGGGCTAGGTTTAGGTTTAGGGTTAGGGCTATGATTAGGGTTAGGTTAGAGCCAGGGTTAGGGTTATTGCTAGGGGTAATGTTAGGGTTAGTGTTAAGGTTAAGGTTAGGGTTAGGGTTGGGGTTTTGTTTAGGGTTAGGGGTTTGGGTTAGGGTTAGAAATAGGTTTATAGCTAGGGCTAGTGCTAGGGTTAGGGTTAGTTTAGGGCTAGGGTAAGGGTTAGGCTTAGGGTAGGGCTAGGGTTAGGGTTAGGTTTGTGGCTAGGTCTAGAGCTAGTTTTAGTTTTACAGTTAGGGTAGGGTCAGGGTTAGGGCTAGCGTTAGGGTTCTGATTGGGGTTTGGGCTAGGGCTAGGGTTATGGCTAGGGATAGGGTTAGGGTTAGGACTAGGGTAAGGGTTAGGTTTAGGGTTAGAGCTAGGGTTAGGGTTAGAGTTAGGGCTAGGGTTAGGTTTAGGGGTATAGCTAGGCTAAGGGTAATGGTTAGGGCTAGGGTTAGGGTTACAAATAGTGTTAGGATTAGGGTTAGGGCTAGGGCTGTGGTTAGGGTTAGTGTTAGGGCTACGGTTAGTGTTAGCGTTGGGGTTAAGGCTAGGGATAGGTTTAGGGTTTTTTTTTAACTTTTAATTTCCTTTGGGTAAATTCCAAGAAGTGGGATGGCTGGGTCGAACGGTAGGGTTATATTCAGGTTTCTGAGGAATCTCCAGATTAATGAATATAAATTTCCAAAGTACAGCTTATGGATTACAATGGCTTCCCCCCATACCGTCCCTCCCACCCACAACCCTCCCCTTTCCCACTCCCTCTCCCCTTCCATTCACATCAAGATTCATTTTTGATTCTCTTTATATACAGAAGATCAGTTTAGCATACATTAAGTAAAGATTTCAACAGTTTGCTCCCACACAGAAACATAAAGTAAAAAATAATCGATGATTTTTTAAATGATGATGAAATCAGATCAGACCTATTGTCATGTTTAATCCCAGTGAGTCAAGTTGGGAATTGATAATTTTCTTTTCTTTTCTTTTTCTTTTTTTTTTTTTTACAGAAGATCAGTTTAGTATACATTGAGTAAAGATTTGAACAGTTTGCACCCCCAATAGAAACACAAAGTGAAATATATTGTTTGAGTACTCGTTATAGCATTAAATCTCAATGTACAGCACACTAAGGACAGAGATCCTACATGAGGAGTAAGTGCACAGTGACTCCTGTTGTTGACTTTACCAATTGACATTCCTGTTTATGGCATCAGTAATCTCCACATGCTCCAGTCATGAGTTTCCAAGGCTATGGAAGCCCCTTGAGTTCTCTGACTCTTATCTTGTTTAGACAAGGTCATAGTGAAAGTGGAGGTTCTCTCCTCCCTTCATAGAAAGGTACCTCCTTCTTTGAAGACCTGTTCTTTCCACTGGGATCTCACTCACAGAGATCTTTCATTTAGGTCTTTTTTTTTTGCCAGAGTGTCTTGGCTTTCCATGCCTGAAATACTCTCATGGGCTTTTCAGCCAGATCGGAATGCCTTTAGGGCTGATTCTGAGGCTAGAGTGCTGTTTAGGACATCCGCCGTTCTATGAGTCTGCTGAGTATCTCGCTTCCCATGTTGGATCACTCTCCCCTTTATTTATTCTATCGGTTAGTATTAGCAGGTACTAGACTTGTTTATGTGCTCCCTTTGACTCTTATTCCTTTCACTACGATCAATTGTGAACTGAAATTGATCACTTGGAATAGTGAGATGGCATTGGTACATGCCACCTTGATGGGATTAAATTGGAGTCCCCTGGTATGTTTCTAACTCTACCATTTGGGGCAAGTCAGCTTGAGCATGTCCCAAATTGTCCATCTCTTCCCTCTCTTATTCCCACTCTTATGTTTAACAGGGATCACATTTCAGTTAAATTTGAACACTTAAGAATAACTGTGTATTAATTACAGAATTAAACCAGTCATATTAAGTAGAACAGACAAAAAAAAATCTACTAAGAGTGATAATGTATGAAGCTGTTCATTAACAGTCAGGGCTATGCTGATCCAGTCAGTATTTCTCATAGTGTCCATTTCACTTCAGGAGGTTTCCTTTTTGGTGTTCAGTCAGTTGTCACTGATCAGGGAGAACATATGGTATTTGTCCCTTTGGGACTGGCTTATTTCACTCAGCATGATGTGTTACAGATTCCTCCATTTTGTTGCAAATGACTGGATTTTGTTGTTTCTTACTGCGGTATAGTTTTCTAAAGAGTACATATCCCATAATTTCTTTATCCAATCTACCATTGATGGGCATTTAGGTTGGTTCCAGGTCTTGGCTATTGTGAATTGTGCTGCAATAAACGTTAGGGTGCAGACCACTTTTTTGTTTGCCAATTTAATTTCCTTTGGGTAAATTCCAAGGAGTGGGATGGCTGGGTCGAACAGTAGGGTTATCTTCAGGTTTCTGAGGAATCTCCAGACTGACTTCCACAGTGGCTTGACCAGTTTGCATTCCCACCAACAGTGGGTTAGTGTCCCTTTTTCCCCACATCCTCGCCAGCATCTGTTGTTGGTAGATTTGTGTATGTGAACCATTCTAACCGGGTTGAGGTGAAACCTCATTGTGGTTTTGATTTGCATTTCCCTGATTGCTAGTGACCTTGAACATATTTTCATGTGCCTGTTGTCCATTTGGATTTCCTCTTTTGAAAAATGTCTATTGAGGTCCTTGGCCCATCTCTTAGTTGGGTTGTTTGTTTTCTTGTTGTGGAGAGTCTTGATCTCTTTGTAGATTCTGGTTATTAACCCTTTATCTGTTGCATAGTTTGCAAATATTTTTTCCCATTCTGTCGGTTGTCTCTTCACTCTCCTGACTGTTTCTTTTGCAGTACAGAAACTTCTCAATTTGATTCAATTCCAATAGTTGATTTTGGCTTTGGCTGCCTGTGCCTCCTGGGTTTTTTTCCAGAAACTCTTTGCCTGTGCCAATATCTTGAAGGGTTTCTCCAATGTTCTCTAATAACTTGATGATGTCAGGTCATAGATTTAGGTCTTTAATCCATGTTGAGTGGATTTTTGTGTAAGGTGTAAGGTAGGGGTCTTGCTTCATGATTCTGCACGTGGAAATCCAGTTTTCCCAGCACCATTTATTGAATAGACTGTCCTTACTCCAGGAATTGGTTTTAGATCCTTGATCAAATATAAGTTGGCTGTAGATGTTTGGGTTGATTTCTGGAGTTTAAATTCTGTTCCATTGGTCTATCCATCTGTTTCTGTACCAGTACCATGTTGTTTTGATTACAACTGCCCTGTAGTATGTCCAGAAATCTGGTATTGTGATGCCTCCGGCTTTGTTTTTGTTGTACAAGATTGCTTTAGCTATTCGAGGTCTCTTGTGCCTGCATATGAATTTCAGCATCATTTTTTCTAGATCTGAGAAGAATGTCTTTGGTATCTTGATTGGGATTGCATTGAATCTATAAATTGCTTTTGGGAGAATGGACATTTTGATGATATTGTTTCTTCCAATCCATGAGCATGGAAGATTTTTCCATTTCTTGGTATCCTCTTCTATTTCTTTCTTTAAGGTTTTGTAATTTTCATCGTAGAGATCTTTAACGTCCTTGGTTAAGTTTATTCCAAGGTATTTGATTGTTTTTGTAGCTATTGTGAATGGGATTGATCTTAGAAGTTCTTCCTCAGCCATGGCATTGTCTGTGTATACAAAGGCTGTTGATTTTTGTGCATTGATTTTATACCCTGCTACTTTGCCAAAATCTTCTATGAGTTCCAATAGTCTCTTAGTAGAGTTCTTTGGGTCCCCTAAATAAAGAATCATGTCATCTGCAAAGAGGGATAGTTTGAGTTCTTCCTTCCCAATTTGTATCCCTTTAATTTCTTTTTCTTGCCTAATAGTTCTGGCTAGAACCGCCAGAACTATACTGAATAGCAGTGGTGAGAGTGGACATCCCTGTCTGGTCCCAGATCTCAATGGAAATGCTTCCAACTTTTCCCCATTCAATAGGATGTTGGCTGTGGGTTTTTCATAGATTGCTTTGATTGTATTGAGGAATGTTCCTTCCATACCCAGTTTGCTTAGAGTTTTCATCATGAACGGGTGTTGTATTTTATCAAATGCTTTCTCTGCATCTATTGAGATAATCATATGGTTTTTCTTCTGCATTCTGTTAATGTGGCGTATCACATTGATTGTTTTGCACACATTAAGCCATCCCTGCATACCAGGGATAAATCCCACTTGGTCTGGGTGGATGATCTTTCTGATGTGTTGTTGCATTCTATTGGCGAGAATTTTATTGAGGATTTTTGCATCTATGTTCATCAGGGATATTGCTCTGTAATTCTCTTTCAATGCTGCATCTTTTTCCGGCTTAGGAATTAAGGTGATGCTGGCTTCATAGAAAGAATTTGGGAGGATTCCCTCTTCTTTGATTGTTCTGAATAGTGTGAAAAGAATTGGACTTAGTTCTTCTTTAAATGTCTGGTAGAATTCAGCAGTGAATCCATCTGGTCCTGGGCTTTTCTTTGTTGGGAGGGCCTTTATTACTGTTTCAATTTCTGTCTCAGTTATGGGTCTGTTTAGGTATTCGATGTCTTCCTGGTTCACTTTAGGTAGGTTGCATGTGTCCAGGAATCTATCCATTTCTGATAGGTTTCCCTGTTTGCTGGCATACAAGTCCTTGTAGTAATTTCTGATGATTCTTTTTATTTCTGTGGTGTCTGTTGTTACGTTTCCTTTGTCATCTCTGATTTTATTGATTTGGGTCTTTTCTCTTCTTTTTTTAGTTAGTTGGGCCAATGGGGTGTCAATTTTGTTTATTTTTTCAAAAAACCAGCTCCTCGTTTGGCTGATTTTTTGGAATGTTTTTCTTGATTCAATCCTGTTGATTTCTTCTCTGATTTTAATTATTTCTCTTCTCCTACTAGATTTGGGTCTGGTTTGCTGTAGGTTTTCTAGATCCTTGAGGTGAATTGAAAGCTCATCTAGTTGGTGCCTTTCCAATTTCTTGATGTAGGCACCTATTGATATAAACTTTCCTCTTAACACTGCTTTTGCTGCGTCCCATAAGTTTTGGTATGTTGTGCTGTTATCCTCATTTACTTCCAGAAAGTTTTTGATTTCTCTTTTGATTTCTTCTATGACCCATTGTTCATTCAGGAGCATGTTGTTCAATCTCCATGTGTTTGCGTATGCTCTAGGGATTCCTGAGTTGCTAATTTCCAACTTCATTCCTTTATGGTCTGAGAAGCTGCATGGTATGATTCTAATTCTTTTGAATTTGCTGAGACTCGCTTTATGGGCTAGTATGTGGTCAATCCTAGAGAAGGTTCCAAGTACTGCTGAGAAGAATGTAAAATCTTTAGCTGTAGGATTGAAAGTTCTGTATATATCTGTTAGATCCATTTGGGCTATAGTGTCGTTTAAATCTACTGTATCCTTGTTGATCTTCTGTCCTATTGATCTGTCTATTTCTGAGAGTGGAGTATTGAAGTCCCCCAGTACTATTGTATTGGGGTCTAAGTCTCCCTTTAAGTCCGTTAACAAATCTTTTAGATAAACCGGTGCCCTGTAGTTAGGTGCATATACATTGATAATTGTTATATCTTCCTGTTGAATTGATCCCTTAATCATTATGTAGTGTCCCTCTTTGTCTCTCTTAACGGTTTTTGTGGTAAAGTTTATGGTGTCTGATATTAAGATGGCTACGCCCGCTCTTTTTTCATTTCTGTTGGCATGGTATATCTTTTTCCAGCCTTTCACTTTCAGTCTGTATGGATCTTTGTTGGAAAGATGTGTTTCTTGTAAGCAGCAAATAGATGGGTTTTGTTCCTTAACCCAATCAGCCAAACGGTGTCTTTTAACTGGACAGTTCAGGCCATTCACGTTCAATGTGATTAATGAAAAGTGGTAACTTTGCCCTGCCATTTGCCAAAGATAAGTTCTAATATATGCTTTGAATTCCCTGTGATTTTTTGCTGTGAGGTTTCCTTCCTTGGTTTCCTTCCTTTACCTTCTTTCATATTGATGACCGTGTTTCTTTGTTTCTGTGTGTAACACATCTTTAAGCATCTTTTGCAGGGCTGGACGAGTGGCAACAAATTCTTTCAATTTCTGTTTGCTATGAAAAGTCTTTATTTCACCTTCATTCACAAATGATAGCTTTGCAGGATATAATATTCTGGGCTGGCAGTTGTTCTCTCTTAGTACCTGAGCTATATCTCACCATTCCCTCCTAGCTTGTAGGGTTTCTGATGAGAAGTCAGCTGTGAGTCTGATTGGAGATCCTCTGAGAGTAATCTGACGTTTCTCTCTTGCACATTTTAGGATCTTTTCTTTATGTTTCACTGTGGAGAGTTTAATTACAACGTGTCGTGGTGAGGATCTCTTTTGGTCGTGTTTATTAGGGGTTCTGTGAGCTTCCTGTACTAGGATGTCTCTGTCCTTCTCCAAACCTGGGAAATTTTCTGCTAATATCTCACTAAAAAGGCCTTCTAATCCTTTCTCCCTCTCCATGCCTTCAGGAACTCCTAGAACCCGAATGTTGGTTTTTTTAATAGTATCCTGAAGATTCCCGAGAATATGTTTTAGATTTCCAATTTCCTCATATTTTCTTTGGTTTGACTGTATCCTTTCCTGTTCTCTGTCTTCTAAGTCCGATATTCTCTCTTCTGCTTCACCCATTCTGTTTGTAAGGCTCTCTATTGTGTTTTTCATTTGATCTATTGAATTCTTCACTTCAGTCACTATCCCAGTTTCCTGTTGTACTAGTTGTTTCGTTTCATTTTGATTCCTCCTTAATATTTCATTTTCACGAGAGAGATTTTCTATCTTGTCCATTAAGGATTTCTGTAGTTCAAGAATTTGTTTTTGAGAACTTCTTAATGTTCTTATCAATTTTTTGAGATCTGCTTCTTGCATTTATTCTAACTCATCATCCTCATAATCTTGAATTGGGGTGTCTTTTTCATTTGAGGGCTTCATGGTGACTTCCTTGTTTTTATTACCTTGGTTTTTGCGTTTGTTATTTGGCATATTGGAGATATTTGGTTTCTTCACTGTGGTGCTTTTTCTTGTTATACTATGACTCTAGATTAAGTGGACTATCTGTTTTTGATGGAGCCTTAGGGCTTGAGATGGGTGTGGCCTGAGAGCTCTGTTTGGTGTGCCAAAGGTGACACTCCCAGGTTAGGCGTGGTAAACCTCTCTCTCTCTCTCTTTCTTTTTTTTTTTTTGATTCAAAAGGGAAGTAATTCCGCACAGCTGAATGAAGTTGGAGGTAGTTAGCAGGCAAATGATATACCCGCAGGAGCCAGAGATCAGAAGCTCTTTCCCAAGGACCACACAGGGAATCTGTTCGGCCCTCAGCGTGGGCTCAAATTTTCCTTCAGTCTCCCACTGGGTTGCCAAAGTTACGGAATTGTAGCGTCTCTGGAGAGTGCTCACGTGAATTCCGTGAGTTCTCTCCCCCACTGTCTCTTTTTTCACAGTCTCAGTTCAGTAGCACCACAAATTTACTAGGTTCTAATCTCCTGTTAATTCGCCCCGCCCAGAGTCAGGCTTTTCTGCTAGGCTCAGGGCCGGTGCAGACCTGAGGTCGCTCTGCTTATGACGTATGTTGAAGATGGCGCCTGCTCTTTGTCTTGCTCACCCTTGAGAGGTGAGCGGAGAGAGAGAAACCCGTGTCCGTACCAGTCACCTCTCTCTCTCTTTCAGTTAGCTTGGTGAAGTCCCCCCCCGGGGGTAGTTCCCTCTAGTCTCCTCTCTCCGCTTGCCTGCCGGTGTCTCGGGCTATTGAAGTTCGGCTCACCTCGCGTTCCAGCAGCTCAGTCCCACGGCTCGGCTTGCGCAGCTCCAGTTTCTCAATTCTTCCACCTTCCTCAAGGAGTGGCCCGGCTTGCTGCGTTGCTGGCGCACGGAGCTGCTGTCCGACTCTGCCTCCACCTCCCAGGCGCATCGCCCCGCTGTGGCTGGCCCGCGCTCCCCACCCTCTTCCTCTGCTCTTCGCGCTGCGATTAGCTGAGGGCGGCCCCGGGCAGCAGGCGACCCGACCAGGGTCCGGTCCCGGCCCCGGCCCGCACGCCAGAGTTTAGAGTTTTGAATGAATTTTAGCATGTAACATTTCTGTTGCCTGCCGAAAAACGCTAATTGGCCCTATATGGATTAAAATCCTTCACACATTCGAGTTCTATATGCAGAAAGCATCAGAAACAAGAGCAAATATGATATTTGTGTTTGTAAACATGACATGGACCCACATGCTGAAGAGAAAGATTTGCTTTCCTCCAAAACCACTTTGACAGTGATTTTTTGGTTAAATTTCACCCGAATTCCACACCTCTTTCTCCAGATATGCCTGGATGAAAGCAGAAGTATCTGGTGTGTTTGGCTATCTCATTCCCAGATCTTGCTACAACCTCTGGGTTTGATTGTGTCCTGTGGGCATTATCTACAAAGTTTATGGTTTGGAATGAATTTTAGCTTGCAACTTTTTGTTTTCTGCTGACAAGCGCTAACTGGTTACATTTGGAGTCACATCCTACACACATTTACATTTTCTAGGCAGAAAGTTTCCCAAACCAGAACAAACATGATATTTGTGTTTCTAAACATGACATGGATCCACTTGCCGAAGAGAAAGATGGTGCTTTTCTCCAAAACCACTTTGATGGGGATTTTGTGGTGAAATTTCACAAAAATTTAACACCACTTTGTCCGGATATGCCTGGATGTAAGCAGAAATATCTGGTGTGTTGTGGCTATCTCAATCCAAGTCCTTGCTACAGCCTCTGTGTTTGTGTTTTCTGGAAATGATCTACAGAGTTTATGGTTTAGAATGAATTTTAGGATGCAACTTTTTGTTTTCTGCTGGTAAATGCTAATTGGTTACATTTGGATTCACATCCTCCACACATTAACATTTTCTAGTCAGAAAGCTTCAGAAACTGAGCAAACATGATATATGTGTTTCTAAACATGACATGGATCCATTTGCCTAAGAGAAAGATTGTGCTTTCCTCCAAAACCAATTTGATGGTGATTTTGCAGTGAAATTTCACAAAACTTCCACACCACTTTTGTGGATATGCCTGGATGAAAGCAGAAATATGTGGTGTGTTGTGGCTATCTCAATCTGAGATCTTGCTACAGCCTCTGTGTTTGTTTGTGTTCTGTGGGCATTATCTACAGAGTTTACAGTTTGGAATGGATTTTACACGCAACTTTTTGTTTTCTGCCAGGAAACACTAATTGGTTCCACATGGATTCAATTCCTCCACCCATTCGAGTTTTCTAGGCAGAAAGCTTCAGAAACCCAAGAAAACATGCTATTTTTGTTTGTAAACATGACATTGGATCCACTTGCCGACACAGATTGTGCTTTTCTCCAAAACCACTTTGACGGTGATTTTTTGGTTAAATTTCACCTGAATTCCACAACAATTTTCCGGATATTCCTGGATGAAAGCAGAAATATCTGGTGTGCTGTGGCTATCTCAATCCTAGATCTTGCTACAGCCTCTGTGTTTGTTTGTGTTTTCTGGACATGAACTATGGACTTTAAGCTTTTCAATGAATTGTAGCTTGGATCCTTTTCTTTTCTGCCTCGAAATGCGAATTTGTTCAACATGAAGTCAATTCCTCCACACATTGAGTTTTCTAGGCAGAAAGCTTCAGAAACCAGAGCAAACATGATATTTGTGTTTGTAAACATGACATTGGATCCACTTGCCGAAGAGAAAGATTGGGCTTTTCTCCACAACCACTTTGATAGAGTTTATTTTTTTTTTAAATTTCACCCAAGTCCCACACCACTTTGTCCGGATAAGCCTGGATGAAAGCAGAAATATCTGGTGTGTTTTGGCTATCTCAATCACAGTGCTTGCTACAGCCTCTGTGTTTGTTTGAATTTTCTGGGCAATATCTACAGAGTTTATGGTTTTGAATGCATTTTAGCATGTAACTTTTTGTTTTCTGCCGGCAAACGCTAATTGGTCCCACAAGAGTAATATTCTCCACATATTCGAGTTTCTATGCAGAAAGCTTCAGAAACCAGAGCAAACATGATATTTGTGCTTGTAAACATGACATTGAATCCACTGGACTAAGAGAAAGATTGTGCTTTTCTCCAAAACCCCTCTGAAGGTGATTTTTAGGTTAAGTTTCACCCAAATTCCACACCACTTTTTCCAGATATGCCTGGAAGGAAGCAGAAATATGTGGTGTGTTGTGGCTATCTCGATCCCAGATCTTGCTACAGCCTCTGTGTTTGTTTGTGTTTTGTGGGCATTATCTACAGAGTTTACGGTTTAGATGAATTTTAGCATGCAACTTTTTGTTTTCTGCTGGTAAATGATAATTGGTTACATTTGGAGTCAAATCCTCCACCCATTGGAGTTTGCTAGGCAGAAAACTTCAGAAACCAGAGCAAACATGATATTTGTGCTTCTAAACATGACATGGATCCACTTGCCTAAGAGAAAGATTGTGCTTCTCTCCAAAACCATTCTGATGGTGATATTGTGGTGAAATTTCATGAACATTCCACACCCTTTTTCTGGATATGCCTGGATGAAAGCAGAAATATGTGGTGTGTTGTGGCTATCTCAATCTGAGATCTTGCTACAGCCTCTGTGTTTGTTTGTGTTCTGTGGGCATTATCCACATAGTTTACATTTTGTAATGAATTTTACATGCAACTTTCTGTTTTCTGCTGGAAAATGATAATTTATTCCACTTTGAGTTAAATCCTCCACACATTCACATTTTCTAGGCAGAAAGTTTTAGAAACCAGAGCAAACATGATACTTGTGTTTGTAAACATGACATGGGATGCATTTGCTGAACAGAAAGCTTGGTCTATATTCCAACACCAGTATGACGGTGATTTTTTTGTTTCAATTTAAGGCAAATTCCACAACAATTTGTCCAGATACTCATGGATGAAAACAAAACTATCTGGTGTGTTGTGGCTATCTCAATCCCAGATCTTGCTACAGCCTCTGTGTTTGTTTGTGTTTTCTGGACATTCTCCTCAGACTTTACGGTTTTGAATGCATTTTAGCCTGTAACTTTTTGTTTTCTGCTGGCAAACACTAATTGGTTCCACATATTGTCAAATCCTCCACATCTCCAAGTTTTCTAGACAGAAAGCTTCAGAAACCTGAGAAAACATGATATTTGTGTTTGTAAAAATGACATGGGATGCACTTCCCGAACAGAAAGACTGGGTTTTCTCCAAAACCACTTTGACCGTGATTTTTTGGTTAAATTTCAGCAGAAACCAACCGGAATTTTCTGGATAAGCCAGGATGAAAGCAGAAATATCTGGTGTGCTGTGGCTATCTCATCCCAGATCTCTTACATCCTGTGTATGTTTGTGTTTTCTGGACCTTATCTATGAACATTACGGTTTTGAATGCATGTTAGCATGTAACTATTTGTTTTCTTCTGGTGAACGCTAATTGATTCCACATGGAGTCAAATCCTCCACACATTCGAGTTTTCCTGGCAGAAATCTTCAGAAACCTGAAAAAACATGATATTTGGGTTTGTAAACATGACATGGGATGCATTTGCCGAATAGAAAGACTGCGCTTTTCTCCAAAACCACTTTGACAGTGATTTTTTTGGTTAAATTTCACCCGAATTCCACAACAATTTGTCTGGATATTTCTGATTGAAAGCAAAAATATCTGGTATGTTCTGGCTATCTCAATCCCAGATCGTGCTACAGCCTCTGTGTTTGTTTGTGTTTTCTGGACATTCTCTATGGACTTTACGGTTTTGAATGCATTTTCGCATGTAACTTTTTGTTTTCTGCCGGCAAACACTAATTGGTTCCACATAGTGTCAAATCCTCCACACATTGAGTTTTCTAGGCAGAAAGCTTCAGAAACCCTAGAAAACATGATATTTGTGTTTGTAAACATGACATGTGATGCACTTGCTGAACAGAAAGATTGTGCTTTTCCCCAAAATTACTTTGGGATTTTTTGGATAAATTGCACCCGAATTCCACAATAAATTGCCCGGATACTCCTGGATGAAAGTAAAAATATCTGGTGTGTTGTTGCTATCTCAATCAGAGATCTTGCTACAGCCTCTCTCTTTTTTTGTGTGTTCTGGACATTATCTATGGAATTTATGGTTTTGAATGCATTTTAGCATGTAACTTTTTGTTTTCTGCTGGCAAACGCTAAGTGGTTCCACATGGAGTCAAATCCTCCACACACTCGAGTTGTCTAGGTAGAAAGCTTAGGAAACCTGAGAAAGCATGATATTTCTGTTTGTAAACATGACATTTGATGTACTTGCCAAACAGAAAAATCAAGCTTTTTTCAAAACCACTTTCACGGTGATTTTTTGGTTAAATTTCACACAAATTCCGCAACATTTTTTCTGGATAATCTGGATGAAAGCAAAAATATCTGGTGTGTTGTGGCTATCTCAATTCAATATCTTGCTACAGCCTCTCTGTTTGTTTGTGTTTTCTGGACATTAGGTGCGGACTTTGCTGTTTTGAATGCATTTTAGCCTGTAACTTTTTGTTTTCTGCCCGCAAATGCTAATTGGTTCCACATGGAGTCAATTCTTCCACACACTGACTTTTCTAGGCAGAAAGCTTCAGAAATCGAGAAAAGATGATATTTCTGTTTGTAAACATGACATGGGATGCACTTCCTAAACAGAAAGATTGGGCTTTTCTCCAAAACCACTTTGATGCGGGTATTTTTGGTTAAATTTCACCCGAATTCCATGCATTTTTGCATGTTTTCTTTGTTTTCTGCTGGCAAATGCTAATTGGTTCCACATGGAGTCAAATCCTCCACACATTTGAATTTTCCTGCAGAAAACTTCAGAAACCTTAGAAACATGATATTTGTGTTTGTAATCATGACATTGAATCCACTTTCCAAAGAGAAAGATTGTGCTTTTCTCCTAAACCACTTTGACGGTGATTTTTTTGGTTAAATTTCACCCAAATTCCACACCACTTTGTCTGGATATGCCTGGAGGAAAGCAGAAATATCTGGTGTGTTGTGGCTATCTCAATCCCAGATCTTGCTACAGCCTCTGGATTTGTTTTTGTTTTCTGGATATTATCCTCCGAGTTTACAGTTTTTTTGTGAATTTGAGCATGTAACTTTTTGTTTTCTGCTCTAAAACGCTAATTAGTTCCACATGGAATCAAATCCTCCAAAAGTTTGATTTTTCCTGACAGAAAGCTTCAGAAACCCAAGACAACATAATATTTGTACTTGTAAACATGACATTGGATCCACTTGCCGAGGGGAAAGACTGTGCTTTTCTCCAAAATCACTTTGACAGCGATATTTTGGTTAAATTTCACCCGAATTCCACTCTGCTTTGTTTGGTTATGCCTGGATGTAAGCAGAAATATCTGGTGTGTTGTGGTTATCGCAATCCCAGATCTTGCTACAGCCTCTGTCTTTGTGTTTTCTGGACATTATCTCCTGACTTTGCGGTTTGGAGTGAATTTGAGCATGTAACATTTTGTTTTCTTCTGGCAAGCGCTAATTGTTTCCTCATGGAGTCATGTCGTCCACACATTTGAGTTTTCCTTGCAGAAAGCTTCAGAAACCCGAGAAAACATGATATTTGTGTTTGTAAACATGACATTGGATCCACTTGCTGTAGAGAAAGATTGTGCTTTTCTCCAAAACCACTTTGACAGTGATTTTTGTTTAAATTTCCCCCAATTCCACAACACTTTGTTTGGATATGCCTGGAGGAAAGCAGAAATATCTGGTGTTTTGTGGCTATCTCAATCCCAGATCTTGCTACAGCCTATGTTTTTGCTTGTGTTTCGGGACATTATCTAAGGACTGTATGGTTTTGAAGGCATTTTAACATGTAACTTTTTGTTTTCTGCTGGCATACGCTAATTGGTTCCACATGGAGTCAAATCCTGCACCCATTCGAATTTTCCTGAAGAAAACTTCAGAAACACGAGAAACATGATATTTGTTGTTTGTAAACATGACATTGAATACACTTTCCAAAGAGAAAGATAGTGCTTTTCTCCAAAACCACTTTGATGGTGATTTTTTGGGCTGATTATCACCTGAATTCCACACCACTTTGTCCGGATATGCCTGGAGGAAAGCAGAAATATCTAGTGTGTTGTGGCTATCTCACTCCCAGATCTTGCTACAGCCTCTGGATTTGTATTTTCTGGACATTATCTCCTGACTTTGTGGTTCTGAGTGAATTTGAGCACGTAACTTTTTGTTTTCTTCTGGCAAGCACAAATTGGTTCCACATGGAGTCAAATCCTCCACACGTTTGATTTTTCCTGGCAGAAAGCTTCAGAAACCCGAGAATACATAATATTTGTGCTTGTAGACATGACATTGGATCCAGTTGCCGAAGAGAAAGACTGTGCTTTTCTCCAAAACCACTTTGACGGTGATGTTTTGGTTAAATTTCACCCAAATTCCACACCACTTTGTCCAGATATGCCTGGATGTAAGTAGAAATATCTGGAGTGTTGTGGCTATCTCAATCCCAGATCTTGCTACAGTGTCTGAATTTGTTTGTGTTTTCTGGACATTCTCTACAGACTTTATGGTTTTGAATGCATTTTAGCATGTAACTTTTTATTTTCTGCTGGCAAACGTTAATTGGTTCCCCATGGAATCAAATCCTCCACACATTCGAGTTTTCTAGGCAGAAAGTTCAGAAAACCGAGAAGAAATCATATTTCTGTTTGCAATCATGACATTGGATGCATTTGCCAAACAGAAAGATTGTGCTTTCCTCCAAAACCACTTTGACAGTGATTTTTTGGTTAAATTTCACACGATAACCACAACAATTTTTCTGGATTTTCTGGGATGAAAGCAAAAATATCTGGTGTGTTGTGGCTATCTCAATCTGAGATCTTGCTACAGCTTCTGTGTTTGTTTGTGTTTTCTGGACATTCCCTACGGACTTTACGGTTTTGAATGCATGTTAGCATGTAACTTTTTGTTTGCTGCCGGCAAACACTAATTGGATCCACATGGAGTCAAATCCTCCACACAATCGAGATTTCCTGCAGAAAACTTCAGAAACCCGAGAAACATGACATTTGTGTTTGTAAACATGACATTGAATCCACTTTTCAAAGAGAAATTTTGTGCTTTTCCACAAAACATCGTTGACGGTGATTTTTTTGGTTAAATTACTCCGAATTCAACAACAATTTGTCTGGATATGCCTGGAGGAAAGCAGAAATATCTGGTGTGTTGTGGCTATCTCAATCCCAGATCTTGCTACAGCCTCTGGGTTTGCTTGTGTTTTCTGGACATTTTCTACAGAATTTATGATTTTGAATTCATTTTAGCATGTAAATTTTTGTTTTCCTCTGGTAAGCGCTAATGGGTTCCACATGGAGTCAAATCTGACACACATTTGAGTTTTCTAGGCAGAAAGCTTCAGAAACCTGAGAAAACATTATATTTGTGTTTGGAAACATGACATTGCATCCACTTGCTGAAGAGAAAGATTGTGCTTTTCTCCAAAACAAATTTGATTGGTTTTTTTTTTTGGTTAAAATTCACTGCAATTCCACACTGCTTTGTCTGGATATGCCTGGATGTAAGCAGAAATATCTGGTGTGTTGTGGCTATCACAATCCCAGATCTTACTAGAACCACTGTATTTGTTTGTGTTTTCTGGACATTATCTCCTGACTTTGCGGTTTGGAGTGAATTTAGGCATGTAACTTTTTGTTTTCTGCTGGCAAGTGCTAATAGCTTCCAATGGAGTCAAATCCTCCACACATTCGAGTTTTCTAGGCAGAAAGCTTCAGAAATCCAAGAAAACCTGATATTTGTGCTTGAAACATGACATTGAATCCACTTGCCATAAAGATTGTACTTTTCTCCAAAACAACTTTGATGGTGATTTTTTGGTTAATTTCCACCCAAATTCCACACCACTTTGTCTGGATATGCCTGGAGGAAACAGAAATATCTGGTGTGTTGTGGCTATCTCAATCCCAGATCTTGCTACAGCCTCTGGGTTTGTTTGTTTGATTTTTCTGGACATTATCTAAGGCATTAATGGTTTTGAATGCATTTTAACATGTAACATACTGTTTTCTGCTGGCAAGCACAAATTGGTTCCACATGGAATCAAATACCTCCACACATTCGTGTTTTCATGTAGAAAACTTCAGAAACCTGAACAAACAGGATATTTGTGTTTGGAAACATGACATTTGATCCACTTGCCAAACAGAAAGATTGTGCTTTTCTCCTAAACCACTTTGACTTTTTTTTTTTTTTGGATAAATTTCACCCAAATTCCACACCACTTTGTCCGGATATGCCTGGATGTAAGCAGAAATATCTGGTGTGTTGTGGCTATCGCAATCCCAGATCTTACTAGAACCACTGTATTTGTTTATGTTTACTGGACATTTTCTCCTGACTTTGTGGTTTAAGTGAATTTGAACATGTAACTTTTTGTTTTCTGCTGGCAAGCGCTAATAGCTTCCACATGGAGTCAAATCCTCCACACATTCCAGTTTTCCTGCAGAAAACTTCAGAAACCCGAGCAAACATGCTATTTGTGTTTTGAAACATGACATTGGTTGCACTTACAAAGAGAAAGATTGTGCTTTTCTCCAAAACAACTTTGGCGGGGTTTTTTTTTTTTTTTGGATAAATTTCACCCGAATTCCACACCACTTTGTCCGGATATGCCTGTTGGAAACAGAAATATCTGGTGTGTTGTGGCTATCGCAATCCAGATCTTATAGAACGACTGTAATTGTTTGTGCTTTCTGGACATTTTCTCCTAACTTTGCGGTTTGGAGTGTATTTGAACATGTAACTTTTTGTTTTCTGCTGGCAAGCGCTAATAGCTTCCAATGGAGTCAAATCCTCCACACATTCCAGTTTTCCTGGCAGAAAGCTTCAGAAACTCAAGAAAACACGATATTTGTGCTTGTAAACATGACTTTGGATCCACTTGCTGTAGAGAAAGATTGTGCTTTTCTCCAAAACAACTTTGATGGTGATTTTTGTTTAAATTTCACCCGAATTCCACACCACTTTGTCCGGATATGCCTGTTGGAAACAGATATATCTGGTGTGTTGTGTTTATCTCAATCCCAGCTCTTGTTACAGCCTCTGTTTTTATTTGGGTTTTCTGGACATGTTCTACGGGATTTACGGTTTTGATTGAATTTGAGCATGTAGCTTTTCGGTTACTGCTGGCAAACGCTAATTGGTTCCACATGGAGTCAAATCCTCCACACATTCGAGTTTTCCTGGCCGAAAGCTTCAGAAACCTGAGAAAACATGATATTTGTGCTTGCAAACATCATATTGGATACACTTGTTGAAGATTGTGGTTTTCTCCAAAACAAATTTGATGTTTTTTTTTTGTTTCTTTTTTTTTTTTTGTTAAAAGTCACTAGAATTCCATACCGTTTGTCCAGATATGCCTGGATGTAAACAGAAATATCTCATGTGTTGTGGCTACCACAGTCCCAGATATTACTAAATCCACTGTATTTGTTTGTGTTTTTTGGACATTATCTCCTAACTGCGGTTTGGAGTGAATTTGAACATGTAACTTTTTGTTTTCTGCTGGCAAGCACTAGTAGCTTCCAATGGAGTCAAATCCTCCACACATTTGAATTTTCCTGGCAGTAAGCTTCAGAAACCCGAGAAAACATGATATTTGTGCTTGCAAACATCATTTTCTTTCTTTTTTTTTTATTTTTTTTTTATCTTTTATTTAATGAATATAAATTTCCAAAGTACGTCTCATGGGTTACAATGGCTTTCCCCCCCATACCGTCCCTCCCACCCACCACCCTCCCCTTTCCCACTCCCTCTCCCCTTCCATTCACATCAAGATTCATTTTCGATTATCTTAGTATACAGAAGATCAGCTTAGTATACCTTAAGTAAGGATTTCAACAGTTTGTTCCCACACAGAAACATAAAGTGAAAAATAATAGATGATTTTTTTTTAAATGATGATGAAATCAGATCAGACCTATTGTCATGTTTAATCCCAGTGAGAGTCAAGTTGGGAATTGATAGTTTCTTTTCTTTTTTTTTTTTTTTAACAGATGATCAGTTTAGTGTACATTAAGTAAAGATTTCAACAGTTTGCACCCCCATAGAAACACAAAGTGAAATATACTGTTTGAGTACTCGTTATAGCATTAAGCCTCAGTGTACAGCACATTAAGGACAGAGATCCTACATGAGGAGTAAGTGCACAGTGACTCCTGTTGTTGACTTTACAAATTGACACTCCTGTTTATGGCATCAGTAATCTCCCTATGCACCAGTCATGAGTTTCCAAGGCTATGGAAGCCCCTTGAGTTCTCCGACTCTTATCTTGTTTAGACAAGGTCATAGTCAAAGTGGAGGTTCTCTCCTCCCTTCAGAGAAAGGCACCTCCCTCTTTGAAGACCTGTTCTTTCCACTGGGATCTCACTCACAGAGATCTTTTTGCCAGAGTGTCTTGGCTTTCCATGCCTGAAATACTCTCATGGGCTTTTCAGCCAGATCCGAGTGCCTTTAGGGCTGATTCTGAGGCCAGAGTGCTATTTAGGACATCTGCCATTCTATGAGTCTGCTGAGTATCTCACTTCCCATGTTGGATCACTCTCCCCTTTATTTATTCTATCGGTTAGTGTTAGCAGATACTAGACTTGTTTATGTGCTCCCTTTGACTCTTAGTCCTTTCATTATGATCAATTGTGAACTGAAATTGATCACTTGGAATAGTGAGATGGCATTGGCACATGCCACCTTGATGGGATTGAATTGGAATCCCCTAGTATGTTTCCAACTCTACCAATTGGGGCAAGTCAGCCCGAGCATGCCCCAAATTATACATCTCTTCCCTCTCTTATTCCCACTTTTATGTTTAACAGGGATCACATTTCAGTTAATTTTCAACACTTAAGAATAACTGTGTGATAATTACAGAATTAAACCAGTCATATTAAGTAGAACAGACAAAAAAAAAATACTATGAGGGATAATGTATTAAGTTGTCCATTAGCAGTCAGGGCTATGCTGATCAAGTCACCATTTCTCATAGTGTCCATTTCACTTCAGGAGGTTTCCTTTTTGGTGTTGAGTCAGTTGTCACCGATCAGGGAGAACATATGGTATTTGTCCCTTTGGGACTGGCTTACTTCACTCAGCATGATGTGTTCCAGATTCCTCCATTTTGTTGCAAATGACTGGATTTCGTTGTTTCTTACTGTGGGATATGTATTCTTTAGAATACTATACTGCAAACATCATTTTCGATACACTTGCCGAAGAGTAAGATTGTGTTTTCTCAACAACCACTTTGAAGGTGATTTTTTGGTTAATTTCACCTGAATTCCACACCACTTTGTCTGATATGCCTGGAGGAAAGCAGAAATATCTGGTGTGTTGTGGCTATCGCAATCCCAGATCTTGCTACAGCCTCTGGGTTTGCTTGTGTTTTCTGGACATTTTCGACATAATTTATGATTTTGAATGCATTTTAGCATGTAAATTTTTGTTTTCTTCTGGTAAGCGCTAATTAGTTCCACATGGAGTCAAATCCTCCACACATTTGAATTTTCTAGGCAGAAAGCTTCAGAAACCTGAGCAAACATTACATTTGTGTTTGTAAACATGACATTGGATCCACTTGCCTAACAGAAAGATTGTGCTTTTCTCCCAAACCAATTTGACCGTGTTTTTTTTTTTTTTTTTTTTTGGTTAAATTTCACCCGAATTCCACACCACTTTGTCTGGAAATGCCTGGAGGAAAGCAGAAATATCTGGTGTGTTGTGGCTATCTCAATCCAATATCTTGCTACAGCCTATTATTTTGTTTGTGTTTTGTGGACATTATCTCCTAACTTTGTGGTTTGGAGTGAAGTTGAACATGCAACTTTTTGTTTTCTGCTGGCAAGCGCTAATAGCTTCCAATGGAGTCAAATCCTCCACACATTCGAGTTTTCCTGGCAGAAAGCTTCAGAAATCCAAGAAAACATGATATTTGTGCTTGCAAACATCATGTTGGATACAGATGCCAAAGAGTAAGATTGTACTTTTCTCCAAAACCACTTTGACGGTGATTTTTTGGTTACATTTAACTTGAATCCCACACCACTTTGTCTGGATATGCCTGGAGGAAAGCAGAAATATCTGGAGTGTTGTGGCTATCTCAATTCGAGATCTCGCTGCACCTCTGGGTTTGTTTGTGTGTTCTGGACATTATCTATGGACTTTACAGTTTTGAATGCATTTTTGAAAGTAGTTTTTTTTTTTTCTGCTGGCAAGTGCTAATTGGTTCCACATGGAGTCAAATCCTCCACACATTCGAATTTTCCTGCAGAAAACTTCAGGAACCCGAGAAACATGATATTTGGGTTTGGCAACATGACATTGGATCTACTAGCCAAAGAGAAAGATTGTGCTTTTCTCCAAAACCACTTTGACGGGGTTTTGTTTCCGTTAACTTTCACCCGAATTCCACATCACTTTGTCTGGATATGCCTGGATGCAATCAGAATTATCTGTTGTGTTGTGGCTATCTCAATCCCAGATCTTGCTACATCCTATCTTTGATTGTGTTTTTGGGACATTATCTCCTGACTTTGCGCTTTGAAGTGAATTTGAGCATGGAACTTTTTTTTCTGTGGGCAAGTGCTAATTGGTTCCACATGGAGTCAAATCTGACACACATTCAGGTTTTCCTGGCAGAAAGCTTCAGAAACCCAAAAAAACATGATATTTGTGCTTGTAACCATGACATTGGATGCATTTGCCGAACAGAATGATTGTGCTTTTCTCCAAAACCACTTTGAGAGTGATTTTATGGTTAAATTTCACCCGAATTCCACACCAGTTTGTCTGCATATGCCTGGAGGAAAGCAGAAATATATGGTTTGTTGTGGCTATCTCAATCCGAGATCTTGCTACAGGCTCTGGGTTTATTTGTCTTTTATGGACATTTTCTACGGAATTAATGATTTTAAATGCATTTTAGCATGTAACTTTTGGTTTTCTGCTGGCAAGTGCTAATTGGTTCCACATGGAGTCAAATCCTCCACACATTCGAGTTTTCTTGGCAGAAAGCTTCAGAAACCTGAGCAAACATTATATTTGTGTTTGTAAACATGACATTGGATTCACTTGCCGAAGAAAGATTGTGCTTTTCTCCAAAACCACTTTGACGGTGATTTTTTGTTTAAATTTCACCCGAATTCCAGACCACTTTGTCTGGATATGCCTGGAGGAAAGCAGAAATATCTGGTGTGTTGTGGCTATCTCAATCCCAGATCTTGCTACAGCCTATGTTTTTGATTGTGTTCTCTGGACATTATCTCCTGACTTTGTGGTTTGGAGTGAATTTGAGCATGTAACTTTTTGTTTTCTGCTGGCAAGTGCTAATAGCTTCCAATGGAGTCAAATCCTCCACACATTTGAGTTTTCCTGACAGAAAGCTTCAGAAACCCAAGAAAACATGATATTTGTGCTTGTAAACATGATATCGGATGCATTTGCTGAACAGAATGATTGTGCTTTTTTCCAAAACCACTTTGACGGTAATTTTTTGTTTAAATTTCACACGAATTCCACACCACTTTGTCTGGATATTCCTGGAGGAAAGCAGAAATATCTTGTGTGTTGTGGATATCTCAATCCCAGATCTTGCTACGGCCTCTTTGTTTGTTTGTGTTTTCTGAAAATTCTCTATGGACTTTACAGTTTTGAATGCATTTTAGGAAGTAACTTTTTGTCTTCTGATGGCAAACGCTAGTTGGTTCCATGTGGAGTCAATTCCTCCATACATGCTTGTTGCCCTGCATAAAACTTCAGAAACCCGAGAAAACTTGATTTTTCTGTTTGTAAACATGACATTGAATGCACTTGCCAAAGAGAAAGATTCTGCTTTTTTCCAAAACCACTTTGACGGTGATTTTTTCATTAAATTTCACCTGAATTCCACACCACTTTGTCTGGATATGTCTGGAGGAAAGCAGAAATATCTGGTGTGTTGTGGCTATCTCAAACTGAGATCTTGCTACATTCTCTGGGTTTGTTGGTGTTTTCTGGACATTATACACCCACTTTACAGTTTTGAATGCATTTTAGGAAGTAATTTTTGTTTTCTGCTGGCAAGCGCTAATTGGTTCCACATGGAGTCAAATACACCACACTTTCGGGATTTCCTGCAGAAAACTTCAGAAACCTGAGAAAACATGATATTTGTGTTTTGAAACATGACATTGGATCTACTAGCCTAAGAGAAAGATTGTGCTTTTCTCCAAAACCACTTTGACGTTTTTTTTTTTTTTCGTTAATTTTCACCTGAATTGCACACCACTTTGGATATGCCTGGAGGAAAGCAGAAAAGCTGGTGTGTTGTGGCTATCTCAATTCGAGATCTTGCTACAGCCTATGTTTTTGTTTTTGTTTTCTGGACATTCTCTATGGACTTTACAGTTTTGAATGTATTGTAGGAAGTAACTTTTTGTTTTTTGATGGCAAACGCTAGTTGGTTCCATGTGGAGTTATATCCTCCACACATTCTTGTTTTCCTGCACAAAACTTCAGAAACCCAAGAAAACTTGATATTTGTTTGTAAACATGACATTGAATCCACTTGCCAAAGAGAAAGATTCTGCTTTTTTCCAAAACCACTTTGACGGTGATTTTTTTGGTTAAATTTCACCCGAATTCAACACCACTTTTTCTCAATGTGTCTGGAGGAAAGCAGAAATATCTGATTTGTTGTGGCTTTCTCAATCCCAGATCTTGCTACAGCCTCTGGGTTTGTTTGTGTTTTCTCGACATTATCTACGGACTTTACATTTTTGAATGCATTTTAGGAAGTAATATTTTGTTTTCTGCTGGAAAACGCTAATTGGTTCCACTTGGAGTCAAATACTCCACACATTCGAGTTTACCTTCAGAAAACTTCAGAAACCCAAACAAACATTATATTTGTGTTTGGAAACATGACATTGGATCCACTTGCCAAAGAGAAAGATTGTGCTTTTCTCCAAAACCACTTTGACTTTTTTTTTTTTTGGATAAATTTCACCCGAATTCCACACCACTTTGTCCGGATATGCCTGGATATAAGCAGAAATATCTGGTGTGTTGTGGTTATCGCAATCTTAGATTTTTCTACAGCCTCTGTATTTGTTTGTGTTTTCCGGACATTATCTCCTGACTTTGCGGTTTGGAATGAATTTGAGCATGTAACTTTTTGTTTTCTGATGGCAAGCGGTAATAGGTTCCACTTGTCGAAGAAAAAGATTGTGCTTTTCTCCAAAACTATTTTGACGGTGATTTTTTGGTTAAATTTCACACCTATGACTTACCAACAGATCAATTCTGACATTATATAGAGTTAGTAGAATAATGGATTAAGATTTTAGCGTAAACACATCCCAGGCATATACCAATGAAAAGCATGTATTTCATTTTCTGGCTCCAATCAAACTCATGAAGTTATCCAGAGATCCCCTGTAAAGCTATCTTATTTGCGTGAGCTTAGCTATGGCCTGAAATTTGTGTATTAGACAGAATCATAGCCACTCATATTGCCCATGAAGTATCTGAGTCTTAAAATCCAAGGTACAGGAATTGAGGAGAAAAGAATTTTTTTCTTTTACCAGTCACAAATGAACTCCCAAATTTATAAACCATTTTATAGCCAGCAGAATCTGATCTTCTGAGATATTCTCAAATGCTACAAGCTATCATTTGACTAAACCAAATTTGGATGCATAATGCAGCTACTGTGTGTTCAACAGTTTATTTGATTCTCAGTTCTCACACCAGTTAGCTTGGGGTTGGGGAGTGAAGAATGATTGGCCTTTACAAAGATTTTACTCTCCACACAAGGGTGTGAAGGCATTTAATCCCAATTAGGAGAGATTAATCATTGGGAACAGGTGGGACCCTAATGAAGTGATTAGGCTAAATCAATTCATGTGATTATTGAGTGACTGCTTATTCCCAGGTGTGTGCTATAGAAACTACTTCATATTTGAACCTCCTGCAATTTCATTATTTGGCCATATGGTCTCTGTGCCACTCAAACCGCTGCCAACAAGATGACCCTCAACAGATACTGCCCTCCGACCTTTGGCCCAAACCATGAGACAAATACCATTTTTTTCTAAATGAGTGAGTCTGTACCATTCTGTTATTAGCATCAAACAAAACATGACTCAGAACCTAGGAAGAGCTGTGCTGACAGCACTGAATTGTAAACTAGTGACCTCGTTTCTCAACCAATGCATATCAGATCACATGTGGAAGTTCATTTCCGCATGTGGATTCTGTAATCACCATCAATTTGGAAAGCTGTGAGGCCCCAGGGTTCACACAAACCCTTTTCCTTTAGTCACATGACAGGACACCAGGGTCCTGGCTACTGGCCCAGCTCACCTCCTGTGACCATAGAATACTGGTCTATGACACTCACCACTTTCCAGCTTCCAATGAGTCCCAGCATTCTCCTGAGGGCTCCTGAGTGTCGTGAGGGTAGTTCACAGAGCAGCGATGAGTGAAACACCTGAGCCTAACATTGGGATGCCAGAAAAGAAGATGCTGTGTGGTTCAGCAGTGTTGCCTTTGAACACCTGATTTTAAAGTCTGCCCTAACAATGAGCATGCATAACATCAGAGAACACACAGCCAATCCAAATGCTCCTAGCATGAGGGCCGTAGCTTGGGGTTGTGGCAGGTGGGGGCAGAGAAGAACTCTGCTTGGTCTCAGGTCTGAAACTGCCTCATCTTTGCAGCTTGATCCTCCCAACAGCAGGGGCCGCTCTCACCCCCCTGATGATCATGACATCAGAGCACTGTCCCTCCCTCCTTTCCAGGACCCTATTAAAATCTTGTGACCCTTGGACTTTCAATAATGGTCTCGCGTGTAAGAAAATGCTGAATCTTTCCGGTATTCTGGGTCTTTATATTATTTATATTCTTGGCTCCTTTTTAAGGTCATTTGACTTTAAAAAAAATTGACTCCAGGACTATTTTAAGATACTAAAAAATACATTACATAGATTGACCTCTCTTTCTCTTGTTCCTATTACAGATATTCACTTGTAGTTCTGTATTCTGTAATTTCATATTGTTGTCTGTGTCATTCTTACTGGCATGCATTGGCTTTATATATTGATCTTACACATAGTAATCCTGCATTATTCTCTGGTCAGTTTTTATTTGTTTTGAATTTTATGGGAGTATCGCCATATATAATAATTTAATTAACTTTTTTTTCTGTTTTTTAATTTAATTTTTTTAACTTTTATTTAATGAAAATAAATTTCCAAAGTACAGCTTATAGATTACAATGGCTTCCCCCCCCCCATAACGTCCTTTCCACCCGCAACCCACCCCTTTCCCGCTCCCTCTCTCCTTCCATTCACATCAAGATTCATTTTCAATTCTCTTTATATACAGAAGATCAGTTTAGCACACATTCAGTAAATATTTCAACAGTTTGCTCCCACACAGAAACATAAAGTGAAAAATACTGTTTGAGTACTAGTTACAGCATTAAATCTCAATATACAGCACACTAAGGACAAAGATCCTACATGAGGAGTAAGTGCACAGTGACTCCTGTTGTTGACTGAACACATTGACACCCTTTTTTATGGCGTCAGTAATCACGCTAGGCTCTTGTCATGAGCTGCCAAGGCTATGGAAGCCCCCTGATTTCACCGACTCTGATCATATTTAGACAAGGTCATATTCAAAGTGGAAGTTCTCTGCTCTCTCCAGAGAAAGGTACTTGCTTCTTTGATGACCTGTTCTTTCCACTGGGATCTCACTCACAGAGATCTTTCATTTATGTCTTTTTTTTCCAGAGTATCTTGGGTTTCCATGCCTAAAATACTCTCAAGGGCTCTTCAGCCAGATCCAAATGCTTTATGGGCTGATTATGAGGCCAGAGTGTTGTTGGATTTTTCTCTCTCTTTTTTATTCTGTAGTTTGTTTTAGCAGACATTAGTCTTTTTTTTTAACTTTTATTTAATGAATATAAATTTCCAAAGTACAACTTATGGAGTACAATGGCTTCCCCTCATAACTTCCCTCCCACCTGCAACACTCCCATCTCCTGCTCCCTCTCCTCTTCCATTCACATCAAGATTCATTTTCAATTCTCTTTATATACAGAAGGTCAGTTCAGCATGTATTAAGTAAAGGTTTCAACAGTTTGCACCCACATAGAAACACAAAGTGAAAAATACTGTTTGAGTACTAGTTATAGCATTATATCACACTGTACAGCACATTAAGGACAGAGATCCTACATGAGGAGTAAGTGCACAGTGACTCCTGTTGTTGACTTAACAAATTGACACTCTTCTTTATGCCACAAGCAATCACCCTAGGCTCTTGTCATGAGCTGCCAAGGCTATGGAAGCCTTTTGAGTTCACTGACTCTGATCATATTTAAGCAAGGTCGTAGTAAGAAAGGAAATTCTTTCCTCCCTTCAGAGAAAGGTACCTCCTTCTTTGATGACCTGTTCTTTCTACTGGGATCTCACTCACGGAGATCTTTCATTTAGGTCTTTTTTTTTTTGCCAGAGTGTCTTGGCTTTCCATGCCTGAAATACTCTCATGGGCTTTTCAGCCAGATCCGCATGCTTTAAGGGCTGATTCTGAGGCCAGAGTACTGTTTAGGACATCTGCCATTCTATGAGTCTGCTGTGTATCTTTCTTCCCATGTTGGATCATTCTCTCCCTTTTTTATTCTATCAGCTAGTATTTGCAGACACTAGTCTTGTTTATGTGATCCCTTTGGTTCTTTGTCCTATCATTATGATCAATTGTGAACAGAAATTGATCACCGGGACTAGTGAGATGGCATTGGCACACGCCACCTTGATGGGATTGAATTGGAATCTCCTGGTATTTTTCTAACTCTACCGTTTGAAGTATGTCAGCTTGAGCATGTCCCGAATTGCACATCTCTTCCCTCTCTTATTCCCACTCTTATATTTAACAGTGATCACTTTTCAGTTAAGTTTCAACACTTAAGAATAATTGTGTATTGATTACAGTATTCAACCAAAAGTATTAAGTAGAAAAAAGAAAACAATTACTAAGAGGGATAACGTAATAAGTTGTTCACCAACAGTCAGTGCAAGGGCTGATCAAGTCACCGTTTCTCATAGTGTTCATTTCTCTTTAACAGGTTTCCTTTTTGTTGCTTGGTTAGTTGTCACCAATCAGGGAGAACATACGATATTTGTCCCTTTGGGACTGGCTTATTTCACTCACCATAATGTTTTCCAAATTCCTAACAGGGGTCACTTTTCAGTTGAAATTTAAGCACCTAAGAATAATTGTGTGTTAATTACAGAGTTCAACCAATTGTACTAGAACAAAAAAAAATGCTAACATGGATAAAGTATTACACTGTTTTTTTTTAAATTTTTTTTTACAGAGGATCAGTTTAGTATACATTAAGTAAAGATTTCAACAGTTTGCACCCCCATAGAAACACAAAGTGAAATATATTGTTTGAGTACTCGTTATAGCATTAAATCTCAATACACAGCACATTAAGGACAGAGATCCTACATGAGGAGTAAGTGCACAGTGACTCCTGTTGTTGACTTTACCAATTGACACTCCTGTCTATGGCATCAGTAGTCTCCCTATGCTCCAGTCATGAGTTTCCAAGGTTATGGAAGCCCTCTGAGTTCTCCAATTCTTATCTTGTTTAGACAAGGTCATAGTAAAAGTGGAGGTTCTCTCCTCCCTTCAGAGAAAGGTACCTCCTCCAATTCTTATCTTGTTTAGACAAGGTCATAGTAAAAGTGGAGGTTCTCTCCTCCCTTCAGAGAAAGGTACCTCCTTCTTTGAAGACCTGTTCTTTCCACTGGGATCTCACTGGCAGAGATCTTTTGCCAGAGTGTCATGGCTTTCCATGCCTGAAATACTCTCATGGGATTTTCAGCCAGATCGGAATGCCTTTAGGGCTGATTCTGAGGCCAGAGTGCTATTTAGGACATCTGCCATTCTATGAGTCTGCTGAGTATCTCACTTCCCATGTTGGATAACTCTCCCCTTTATTTATTCCATCGGTTAGTGTTAGCAGGTACTAGACGTGTTTATGTGCTCCCTTTGACTCTTAGTCCTTTCATTATGATCAATTGTGAACTGAAATTGATCACTTGGACTAGTGAGATGGCATTGGTACATGCCACCTTGATGGGATTGAATTGGAATCCCCTGGTATGTTTTTAACTCTACCATTTGGGGCAAGTCAGTTTGAGCATGTCCCAAATTATACATCTCTTCCCTCTCTTGTTCCCACTCTTATGTTTAACAGGGATCACATTTCAGTTTAATTACAACGTGTCGTGGTGAAGATCTCTTTTGGTCGTGTTTATTAGGGGTTCTCTGAGCTTCCTGTACTAGGATTTCTCTGCCCTTCTCCAAACCTGGGAAATTTTCTGCTAATATCTCACTAAAAAGGCCTTCTAATCCTTTCTCCCTCTCCATGCCTTCAGGAACTCCTAGAACCCGAATGTTGGGTTTTATAATAGTATCCTGAAGATTCCCGAGAATATGTTTTAGATTTCCAATTTCCTCATATTTTCTTTGGTTTGACTGTATCCTTTCCTGTTCTCTGTCTTCTAAGTCCGATATTCTCTCTTCTGCTTCTCCCATTCTGTTTGTAAGGCTCTCTATTGTTTTTTTCATTTGATCTATTGAATTCTTCACTTCAGTCACTATCCCAGTTTTCTGTTGTACTAGTTGTTTCGTTTCATTTTGATTCCTCCTTAATATTTCGTTTTCACGAGAGAGATTTTCTATCTTGTCCATTAAGGATTTCTGTAGTTCAAGAATTTGTTTTTGAGAACTTCTTAATGTTCTTATCAATTTTTTGAGACCTGCTTCTTGCATTTCTTCTATGTCATCATCCTCATAATCTTGAATTGGGGTGTCTTTTTCATTTGAGGGCGTCATGGTGACTTCCTTGTTTTTATTACCTTGGTTTTTGCGTTTGTTATTTGGCATATTGGAGATATTTGGTTTCTTCACTGTGGTGCTTTTTCTTGTTATACTATGACTCTAGATTAAGTGGACTATCTGTTTTTGATGGAGCCTTAGGGCTTGAGATGGGTGTGGCCTGAGAGCTCTGTTTGGTGTGCCAAAGGTGACACTCCCAGGTTAGGCGTGGTAAACCTCTCTCTCTCTCTCTTTCTTTTTTTTTTTTTGATTCAAAAGGGAAGTTATTCTGCACAGCTGAACGAAGTTGGAGGTAGTTAGCAGGCAAATGATATACCCACAGGAGCCAGAGATCAGAAGCTCTTTCCCAAGGACCACACAGGGAATCTGTTTGGCCCTCAGAGTGGGCTCAAATTCTCCTTCAGTCTCCCACTGGGTTGCCAAAGTTACGGAATTGTGGCATCTCTGGAGAGTGCTCACATGAATTCCGTGAGTTCTCTCCCCCACCGTCTCTTTTTTCACAGTCTCAGTTCAGTAGCACCACAAATTTACTAGGTCCTAATCTCCTGTTAATTCGCCCCACCCAGAGTCAGGTTTTTCTGCCAGGCTCAGGGCCGGTGCAGACCTGAGGTCGCTCTGCTTATGACGTATGTTGAAGATGGTGCCTGCTCTTTGTCTTGCTCGCCCTTGAGAGGTGAGCGGAGAGAGAGAAACCCGTGTCCGTACCAGTCACCTTTTTTTTTTTCCTCTCTCTCTCTTCCAGTTAGCCTGGTGAAGTTTCTCCCCCCCCCGGGGGTCGTTCCCTCTAGTCTCCTCTCTCCACTTGCCTGCCGGTGTCTCGGGCTATTGAGGTTCGGCTCACCTCGTGTTACAGCGCTGGTGTGTTGAGTCTGCCACTGGTGTCCCGAACTGTGGGCTCCCACGCTCTCCACGCAGGTCCACTCCCCTTCCAGCGCCGATGTGTGGACTCGGAGCCCTGGACATCCCAAGTCTCCCCGCTGTTGTCTGTGTGGCACGCACTCCCCTTCAAGCACTGGCATGCAGACCCTGCGGCTTGCGCAGCTCGGTCCCCCAGCTCGGCTTCTGCGGCTCGGTCCTGCGGCTCGGTTTCCGCGCAGTGGGTGACCCCGCTCTCCCAGTAGGTCCTCCGATTCACGGCTACTCGATCCAGAAGAGTTTCCTCTGCAATATTCTCCTGGTTCCTTTTTCTGAGGCTACCGTAACTCCCCTTTTATCAAACTAACTTTTCCCGGATTATCGGTGCGCGCCCCCACTATTGCACCATCTTGGCTCCGCCCAGAAATTTCAAGTATTACATTGTTTATCAACAGTCATGACAAGAGCTGATCAAGTCACTGTTTCTCATAGTGTCCATTTTACTTCAACAGGTTTCCCCTTTGTTGTTCAGTTATTTGTCGCCGATCAGGGATACCAAATAATATTAGTCCCTTTGGGCCTGGCTTAGTTCACTCAGCGTAATGTTTTTCAGACTCCTCCATCTTGTTGCAAATGTCTGGATTTCACTGTTTTTGACTGCTGTATAGTATTCTATAAAGTACATGTCCCATAATTTCTTTATCCAGTCTACCGTTGATGGGCATTTAGGTTGGTTCCAGGTCTTAGCTATTGTGAATTGAGCTGCAATAAACATTAGGCTGCAGACCACATGTTTGTTTGCCAATTTCATTTCCTTTGGGTAAATTCCAAGGAGTGGGATGGCTGGGTTGAATGGTATGGTTATCTTCAGGTTTCTGAGGAATCTCCAGACTGACTTCCATAGTGGCTTAACCAATTTGCATTCCCACCAACAGTGGGTTAGTGTCCCTTTTTCCCCACATCCTTGCCAGCATCTATTATTGGTAGATTTCTAAATGTGAGCCATTCTAACCAGGGTGAGGTGAAACCTCATTGTGGTTTTGATTTGCATTTCCCTGATTGTTATTGATCTTGAACATTTTTTTCATGTGCCTGTTGGCCATGTGGATTTCCTCTTTTGAAAAATGTCTATTGAGGTCCTTGGCCCATCTCTTAAGTGGGTTGTTTGGGGTTTTGCTGCTTAAAAGCATATCCTTATACATAAAATTTTCTGTTATTAAATTTCCTAACTGCACATCTAGGACATTGTTGAAGACAGAAAATAAAAGGAGAGCAGCTTGTACAGCTGTGCTCCAAGGGAAATAGCTTTCAGTGTTCTATGACAATTATGCTTTATATTATAGGTGCATTGCAGCCTATCTGAGTTATAATAAGTAATAACTATTTTTACTGCTTTACTCACAGTTTATGTTTGTAATTAGATGCTTAATTTTATTCAAAACTTTTCATCTTTTAATTGCAGTTACCTTGTGATTTTTTTGGGTTCTCTTCCACATGAATTATTTACATGATTTATTTTGAAATGTTAAGCACCTTGGTATCTTTGACTCTATCTTGCTTTTTTATTGATCTCTTGTGATTTCATATTTTGCTCTATATTAACATGTTCCTTAAAATATTTGTACCTCTTTTTATAAAGATATGTTCTTTAAGTTCCTTTTTAGTTCATGTCTTGATCTGACAGTGGCATCAATGTACTGCATTCAGAAAATAAATTAAATCATATTTCATATTTATTACCGCTTCTTATGAATCTGGGAAATTGAGGAGTGTTTTACTGCCTTGAATATGAGGGAAATTCTACAAATCTAGGCCAGAAATTTTGCTTTTTGAAATTGTTCATTGGTTATTTTGATTTTTCAAACACTGAGTCAACTTATTTTGTTTATATAGCAGATTCCTATGTTATTGAACTTTTTTGATAAATTTATTTCATAATGTGGTGGCTCTGGGTTTAAGGTTTTTTTTTTTTAAAAAACTTATTTCTATGCATTTCAGAATATTCTTTAACTGTGTTGCTAAACTTTATTAATTTGGTCAAGAACAATGCTGTTTGGATTTCTGTCACTGGTTATCTGTGTTGCATATTTTTACTTTTCCTTAAGAATATACTAGTCTTTCTTAATTCTACTCATTTTATAAAAATATTAATTTATTTGAAAGGAAGAGTTGTAGAGAAGCAGAGGCAGAGAGAGAGAGATGTATTCCATCCAAGATTTACTCCCCAAATGGCTGAAATGACCAGAGCTGGGCAAACCTGAAAGCAGGAGTCAGGAGACTCTTCTGGCACTCACATGTGGGTGCAGGGGCCCAAGGATGCAGGTCATCTTCTACTGCTTTTCCAGGCCATAGAAGAGAGCTGTATTGGAAGTGGAGCAGTTGGGATTTGAACTGGCATGCATATTTGAGGGAGTTTATGGAGGGGAAAGCCGCTAAAATCCAAAAGTTGTACTTTGGACATTTATATTTATGAAATAAAAGTTAAAAAATAAGTAAACTTAAGTTTAATTAAGGGAATTATAAAAAGTTTTCTATAATACTAATAACATCTCTGAATAGAGAAATACTGAAAGAACATTAAATGAGGAATAATGTGTTCAAATGAAAGATCAACAACAAACATCTTCATTGCTGAAACCTACAAAATTAAAAAAAGTAACACCCATTTTCTGAAAAGTATTATACAAACTTAGGGAGATAACTTTTCCAAACTCATTATATGAGGCCAGTTTTTCCTAAAGTGACCTGATAGATGCAAGATCTCTGTTTATCTGTGATTCTCTTTTTTCAAATAAAAACTTAGAAAGCAGAGTCCCTGCTGAATATAATGCAACACTGTCATCCTAATAGAATTTATATTAGAATATAGGTGCAAAATTTGATAGTAATTGAATCCAGTTGGGAATCCACAAAAAATAAAATAAAATGGTCAGATATCATAATCCAGTCAGATGTAATATAGGAACAGGGAAAATATGAATGTAATTCATAATTCCAATAATTCACATCAATCAAAAATCAACATCAGTATAATAAACTAGATGCAGAAAACATTTTGTATAAAATTATACATTCACTTATGAGAAGTAAGTTGAGCAGGACACTTACAGATTGCATATACTTCAATTACAAAACCCTTGCATTTGAGGAACCTAAGCCAGACTCTATTGAATGCCAAATAACATGGAAGCATTTACCCTATAATTGGAACCATAAAATGATGCACATTTTTTACTTTTATATTCAATAGTGCAATGTAAGGTCTAGGCAAAACAAAAAGAAAAGGGAAGGAAATAAAAGACCCAGATATAGAAAAGAAGAAATTGAAATTATTTATTTTTCCAGATGATTTTATTCTATTTATATGGAAATGCAACGAGTTCAACAACAGGCCTCCTGAACTGGTAAATGACTGGTAGATTTGTAGGATACAAAGTAAGCACAAAAAATCAGAATAAGTTTTATATACCTACACTATTGTGAATGCACTGAAAAAATAAATTAAAGAAGAAATTAAATTCACAATAAGAAATAAAATACCCTGGATAAATTTGACTTGTGATGTGAAATGCCTCTATAGCAACAATTCTAGAGCCAAGATAAAGAATCTGAGGTCAAAAAGACCACTCATATTCACAGATTGAAATACTTTCTAATATTTCCATACTATCCAAGTTAATTTACAGATACAATATGCTTTCCGTCAAAATCAATGGAATTCATCATGTATCTAGAAAAATAAACCTAAACCTCCTATCTTCACATATATTAAAAAATGTTCCATATAGAAAAGTAACTAACTCTTGAGAAACAGAACACGTCTGGGGTCACAACAAATGAGTTCAATACATACCATAGATGTATGGTAAACCCTGGCATAAAAACTGATGAATAGACCAGTGTAAGAGGATAGAGGCTCCCAAAAAGAAATACAGATGCATACAGACAATTGATCTTTTACAAAGCTAACAAAAATACACTGGAAAAGGTGTAGTCTATTCAGTAAAGTGTCCAGAGGCAACGGGATATCCATATGGACATGACTAAACCCAGATGACCACCACTCTTTTCCTATACAAAGTCAACTGAAAGTGAGTCATGGATGCAAATGTAAGGACTGAAACTTACAAAATGTAGAGAAAACTATAAGGCATTGACATAAGCAATGGCTTCTTGATAAGATACCCTAAGAACAGGCAATAAAAATTTAATAGAGAAACCTTATATCAAGCTAAGAAGATAATTCACAACACAGAAGACAATCACCAGAGTGAAGATAAAACCCCTCTTAACTCCTATAAAACCAGCATCACTTTCATTCTAAAACCAGGTATATGTACAAAGCAAACTAAGACCAATAGATTTGATAAATACAGATGCAAAAAATCCTCAAAATACTTGCTAATCAAACATAACAACACATTAGAAATATAATTCACCCAGACCAAGTGGGAATGCACTAGATAAAATATGTCCTTGATAACAACATTAAACTGGGAATAGAAGGAATATTCATGAACACATACAAGGTAGTTTATGACAAACACAGAGCCACCATCAAATTGTGTGGGTAAATTGTAAGCATTTCCACTAAGATCTACAAGGATGCTCACCCCCATAATTGCTATTCAATATAGTTCTAGAAGGCTTACTGAGAGCCACCAGCAAGCAAAATCCAAGCAAAGGGATACAAATTGGAAAGGTTGAAGTCAAATTATTACTGTTGATAGAAGATATGATTTTATATATAGGGAAGCCAAAAGACTCCACCAAGAGACTATTGGAACTCAAGAGAGTTTGGTGAATTTGCAAGATAAAATCAATACACAAAATTCAATACCATTTGTATAAAAAGACAATGGTATGGCTGAGAAAGGACATGCAAGATCAGTTCAATTCACAATAGCCAAAACAAATTGGAATAAATTTAAATAAAGAGGTCAAATATCTCTACAATGATAATTACAAAACATTTCTAAAAATAAATGGGAGAACATAAAAATAGAAATATCTGCCATGTTCATGGATTAGAAGAATTAATATAATCAAAATGTCCATACTACTGAAAGCAATTTACATGTTCAATATGATCCCAATCAAAATAGTAATGACATTCTTCTGAAAAAAAATGATAGAAAAAATGATGCTGCAATTCATATGGAAGCCCAAGAGATCCTGAATAGCTAGAGCAAACTTAAAGAATAAAACAAAGCCAGAGGCATTGCAATATCAGATTTCATGACAACTACAGGTCAGTTGGAATCAAAAAAGCCTAGAGATTCATCAACTGCATAATGGTCAAAGAAAATGTGGTCTATATACACTGTGCAAAACTACTCAGCTGTATAAATTAAGAAGATCTTGTCTTTTACAACAAAATATATGCATATGGAAGCCGTTATTCTCAAATAAACCAGCACAAAATAAACAGATAAACAAAGCACAAATAAACAAAGCCCAAAAATGCAATGTTGAGTTTTGGTTATTGCTTACAATCCTTGTCTATACTCTTGATAAACAGTGATTTTTCTATTTGTTCCATTCAATTCTTCATTTGGTGCAGAGTTAAGCTTGTGATTATAAAATAAATTGAAATTCTGCAATTATAGATATAAAAGAAAAAAATAATAGATGAAGGAGGACAGAGGGTTGGAGCATGAACAAAGGGAGGTTAGGGTGGGAAATATTATGCTCTTAAGTCTGTGTATATGAAATACATGAAATTTGTTCACCTTATGTGAATAAAATTATTTTAATACCCCAGAAGACTGGGATAAAGTATTTGCCAATTCTGCATTTCATGAAGAGCTGAAATTCAGAATACATATGAAACTGCTGAAATTATGCACAAATATATCTAAGAATTGGAAAAGGATCTGAACAGGCATTTCTGTAAAGAAGAAATACCCATGGTCAACAAAAATGGGAAAACATGCAATATAATTATTATATAGGAAAATGCAAATCAAAGTACACTAGGTGTCACCTCACTAACAAATGCTAGTGGGGTATGAAGAAAAGAAAACTTTAATAAGTTATTGGAGCCCACACTGTTGTGTAGCAATTAAAGCCACCACCTGCAGTGCCAAAATCCTATATGGGGACTTGAGTCCCAGTTGCTCCACCTGTGATCCAGCTCTCTTCTTTGGCTTGGGAAATCAGTGGAAGGTGGCCCAAGTCTTTTGGCCTCTGCTCCCACATGGGAGACCCAGGAGGAAGCTTCTGGTTCCTGGATTTGTTTTGGCCCAGCTCCAGCCATTGCGGTCATTTTGGGAGTGAACCAGTGGATGGAAGATCTCTCTATCTCTCTTTCTATCTGTAAGTATGACTTTCCAATAAATAAATATTTTAAAACATAAGATATTGATGAGAATGCAAGTTAGCCTGAGCATTATGAAGACTTAGTATGGCCATCCCTCAAAAAATGAGAGGGGATAAACCTCTCCAACCATTGTGTATGTATCAGAAGGAAATTCAATCTACATGCAAAAGAGATTTCTGCTTTCTGTTTTGACTACAGCACTATTTATAGTAGTAAATATTTGGAACCAACCTAGGAATCTATCAATGTGCTACAGGATTTCCAATCCCAATTCAGTGATTAAAAAGGATTGAAATATTATTTGCTTCAAAATGGGTGGAACTGGAGATCCTTACATGAAGTAAGACTGGCATAGGAAGAAATGAATCTCACATGTTCTCTGATATATGGGTTTCTAAAAAATGGTGGATATAAATATGAATGTTTTTTAGGATGGGAAGATTCATTACTGAAGATACTGGGTGGTAGGATAACAGATGTAGAAACAGAGTTAGAAAGAACAAACCAGTTGCAGTGTTCCATAACATAGTGTTGTGACTTTAGTTCACGATAAGATACACTGTATAAGAAATTGGAATGGAGGAACTTGTAGGCCTTATGCACAAAACAAGCAAGCAAAATCCTCATTTTCTAGATTGATTAAATTATGTTGTGTACGTGCTCAAATGCTGCACTGTATCCTGTAAGAATATACAAGTAGTGTTAATCACAGACTGAGCAAAATTTTAAAAATCAGAAGTGTCTCTATATTCTATCAATGAACTATCTGCAATATGTGATTAAACAAACTACATCATTTACAAAGCATAAGAAAGTAGTAAGGCAATAATCTCCAGTCCTGCTAAGGATTATTTAAATAATCTTAAAATTTAAAAATCAAGGTTGCCTTTCCCATTGAACTTTCTGCTCATCCCTTGCATGACTTTCTGATATTCTATGAATGCCATTGTTGCAAAGCTAAACTTGAACCTACATGGAAGAATAGCTGTAAGGTTTTAATATGTATTTATTTACTTGAAAGGAGGAGGGACAGTAGTGGGTAGATCTTCCATCCACTAGTTCACGTGTCAATGTTTGCAAAACCTGGGACTGGTTCCAGTTTAATCTAGGAGCCAGGAAGACCTTTTGTATCTCCAATGTAGGCAGAAGGTACATGAGTACTTAAGACATCATCAAATGCCCCTCAGATATATTGTAGCAAGAATCTGGATTGGAAGTGGGGAATGGCCAGGACCTGAATGAGGAAAATAAATATGAGATGAGGGCATCCCAAGTCGTGGCTTAACTCACTGCTCATGACCCCATCCCTTTATACTGTTTCATGCATTCTTAATACTGTTGTCAGATTACAGGCATGATGTTCAAACTTGGATCCATGTATTTCAGTTTGAAAAAAGGCTTTAGGGTAACTGTTAAGATTAATCGAACTGTGTTCCACAATTGAGGACCCGGGTGCATTTCCTGATTCTGATCCTAACTCCAGCTTCCAATTAAAGCAGACCCTGGGAAGTCATGATGATGTCTCAAGACATGTGGTTTGTGCCACCCACATGGAAAACCTGAAGTGAGTTACCTGCTCTCAGGATTAGATCTGATCCCTCCCTGGAAGATGTGAGCCTTTGCGAAGTGAGCTTGTGAATAGGAGCTCTTTCTCTCATTCATTGTCTCTTGTTTTCTATCAAGTAAATTAGAAAATGATTCATCAGACATAAAGAGCAACATAGTTTTGAAAGTCATCCAAGTAAAGAAAAGACTGAAAGCCAATGGAGGTATAGCAAAATATTTATATTCTTTATTCCAATGTAACCTAACAGATAATATTATCATTTTAATAAAAACTTAACAATGAACAGTGTTGTTACAGTTTCTGATCATTCAAAATAATGACAGAAATTATATAAACGATAGGAGTAAAGAGTTGAGAACATTCTTTTATAAGATATCTGAGATTCCAAAGAAATAGTGTTCCAAACCAATTTTATGTACTAAATACATTACTTTTTTGTCAACTTAAGATACACATATGTACAGATTTCAAAAGTAAAATAGAATGAAGATATAAAATGATTAAATGGAAAATATGCAGAATCATGGCCCATTATAACACCATTACATTGAAGCCTGGGAAAGCAATATGCACTTCAGGTTAATCAGGATTTGTGTCAGAAAATTTAAAAGGGTTACACAGTGAGATGAGCAGATCATTTTCTATGAGGATAGTACAGTGTTTCATATCAGTGTTCATAGATAGAGCATCCAAATATTTAAGTAAAATGCTTACAAAACTGCAAGGATTGCCCAGTGTTTATCAGAACAAATAAATACAATGGTATAAATACCCAACCAGGGCTAAGTAATAGTTATCCATATGTCATTGTGCAGATACATCAGCTAACACTAGATGGAGAAAATAAATAAATAAGGTCACTTCAAGTGTTGAAAAAGCACAAAAATCAGTATATATGGAAGAAAAGATAGACAGTCCATTTTAACTATCAATATTTCCTACAGAAGCACAGTCTATACACAATCTATAACATGACAGCATTTTGCCATAATGTAACCAAAAAGGCCAAGAATTAGCAGATGAGGAACAAAAATCAAGAAAGATATTGTCACAAATACCCAACAAAGCTAGCAAAACTCATGGTTTAGAGAAACAGAAAGTAAGCAAACAAAAACTTCAAAGAACCAGGACTTTCCTCTTGGGGGCAGAAGTAGAAGAGATTGGGAAAATACCTGAACTCACCAAGGCCCCTATATTTTCCTGAATATTCATTCTATGGATGTTAACATTCTTATTCAAATTTAGCAGAAAACAAAGATGTCAACAATTGTCTTCCTTTCAGGTTTTATTACTGGATATTAGGGATCTATGCAAGGGTATATATGTCTAACATGAAATCATGGCACATAATTTCTAAACTGGTGTACTACTAAGTGCAATTAAAAGGAAACAACCTATTTATCCCACAGTATCAAGGGACACCAAACTCAGGTTCCCAGACGTTGGGGATCACTCTCAGGAGATGAAAGCTAAGGGGATTCACTCTCAGGAACTAAGACAAACCTCACAACCAGATCATTTAATTCTGAGAGTTCCACACTTTTTACTTTTCCTTCCCAACAGTTTGCATTGACTCCCTCCTCCAAGGTCTTAATTCTCACCAGAAATCAAACACTTAAAATCAGTTTAAGTCTGTGACCTGTGCAGTCATTTACGTGATCACTAACACCAAATGTGTGTTTTGCTTAATATCAAACAGCACATCTATAACACCTATGACTGACCAACTGTTCAATTCTGACATTATATAGAGTTAGAAGACATAATGGATTAAGATTTTAGCGTAAACACATCCCAGGCATATACCAATGAAAAGCATGTATTTCATTTTCTGGCTCCAATCAAACTCATGAAGTTATCCAGAGATCCCCTGTAAAGCTATCTTATTTGCGTGAGCTTAGCTATGGCCTGAAATTTGTGTATTAGACAGAATCATAGCCACTCATATTGCCCATGAAGTATCTGAGTCTTAAAATCCAAGGTACAGGAATTGAGGAGAAAATAATTTTTTTCTTTTACCAGTCACAAATGAACTCCCAAATTTATAAACCATTTTATAGCCAGCAGAATCTGATCTTCTGAGATATTCTCAAATGCTACAAGCTATCATTTGACTAAACCAAATTTGGATGCATAATGCAACTACTGTGTGTTCAACAGTTTATTTGATTCTCAGTTCTCACACCAGTTAGCTTGGGGTTGGGGAGTGAAGAATGATTGGCCTTTACAAAGATTTTACTCTCCACACAAGGGTGTGAAGGCATTTAATCCCAATTAGGAGAGATTAATCATTGGGAACAGGTGGGACCCTAATGAAGTGATTAGGCTAAATCAATTCATGTGATTATTGAGTGACTGCTTATCCCCAGGTGTGTGCTATAGAAATTACTTCATATTTGAACCTCCTGCAATTTCATTATTTGGCCATATGGTCTCTGTGCCACTCAAACCGCTGCCAACAAGATGACCCTCAACAGATACTGCCCTCCGACCTTTGGCCCAAACCATGAGACAAATACCATTTTTTTCTAAATGACTGAGTCTGTACCATTCTGTTATTAGCATCAAACAAAACATGACTCAGAACCTAGGAAGAGCTGTGCTGACAGCACTGAATTGTAAACTAGTGACCTCGTTTCTCAACCAATGCATATCAGATCACATGTGGAAGTTCATTTCCGCATGTAGATTCTGTAATCACCATCAATTTGGAAAGCTGTGAGGCCCCAGGGTTCACACAAACCCTTTTCCTTTAGACACAGGACAGGACACCAGGGTCCTGGCTACTGGCCCAGCTCACCTCCTGTGACCATAGAATACTGGTCTATGACACTCACCACTTTCCAGCTTCCAATGAGTCCCAGCATCCTCCTGAGGGCTCCTGAGTGTGGTGAGGGAAGTTCACAGAGCAGCAATGAGTGAAACACTTGAGACCTCTCTCAGGAACAAACCCAGAAAGCCTAACATTGGGATGCCAGAAAAGAAGATGCTGTGTGGTTCAGCAGTGTTGCCTTTGAACACCTGATTTTAAAGTCTGCCCTAACAATGAGCATGCATAACATCAGAGAACACACAGCCAATCCAAATGCTCCTAGCATGAGGGCCGTAGCTTGGGGTTGTGGCAGGTGGGGGCAGAGAAGAACTCTGCTTGGTCTCAGGTCTGAAACTGCCCCATCTTTGCAGCTTGATCCTCCCAACAGCAGGGGCCACTCTCACCTCCCTGATGATCATGACATCAGAGCACTGTCCCTCCCTCCTTTTTCCAGGACATTATTAAAATCTTGTGACCCTTGGACTTTCAATAATGGTCTCACGTGTAACAGAATGCTGAATCTTTCCGGTATTCTGGGTCTTTATATTATTTATATTCTTGGCTCCTTTTTAAGGTCATTTGACTTTTTTTTTTTTAAATTGACTCCAGGACTATTTTAAGATACTAAAAAATACATTACATAGATTGACCTCTCTTTCTCTTGTTCCTATTACAGATATTCACTTGTAGTTCTGTATTCTGTAATTTCATATTGTTGCCTGTTTCGTTCTTACTGGCATGCCATAACACATTGGGTTTATATATTGATCTTATACACAGTAATCCTGCATAATTCTCTGGTCAGTTTTTATTTGTTTGGAATTTTATGGGATTATCTCCGTATATAATAGTTTAATTAACATTTCTTGATGGTTTTGCTGCTTAAAAGCATATCCTTATACATACATGTTCTGTTTTTTAAATTTCCTAACTGCACATCTAGGACATTGTTGAAGACAGAAAATTAAAGGAGAGCGGCTTGTACAGCTGTGTTCCGAGGGAAATAGCTTTCAGTGTTTTATGACAATTATGCTTTATATTATAGGTGCATTGCAGCCCATCTTAGTTATAATAAGTATTAACTATTTTTACTGCTTTACTCACAGTTTATGTTTGTGATTAGATGCTTAATTTTA